>NC_056682.1:86520183-87720183 GCF_018350215.1 Panthera leo | reverse complement strand
TTACTTTCTTTGGAAATGTCCCGTGTCATAAATTCCCTGAGCTTACCACTGTATCATCCTCTATTTTCCTCCATGTGGGTCATGTAAGGACTTCAGCTTTTACAGACTAAAACAGGAAGTCACTGAAGGGGTAAAATGCAGTGAGGCAAGGAAAGAGTAATTGGAGGAACACAAGAAGTTAAACAGGACTTACTAGTGACAGGGTAGGGGTGTTAAGAATGAAAAAGGAAGTAAATATAGCTCCCAGCTTTCACACCTGGGCGACAAGCAGCAGTGAGTCTGAAAAAAACTCAGATATAGGGATACAAGAAAGTTTCAGGTGAAGTGATTAGATATGAAGATAAATGTAACACAGATTTATATAGATAGATGAGTAAGGCATCTATTCCCTGATGAGGCTAAGATTTAAAGAGCCAAGGTACAAATTCCAATGAAATATAGAACATCAATGTCTGAAATCTTATTCAGATTCCATTTTCCCAGTGCCATCCACACTCTGTTCTTAGCATGAAATGGAAGTGTTGCAGAATAGCGAGTTCATCAGCACCAAAGTGCTGCTTATTTGAATTCAGATTTGCTAGGCTGGTTGTGTGAAAATCAATGAGGAACAGAGCCATGCCACCCAACGAACTGATGGAAGCAAGCACATTTAAAGATATGTCAGTGACTTACTGGGGCATGACCTAGAGCAATGCCTTGTGCTTTGCAAAGACAGTAGCTGCAGTTGAGAGAATACAGTTGGGAGGCAATCAACCACAGAGTTAATTCATTTTAGCAAAATCTTTGTGTTTTGCTAAGAGACAAAAAAGAAAATGACTTTATGCTCAAAAATAGGCCATGCAACTGAAAGCCCAAGACTATAATCACAGAAAATAATCTCTCAGTATAGCATTTTGGAAATGACTCTGGGTTAATGACAGTCGCAGCACCATTAGCCCATCTGCATGCAGAAGCAGAAGTGTTTCACAGAGTAAATTTAAACGATGAAAGACCTTAAATTCTGATGTTATACCCTCCTCGCTAGTTTCCCATACTGCTAACAAATACGTCATTCCAAGAGGCAAATAAGTAGCATTTTCAATGTGAAGAACTTTAAGTTGAATAAATGAAAAGACATGGATACAGTTTTTCCTGCTTCTAGTAAAATGTAAATTGAGGTGGTTTTCCATGTGAAGTGTAATCGGTATGATTTTAACCACTTTGGCACTTAACATTTATGACGCTCACGTTTTCTATTGGTATATCTTGAATGACACTAAGCTATCATACTTGCCTCAGTTAAAAAGTTTTCTGTTGTGTGAGAAGTCTCAAAATCAATGTAATTTTCAAAAATCTGGCCAAGGATATTATTCTTTGGATACTATGTATGTCATAAATACATTTAAAATATTTTCCAGCAATGCAGGAAGAAGGAAGTTCAGAAATTATATACAAAGAAGGGTTTACAGATTGGTTTATTGTTAATCTGTGTACAAACTAAACTGCCGCATGTAAACAGTAGTTCCACAAAACATTCAGGGTGGCTTTAATAATTCAAAGCCTGCATAACTGCAAAAATGAAACTATAAATTTGTATCATGACCACAACTTTAAAAAAAAAAACCCTGAAACTGGAAGTTTATACTTTACCAAAGAGTATCAACAGAATTTATTATGTGTACAACATGTTTGTACTTGACCAATATTGAATTGAAAAGGAATTCTCTCTCCTGGACAATTTTTAACTTGTGTGAAGTCTGAAAATAAGAACAGCATATAAAAGTATCATATCTAACAGATGACATGTGGATCACTTTTATTTCATAGCAGTGGAAACTAATCAGAACATTGACACTGGTGAGACAGACTAAAATAAAAAAGCAAAGAAAAGCTGAGCCAAGATCTAGCAAAACTGAAGGTTTAGGGAAATATTTCTAGTAATTTTCAGACAAGTTATTTGGTTTGTAAATGAAAGAGCTATTTGATTGGTGGGTAGCATTTAAGGTAAACTTTTCTAATACACCCTTCATCATGTCAAAAAGTACAGAAGTTATTTTCTCTCAAATTGTTCATTTCAGAAAGTTTAAAAATATGTATTTATGTATTTTTAGAATCTAATATTCCTAGCCTCCAAAAATGCTTCTTCTTGAGGAATACAAGTGTGATAGTTCAGTTTTCATTCTCAGGAAGCACATACGAGCACAACTGTTAGGCTGAGAAAGAATCTAAAGTGTGGAACACATTGTATATATGTATGTATGTATGTATGTACGTATGTATGTAAGTAAGTATTTATACTTTGAAATTGCTGTGACACAAAAATATGTTATCACTATCTGTAAATGTGTTTTGGAGTTTAAGTTCTGAACAGGATTACTTTCTGAAGGTCCAGCTCTAACCACAGGAAAATATATTTATTCATAATATTTTTGAACAGATACTCAGATTAAGATTGCACCAGAATATAAATCAACTCATTGCTCTCTTCACTGAGAAAGCCTGATGAATATTACCTATACTAGACAGTGTGGGAGAAAGATTCTGTGTTGTTTGAATTGTGGAACAAACTCTTAGCA
Source organism: Panthera leo (assembly GCF_018350215.1). Classification (NCBI taxonomy): domain Eukaryota; kingdom Metazoa; phylum Chordata; class Mammalia; order Carnivora; family Felidae; genus Panthera; species Panthera leo. Next base: position 87,717,628 of record NC_056682.1, on the reverse strand, counting down.
TGTCTGAAAATAAGTTTCAGTTTTGTCTAAAGTGTTAAAGATAAAGTGTTCCACTACACTTGATTATTCACCTATATCTTAAGTGTTTTAAAAATTATTTTAACACATCCAAGCAATGAATAAATTCATCACATTTTTTTAAATAATAAGATTTAAGGACTACAACAAAAGTTGGATTTATAGAAGAACAGATAGTCCCTATAGTTTTCAATGAAATAGATGATGGACACAGAGTAGATAATATTGCAGCTCATGAATTAGAAAATTTTAGTTTTTGTTAAAAGATGGTGGAGTAGGAGGAGCCTAGGTTCACCTTGTTCCATAGGTACACCTAGATAATACCCCTATCGGTGTATATAACCCAGAAAAATGACCTGAAGATTGGCAAGACTGCATAAAAACATAAAGAGGGGCACCTGGGTGGCTCAGTCGGTTAAGCGTCCGACTTCGGCTCAGGTCATGATCTTGTGGTTTGTGAGTTTTAGCCCCTTGTCGGGCTCTGTGTTGACAGCTAGGAGTCTGTAGCCTCCTTCGGATTCTGTGTCTCCTTCTATCTCTGACCCTTCCCCACTTGTGCTCTGTCTCTGTCTATCAAAAAATAAATAAATGTAAATAAAAAAATTTTTAGAAAGAAAAACATAAAGAAAAGATTACATCACAGAGGAGAAGAAGAACAGAGATGTGGTCTGGACCCAAACTGACCTACAGGACTGTCCGTGGGAGGGAAGGATGCCACAGGCACAGAGAGAGGAGAGAAACAGACCCCGCACATCAGGCATGGGGACCTGCACTGGGAATACAAATCCCCATAACATTTGGATTTGAAAACCAGAGGGGTTTAACTTTGTAAATTCTTATAGCCAGTGAGGCTTAACACCTCAGCTGACTTGGCCCTGGAGAGCCCAGGATCAAAGGAAACTGAGTCCCCACCCTGAAAAAGACAGCATAACAAACAACCCCACCAAGATACAACATAGAAGCAGCAGTTTAAAAATGCCTAAGGTATACCAGAGAGAGATTTGTTTACTAATCTTAGAGCATGTCCTGGAACAAAAGAACAGATTAATGCCATTTCCCACCCCCTCTCTACCAACCTAGATTACAGGGACAACTAAGGGAAACAGAATAGCACTAACACTCTCCATCTGCCTTGCTAACAGCACACCCTATCCCCGAGCTCTTCTGTGAACCTACCCCCTGCAACCCAGCCTCATCATGAGTCTATCCAAAGTGGCACAAGAATGACGGTGTGCAAGCAGCCCCAATCGGCTGAGTAGCACCCCAAAATAACTCCTGCTCCAGGCAAAGAGGAAGAAAACCACACACATGAGTTTGACTATGGCCCCAGCACTGAGCTGGAGGCAAGCTTCCAGTCTGATAGCAGGTCCCACCCACCAATGAAGCTGCTCAGAGAACAACACAGAGAGAGCACCCTGCAGTTTGGTGTACTCATAGCTCTGGCAAATGCCTGGTGTGAACCAACACAAAACCAAGGCAGCCCCAGACTGGCACGCTATCAACAAAGGAACCAAACCCTGTCCACAAACGGCAAAGACAGCTTTGCAGATGACTGAACTGAAGGAAAACATGATTCAGCCACAACATTAGGGTGCAGGCAACACACATAGGAGACACCCCTGAAGTACAGGTTCTGGTGAACAAGGGACATTGGCTTACAGAGCACTAGAGGACCTCCTCTTCATAAGGCCACTACTTTCAAGGGCAAAAATGTAGCTGACTTTTCTAATGCATAGAAACAGACATGGAGAACCAGACAAAATGAGAATACAGAGGAATGTGTCCCAAATGAAAGAATAGGACAACATCACAGCAAGAGATCTCAATGAAACAGAGATGTCTGACAGAGAATTGAAAGTAATGGCCATAAAGATACTCACTGCACCTGATAAAAAAAAGTGGATGACCTCAGTGAGACCCTTAACAAAGAGATAGAAAACAAAAAGAACCAAACAGAGATAAAGAACTCAATAACTGAAATTTAAAATACACAAGATGGAATAAACAGTACATTAAAGGAAGGAGAAGAATGGATCAGTGACCTGGAAGACAGGGTAATGGAAAGTAATCAGGCTGAACAGGAGAGAGAAAAAAAAAAAGAAAATAGATTTAGGGAGTTCAGTGACATCATCAAGTGTAAAAACATTCATATAATAGGGATCCCAGAAGGAAGAGAGAGAAAAGAGGGAAGAAAATGTATTTGAAGAAACAATATCTGAAAACTTCCCGAATCTGGGGAAGGAAACAGAAATCCAGATCCAGAAGGCACAGAGAGCCCTCAACAAAATCAACCTTAGGCAGTTCGCACCAAGACATATGGCATTTAACATAAAATGTCAAAAAATACTGATAAAGAGAGAATTTCTAAAGCAGCAATAGAAAATAGTTACATACAAGAGAAACACCATAAGGCTACCTGCTGATTTTACAGCAGAAACTTTGCAGGTCAGATGGGAATGACAGGATATACTCAAAGTGCTGAAGGGAAAACACCTGCAGCCAAGAGTACCCTATCTAGCAAAACTATCATTCAGAATAGAAAGAGGGATAAAGTGTTTCCCAGACAAACAAAGTTTAAAGGACATCATCGCCACTAAACCAGTCTTACAAGAAATGGTAAAGGGGACTCTTTGAATGGAAAGGGAAGACCATGATAGGAGTAAGAAAAGTAAGACACACAAAAGCAGTAAAACTAGGTATATCTACAAAAAATCAGTCAAGGAATTCACAAAATAAAAGGATATAAAGTATGACAACTATCCCTAAAATTTAGATAAAAGTAGAAATTTAGTGCTTGTAGAGTGGGTTCAAATTTAAGAAACCATCAATTTTGACCATTATATACATAAGATGTTATATATAAACCTAATGGTATCCCCAAATCAAAACCAGCAATAGATATGCAAAAAATAAGGAGCAAGGAATCCAAGTGTATCGCTAAGGAAAGCCAGCAAACCTATGAGAGGAGAGTAACAGAAGAAAGGAACAGAAAAGAACTACAACCATAAAACAAATAACAAAATGGCAACAAGTACATACTTATCAATAATTAATTTGAATGTAAGTGGACTGAATGCTCCAATCAAAAAAACATAGGGTGATAGAATGGATAAGAAAGCAAGACCCATCCACATGCTGCCTACAAGAGATTCATTTCACAATGCAGGACACATACAGATTGGAAGTGAAGGGATGGAAAAGCATTTATCATGCAACTAGAAGTGAAAATAAAGCCAGGGTAGACATACTCATATTGGACAAAATAGACCTTAAACCAAAGACTGTAACAAGAAACAAATGACAATACATACAATAAAGGGAACAATCCAACAACGAGATACAATAATTGTAAATTCTGTGTAAAAATTTAATTATGTGTAAAAATTTAGAAAGAACACAAATACATGGTTAGATAACATGCTAATAAACAATAAATGGGTCAACCAAGAAATCAAAGAGGAAATCAAGAGATACATTGAAACAAATGAAAATTAAAAAAAAAAAAAACAATGGTACCAAATCTTTGGAATATAGAAAAAACTGTTCTAATAAGGGAGTTTATAGCCATACAGGTCTGTCTCAAGAAGCTAGAAAAATCTCAAATAAACGACTTAACTTTACACGTAAGGCAGCTAGAAAAAAAAACAAAACAAAACAAAACCCCAAACCGGTGGAAGGTAGTAAGCAATAAAGATTAGAGCAGAAATAAACAAAATAGAAACTTAAAACAGATAAATGAAACCAGGAGCTTGTTCTTTGAAAAGATCAACAAAACTGATAAACCTTTAGACAGATCATCAAAAAAAGAAAAAGAAAAAAAAAAAGGAGAGAAAGAAGACTTAAAAAAGGAAAAAGGAAAACTCACAACCAACACTACAGAAATGCAATGGATTATAAGAGAATCTTATGAAAAATTGTATGCCAATAAATTGGATAGTCTAGAAGAAATGGATAAATTCCTAGAAAATATAACCTCCCAAAAGTGGATCAGGAAAAAATAGAAAATTTGACAGATTACCGGCAGTGAAATTGAATCAGTAATCAAAAATCTCCCCCCAAAAACAAAAGTACTGGACAAGACAGCTTCACAGATGATTTCCACCAAACATTTTTTTGTTTATTTATTTTTAATTTTTTAAAAAATTTCTTAGCATTCATTTATTTTTTAAAGACAGAGAGAGACAGAGCACTAGTGGGGGAGGGGCAGAAAGAGAGAGGGGGAAAACACAAAATTGGAAGCAGGCTCTAGGCTCTGAGTTGTCGGCACAGAGCCCAATGCAGGGCTCTAACCCACCAGCTGTAAGATCATGACCTGAGCCAAAGTCGGATGCTTAACGGACTGAGCCACCCGGATGCCCTTGTTTTTTAATTTTTTTTAATGTTTATTTATTTTTGAGAGAGACAGAGCTAAGTGGGGGAGGGGTGGGGAGGAGCAGAGAGAAAAGCAGGCTCCGGGCTCTGGGCTATCAACACAGAGCCCAATGCGTGGCTCGAACTCGCAAGAGTGAGATCACGACCTGAGCCAAAGTAGGACACTTAACCCAGTGAGCCATCCAGGCACCCCTACCAAACATTTAAAGGAGTGCTAATACCTCTTTTTCTCAAACTATTCCAAAAATTGGAGAAGAAGGAAAGCTTCCAAATTCATTCTATGATGCCCACATTACAGAGACACCAAAACCTGATAAATAACACTATAAAAAAAGAAAACTACACGCCAATATCTCTGATGAACATAGACACAAAAATCTTCAAAAAAATACTTAGCAATCCGAATCCAATAATACATTAAAAGGTTATTCACCATGATCAAGTAGGATTTATTTCTTGCATGCAAGGGTGATTAAATACTTGTAAATTAATCCATGTGATACAACACATCAACAAAAGAAAGAATAAAAAAATATAGTCATTTCAATAGATACAGAAAAGCATTTGACAAAGTAAACCATCCATTCGTGGAAAAAAAAAAAAACCCTCAACAAAGGATGTTCAGAAGGAGCATACGTCAACATAATAAGGGCCATGTATGAAAAGACCACAGCTAACATTACACTCCATGGTGAGAAAGTGAGAGCTTTTCCCCTAAGATCAGGAATAAGACAAGGACGTCTACTCTCACCACTTTTATTCATCATAGTACTGGAAGCCCTAACCACAGCAATCAGACAACAAAAAGAAATAAAAGGCATCTAAATCAGCAAGAAAGAAGTAAAACTTTTACTATTTGAAGACAACATGATACTGTATATAGAAAACTCTTAAGAGTCCGCCAAAATCTACCAAACAAATGAATTCAGTAAGGTAGCAGGAAACAAAATCAATGTACAGAAATCCACTGCGTTTGTATCCACTAATAATGCAGTAGCATAAAGAGAAATTAAGAAAACAATCCCAGGGGCACCTGGGTAGCTCAGTCAGTTAAGCGTCCGACTTCAGCTCAGGTCACGATCTCGCGGTCCGTGAGTTCGAGCCCCGCGTCAGGCTCTGGGCTGATGGCTCAGAGCCTGGAGCCTGCTTCTGATTCTGTGTCTCCCTCTCTCTCTGCCCCTGCCCCGTTCATGCTCTGTCTCTCTCTGTCTCAAAAATAAATAAAACGTTAAAAAAAAAATTAAAAAAAAAGAAAATCCCATTTATTACAATTGTACCAAAAATAATAAAATACCTAGGAATAAACTTAGTGAAGTAAAAGACCTGTATTCTGAAAACCATAAAACACTGACGAAATTGAAGGCCACGAGAACAAGTGAAATGATATTCCATGCTCATGGGTTGGAAGAAAAAAATACTGTTAAAACGTCCATACTCCCCAAAGCAGTCTGCAGATATAACGCAATCCCTCTCAAAATACCAACATAATTTTTCCCAGAACTAAAACAAATAATCTTAAAATTTGTGTGGAACCACCAAAGACCCTGAATAGCCAAAGCAATTTTGAGGAAAAAAAATTGAAATATCACAATCCCAGATTTCAAGATATACTCCAAAACTACTAGTAATGAAAACAGTATGGTATCAGCACAAAAAAAGACACAGAGATCAATGAAGCAGAATAGGTAGCCCAGAAATAAACCCACAGGTACATGGTCAATTAAAGAAGGCAACAATATGCAATGGGAAAAGACAGTCTCTTCAACAAACACTGCGGGAAAACCGGGCAGCTACGTGTAAAAGAATGAAACTGCGCCACTTTCTTACATCATACATACAAATAAACTCAAAATGGATTAAACACCTAAATGTGAGACCTGACCCCATAAAAATCCTAGAAGAGAGAACAAATGGTAATTTCTCTGACATCAGCTGTTAGCAAAATTTCCCTAGATATGTATCCCTAAGGCAAAAGAAACAAAAGGAAAAATAAGCTATTGGGACTACATCAAAATAAAAACTTTCTGCACAACAAAAGGAAACGATAAACAGAACATAAAGACCACTACTGAATGGGAGAAGGTATTTGCAAATGACATCTCTGATAAGGGGTTAGTATCCAAAATATATGAAGAACTTATACAACTGAACAACAGCAACATAAAACAAATAATCCAATTAAAAATGGGAAGAAGACATGAACAGACATTTCTCTGAAGAAGACATACAGATGGCCACCAGATACATGAAAAGAAGCTCAACTGGTCACCAGGAAAATGCAAATGAAAACCACAATGAAAGATCACCTCACACCTGTCAGAATGGCTAAAATCAAAAACACAAGAAACAACAGGTGTTGGCAAGGCTGTGGAGAAAAAGGAACCCTTACACACTGTTGATGGGAATCCAAACTGGTATAGCCATTGTGGAAAACAGTATGGATTTTCCTCAAAAAATTAAAAAAACAAATTACCCTATAATCCAGTAATGCTATTCCTGGGTATTTGCCCAAAGAAAATTCCACTTTGGGTATTTACCCAAAGAAAATGAAAACATCAATTCAAAAAGATATATGCAGTCTTATGTTTATTGTAGCATTATTTATAATAGCCAAATTATGGAAGAAGTCTAATGTCCATGGATAGATGAATGGATAAAGAAAGATGTTTATATATATAAACATATATATGCAACAACATGATGGATCTAGAGGAAATAATGCTAAGCAAAATAAGTCTGTCCAAGAAGGACAAATACCATGATTTCACTCATATGTGAAATTCAAGAAACAAAATAAATGAACAGTTAGAAAAAAAGAGATAAACTAGTGGTTACCAGAGAGGAGGTGGTGGGGGAGAGAATGGGTGAAACAGGTGAAGGGGATTAAAAGTATACTTATTATGATGAGCACTGAGTAATGAATGGAATTGTTGAATCACTATATTGTATACCTGAAACTGATATAATATTGTATGTGAATACTGCAATTAAAAAAAAAGCCACTATGGGGGAAAATATTCAAACATATGAAATTAATAGACCAAAAGTCTATGTCATTCAAATAAAGGTAATTTGAGTATAAACATAGATGTATTTTATTTTTATTTTTTTAATGTTTATTCATTTTTGAGAGAGAGAGAGAGAGAGAGAGAGAGAGAGCTCGAAAGCACAAGTGCGGGAGGGGCAGAAGGAGAGAGAGGGAGACACAGAATCCGAAACAGGCTCCAGGCTCTGAGCTGTCAGCACGGAGCCTGATGCAGGGTTCAAACTCAGGATGGCGAGATCATGACCTAGGCTTGATTGACTGAGCCACCCAGGTGCCTCAGTTTAAACAGTTTTAAAGGATAAGTTGTTGAAAAAACCTACTGATCAAGGATTTAAGATAAATTTTGAAAATATATAGTCACTTGCCTCATTTTGGTTAAAAAAAGTGGTAAGTATCCTGAGATTGCTGAAATTGCTTTAAAACTTCTCTTTCATCCTCATTATCATACAATTGTGAGATTGTTTATCTTCTATGAATCCTATCAAAACAGTACATAGAAAGAGTTTGGATCATATAAATTAACAAACAGAAAGCAAACATTTGGTCACACTTTAAATTTCCCAGCATGATATATATAACATTCGTTCCAAGTATTCATATAGGCATTTGATAAGGGGAACTGCTATTCCTTTTCTACATTTTGTTTAGTAATAACTGTGGAACAACAGGATTACAAGTGCAATAATTCTCTACATTAATAATCTCCAAGATTACTTTCAAATAAAAATCTCGGTAGTTTCTGTAAATCTTATCTTTTTCCCTCTGTTTTAGTTGCATCAATTATGTTTATTAAAACATAATTTTATATTTATTGAACCTAACAGTAATCAAATGGGGGAAGGGAAGGAGCGTGTCATTATGAAAGGACAGCACACACACACCACAAAAGGACAGCAAAGGGATACAGCTTTCCTGTATCTTGATTAGGTTGCTAAATAAATGAACCTACACATATAAATTTCCATAGAACTAAATGCAAACACACATAAATACATGTAAAACTAGTGAAATGTGAATCAGGTTGCCAGATAACATCAGTGTCAATTTCATGACTGTGATATCATACTATATATACCATTGCAAGGTGTTACCATTGGGGAAAGCTGGGTGAAGGGCAATCTAACCATAATTTCTTACTATGGCATGTGAATCTACAATTATCACAAAAAAAAATAGTTCTTTTGTAAAGTACTTTAGAAACAAAAGTAATTCAGGAAACTCATATAAGAGAAGTCTGGGAGATGACAGGATCAGTGAAGACAAAGAGGTGTTACTTCACAGACAATCACAGATTCTAGTTGTGCTATAGACTTCTAAATAAGATTCCTTGTAATTCACCAGTAGCATGAGAACGTAGTCCTGGGCTGCTGGAAATCATTGGAAAACATCCTACCCCTGAAAAAAATTAATCTGATCACCACAAATCAGAACATTAATATTAAAACTGACTTTGCCATTTTATTCTTCAGAAGCATCTGCATTGTACTCCAGGTTACAGAACACTTGATTTGCATTGTTACTTGTATGATTTGATGTACCTTATGTTCAAGCACCATCCTTCTGTTTTCTTGATGACAGAAGTGCCCTTGATAAATTTGTTTGTAACATCTGTAATGAGGCCCTTAAAGTTTTATTAATCAATTAAGAATACCTTATTTCTAGTAGGATGAGGATATTTTGTTTAAATGTCATAAAATAAATATTCTTAAATGGAAAAATATTACAAAGTGAATCATAATTTCTTATCTTCCATTGTACTTACTACTTGGATTAGAACTATCAATTTGGAGGGCCTGGGTGGCTCAGGTGGTTAAGCATCTGACACTGGCTTAGGTCATGATCTCCCAGTTTGTGTGTTCAAGCCCTGCATTGGGCTCTGTGCTCACATCTAAGAGCCTGGAACCTGCTTCAGATTCTGTGTGTGTGTGTGTGTGTGTGTGTGTGTGTGTGTGTGTGTGTCCCTCAATCGCTCTCTGCCCCTCCCCCACTTGTGTTAAAGTTTTCTCTCTCTCTCTCTCTCTCTCCCTCTCCCTCTCTCAAATAAACTAAAAAAAAAAGAACTGTCAATTTATGGTGCACAAAATTATGTAATAAATTTAAATGAATTTAACAGTTCACACATAAAAAAATTTTTAAAACTTGACCTAAATGAAAACTTCTATATAACAAGATGTAATGTTAGGATTGGATAAGTCATAATTTTGAGTCAATTTCATATAAGTGATTTCAGCTTTAACAATAAATACGTATGGAATTTTCTTATGGCAACGATGTCTTTGACACCTCTTTCATCTAGAGTTGAGGTCTATGCTCTTGAATCTGTATGGGTATGTATTTTGATCAATAGCACACAGAAAAAAATGAAGTTATATAATTTTCAAGGCTAGGTCATAAAAGAAACGCAGCTTCCAACCTACTTGTAGGGCCTCTCACAGTGGTGTACTGAGTCACCACATAAGAAATTCAACTACCCTAAGGCCACCATTCTGTGAGCCACCATATGTAAAAGCTATACACAGGCTCTCTAGTTGACTGTTCTAGTTGAACAACCAGCCAACAACATCAGCTGCCAATCACATGAGTGATTCATGTTAGATGCTCAGCCCAGTCAAGCCTGAAAATAACTGTAGGCACAACCAACAGCTGGACCCTTTTGAAATTCCTGGCTCACAAAACTGTGAGCAACCACCAAAAGCAACAAACAAAAAGAGTATTATCTGGTTTATAAATCACTAATTTTGAAAATGATCAGGAATTTAGCCCAAGTATGAAATGGCAATTAGTTAGACAAATAAGAAAGTAAAAATATAAAAAGCATGCAGAAGTAAATTATTTTTTTTTACTTAAGCAACAAAGAATTTTATTACCAGTAACTACAGTATTAATTTTATTCATTGCGATCCAAGGCAAAGAGATCAGTTGCACTTTGTTGTAGAGTGCGGAATTTTATCTTCCAAATAAGGTTAAAAAGTCAAGAGAGGTTAAAACCAAAATATGACGAAGATGAGTCTTGAAAGTTACCCAGGGAACACTTTATGCATGGTCTTGAAAAATTAAAATATAAATCCAGGCTGAAAAGCATGAGTTTTAAGTGCCCACTTTCCCTTCATTTATTCAATACAGATAGAACTCTATCCCTAAAATAGCCATATTAACCTATAATTCAGGTGGATTTATCAAGTAATCCGGCCCACATTCCATATGCCTGTAAAAAATCTTGTTCCATAATCCCAATCTATAATTGTATTTTGGCACCAAGAAACTTTAGTCAGACTGAGATCTTAATTCCAATACTTTTATTTGTATTATAAATCAGTTTGCAATCCCTGGAAAGTACAGAAATAAATACAAAAATAAGGAAGCAAATAAGAACAACAATATTAATAGTCCAAAACTAAGCTTAGCATTAAGTTTTCTAACCATGGTGATCATTTCTTTGTGCCATTTAAATGTTTGAAATGCTTAAAAGCATATGATCTAATTGAAGAAGTATCATATTAGCTTTTTAATTTCAAAAGTATAAGAAAACTAGCTTAGGTTTTCAAACTATGCTTGGATTGATATATAACATGATTTTTATATTTAAAAATTTAGACACTAATTTGTGAGTTTAAGTGCATTAGGTTCTGATAGATTTATAAATCTGTCATTTTTGTAATTAAAGTTGAGAGATTCAGATATATAATCTTTGACTATAGTTTGAAATGTGTTCATAAATATAACCAACTATGTAAGTTAAACTGAGTTAATTTAATAACGATCAAAAATGAATGAAAGGATTTTTTGTTTTTTATAAAAGCTATCAGGTTTATAAATTGAAAGCACAACTTATATGTTAAACTTGATAAAAATAGTTCTTACAATCTATACTTTTAATAACTAAGTTATTGATTTAAACATAGGCAATGCAATATCCATTTTACACACAAAAAAAATCCAATCAGTTACTAATAATATAATTGAAAGAAGTTCCATTGCTTACCTATACTGCAATTAAAAAATACAAGAGTGAATATCATTTTTTATAAATAATTTGAAGCCAAATTATTAAATTTGCTTTGATAATCTTATGAGGCCGAGGGCCTGGTTTATTGATTAAAGACATTAATGAAAATATCCTGATGTTGAAGATATCAAAACTAGAGGTACAGGAAGTTCACTGGCTACATAGCGAATACATTAAATAACAGAGGCCATGTACAACTAAACACTGGACTGAAGGTATTTTGGACCAGAAAGTCCATATGTGCTTGGGCTACAAATTCACTTGAAAGCTGTCCTGTGAATTTTCCATGAAGTTTTTTCGTAGTAAATAATTTTCCTCCACTTGGGAAAGAGAGGCCAGGTTCCCTAACTGCCTTTCTCAATAGCGTAGTCCTTTGAATTCATTCTTTCACTGCGGGTGTACTCTTCTGGGCCTTATTGCATACCTCCTACTCAATATCCTATGTTGGGTGGTGCTAGGTTTTGCCTCCTGTAACCCACACCTCATGTGGCTATCAAAACAGAAGTCAAGGTGGCTGGAGATTATAGATTCTTTCATCTCACCTGTTCATCTCCCTAGATCCCTACATTCAACTTATTTTTAACCATAAAGGACTTTCCTTACTATCATACAAGGTCAGAAATGCAATTCGAATTTAAAAATACTGGTCTACCATACTTCCACTTCATGCTTAAGATAAACAATTTGAAAACAATTTAGTTATCGACGTATTTCAACTACAAAATTGTAATTCAACTAACCCAGAAATTGGAATTAGACAGTATCAGCCAGTCAACCAAAGATAAATGAAGCACATTCCCATAAATTTCACCAAAACGTTTTTATAATCAGGAATAAAGAACTGATGAATTTTTCATAAGTTACTCTACTCTTTGTTCATCTCAGAAAATCTGACTCAGAAACGTTATCAAGGAGACAGCTTTTGCTAATCAAATAAAAGAGGGAAAAAATAAAAGAATTATCAATTACAAAAATGTAATAATATTTAAGCATTTTTGCAAATTTTACCAGGAAGGAAAGACATTAAAAAAAAAAACTCTATTGAATTTTTTCTAAGTAATTAATGAGGAAATGATGGTAGTTGATTTTTATAGGTGATACTTTCATGTATAGGAAATTGTCAGTCAACATCTATGCAGATATTCCTAGCAAAGTCAGTTTATCTGAATTATTCATCCCAAATTTATGCTTGTAAATCAACTGAGAATACTTCTAACTCAAGCAAAAATTTTATTCTTTTCTGAAATTACAAGGGCAATATATTAAAATGGAAAAATGTTAGCAGGAGGAAGTGGTTGCTATTTCTCATTACTCTTCCAGTTTCTTGGCTATGAGACCTTGGCAAGTCATTCAAACTTTTGGGGACTCAGTCATCCCATTTAACATATGGGATTAATTTATTGCCACCCTGAGGCCAGGAAACAAGATGAAGTACTGATGGAAATCTCTTAAAATTTTTAGGTCAATAATCTGTCATAGTAATTCTTTTTTTTTCTTTCTTTTTTTTTTTCTGTCCTCCCCCACTTACCACCCACCCCACCATGTATTTTTCCAACTGCATGGTACTGTCTTAATCTGAATCTCTGTTTTTTAGGAGACAATTTAGTCTAGAAAGGAATAGCTGTGCACTTACAAACACTGACTTTCTGAAAGACAATGGCTGAGTCAACATCCTATGTAGAAATAAAGTCAAAGTTGATTTCAGTCACTTAAGGTGATGTCAGCTACCCTTTAATTAAGAAAAAATGAACCAAAGATTACTACAGACTTCAAAGGTCAAGGAGAATTATAGCTGAAAGTTCTTAGGACCTTCTTGGTCTCCAGAATTAAACAAAAAATGCAACTAAGAGACTGAATCAAGACATTTGGAGGAGAGAAAAAATAGCCATATCATTCTGTATTCTAAGAATATATTTTACAGTCAATTCTTCTGTAATATGGAGTCATAATGTTGGACTTCTTACAAGTAGACTTTCCAACTAGAAAGCTCTGGTTATTATTAGCTGTTTTGAGTAGCTGAGTTTATGTTTCATTGATTTCTCAATCCACAACACAGAGCATTTTTGCTTAGCCAAAAATGATTTTTATAGTGTGTTTTTTTTTTTAAAAAATCCTAATTATAAAGGAATATGCAATGACTCTTATAGCTACAGACCTGGCTCATGATTTATTTTACAAGACTTTCCTCACACTTCTTGCTAAAGACATTCTTTGTGTTTTATTACAAGTTTCTTCCATTGCATCATGCTCTCAGTGGGATGGTGTGCCTATATTTTATTTTACTCCTGCCATTAATTACCTGTGGGCCTGTATCATGTCTCTCTCAGACCCATTTATTATAATGGTGCCTGCTGGTGTCCCTGCAGCTAGCAGTCTGTCAGCATTTCCATTAGAAACCCCATTTCACAGGGCTTGAAATTCAGCTGTAAAATTGTGCTTTAGGCTGTACATATTTAGAGTACATGCTATGAGCTATGAAGCTCTTTATTTTTAGCTCTAAAAAGACAAATTTGGAAAAAAAAAAGTGTGCATATAGGTCCTAACTTTTGTGATAAATTAAAGAAAAATAGTATAATCTTATGACATGTTTATAGGTTTTGTTTCATTCTTTTCAAAATGGAAACATATTTGTGTGTAGTTTATAGGAAATTCAGTATAATCTAGGATTATATGGATATTTTCATATTTCTTTGTTTCTCCATTTTAATTTCTTAAAATATATATGGCCATTAGTTTTTTAAAGCATTTTGATGTGTCCATTGAAAAACTCAAGAAGTATTCTAATGGTAATATAAAACTAATTTTTTAAAATGTTTTAAGAGTTAGCTATGGAGTTAATCATTGGACAGCTTTCAAATAGGAATGTTATTTACCATTAAAAATGCTTTGGGATTTAGAAATCATAAGTTTCTGGAAAATGATCACACCAGGATAAATTAAAATGCCCTTATCTTGGATATGACATCAGTAGGATTGCCAGATAAAATACAGGACACACAGTTAAATATTAATTTCAAATTTAACAAACAATTTTTAGTATAAATATGTCCCAAATGTTGCATGGAATATATTTATATAAAAATATGTATATATATTTGTTGATGTTCTGAGATTCTGATTTAAGAGGGTGTTTTGTATTTTTATTGGCAAAATCTGGCAACAATACATAGTAGTGATTATTTTTCATACTCTTCTAAGTTAAAATTAGAATTCAATGTTACAGAATATCCAAGGGATAAAAGAATGAGAACATAGTCCTGGATTTTTAAAAAGACTACATATGTTTTAGAAACACTTTTTCAGAGTGTAAGCTTATTGTTCTAAAATAACAGGTTCTTGTGGATAGGAATCAAAGTGGAATAATATGACCAAGGGGAAACAAGAGAGTCATATTTAATGGAAAGAGAATCCTTATGGATGAGAACTGAAATAACTGAACAAAAAAGACACTAAGGAAAAAAAAAATAGTGACAAAAATCTAAGAAGACATTTCCAGATGGACAGTACCCCTTGTGGACTCATATATATTTGACCTGATTCTGAAATACACAACTACTAAATACATATGAAGTCATTTAATTGATTTTATAATAAAATAAACTTGCAAAAGACTACATTTAAAAAATGTTTTTCAAAGTATTTCATTCATTCACACAACCAAAAATTATCTTTAAGCAGTTGGAAGAGGCTGGATGGAAACAAATGGAACTAATACTTGGGGGATGGCTGGGCAATTAATAAGTAAGAGTAGTTTGGATAAGTTGCTCTGTCATAGCAGTTGTTAGGGATGAAGAGTTATCTTTTCATGAACAGGGTCTTCACGAAGCATTAATCAAGTCTACCTAACACAAAATCATTCACATAGGATATCATAAGGCAGGAGTAGGATGAACAACTTACGAGAAAAAGACATTGCATAGCTAGTTAGATAGCATAAAACATAAACACTATTCTAAAATGTCCCAGAACATGGAGGAATCCACTAGGAGGGAGGTTTTCTAAATGTGAATTTATGTGAAAGGCAAAAAGAAAATACAATCTTATGTAGGAGAAACGTTAATATTCAACAATTTAGTGAATATGAATTTATGAATCAGAAGTATAGAATAAGACCTATTCCATGCTTACAAAAACTTAAAACATAGTTGGACCTGTAAGATGTGAAATAACTCAAAATCATATCTCACCGTTTATTTTCTGTCACAAACTGGTTGGTTTTGGTCAGTTTTCAAACTGCTTTTTTAGAATGCTTTCTTTGCTAGCAAATACTATTTTATTTCTCCAGCTACCACTGAATATCCTCCCTTGTAACAAATCCTTGCTTTTTAACGATAGATTTGATTTCTTAAATGTGGTAGCATATGCTTAATATAAAATTTAAGATTTTAAGTGGCATTTTAAGCGAGACTGAGTCCATCCACAATATTTTTAAAACATCACCATTATCGATGTTCAGAGCTTGTTCGTCATCCCCAAAAGAAACTGTGTACCCATTAAATGATAACACCCATTCTCCCCTCCTTCTAACCCCTGGTGACCTCTACTCTATTCTCTGTCTCTATGAATTTGCCTGTTCTAGGTACTTCATATAAATGGAATCATACAATATTTGTCCTTCCATGTCTGATTTACCTCACTTAACATAATGTTTTCCATGTTCATCCATGTTGTAGCATGTATCAGAAATACATTGCTTTAATGGTTGACTAATATTCCATTGTATATATAGCCACATTTTGTTTATTCATTCATCTTTTGCTGGACTTTTGGGTTGTTTCCACTTTTTAACTCTTAGGAGTAATGCTATGAACATCAGTGTACAAGTTATCCATTTTAGTCCCTGCTTTCTATTCTTTTGGATATATGCCAAGGATGAAATTACTAAATCATATGATAACTCTATATTAAATTTTTAAAGAACTACCAAATTGTTTTCCACAGTGACTGAACCATTTTACATTCCCACCAGCAGTATATGAAGGTTCTAATTTCCCCACATTGACTAAAACACTTCTTATTTTCTGTATTTTGTTTGTGTGTTTATTTATAGCCATCCCAATAAGTGTGAAGTGATATTTCATTGTGGTTTTGACTTCTTTCCCTAATAACTAATGATATTAGTTATTTTTGCACAATTAGTTATTTTGCACAAATGCTTAGTGGCCGTTTGTCTATCATCTTTGGAAAAATGTCTATTTAAGTCCTTCGCCCATTTTTGAAATAGGTTATTTTTATCACTGGGTTGTAGGAGTTATTTACATATTCTGAATATTAATACTTTATCAGATATAAAGTTTACAAGTGATTTCTCCCATTCTGTAGGTTGTCTTTGCACTCTCATGATAGTGTCCTTTGATACAAAAAACTTTAATTTTTTATAATGTCCAACTTATGTTTTCTTTTGTTGCCTATATTTCTGGTGTCATATTAGATCTGATTCTTTAAAATAGTGTTTTACATGAATGTACTCAATAGAATGACTCTTTAACCACATAATTTCTTCATAATAAAAAACATTGGGAATTTCATTGAAGTAATAGCATGTTAGCCTATCTAGCAGTAAATATCCTAACCATAACAAAAATTCTCAAAGAAAAACATAAACATCGACGTTCTTTGAGAATGATCAGCATATAGCAGAACTGAGGGGATGTGGCTCTTGACAAAGGAGAATCATAGCAGTTGAGGTCCGGAACTATGAAGGCACTTCCAAGTTTGAATGGCACCTGGAGGAGAGAACTACAGTTTCATAGAGCTGAGGAATTGCCAGAAGCTGGATGTTGGGGCTGCCAGAACTGAAAATTGCAATGAGCAATCTTGGAAAAGAGCTAACTACCTATTGCGTAATACTAAAATCTGCATATAAATTCCCCTCAAATCTTTAACTGACTCTTAAACTTTGTGTTGACAGGAAAATCTCCAAATGATACAGCAGAAAGCAACATCTGGAAGCTAAAGAGCTACATAGAGATTTTTAGCAGCTACGTAGTTCCTGGGAAGCAGTTTGTAAATCTCACCAAGTCCCACCAAGTTAGGGAAGCTTGATAAATACTCTTACCCCAGAAAGGCCACATATTCAGAGTAAGAAATGTCTCCAAGGACTCAGGATCACTCCCTATGTTAAGGTATAAAAACTGAAATTGGCCTGCTCTAATAAAGCAGCTTCCACAAGAACAATATCATTACTAATTTAATAGGTTGATAGTACAAAGGTCAACCATTTTTAGAAAAAAAATATATAAATTTAAGTCTTTGCTGCATATCATCCAGTTTCCAGTGGTCAATCCTATTTCAGTTAGGCAAAGAAGCAGGAAAATATCCATAATCAACAGTTCCACAATCAATCAGCAATGGATCTTGATTTTGGAACTAGCAAAAAAAAAAAAAAAAAAAAAAGGTGTTTAATAGCTATTATAAATATGTTTAAAATGTCCAAAAAAGATGGATATCATCAGTTAAACAATGAGGAATTTCAGAAGAGACATAGCAACCTTTTAAAAAAGGAAAATCATAGAGCTAAAATATATAATACAGAAAAAAATTAATTGGATGTTACAGGAAATTAGAGTCCTCAAGAGAAAAGATCAGTGACATGCAGATGTGAATAGAAATTATCCCAACATAAACACATAAAGAATTATTATTATTATTATTATTATTAAACATAGCTCAATGACCCCTGAGACTATAACATGTAGTCTAACATTCATGTGGTTAGAATTCCAGAAACAAAGGAAGGAGAGAATGGGGCAAAGATATTTAAGAGATAATAACCAAAAATGTCTAAATTTGTCAGAAAACAAATAGCCTCATCTCCAAGAATCTCAGTAAACACCAAGAAAGATAAAGACAAAGAAATATACACCTTAGCATATTATAATCAAACTTCTAGAAACCAAAGATAAAGACAGTCTTAAGCTCAAAAAAAATCATTACATGTATAAGATCAACAATAAGGATGAATACTAACTTCTCATCAGTAACAATGGACTCTGATTTGTTTCTCTTTTGTTTCTTCTGCTTTTGTTTTCATATCAGATAAACCATTGCCTAATCCATAGTCACAGATTTACTCCTCTGCTCTCTTCTAAAAGCTTCACAGTTTTAATTGTTATATTTAGGATTATGATCTGAGTTAATTTTTGTATATGATGTAAAGGATGGGTCCAACTTCACTCTTCTGAGTGTGACTTTTCAATTTTCCCAGTACCATTTATTGAATGACTATTCTTTCCCTCAGAGAATTTTTATGGCACACTATCAATTGATGGTAAATGTAATGGTATTCTCATCCCACCATTCCTGAACTCTATAGCCTCTGCCTACTTGTCAAAGCGTGGTGGAAGAAGGGGGCCCAAACTATTGACTGCATTTACCTGAAATTTATTCTCTGCAATGCATAGGTGGAAGAGATAAGACAAGTTGGCAGTCTTCTCCTCTTTGGGAAGTATTATAGTTTTTGATTGGGAACTGGGCAGGAGAGGTATCCTTGTCTTCTTAGCAACATTTGTTCAGAACAGAGCTTCCATTATGCTAAGCTGGGGGCAGGGAGTAGAGGATGAAACAGATTTTGGCTCAAGTGCCATAGAAACTCACTATTCTGACAAAATTTAGATTTTTTTTAAACATATATACTCATTGGTCAATTAACCTATGGTAAAGGAGGAAAGAATATACAATGGGGGAAAAGTCTCTTCAACAAATGGTACTGGGAAAACTGGACAGCTACATGCAAAAGAATGAAACCTAACCACTTTCTTATATTATATACAAAAATAAATGTAAAATGGAATAAAGACCTAAATGTGAGACCTGAAACCATAAAACTCCTAAAAGAAAAGGTAGGCAGTAATTTCTTTGATATCAGCTGTAGAAACATTTTTCTAGAGATGTCTACTCAGTTAAGAGAAAAAAAAAAAAAAGCAAAATTAAACCATAGGGACTACATCAAAATAAAGATTTTGCACAGTGAAGGAAATAATCAACAAAACTAAAAGATAACATACTGAATAGGAGAAGATATTTACAAATGATATATCCAATAAAGGGTTAAAAGCCAAACTATATAAAGAACTTATACAACTCAACACCCCCAAAAAACAAATAATCCAACTAAAAAATGGAGGGGCGCCTGGGTGGCTCAGTCAGTTGAGTGTCCAACTTCGGCTCAGGTCATGATCTCACGGTTTGTGAGTTTGAGCCCTGTGTCGGGCTCTGTGCTGACAGCTCGGAGCCTGGAGCCTGCTTCTGATTCTGTGTCTCCCTCTTTCTTTGCCCCTCCCCGGCTCATGCTCTGTCTCTCTCTCTCTCAAAAATAAATAAACATTAATTTTTTTTTTTTAATGGGCAGAGGACCTGAATAGACCTTTTTTACAAAGAAGACATACAGAGGGCCAACAGACACATAAAAAGATGTTAACATCACTCACTATCAGGGAAATGCAAACCAAAACCATAATGAGATATCACCTCACACCTGTCAGAATGGCTAGAATCAAAAATACAAATAACAGATGTTGGAAGGGATGTGGACAAAAACTAACCCTCATGTACTGTTAGTGCTAATGCAAATTGGTACAGCCACTGTGGAAAACAATATAGAAGTTTCTCAAAATATTAAAAACAGAATGACCGTATGATCCAGTCCTTCCACTCCTGGGTATTTATCCAAAGAAAATGAAAACACTATTCAAAAAGGTACATGCCTTCTTATGCTTATTGCAGCAATATTTACAATAGTCAAAATATAGATGCAACTCAAGTGCCCGTGAATAGACGAATGGAGATAGAAGAGGTGGTGTGTGTCTACCCGTGTGTATGTAATGGAATATTATTTAGCCATAAGAAAGAATGAGATCTTGCCATTTGCAACAACATGGATGGACCTAGAGGGTATAATACTAACTGAAATAAATCAGACAAAGAAAGACAAATACCATGTGACTTTACTCACAGATGGAATTTAAGAAACGAAACAAATGAACAAAGAAAAAAAGAGACAAACAAAAGAGCAGACTTTTAAACAGAGAATGAGTTAGTGGTTGCTAGAGGGGAGAGGGAAGAGAATGGATAAAGTAGATAAAGAGGATTAAGACTACATTTACCATGATGAACACTGAGTAATGTATAGAAACGTTGAATCATGATACCCTACACCTGAAACTAATATAATACTGTAGGTTAATTATATTTCACTAAAAAACATTAACCTATTCCTGGCTCAACCACCCTTCCCCTACCTCTCCTACTCCAACCCAAAGATTCTGGTTTGAATATATATATATATTATATATTTTTATATTTTTATATTATATAATATTATTATATAATATAATTATAATTATATATATAATATTTTTATATTATATATTTTATATTTTTATATATATTTTAATATATATATATTTTATATATTTATATTTTTATATTCATTTCTGTATATTCTTAGAACAATTTTCAGAGACACTGAATGGTTGTTTTTAACATAATTTTCAATTTTCTCCAGTTATTGTCGCTTCACTGGAGAGCAGCCCAAAGAACTCATATGACCATTCCACAAATGGAATCCCCTCTCTATGTGATATATTTATTATATGTGACCTTTTACTATTCTACAAAAATGTCCATAATATGCTTCAAAAAGAAGAAATTTTACTTGTCATAATTCAAAGGAAAAAAAAAACCCCTAGAACTAAATAATAAAAATTAAATCCAAAAGCATCTTTAATTTTAATAAAATGAGAATTTTCTGAATAATAGCTAAGTAAATGACAGAATCACATAGAAATGAGATTTCTTGGAATGCAATAAAAGTAACACCATGTTAAACACATAGGATTTAATCAAATCAGCACTTAGGAATTATTTCTGTTAAAATTATTTTCATCTGCAACTGGCAGAACTCCTGTAATGATAGTAGTTTAAACAAAATGAAATTTCTTTCTCATTAAAGAAAAAAATCCTAAATGTAAGAAATCCAGAATAAAGAGATCAACTTAAAGATCATCAGTATCCTTCCAGCTCCTTGCTCCAATGTAATTATTACAACTTCCAATATCATGTTTGCTTTGCAGACAGCAGAATGAGTAAAAAGGCAAGAAGAGGACAGCTCCCTCTAGGGACACTACCCAGGAATTGCACATGCTATTTCCACTTGGATGTACCAACCTATAAAGATAGCTGAGAAATTTTCTTTCTTCTGAGTAGTATATACTCAATATTCAAGGATCTATCACTGAGAACAATTATTGGGGAAAAACTCATGGACTCTCATGTAAATGTAACCATTTTCAGTTAATCAGAAGAAAAGTAATTAGACTAATAATTAAAATAAAAACAAAAGGAAAGAATAAGAAGTATTAAAGTAGAAGTTAATAAAAATTTATAAGAAAAAGTATATTAAAAAGGACTAAAATATTGAAATCCATTATTAAAAAAGCACAAACAGAAAATAGAAAAATAAAATGTTACATTAGCTAAAAATAACATGAAAAGATAATGTTTGTTACACCTAATAATATCAAAACTCTTAATGAATGATATGATTTCTAGGGAAAAAAAATTCTAAATTCCTTAAAAAATAAAGCACTTCCAAAATGGCAGAGTATGGACTTCAGGAAGATCAGCTGCTTAATAAAAGCAATTAAAATGGCACAACTTTTCAAAATTTTTTCTGAACTCCGGAAATTAACTAAAAACTTGCAACAATCTAAAGAGAACTTATTCAACAAAAGGACTAAAACCCAAGTTTCTGTAAGAACAGAAAACTTTGTAACACTTTAACTTGCTCTGATTCCCAATCACCTCTCCCCTGCTCTGTGGTAGTTTTGAAAATCAATAGTGTCATAACCACAATAGTTGTGAAAAACAGCAGCCTAGCAGCCAATAAAGGGGGCAAAATAGGTTTGAATCTCTTCACAAAGCTTTGCCTCAGAGAATACTTACTATCTGATTTATCTGGCAATTGCCTGGAAAAGTCTTATTTATACAGCTTGTCTTCATTTGAACTGACTCACAGCTCATTTAGGAGAAAAACCATATCCCCAGGGTGTTTGTCAGAAATAATCAGCAGCAATTATTTAAAATTGCACCTGCTTGAGGCAGTGAAACAAGGTTGAGCAAACATGTTAAAAAATCAAGAAAATCTGGCAAATGAGAGGTCCATAGAGGGCTTTGTAACCTTCCAATATATTCCTGGGAATATAGATGATCACTTGCATGTCCAATGCTGTGAACATGACCATGAAAGACTTCAGAAGGCTTAATCTCTCAGTTGGGTAATCTTACGGCTCTGAGCAAGAAGGAAGTGCAGACTAAGACAGTAGTGATATCTGCCAGAGATATGAAAATGTGTCCCATCACATTCACAAAGCAAAGATGGGGACATTCTATTTCTTCAAGGCATTTAAGGAAATTTCTGTTCAGTCAGTAGCTGAGAACTAAGCTAACTAAGAGCATTCAGTAGCAGCATTTTTAAAAAAATCCATTCTTTACAGAATCTTCCCTGTAAAGTCATTAAAAACAAACAACCAAAGCAACAACACCAAAAAATGGTGACAAATAAACCCAAGACATAATCTTCTGATTTCCAGGGTTGCCACTATTATTACATAGTCAGTCTTTTATTAAGAAAACAGTTATGAGCCATGCTAAAAGAGAGAATACATATCCCATTTAAAAAGTTAGCTTTTTGGAAATAATAACAAAAATTTCTCTAAATTGACCAAGAAGAAAAGAGAGAAGATTCAAATTAGTAGAACCAGTAATGTGAGACATTACTAGTGACCTTAAAGAAATAAAAAGTATTATAGAGTAGTACTATAAAAACCTGTTTTCAAATAAATTAGATCACCTGGATGAAGCAAAGTCCTGTTAAGACAGAAACTACAAAAACTGTCTCAAAGAACAGAAAATCTGAACAGACCTGTAACAAGTAAATATATTAAATTAGTAATTAAAAACAAAACAAGCAAACAAACAAAAAACACTTTTCCCAAAAAAAGCCCTGGACAAGATTGTTCACTTCTGAATTCTACTAAACCTTTGAAGAAGAATTAATATCAATCCTTCACATCCTCTATCAAAATATAAAAGAGGGAGAATCATTTTCCAAATCATTCTAGGAGGCTGCTACTACCCTGTTACCAATACCAGATAACGATATGACAATAAAAGTACAGAACGATATCCCTTAAAGACATAAATGCAGAAATCCTCACAAAATTATTAGCAAACAGAATCCAACACATACAAATATTAATGAGTATGACCAAGTAGGTTTGTTAATGCAAGGTTGGTTTGACATTTGAAAATTAACAAATGTACTATATCGATAGAATAAAGGACAAAAACCACATGATTATCTCAAAGATAAAGTAGGGCTTGACAAAATCCAACATCTCTTCATGACAAGACACTCAACAAACTAATAGTAAGGAACTTCTTCAATCTGATAAAGGACATCTACAAAATCCCATAGATGACATCATATTTAATGATGGAAGACTAAATGCATTTCCCCTAAGGAACAATTCAAGAATGTTTGGTATCATCGCATATAATCAACATTGTACTGGAGGTTCTAGGGAAGGCAATTAGTCAAGAAAATAAAATAAAAGGCATCCATATTTGGAAACAAAGAATTAAAACAATCTCTATCCATAGACAATATTGTCTTGTCTTGTATATAGGAAATCCAAAGGCATTAATTAAGGAACTATTTAAACAAATTAATAAATTCATCAAGGTTGAGGAAGATCTATAAACAACAAAAATTCGTATTTACATACATAGCAAACCATTCAAAAAAGAAATTAAAGAAACATTTTCCAATTTTACCTCAATAAATTCAGAAAAAATAAAACTTTTTTTATTTATAATACCACCAAAAAGAAAAAATATAGTTAAAAATAGGTTTAATAAAGGGTGTAAAAAATAAAATTAAATTAAAAAAGGGGGTTTCCTGGGTGGTTCAGTCGGTTGAGCACCTGACTCTGGATTTTGGTTCAGGTCATAATCCCAAGGTCAAGGGATTGACCCCTATGTTGGACTCCACGCTGAGCATGGGATCTGCTTAAGATTCTCTCTCTGTCCCTCTGCGTATCTCCCTCACTTGCACTCTCTTTCTCTCTCTCTCTTTCTCTAAAATAAAAAAAATAAAAAGATGCATGACTTACACATAAAAACTACAAAACGTTGTTGAAAGAAATTAAGGAAGACATAAATAAATGGGGGAACTTCCCATGTTCATGGATCCAAAACTTAATATTCCTAAGATGGCTATACTCCTCAAATGAATCTTTTTCATTCAATACAATTTCCATCAAAATTTCAGCTTTCTTTTTATAGAAATTGATGAGCTTTTCTTGAAATTCATATGAAAATAAAAAGGGTTAGAATAACCAAAACAATTTTGAAAAAGGCCAAGTTGGAAGACTCACTTTTTTTTTTTTAAATTTCAAAACTTACTACAAACTAATCAAGATGGTGGGATACTGGCATAAGAACAGACATGTAGATCAATGGAATAGGACTGAAAGTCTAGAAATAAGCTCTTACATTTATGGTCAGAAGATTTTCAACAAGTGTGCCAAGAGAATTCAATGGAGGCACAACAAATAGTAGGACAAGTAGATATCCATATGCAAAAGAATGAAGTTGTGTCCTTTCTTTACACCATATACAAACATTAATTTAGAATGGACCATAGACAAAAGGCAAGTGATAAAACTGTAAACTTCTTACAAGAAAACCTAGGAGTAAACCTTCATGAGATTGGGTTATCTACAGTCTTCTTATATATGACAGCAGAAGCACAAATGATAAAAGAAAAAGTAAATCAATTGGATTTTGTCAAGATTATAAAATTTTGTGCCTCAAAGGACACTACTGGGACAGAGAAAAGACAATTATGTGACCACTCGCTCCTCTTAACCAATGGACTTCCACCCATAATTAGTTTGGATAGCAAGACTGATGACACCACGTATGAACCACGAGGATATGAAATACATACTTTCATCCAAGGACGCTTTCTGAGTGAGCAAGATGACTCCTAGCAGGTGCAAAAATAGCTTGAGAGATCCAGGAAAGGAGATTGGTTGGGGGTATTTTGCAGTTATAGGATAAGGCTGGGCTAAGAGTCCTTATGCATGGTTTGAACTTCCCTTGAACCAAAGGAAGGACGATTTGGATTTTATCAGCTTACTCAGGTGTGGGGCGGAAGGGGAATTCAGATGGGTAATGTTTAAAAGTTTCCAGAAGACAAACATTAACAACGGTCAGACCCTTTATTAAGACAATTCACAGAACTGGAAGAAGTATTTGTGAATCCTATAACTGACATGGGCCATGTATTTAGCATATAGAAAGAACTCTTATAATTTAGTAGTTAAAAAAAGAACCCAGTGTAAAAATAGGGGAAATATTTTAACAGGCATTTTTCCGAAGATGATATACAAATTGTTAAGTAACATGTAAAAAGATGTTCAATGTCATTAGCCATAAGAGAAATGCAAATCAAAATTGTAATGAGATATCACCCACTAAGATGGATAAAATAATAATAAAAAAAAGACCGACAATAACAAATGTTGACAAGAATATAAAGAAATTGTAACCCTCATTCATTTCTGTGGGATTGTACAGTGGTGTGGCCACATTGTAAAGCAGTTTGTTGGTTCTTTACAACGTAAAGCATAGAATGACAAGACTAACAATTCCACACATAGGTATATATCAAAAAGAATGAAAACATATTTTCACAAAAACACTTGCACATGGAATGTTCATAGCAGCATTATTCACAATAGCCCAGAAATGAAAATAATACAAATGTCCATCAACTGATGACTAGATAAAATGTAGAATGGACATACAAGTGAATATTATTTGACAATGAACAGAAATGCCGTAGCAAAACATGATACAGCATGAATGAGCCCTGAAAATACTATGCTACATGAAAGAATTCAGTCACAAAAGACCACACATTCTATCATTCCATTTATATGAAATTTCCAGAATAGGCAAATACCTACACACAGGAAGTAGGTTAGTGGCTGCCTGACTAGGGTGAAGGAGGAATTAAGACTGTTAAGTGGTATGGGGGGGAAGGGGTGTTGGGGGTGTTGTAAACATTCTGAAATCAATAGTGAAGATAGGTACACAACTTTGTGAACATCCTAACAACTGTTCAGTTGTATACTTTAAATGTGTGAGTTGAATGGCTTATGAATTATACCTCAATAAAATACACACACATCCCCCACAGACACAAAATCTCTTCAACATGGTGATTATGATCCTTTTTGCATTTATGTGCAAATCTTGAAAGACGATTATTTTAATCAGTATGTTGTGTTAGTAGAGAAAATTATTTGAAGACTAGAACTTTTTATGACCCAAATTAGAGGAATGCTCTATTCTGCAACTTCTCATCTCTGATGCTTTGAGTTAGGCCTCCCTATTTTTCCCTAGAGGATGTCCTGTTTTTAATTGTTCTTTTATCACTTTATGTATAATTATCCATTGGAAGAGGGAGCCCTAGATGTGTGGGGCTGTAAAGTTAATGTTCACTGCTGATGTATCTTAGAAGTAGGGTGATCATACAGACTTGCCTGGGTCAATCATACTTAATGCCTGTGGCTCCAGTTTAGGTTAGGTTATAAATTATGTGGGCTATTTTAAGGGCCCAGAATCAGGAGTCTATTTAATAAGTTTTATTATTTTATAAAGCTTTCCAAGCAAAACTACCTTATAATGTTTAAGGATGCATAGTTACATGGTAAAGAATAAAGAAAGGAAGTGACTACCATAAAAGTCAGTGTAACAGTGAGTCTCACCCAGCGGTGATTTTCTCCCATGCCCCAGTGTCATTTGGCAATATCAGGAGACATATTGGTTTGTCACAATTTGCAAGGAGGGGGTGCAGGAGGGCAGAGAGAAGGTAAGAGTGTTCTACTGACATCTAGTGGGTAGAAAACAGTGATGATGCTTAACATTCTACAATGCCCAGTAGGACTCCCTTCAACAAAGAATTTTCTAGTACAAACTATTTAGAGTGCTGAGGTTTAGAAACTCTGAGACAATGTTTACATTTGCAGGGGAGGGATATAAAGTATATGTATATACATACATACACACACACATACACACACACACACACGCATATATACATACACACACATGTTAAGAGAACTGAGCTGTTTATGTTTTGTGCAGTTTTTGCATGCATATTATACTTAATAAAAGAGCAGAAGGAAGGAAGTAAATGTGGACGGATGGAAGAAAGGAAAGAAGGGATCTTCCTTGAAAGGAACAAACATGTATCATATAATTATTTCCAAATATTTCAGGTATAAGTTCTTCCAGACATCCAAGAGGAATATTTTCACCCTATATATAGCATTTGAAAATAAAAATATATTAAGCTTGTCAATGTATTTTATTGAGCAAAGAATCCTTATAAGAAAATATCCCTTAAAAGAAGATAATAAATCAATTTTATTTGACTATTAGTATAAAATTTTAATTTGTAACAAAGTAAACTTGGAGGTGGAAAGTCAAACATGTTTTAATATTAGAAAAATTACTAAATGTTATAACATCTATAATTCAAAAAGAAACTATCCCTAGTTTAGAGAAAATACTCAATGAAATTTATTAGCAATGAGTAGTAAGAAGATATTTCTTTTTTTAAAGTTATTTTAAGAGAGAGAGAGAGAGAGAGAGAGAGAGAGGATCTCAAGCAGGCTCTGCACTGTAAGCACAGAGCCCAACACAGGATTCAAACTCAGGAACCATGACATCATGACCTGAGCTGAAATCAAGAGTTGGACACTCAACCGACTGAGGCTCCCAGGTGCCCCGGTAGTAAGAAGATCTTTCTTAACATGATAAAAATATCTATCTCAAAACAACTACTAAATCATTATTAATAATCACTCCAATGTGGTGAGTGCTGTAAGAATTCACATTTAAACCACCGAGAACAAAAAAAGTCTTAATTTTCACATTTCTAGAAATGCAAATTAGTCCAGTAAGATTTTTAAATAGAAATAAAAGTTGGAGAGTTGCCCTAGTTTATTCCACATTGTTTTCTGTAAGTTTCTGGATTATATCTTCATCTATCTTTTTGTCTATGAAAGTCTCAGAATAATGAGAAGCTTCATAATTTACGTCCTTAAATATCATTTTTATTACAAATAGGAGTAAAAGACATATCCATATTCAATCCTTAGCTTTAACTCAGTCTTCATTGTTACTCTTATTAAACTTTTCTTAATGACATCCCTAATACTCCTAAGCAGGGAAGGGTTAAGATTCTAGCATGGACTAAGAATGTAGGTTTCATGTGTTACTTGGTAATTTTTAAGAGCTATAAGTCCAATAAGTTAATCTTTCCAGCAAGGAAAAACAAAACAAAACAAAACAAACAAAAACGTCCCCAACTCCAAACTGCTGTATCACAATGCCATGTAACAGATTTCAATCACCAGAAGAGTACTGGTGACAAGTCCATCTATCAGGAGACATTTGCTAATGAGTACTCCCTGCTGGTGCATATGGATGCTGGCACCTTGCTCAGGGCAAACATAAGACCCAGTGTAAATGGTTCCTGGTTAGTATTTCCATTGTAAAAACCGATTGGTTCAACAGTGGGCACACGGCTGGGTTGTAACAGGCAAAGAAGAAGAAGATAAACTATGGAAGATACAGGGGCACTGTGTCTCTAGCAATGTTAGGCCAGCAGGAAGATTTTACTGCTGACTACTGACCCTTCTCAAAAATGACCTAAGGGTGTAACCATTCGCATGCCGATGATACTGACCTATGCGATATTCCTTACTGTAGAAAGTATAAAATATTATCTTTATAACATATGAAATATGTCATATCATGTATCCAACTCAATGCTTCGTCAAAAGTAAGCACTCAAAGCATTTACTCTTTTACTTCTTATATTCCTGATTATAAAAACTATGTTAAAACTTTTTTCTTCCAGGGGCACCTGGGTGGCTCAGTCGGTTAAGCGTATGACTTCTGCTCAGGTCATGATCTCACAGTTTGTGAGTTTGAGCCCCGCGTCAGGTCTGTGCTGACAGCTCAGAGCCTGGAAACTGTTTCGGACTCTGTGTCTCTCTCTCTGTCCCTCCCCAGCTTGCACTCTGTCTCTCTCTCTCTCAAAAATAAGTAAAAAAAATTTAACAAAAAAAGCTTTTTTCTTCTGATTTCTGAGTTATCCAAACTAATTTAAAAATTCTCTTGTGTTAGAGAACTAAGGGTGGTGAAAACACATGTTTAAAAGCTGCTTTTCCGCTGCAAAAATTTTAATTATATTTCTCTTAATTTAAATGAAGATTACAATATTTAAATACATACTTATTCACCTATTAGTTAATGATGAAACAAAACCATACTATTTTGGAAAATTCTTATTCACCATTAGTAACTTTTAAAGTTCAGCACTAATTACTGACTTGGAATCACAATTTATTCTTGTATTATCTTGATTTTATTTCTTGGCATCCTCAAAAATATGCATATCCCTTCCTTCAAAATATCTGATTTGTTATATAGGAAGGTGGTTTAAGTTTTACCTTAGATATTTGTGAAAAAAATAAAGACAAAGGAAACTTCTAAGTAAGAGTAGCACAGGGGCACCTGGGTGGCTCAGTCGGTTGAGCAGTTGAGCATCTGACTTCAGCTCAGGTCATGATCTCATGGCTCATAGGTTCAAAACCCTGCATCGGGCTTTGCGCTGACAGCTCAGAGTCTGGAGCCTGCTTCAGATTCTGTGTCTCCCTCTCTCTGCCCCTCCCTCATTCATGTTCCCTCTCTCTCTCTCTCCCTCCCCACCTCTCTCAAAAATAAATAAAAATTAAAAAAAAAAAAAAAAAAAAAGAATGGCACAGCAAGTCAAAATGACAATATTTTATGCAACAGCTACTCTCCTTTCTGATTCTTGCTCCAGAGAACCAATAAAACATTGGGGTGAAAATAGACCAATGTGTGTCAAATTTAAACTCATTGTCATGGAAGTTAGTAAAACAAACGAAATCCACGTGGGACATATTAATTTCGAGTTTTGAATCTTCTATCCAGTACATACTGCTTTACTTTAAAAGTTCAAAATTAGAAACACCAAGGTATCTAAATATCCATGGGGAAAGAATGAACTTTTTTAATCAATTTAAGTCAACCATTCAGTAATTGATGAGAACAGTTCAGTTAACTTTATTCACTCCACTGTTAGGACAGCTAGGGGTGGGGGGAATCTCTCAAATTAAGGTTCTATCCTATCAGGGTTACCCACCCACAAGCAAAAGAAAAAGTTGAGCAATTTCTTCGTCAGCTGCATAACAGCCTTTTCCTTTCTCTCTCCGGAAGGTATCTGAGTTAATATAAGTAAGCTACTCTCCCCCATGTTTATAATACCTCTTGCTAAACAAATTATGTTATATTTACTCCTTTCTGTTTATTAGTCAAATAGGAACTCAGAGACAAGCTCGCGTTTTGCCCTTGCACGTCTTCAAATAAACTCAGCGGTTTTCAATAAATATTTTAGCAATGTTCTCAGTGTAAATCATCTGTAAAAAGGACATGTACATGACAAATAAGATGAAGCTACTACATATTGTTACTAAATGATAATCACTGTTAGGGAAGAACCTTGTTGATTTTTCTCACTCTTATATCCCCCAAATGCCTGGACCCTGGAGCATACTATGTACTCAATGATGATATTCAGAAGGAAGTAATCAATACTGCTTAGTAGAGGAACCCTTGAGGAACCTCTGGGTGTTCGTAATTTGAAAACAATTAGTATGAATCATCAGTTTGTCTAAATGTACTTAATGTATATACGGCTGGCTGATTAGAGTTTGACCTGATCCCGGCAGAAAATTAAATCTCAGCCAGGTTTGCTGGAGGGAAGCCGGCAGTGCGAGGAGTCAATGGAGATTTTAATTGGATGAGCTTCACACATTTGCTACCTGGAAAGAGAGCTGTCCTCTCTGGGGCGGGGAGGGGGGTGGGTGGGAAAAAAAGCACTGTGAACTCCCGCAGACTGTTCTTGTTTGAGGATAGATACTCAGGTGGGACTATCCAAGGTTTAGCCTATAATCTTAGGGCAGTGACACAAGGACAGTTAATTCGTGGGCTTGGACACACCAGAAGTTGGGAACTATGCCTTTAACTTTGACACCGCAAGCCTTTGGGTCTTAAAGTTCTCTCATTTTAAAGTCAACAGGATCCGGGGCACCTGGGCTTCTCAGTAGGCTAAGCGTCTGACTTCTGCTCGGGTCATGATCTCATGGT
The DNA here is from genome assembly GCF_018350215.1 of Panthera leo. Taxonomy (NCBI): domain Eukaryota; kingdom Metazoa; phylum Chordata; class Mammalia; order Carnivora; family Felidae; genus Panthera; species Panthera leo. Next base: position 87,685,868 of record NC_056682.1, on the reverse strand, counting down.
TCGTGGGTTTGAGCCCCACCTTGGGCTCTGTGATGACAGCTCAGAACCTGGAGCCTGCTTCAGGTTCTGTGTCTCCCTCTCTCCCTGCCCCTTGCCTGCCTGTGCTCTGTCTGTCTCTCTCAAAAGTGAATAAACATTAAAACAAAATTTTAAGTGGACAGAATTGAGGTGGTCATTATGATGGAGTGGTAGTGGTGGGAAAAAATGAGAAGATAAATTTCAGTAGGGGGAAATAGAATAATTTGTGGTTTACTGTACCATTTGTGTGGGCAATCTGGATTCTCTACCTTACTTGTTACAGCATAGTGAAGATTTATGTGAAAGCAAAAGTAGACTATAGACTACTTGGAAATAATGGAATTGAAGTTTAGTTTAAACATGTAAATTTTCTAATGTTATATTAACACTAAATGTCTTTAAATTTTTTAAATATTTGTTTATTTTTGAGAGAGGGAGAGAGAGAGATAGAGAGCGTGAGCAGGGGAGGGGCAGAGAGAGAAGACGACAAAATCCGAAGCAGGCTCCAGGCTCTGAGTTGTCAGCACAGAGCCCTACGTAGGACTCAAACTCACGAATTGTGAGATCATGACCCGAACTGAAGTCAGATGCTTAACTGACTAAGCCACCCAGGTGCCCCAAACAATAAATGTTTTTAAAAATATTATTGGTTTGTTTTGATCTTAGTGAATTCTATTTTCTTATTTATTTCCATTACAAAAGCAAGGGTATCATCATAGGAGTAATACTTCTCTATACTGTCAAAACTTTTAATTCAATACTCAATACTCACAATATTAATCATTTTGCTATACTAAAAAACCAAATCACCAAGTAAAAATATTAAGTTAAAATGTAACACTGCAGAGGCGCCTGGGTGGCTCAGTCAGTTGAGCGTCCGACTTCAGCTCAGGTCATGATCTCACAGTTTGTGAGTTCGAGCCCTGCATCAGGCTCTGTGCTGACAGCTCGGAGCCTGGAGCCTGCTTCCTATTCTGTGTCTCCCTCTCTCTCTGCTCCTCCCCTGCTCACACGCTGTCTCTCTCTCAAAAAGAAATAAAGATTAAAAAAAATTACAACGCAACACTGCAATAGAATCTAGAATAAATATTTGCTTCTCTCTACACTCTTTTCTACCAAAGTAAACAATAAGATGACCCTTTCATTTCTTCCTCTTGTTGGCCAGGCTTTTTACATTTAGCATGTCTTCCTTTACAACAAAAACAAATATGTTATTTGAGAATTTTATCCTTTGGGCAGTAATGGGTTGTTTCCAAACATAGTAACCCAACAATATCTGTACATCCACAGTTGGCTAATGTGTGCTTATAATGGAGAATGGGAATGTCAAATAACCGTTTAACAAAGATAGTCATTCCCCTTGCTTAAAGGGTATAGATGTGTCAGCACCTAGATAATACCAGAGTATATGTAATAGCAGATTATGTCTATGCTCCTCAGAAAGATCTTCAGTGCCTACTAGAGTCAAATAAGGACCAAAGGTCCTCCATTATTTGTTGGGCCCGGCAAATTACAGACAGAATCTCACCAGGTTCCATAAGGAGCAGTTGGCTGAATTCTGATATGTAAACCATTAATAAATTAGAAACTGCATGTATTGTCTCATCTGTACCATAAGCTCAGTAATCAATTACAATCCATAAATTTAATTATATCAATTATTTATTACAAATCTATAGGAATAAATTACATATGGCTTAACAACAGAACATGTATCCTAAAAATGAATAAAGTCTTATTGGTTTACCTGGTATTTACTTTTCTTGTGTGCACTGATTTTTTTTATACGAATTTTACTTTCGGTTAAGCATATCATTTCTATGATACACATACAAGAAACAACAGATGATGAAAAAAATTGTACTTCCCAGTAGGTTATATCGTCCTTTCTGAGGACCTTAATGATCACTTTCTCTGATGGTAGGAACTGAAAGTCAGTGAATGTCAGAAGCCAGTCTACATAGTAAAACCTACTAAATCGATGTCAGTCCACACCAATCATTTCTTTTTTTGCACATTTCCTTAAAACTATAGGTATTACCACAAAGCAGCTAATGAAATATGTATAACAGGCCTTCCTCCCACTTTACTTTGGATTATAAATCCATTTTGAGGATAGAACCCTATTTTATATTTCTACCCTATTCCCAATAACATTATACATAATATAGATAATAATTTTGTAAAAATCCTTCATACCAAGGCAAATCTGATAAAAACGTGAAAGCTATTGCAACACCAGAGATTGAAGATAAAATGATTCACCCAAACTGTGCAAAGTTATTATTTAATATACTGAATTATCTGCCTGTAAAAAGTTTGTTATTATGCACAGAGGATTCATTTGCCTCCCTCTGATCACTAAATCACAAAGGTTTTGCACTTTGCCAGAATTCACAATGGCAAGTTTTGAGTTTCCATCTGTTATGAATTTGGGCCTTTCACTTTGTCATATATCAATCATTTTCCCTGACATTTAAAGAAAGAAAGCTATTAAAAAAATTAGCCCCTATATATTCCAGGTCCACTGGATTAAGAATTTGAACCTGATAACAATCACCTCCATATTTTCACTTCTCCACTGTGTAATGTGACCAAAAATATGACAGAGATCTTTTCTATTTCATTTTCTACTGTATCCATGAAACCAAGATTGGACTAAGAGCCTAACAAACACCTTTTAAAATAGTAAGTCAAAGTAGAAAGGCAAATTATCAAAAGACTAAGAGTGTGGGTCCAGACATTCCAGAATAATCTACCCATGACAAATCATGTCACATTACTAGTTATCAATCTTGCTTTGCCTCAGTTTCCTTATCAATAAACTGTGGATGAAAATAGTAAAACGTTCATGGGTTATAATGAGGACTGAATAAAGAATGCTAAGAAAAGCGCTTAGAAGAGTGTTTTGTACATATCATGTATGTACTCAACAAATGTCAGTGCTTATTATATTAAATATAAGGAACTTGAAATTCAGAGAATGTTTTTAATATTTACTTGAAAGACAGAGAGAGAAAGTTCATGCATGTGTTCAGGGGAGGGGCAGGGAGAGAGGGAGAGAGAGAATCCCAAGAGGATCCACACTGAGCTCAGAGCCTGACACAGGGCTAGATCTCACAAGCCATGAGATCATGACCTGAGCAGAAATCAAGAGTCAGACACTTAACTGACTGAGCCACCGAGGCACCCTGTGAAATTCAGAGAATTTTTATAGCCGAAGTTATATGTCTGGTAACAGAAGAAAATTCTAAGATTCACTAAACTTTCCCCACAACCCAGGACATTATGGTATTTTATGAAGAACAGAATTTCTAGAAGTAACATTAGTAGGAAAAGATACATTAGTAGGAAAAGAAAAGCAATTGTTTTTATGAGTAGAACATACCTTGCTACTATTAATAGTAATTTTGTACAACTCAGGCTTAAGATGCAACTTTGAGAGAATTTCAGGAAATGAGAATTGCCTTGAAAGCATGAATTAGGTCACTGCGTGAGGTAGACGGTACATCCCTTGAGGCGGGTAGCCCTGGTCTGTAGAGGAGGCCACCACTGACTTTTCAGTGATGTTGATCTGGTTTCTGATAGCCGTGGTAAGTGATTTGTCTCCTGGACCCTCTTTGGAAAATAATCCTCTGGAAAGGTTTCTGGGCTCACCTCACACACACATTTTAGTATTTACATCTAAGACTTTGACTTTGTACTACTTTTTTTTTTTTTAACCATCTGCCAGGTCAACACAAACATTTCAATTTGTTCACTCAGGACAGCGCTTTCTTGAATCTTTTAAGAGCTCCCCTAAAATCAAGCTCACCCCGTCACTAGGTTCTTGGCAGAGTGCTAAATGCATGTTCTGAGAAAGTGCCCCAGCCAGTGAGTTATTTTTTTAATTCTTTCTTATTTATTTATTTTGAGAGAGATCGAGACAGAGAGGGCATGAGCAGGGGAGGGGCAGACAGAGAGGGAGACAGATAATCTCAAGCAGACAGCACGCAGAGCCCAAAGTGGGGCTCAAGCTCACGAAACCGGGGATCATGCCCTGAGCTGAAACCAAGAGTCAGATGCTTAACCCAAGGAGCCATCCAGGTGTTCTTTTTTTTTTTTTACTTTTTTTTTTTTTTTAACATTTATTCATTTATGAGAAACAGAGAGCACAAGCAGGATAGGGGCAGAGAGAGAGGGAGACACAGAATTGAAGCAGGCTCCAGGCTCCAAGCTGTCAGCACAGAGCCCGACGTGAGGCTCAAACTCACAAACTGTGATATTGTGACCTGAGCCGAAGTCGGATGCTTAACCCACTGAGCCACCCAGGCGCCCCCATCCTGGTGTTCTGCAAGCCAGTAACTTTTTAAGTTCCTATTCCCATTGCTCTCCCCACCATCCCAGTTGGTTCTGCCTAAAGTTTAGTTCTGTTGTTTTGTTGATTTTTCTTTCTTTTTAAATAACTTTTTATGGGTGAGACATCACCATAGCTGTAACTTAGGATATTCCTCATTTCCTGTACTATACCCCATCAGACAGAAACAGATCCATGCTGCACATGAACGTGAAGATTCCGGTACCAGATCTGTCATATTCTACCATATTCTTATTCTTCCCTCTACTCTGAATCACGTGACTCACCACCATCAGATTAATCTTCTTAAACTGTTTGCAAATACAGCTTATATTTTTACATTTTATGGGTAAACAGTATGTATACACTCACCTACACATTCAGCAATGCACAATAGACCATATCTCTGTACGTATCTGTATAAGTGCAAAGAGTTAACTGATATAAAATTCACTGAATGTTAATTATAGTTGTTGTGAAGGGTAAATGTGGGGATTTTTTAAAAGAGAGCTTTTTAAAATTGCATCTGGATCATTTTGATCAATCTTCAGGTCACCACATAATTTATCATTCGACCTAAGCTTTGAGAGTGAAAGAGGGGCACTATTAAAATATATCCTGGGCAAATAACATAAAAATAGGCTATCCTGAGCAAACAAGGATATGCCTTTGGCCCATTTAATCATCACGGTGGGTGATCTCCACCCACATTTTACACACAGAGAAACAAGTCAAAGGGGCTGACCGGCCCCACTTTACACAACACATAACTGGCAGGATTGGGTTTCAAATCCAGCCCCTGTGTTTTCACTTACTGCTTCTTGTAAACATCTCATTTGCCCGTTCTTGTCCCTATGGCCGAATGTGCTCTTGGCTCACTCTTTCAAGGAGCTGATGTAAGACTTCCTGTGGGCCTTTCTAGTGACACTTCCTTAACTTTGTGTAAAGGATGTCTGCACCTTTCTTATCTCCATTCGTAAATTATGTGTAGGCCACTTACTTCAAATACAACACTGAACCTTTCACTGTGTCTCAGTTATCTACTGCTGAGTAACAACTTACCCCAAAACCTAGCAAATTTAAGCAACAAATGCTTACCCTTCGTTTTCAAGAAAGGTAGCACAAGTCTGTAACTGAATAGGTTTCTCAGCCGGCCTTCTGGGGACCATGCTCCCTTTCATTTTGTACTATCCCCTCTTTCTGTTCATGTTTACAGTGTTTCTGCTGCTATAATTTTCCCAAGAACTTTGTGGTCTTTTGTCAGTCTCATTGCATTTACTCTGTCAGACAAAAGCCACATGCACAAATCCCTGAAGGGCATGGAGTTTTTATTTAATTTAGCAATGCTATACCCATATTGTTTCAGGAATTATAAATACTTCTGTTTATGCATTTATGAATCCATTTTGCTATTCTGTTGGCTCCTCATTGACAAGCTAAAGAAACTTTGGAATCATGCTCACTCAACTTGCATAAGAACCAAGATTTTAGGGGCGCCTGGGTGGCTCAGTCAGTTAAGCGTCCGACTTCGGCTCAGGTCATGATCTCGCAGTTCGTGAGTTCAAGCCCCGCGTCAGGCTATGTGCTGATGGCTCAGAGCCTGGAGCCTGTTTCAGATTCTGTGTCTCCCTCTCTCTCTGACCCTCTGCCATTCATGCTCTGTCTCTCTCTGTCTCAAAAATAAATAAACGTTAAAAAAAAAAAAAAGAACCAAGGTTTTAACTATTTTGAAAATGATACTTTCAGAATAGACTAAGTCAGAACACATAAGGTTTCTGTTAACATAAATTTTTATTGGTGATGGTGATGAGAGGACACGGTTTCCTTTTTATTTTGCAATTATGTTTTCATGAAGTAGACAGATGACATATAGGAATAAGTGTAAGTGGGACATGATATCTATCACCTCTATGATGAATAATCTGACTTAAATCTGGCTGGCTAGGCAAGTTCTCTTTCTCTTCACAAAATCTTGTGAAATTCTTCAGTCGAAAAGAGTGGATGGGGGTGCCTGAGTGACTCAGTCGATTAAGTGTCCGGTCAGACTCTTGATTTCATCTCAGGTCATGATCTCAGGATTTGTGAGATCGAGTCCTGAGTCCAGCTCCCTGCTTCTAACAGCACAGAGCCTGCTGGGGATTCTCTCTCCCTCTCTGCCCCTCCCCTGCTTGCACACGCGCACTCTCTCCCTCTCTTTTTTCCCCCCTTCTCTCTCTTTCAAAATAAATAAATATTTTTAAGAAAAGAAAAGAGTGGCTGGAAGAGTAGAACTGGCTTCTGCTGGAAACTTTAAATATTTAAATATCTTATTTATTGTAGTGTATAGTTGAGGGCTCAACTTTCCTTGTGAGGAATCAAAAGTAAATAAAAAATATTTCTTTTGCTTTTAACAATTTAAAGTTCACAAGAAGGAGGAACTTTGTCATCTTAAACAAAGAGGAAACTGATTCATTAATAAGTAGATGAAATAGCTAACTTATCTGGAGCGAGAGCTACTTAGAAATGAGAAATCAAATTTCATCACTGCCATACTGACCAAGACCCCCTCTAATTTCAGGTATTCAGAGCACAGAAAACTATAATAAACTTTGATTTTATGCTTTTTTAAAGTGATATCTGGAGAAAAAAAAAACTATTGGCTCGTTTTTATGGTATATTCCATGCACTGAAATGACTGTGGCTCTCAATCTCACTGACAAAGAATGATATTGAAAGAAGTCACATGTTGAATTCATTTTGACAAACGGTAATTTGCTGAAACAGAAATCTCAATAAAAGAAAGCCTTCTGCAGAACCAGTTTCTTCTCCTAATTCTAAAATAGGGGGATGGCAGGGTGTCATCATTTAGAGTTCACATAACTTGTGTCCGTTTTATCGTCTGTTTTCTTGGAAACCTAGCCCAAAAACTTTACTTAGGAAATTCAGAAAAATTTAAACATACCAAGTGTTTTGACATCCTTTATGCCTGATTGCCCTTCAGTCATGTTCTAGCTCCTGAGTGTATACACCCTTTAATCCAGCGTAATAAATCATGAAATGATTTTTCTCAGCGAGACAAAAGAGACATTACTTGAAATGCTGGCATGGCACTGCAATGGTGGGGGAGGCTGATGCAATTATCTAGAAGGCCTGTTTATTCCTCCTTCATTCCTCTCCACCTGAGGACAAAATTATTATTCAGCACAGTTAGCTCTAGCATTGCATCGAGAGTGAGATTAGAAAGTACTGATTTATAAGGAGAATTATAGCTAGAATAAGAAACTCAGATAAGCAAAATGGCTTAAGGGCCTTATTTTATTTTCTCTCTTTTTTGAAACTCCACCCTGGTCATGGCTATCCATATTTAAGTTGCACGATAATTAATATGAAGGTTTTTTTACTATTTATGTCTATCTGTACTTCTACCCCAAATACATAACTTTGTATTCAATTGCTGTTTCATCTCTGAAGCAAGGGGATTCTAACATGTAGGCATATAAATCACGCTGGTGCATGATTAATGTGCCACAGAACATTAGGTCCCATGTCCTGGGAGGGAAATGAATAGCCTTTGAAGGGTACAATGTTCTCATAGTCTGTAGCAAATGGTGAGAGGGGGAAGTCCTTATCTGGTAGTTCTTACCTTCCCAGTATAAGGAAAGTGTACTGGGCTTCCCCTAACACACATGAATTCCAGTGTCTTTGATTTATTGTTTTAAATGTACAGCTAAATCCATAGCCATAGGTTGGAATCCACAGAAGCAGAATGATAGACAAATCTCACTTCTGTATGTCCCCCACTGCACTCAATGTTCTTGGACCTTTCTTGCCTTCTAGGCCACATGGTTTGAGATGCAGAATAACTTAGTTAGCAAAGCAGTGCCATGTCACCAAAAGGACGATTTTGTATTGAAAAATCGAGGTATTTTGTATTGTCCTTAATGCAATCTGTTGAAAGAGACAGACGGTACAGCAGGTGTAGGGGGTCATACAATAGACACACGCAGACTTCCTCTGCATACCAATTACAACACAAAATGCCAAAAAGCAAAAGAATAGATGGGCAAGGGTTTAATACGCCTGAGCATTTTAGAAATTATAGTAATTTAATCCTGGTAAGCAGGAAGCTGTATCAGTCCATTGTACTACACTTTAGCAAAGTAATAACTATGTGAGCCATTCCATTCTCCAGACAAATCATATTTCCTCTAGTATATCTTTTAATCCTTTTGATAAGATTATCCCCAAATTCTTTGAAGTTTGTTCTTTTTTAAAGAGGATCTGGATTAATGGCATGGATCGCTTTCCTCAAGTAGGCCCACTACCCTCCCACAAAGGGAGGGACAAATTTGAAACATTCTTTAAAGGTTTATTGTAACTAATCTACTTAAATTATTCAGAAATACCCATAATTACATAGTGACATTTTAAAACAGATATAGTGTACGTTATAACTTTACAGTACCTTGGTGAAATCTATAGTTATATCTTCCATTGTATTTCAAACCTATTCAACTTTTCTATCAAGAGCTACATAAAAGCTATTACATTTGAGCTATTTTTTAAATGTACATTGATAACGCAAGATTTTTAAAAATGATTTACTTGCAATAAAAACACTGTAAAATGTCACTAGATGTACTATAAATTTCACTTATAAGTTATTATAGTTTTCAGGTTACATGCAAACAGTGACTTCAGTGCCTATATCTGAAGCTTATTAATAAACACCCACTAGGGTGTCATGGCTATTCTTTAGTAAATATGAAAGGTGAGATCTGAAATACGAAAACCACTGAATTTAGAATAAATGAATCTTAGACATCTTTGGGTCCAACCTCCTGAATTTGAACAAAGTTTAAAATGGCAAAGGCATAGCCTATTGAAGTATCACTCATTTTTAGCAAATTCAGCTGTGGAAACAAAGGTAAACACCCTCGCTTTCTTAAAATAATGGACACTTATGTGGCAAGTCATTTTGATATAACAGGCGTGCCATTCATGTTTTGATCTGATAGCCGGTATGCTGATTCATACTTCCCAGGGACTAATCCAAATGACACAGCATCACATACTTATCTAAATGACAGGCATCCTGAATCACCTTGTTTGCACGCAAAGAAACCTGGACTTAAGAGATTTACCAACATGAGCTAGTGTTGACATTATTCAATCTAGAGGGTAGGAAGCTATGAATAATGAGCAAACTGATCTTGTATTTGTCTTGTTAACTCTGAAGTATCAAGGCAAGTTATCAGGAGTCTTAGTTGCATTAAGGCCTGTAAGTCTTTAAAAAGAATTTTTTTAATGTTTATTTATTTTTGAAGGAGAGAGAGACAGAGTAAGAGCAGGGGAGGGGCAGAGGGAGAGGGAGACACAGAATGTGAAGCAGGCTCCAGTCTCTGAGCTGTCAGCACAGAGCCCGATGTGGGGCTCGAACTCACAAACCGTGAGATCATGACCTGAGCCGAAGTCGGCCGCTTAACCAACTGAGCCACCCAGGCGCCCCAAGGCCTGTAAGTCTTATAATGAGAATGGGAGTGGGGAAACTAAAACCCACCGGGATGTTAAAACTGAGGATGGGACTCAAATCCTGAAGTTAGGATTCTGTGATAAAAGGGGATTAAAACTTTTTTAGTCCTTCAGAAAGAAGCTCTAGGGCTATAGGAAATTTTCCCACAGTTAGGCAGAAGTGGAAAGAAACTAGAAAGATCTGGAAGAAGGTAAAATAAGGAATATTGGTTGAGGGTCTACCACGTGTCAGATATAATGCCAGATTGTGTACATTAAAATATGTCCTTGACTCCTCACGAAAATCCCATGAGGTAGGTACTTTTAGCTGATTGTGGGAGTTTAAGTTCCCTCGGGAATGCCACACATGGAACAGAAATTCAACATATATTTGTGAGCAGGTAGGAGAGATTTCTACTCCAAACCCAATAGAGCCCAAAGCGGCTCTTCCTACAGAACAGTGATGAAGTGCACAGTTTCTAGAGCCAGACTAACTGGGTCCAATGCTGGCTTACCAGCTGTATGACGGTGAAGTAGCCCCCTCTGAGCCTTAGTTTCCTTGTCTGTAAGATGGAACTGATAGAGCTGGGGAGAAAGGTAAATGATGTAATGTGTGCACAAATCCTGCACTGTGCCAGGCACACAGCAAGATCTCAGTCCGCAGCTCTTGCTAGCATAATAAATCCCACCAGCAGAGGGCGCAATACACCTGTGAAAGCGGGGTTCTAAAGCGTCCCAGAGGCCCCAACACCTCAGAAGGCCAACAAGAAAGGCTACATGGTAGAAAAACACTATTTCCTCTAGGAGAAAAAATTACTATGGCTCTCAGCAAAGAGTTTGAATATTGGACCAAAAAAACCAGAACAAGATATGGAAACTACAGAAACCAGAATTCAAACACGGTTGCTTGAGCAGGCCGGCACTCCGTGACAGTGGGACCCCGACAGCTGCAACGTGAACAGGCTGGGAGGGCCTGCCTGATGGTCTATTCAGCTTATTCCCAAACTTCCCTGTGTGGAGGGTGAGCGAAAGGCTGGAGGAGGTGGGCAAATAATAATGATAATAACTATCATGAGCTTTGCAATCTTTACAAAACGTGTATGAGTTCCAAGAAAACTGAGACACAAGGTAGTTAGGTAACCTTCCCAAGGTCTCAAAGTTAAAAGCCAGTGAAAGCCAAAATTCTTACTCATTGCCTGTTTCTGTAGAAAAGTCTGCAACAATCCAAGCATATCTAGGACCACAGGTCCCAGAGGGTTTTGTCTGTTTGTTTGTTTCTTTTTTGTTTTTTTTTCTTTTTTTTAATCACTCATCTAGCCCCCACCCCCACCCCCATCCTAGGTTACAGATGCTCTAAGTCTCAATGAAAGAGCATCTTGGTCACCACAGGACTTGGTCCTGTGTATGCGTAAGGGAGAGCAAGAAAACACTGGAACCCACAAACATGAGCTGGAGCCCACGAAGACAAAGAGAAACCTGTGAGCCGTTGCCTTGGAACTTGGTAGAGCTACAGAAGCTGGTACCTGGGAGCCAGCGAAGCTGAATTAGCTTCCAGAGAAAGGCGGAACAGCTGCAGGTCTAGCTGGGATCTCACAACCACGAGGTGAATCTGCAAATAAATACCAAATGGCTGTTGCTATATTTCTGCCCTCCTAATGCCCCAGAAGAATCCCTCATGTGGCCCACCCTAATCAGAGACGTGAAGGAAAGGGAGTTCTGGGAAATGTAGTTCAGCCTCGCCAAAAGTGACACAATGCAAAGCAGCCATAGTCAACTGCTTTCCAATTTGCCAAGCTTACACATCTTTAAACAATATTTAATCTCCAAATAAAGATAAGAACAAAGTGACACCTCTGCCTAACAAGATAGGATATCCCAGGTGCTATCAAAAGCAAGCTAACCTGGAGATACATGTCCAGAAAGCTGGTATGAGGAGCTCCACAGACTGGCTTCCCAGGAAAAGTAACAATAATGGGTAAATAAATAAATAGATAAATAAATAAAATAGTTAAGGGGCACCTGGGTGGCTCAGTGGGTCGGGTGTCCGACTTCGGCTCAGGTCATGATCTCACAGTTTGTAAGTTTGAGCCCCGCGTTGAGCTCTGTGCTGACAGCTCAGAGCCTGCTTCGATCTGTGTCTCCTTCTCTCTCTGCCCCTCCCCCACTCATGCTCTGTCTCAAAGAAAATAAACATTTTTTAAAAATATTAAAAAAATATAGTTAAGTCTCAGAAAGTGTCCTAAAGACATAAATCGAATGAAGAAATCTTTATTCAAGAAAATCTATTACCTCTTAGTAAGAACCTCAAGTCTGTGGCACCACAGCCATGATCTTATCCCCATTACAGCTCAGCTAATGGAAGATCCACTCCAATGGGGTGTGACCAAGAAGAGAGTGCACCCTTGTCCCTGAGCTCAAGGGCTGTGTATCTCCCCCACGAGGGGTAAGCCTAGTATTTCCCACCCCCCACAGCCTATACTCCTAGGGCTCTGGCTCTAGCTCAGGCACAGCAGGCTGAGAATACTGGGGTCTCCATCGTCCTTAACCCAGCTCATTTGATAAGTAAGTCCTCCAAACTAGGAGAGGCACGCCCCCAAAACTAGAAATTACAAACCCTGTCCAGTGTCCTGCCCATAACAAAGAAGATCACACCAAGAAAAGTAGGTCACTGTCCCAGCTCTAGAACAGTGGCTCTGAGTTTTGCCCAGGGAAGAGCACATTGAGGGTCTCTCCAAAGGATGTGATTTTACAGATATGGGAAGATTTAAGACTAAGGGACCTCTTAAGAACAAGGGAGAGTTTAGTGGTAACCAATTAATAGGAAGCTGATAGCTTTATCAGAGCCAGAAGCTAAGCTATAGGACACCTAATTTATCATTAAAACAAAACAAAACAAAACAAAACAAAACAAAACAAAACATGGAAAGTAGTAACAAGATGTTCTATAATTCTACAGATGGTAGTTTTGGCAGAAACACTGAGGACATCTAAAGCGAAACCATATCCAAAGTGTCTATTCCAGTAAGAACAAAACACCGCCCCATCTATTATGCAAGCAGTCCTGAGCAATCAATCTTCCAACATATAGCTTGTTGACACCCCAGGGGAATGGGGACATATCAGGGTTCAGTGTTGATCTCATTTGCTGACAGACTGAACACTCAGTGACTGCAGTCACACTGGCCTTGGTGAATAGAAAAACATACATAACCTTTACACTGCCACCATGGCCACTTTGTTTATGAGCCCATTAGACAACAGGGTAGGAGGCTGACTAGTATCCACCAAATAAATCTTCCCATCCTGATTATTAAAATCCTTCTGTTGAGGTCACCATTTGATAAATGTTCACATAGGACACAAACATCTCCATTCTATGCCCATTCAACCAAATGGCTAAAAAATTAGCCACAGTCTATGATTTGCTGTCAGCCCATACTATTTGGCCATCTCTTCTTTCAAACTAAATAAACCACTAGGTAAAAACCCCTGAAGTCCTACCCACTGGAAGAGTTTCCCTTTACCACTCTCGGTGGAGGCCTTTCCAAAGTGGGGTGGCAGTACTGTAGGCATGCGTGGATAGTTTGTGCATTTTCCTTCCTCAGGCAATTAACCGATCATAGAAACCTCCGCAAGAAGGCTTAAATATAAGATGAGAAAGAGAAGACAATCTGTCAGAAGTAAGGGCCCCTTGGCCAACTTTCTCATGCAACTTTCTTGTGCCTCCAGGACTTGGTTACATTTTATTATGGTGTCCTCGTGTGCACGGCTGACTTTATGGATGGTGTACCATACCATCCATATGGTATGAACAGCCAGTTCATAAAGGACAGCTTAGGTCACATAACTTAGCAGGTCATGGTCAGGTGCTCAGTTTCTTCTAAGGTCCAGTTGCAAGCCAGAAGCTGTTCTTAAAGACTATAGACTTTTGTTTTGTTTTGTTTTTACAGCGAATGACCTGGCTTTGCTCCAAAGTCCTAAGTGCTGTGTTGTAGGTCACTTTTAGCCAACCAAATAGCCTCCCTACCTGTCACGGACACTTCAAGCATCCTCAGATTTGCTGATTCAAATGGTCCACGCGGCAGAGCGGCTTGCACAGCCGTTGGACCTGTTGTGGGGTATTGTCTTGTCTGGGCATCACTCAAAATGGCAACTCATTGGGTCACTCAATGAATGGGTCAGAGTGACATACACAAGTGAATTGTATATTGTGTTTGAAATCCAGACATGCCTCTCTGAGTATGATCCCTTCTTAGTGGTTGAACGGGTCACATGCAGGGACTTGTGCTTCCCATTGTATGGCCCCCACGCAACTGGATACCTAGAAATCAACCACGCTAGTAGACCACTTCATGTTTGTGGGATTTATTTCTCACCATCCGGCATTCAATGATCTTACCAACATCTGGAGTAGTCGCTACTTCCCGCACACCGGGCCACAGCAGAATCATATAATCAGTGTAATAGAAGAACAGATTATTCTGTGGGAGGAAGCTGATCAAAATCCATGGGGCAAAGATCATAGCATAAGACTGGAGAGTTCATAGAGCCCTGCAGCAGGAGAGCGGAAGTCTGCTGCTTGCCTAGCCAGCTACAATTACCTGACTTCTTGCAGTTTGTGTGCAGATCAGCGGCTGTCTACCAGGTAGCAGTTAAACCACAACTGCTACAACTTTCAAGTCCTCAATGGTGCCACTAATGTCTGTAATCCTCCCAGGAATGTGGTTTGCTATTTTTGTAGACAGACACAGATCCTGTGAATTCTCTCACTTCACAGAGCAGGATCCAGTCTCTGAGGATGTCATCTATTTCAATCACACATTTCAGGACTGGATAAATGACCACAGGGTAGGTTTGGAGACCCACTCGGCCCACCGTATGAGAACCTAAACGAAAATTCATTGATCACCTAATGTCCATAAGCTCCTCCTCTGACCAGTGGACCACAGCGACACTTTGGATTTCTAGGAATTAATGTGACTTCAGATACCGTATCCAGTATCCATAAACATGCTCAAAAACCCTGGTCAATGACTGCAGGTACCACTGAGAAAGGCTGGGAGGGTGATTGACATTATACTTTGTGACAGTGTAGCAAGATCTTTCCTCAAATAGACCCAATCTTCCCTTTATTCGAAGGGTTCTAGGTCTGTAAACTAGCTCAAGTATGGGAAAGAATTAAGAGGCTGCAACCCTGTTTTCATGAATCAAATTCACCAGATTTAGAGCTTCTCTGCTCATTTAAAATAAGACTTCATTACTATATATAGGTGATTCCATTATTCATAGTAGTTATGTTCTATAAAGTCACCACAGACACTGAATGAGCAAATACTGAACCACTGCTCCTAAGGAAAATACAGAGTTAGATTCTTGTCAGCCTCTGGTTACACTTTCATCAGGCAGTCAGTATAAAGCCTTATTTGTTTCTGGTTAAAGATACCTTATTTAATATATATCGTTTATTCATTAACACTGAGCTCATGGCCAAAAGCATTGTAACTCATGCCTGAACAAAACAGCAAAGGGTTGCACTGTTCGACCTCAGCAGGCATGGGAGCGTCAGGTGATTCACATTTTTTGCCACTCTGCACATGCACGTATCCATGAATTACTGTTAGTACTGCTTTTGAGGTTAGAAAAATATTTTACCAAATAGAATCTGAAAATAAGAAGGATTAACTCTGTTTTAGTTCTGGGGAACGCCATGAGCAATCAGCCAATGCCAAATGGCTCTGTGAGTCAGAAGTTCCTGGTGATGGCTTTGGCTCTGCTAACTAAGTGCCTCTGTTTATTCCCTGCCACCTCGGAATCCTGTCATCCTCATTATATTTCAGGATCCCAGTTTGTTGGCAGGAGTTCCCACTGTTATTTCTGGCCTCCAGAAAAGAGCCATCACAGAACTCTTTAAAAATATATTTATCAAAGTTACATGGAAAGGAAAGTCCTCTGGATCCTTCCAGGGTGGTGAGCAGGTCTTACGTGAGAATTCTGTTCTAACATTCCAATATCCCCAAGGCTTCAGACACCTTTCTCTCCAATGTACCATGCAGATTCTGGCCTTCCAATGTCATTTAGCGTAGGCGACCTCCAAATCCGTGTTTTAGTCAACCAGCTAAGCAAGGTGTTAGAGCAATTCCTCGCCCCTCAAGCTAAAACATTGAATTGGGGATTTTCGCTTACTATGCTTATATCTGCAAATTCATCCTGACCTAATTTCATGTTTCTTCTACTTTGATCGTATGCCCTAAAGTTCCTTTCCCACACATACTCCCCAGATTTCTTTCACTGTAAATTGGAGAAATCATGAAGCTCCTTTGGTCTGTATTGTACCGCCTCACAAGTCAGACCAGTCACACTTTTGCCATACTCATTTAGGGCCTGCCGGGATGGGAGTCTGACTACAGATCCAGAGGATCTGGAGGATCCAGAGGAAAGGTTGCCGAGTACGTCCTGAGAAGGATCAGAGTGCCTTGCAAGTCAACAACCAACTCAGGGGAAGCTTTTGCAGGTTCTTTAGACAGGGGCACTCCAACTGGCAAAATTTAGGAGTTTAAGACTCTGGCATCATCAGAACCCATCCTCATGTCCCTATCCCCGTTTTCACAGTCCCTTTCCTTCGCAATCAACGCCTTAACTTTAACAAAAGAGATCCAAGGAGTTTCGGAAATCATTTGCACTGTAATTCAGTCACCCTAGGTTAGCTTTTAGGTTTGATTTCCAGGAACTCAGTATTGTGACTACAGGATATAAGGATTTTTTTGTTTGGTTGGTTTTTGGTTTTTGCTTGTTTTGTTTTGTTTTGGAAGTCAAAGCAGCTTTCAGGTCCCTAGTGCAGACTTGGACCCCGGAATTTCAAGCCCTGTGCTCATCATGTATTTTTCCCAGGTTCCCCAGGAGAGTTACAATCAACCAAACAATACCATTACGCTCTTATTGTTAGTAAAAGCTTTTCTGACACCTAATCCTTAGTCATCCAGAGATCTGCCTTCTAGAGTTGCTTGATTACAGATATCTAAAGGTGATCGTTTATGTAACCATTTTACCATGGCATGGCACAGCCTATCTGTACTCTCTTAATTGCTGGAAATAGAGTCACTAATACCTTTATGTCTATCGGATCAAAGAACCAATTCAAGAAAATGCAGAACCATTTTGGAGTAATCATTCTTAAAATTCTGGTCTCCTAGAACTATTTCCAATACAAAATTAATATGTCAGGATTTTATTAGAGGTGCAAAGCCACTAGGGTGGATATATAGATATGGATATAAAAATAGATTAATATTAAGCAATTATCACAAGGATTTGGACTTATGGAATTTGAAGTGCTGATTAAGTGCTTGTGTCCACATTTGAGTCTGGAGCTTGAAGCCCACAGGGCAAGTATTCGGAAGGAAAAATAGACATAACGTGGTAGAGGAAAAAAGCAAGCTGGTACTCACAAGCATGAGCTGAAACCCATGAGACAAACTGAAACCCTTGTCCATTTATTTTATACTTGGCACTACAGGTGTGCTACAGAGACTAGGAGCTAAGTCCATATAACCTCCCCAGGAGTCAGAAGCTAAAGAAGGACTTGACAGAATGTGAAGTATTCCCTGCCCCACTACTACCCTTGCTGAGTTGACACACTTCGAAGCCACCACAGGATTAAAATTCCAGTCTGAAGAATGTGATGTCCAGAGCGAAATGGGATTTCTGATGGAGGGCCTGAGTGGCTCAGTCGGTTAAGCGTCTGACTTGGGCTCAGGTCATAATCTCACAGTTTGTGAGTTCAAGCCCCATGTCAGGCTCTGTGCCGACAGCTCGGAGCCGAGAACCTGCTTTGGATTCTGTGTCTCCCTCTCTCTCTGCCCCTCCCCTGTTCATGTCTGTCTCTCTCTCTCAAAAGTAAATAAACATTAAAAACAAAATAATAATGGGATTTCTGATGCTGACGCCAGGGAAAATGCTAAGATGAGATAAGTCTGTTTCATTATAAAAGGAATGAGAAAGATGAAACTGGCACTTGGGATAAGGAGACATAAAAAGGAACAAGGAAGGATTCAAAAGAAAATACTTCCAGCACTGATTCAAAGTAGTCTCTACACCAACTAAATATAACCTGAGGGGACAAGTAAAGAAATGTTTGTATTCTGGACTCCAAATACATTTCTAATCAGTTTCAGTAAGACTGAGTGCTTTCAGATGTTGAGCTGAATCTATATGCCTTTTCCAGCGCTGATGGTTTATAATAGCAAATTTATAAGTAGGGCACAAAATGCTCTTCTCTTAAGTAAAGTGCCCCTGCAAACGTGCCCTCTGAGGAATTTCTTCAGCCAGAGCACTAGCTTGGTGCAAAACCTTCAAGGCTATGTAGGCAATTTCATGCCTATTCTAGTAATCTTGCTAGGATTAGGATGCACATAGTAGTGAGGAGAGTTAAAGCAATTGGTCTACAGAGTCATTAGCACTAGGGCTAAAACTGCCCTGATCATTATAGGACTTGGAACACAAAGAGAGTTGGCAGCAGGTGAAGAGGTGTGGAGTTCCCAAAATAGCAGTTCTGAGCATAGGTTTTTAACCCATTTTCAATATCTCCTTACCAACTTGGAAGAGAGGGCCTGTGAGATCATTGAGAAAGGGGAACAGGTTATGGAGAAAATTTTATTATCTACAAAGTCACAAAAGCAAAAATAATTTAAACATGCTCCTTAAGGGGTGCCTGGGCGACTCAGTCAGTTGAGTGTCTGACTTCGTTCAGGTCAAGATCTCTCAGTTCGTGGGTTCAAGCCCTGCATCGGGCTCTGTGTCGACAGCTCAGAGCCTGGAGCCTGCTTCAGATTCTGTGTCTCCCTCTCTCTCTGCCCCTCCCCCATGCTCACTCTCTCTCGTTCTCTCTCAAAAATAAATAAAAATTTTTAAAACTGTAAAAAACAAAACAATGGTTAAAAACAAAAACCAGAAAAAAACAAAAACAAAAAACCATGCTCCCTAGAAAATATAAGTCCAGGATCCAAAAATTGTACAACTCAAGTCTGGTTCAAAGACTAGAAATACTGCATTATAAAGGAGAAATAAAACAACAAATGAGGAAATATCCAGTGCATTTCGTCAGATCATTTCAATTAACTCTCAGATCTGACGGAAGAAATGACATTTTTCAGTCTTCTGTAGTTAAGTACCCTGAAGCCCAGATATAGAAAGAACAATGACAATTCGGTAGGGTACATTTAAGGCCACTTAAGAAATGAGTTATGGGTCTCATTATAGTCTTGAGCTCTGAGTTTAACATGCAGATAAAAAGTAAGTACTACCAAACTTATGGCCAACAATTCCAACTATTTAACCATATCACCTTGGTCAATAGCTACCCAACAGACTTAAGCCCATCAAAGTGATTTGCAAAGCACAGATACTTCCTTTTGAGTCAATATCCTTCTTCAAACTCATCAAAGTGATTTAAAAGAGTATTTCAAGTCCAAGTTGTCCTTCCCTCTCATCATACTGGAGCACCTTGTTAAACAGCGAGTAACAGTAAAAGAGCATTTAACAATCTGCTTCACATACACCTCTTTTCCAGCCAAATTGCACCTATAAAGTTAAAACAGAACCTCTTTGAATTCTCAACAAACATGAACTGAATATTTTATGATTTGTTCAGTAGTTACAGTGTGTTGCTTTTTCTTAATTAGCATACATATGGATGCCTTTCTTTCATGGGCCGTTATTATTGTCACAGTAATTCAATAAAAGTATCTTAAACATTTACATTGTGGAGCATTGTTATGATTTATAACAACGGAACGGCACAGTGTTGTACATCTGCTTTCAAAGTTATTGCTTTATTTCATATTCTCGTATCCCTTTTAAGAATGAGAAATATTGTAGTTTCAGAGCATGGCTTTGCTTTTTTTTTTTTTTTTTTTTTTTAACATTTCCGCCTCTATGAATTCCATTCTTTCACATACTTTTGCATACTCATAATGATGCTCAAATTAATTCTGTTGAATCGATGGCAATTTTTTCCTGAAATCTCTCATGGATGGAGTAATGAATTGTTCTCTTAATCTACGCCACTGTATTTTTATTATTAAAATAATAAACATTTTTTCCTGTTTGGTCACTAACCAGATTTACACTCAGCGTCTCCAAAATGACTCATAAATAGTCCAAAGCACGTCTTCCATAGAGAAACTAAATACATGTTGAAAGGGAAATCGTTATAATTTCTTCTTAGTGTGCTATTCCCCTAAACCATTTCCAACCTCAAGGGTCAGTGGAATTGGCATTCAGTTGACCAAAGCCATCATGTAAAACATCTCCATAGGTCTTCAAGTTGTTGCCCTTAATATTATTATGCATATTTGTGACACAACAGAGTCAAAGCAGTGTGCTTCAGTTTGGCAATTCAAGGCTCCCAGCTTTCTGCATTTGCGATAGCTGTTATATCCATGTGTCCGCCCGAGTTTTTAACCTGCCCACGTCTCTGCTCTGCCTCCTTTCTATATAGGAATAGCAACATTAGATAAATTAAAAAGAGATTTTTGGAAGTAATAGCTGCAGCTTACAGTACCAAAATGATGAATTTCGTATAAGAGGTTTGGGAGAGACATTCTATTAAAACTTAAGTGTGCTCTGAGTGATCAGCAAACGTACCTGAAGTGGAAGACAGTGGTTGAGGTCTGGCCTGGGCTACTACTAATAGAATGAGAGGTATTTGGGAATACAGCACTCTAAGGTCCACATGTGCTGTTTTCCAACCAATTCCCGGGGATCTTGAGAGACATCTACAAGAGAAAGGGAAAGACTAATAAGTATTGTTTTAATATCAAGGCACTGTAAGAAACTGAGAAAGTCAGGCCTGCCCGAAGACTCGTGGGAATAAAGATATCCTTTCCTTTAGTTAGAAATTTCAGAGAGGGAAAAAGACAGGGACCACCCAAGGAAAGGAGGAATGACATGAGAGCTACATTGCCTGAGAGCAGCAATGTGTGACTGTCAGATCAGTGTGACTGTCAAAGTAACATGGACAATGGACAACAACACTCTTGATCAGACATGCAAATGGGGAACATCATTTTCAGAAAAATAATTCAAAAGTCTACAGAAGGGAATGGACGAAACATTCAAAATACCACACACGAAATAATGATGATAATTGCTGGTAACTAGACAGTTCTTCAAATTTGTCAAGAACTACTGTAAATAGTTCCCATAAATCACCCCATTTAATATTCAAGCCATCCCTAGGACTCAGGGACAGTTATTATCCTCTTTTTAAGAGGAGGAAATTGAGGGATAGTGAGCTAATGTTACTTACCTGTGGTTTATATAGCAAAAAACAACAAAAACAAAAAACAGCATACTGAGCTCTGAAATGGGATATTATAGATGTGAATCGGGAGAGGGTTACATTAGGCAGGGAGAGATAAGGGACCTTCAGGGAGGCAGGATGAAGCTACAAGTGGGAAGCTGAAGAAGCGGCAGTGACAGAAGACTTTGGGGAAGAAGAGAATAAGATAAACGTGTTCCGGACCTGCCAGGGCTAGGTGCCATGCATGGAGTCTCACAAACTTTCTGAGAAGGTCACAGTAAAAAGCCAGGGACAGAAATCCCCAGCAGCTACCCAGTCAGGACCCCTCTCACTCTTGAGAACTGTCTACTTTCTCTCAACAAACTCTATCACTTTGCTCACTCTCATCCACGAGATTCATTCTTTTCAAATCCGTGAGACAAGGACCAGTGTCTTTCCCGCCCTCCTGTAACACATGCCATTTTTCCCCCCAATCTGTATAGAGCCCTTGGCAGGGAAGGGATGCAGCTTGGGTTTCCACTTCTAGGGCCTCCACCATAAGGGGTCAAACACTCATTTTGATATCATCGCTATTGTCCTTTAGATGGATCTCCTTGATGGCATTTCCCCAGTCTGGTATAGGAACTGAGAAAACACAGGTGGGTAACAGAAAATACAGCTTAACCATAGCGGCCAACAACAGTACTGGCTATTCTTTAATTTTGTCATTCATTCACTCACTCATATATTCATTCTTTGAACAAGACGCCTGTCCTTTCCCAATTTACCCTAGTTGTGCCCTGAACTGTAACTATGTAATTCACAAGCACTTTCCGGCCCAGATGCCCACATCCTTTCTAAGATGAAGCCACTTTCTCATCAGCTCATTGGGTCTTGGCTTCCCATTCTCTAACTCAGTCAGACAGAACAGAGTCCAGAATTCCTCTGCTTCGACAATACAGTTAGAGTCGTTTGTATTTCTTTGAAAACATTTCAATACAAAAATAAAGGCACAATTCTATTGTAACCAGTATGTTAATAATAAGTATTTAAGGAAAGAGCTTTCCTATAGCATTGCTGGAGGACCAAGTTAAGGCGTACAAACACAAATACTCAAAAATGTTTTGAATTTTCGTCATCTATGTCAAATAAAGTCCAAGTGAATAAATATCAGGGTGTAAAGAGGAAAAATTCTTTAAGTGAGCTGACAATTCTGCAAATGTTAAATGACATGCAGACTTGGTTATATAGACAATACAGTCACAAAAAGATAAGAATGACCCTTTTCATCAGTACATACACATCCCACACAGTTCTATCCCCTAACATTTACTGATGAGCAACCAAAATGAAAATAGTTATAAATGTGCTAAATTTTTATGCTGTTTTACCAGCAGGTGGGTTGGTTGATCTGAAATGGAACTAAATCTACGACCTTCCTCCTTGCTTTTCTTCACACCACTTAATTTTGAAGATGCAGAATAAATTAAAGGTCACTCAGTGACTCGTAGCTAAAATCCGCATGGTTAATCCTGAAACACCTACTTTTCTGATAGATCAACCAATTATGCTCTGGGCTACACGATCGTTAAAACGTACTGGAGTCTTGAATCCATTGAAGTGTTTTAAAATGCAGCCAGTATAACCATTCCTGTAAGTGTTCCATTGCTTTTTCCCCCCAATGTGTTCGTTCTCGGGGGAGCTGACACAAAGTCGCTGTTCCACACTTCAGAAAGGGAGAAGCAGTTGCCAGACTTGAAATTGCCGCTGGGATTACAACAAATCCCCACCCCACAGCAGAAACAAACAGCGAGGCTCATACGTTAAGATAGCAAGATGAGATTGAAGAGACAAACTTTTTACACTGCGGAATTCTTTGCAGCAACTGTTGGGTAATGTTGATAAGACTGGAAATTAAGGGGAGTTAGCTGTAACGGTGACTGGAGGGAAAGGTAAGGACTTGTAAGTAGGACAAAGAAAAGGAGATGGCTGATAATTTTAGGAAGTTTTTTTTTTTTTTTTTTTTTTGGAAACAGATTTAATGAGCAAGCCATTCCTTCTTACAGTATGTATTACATATCACCATATGGTGTAGTTATTTCTGCAATGTTGGTGTCCAAAATAGGATGTCACATGACAGAAGGCCACTCCTGTTTTGTTCATCTATGTATACCTACAGATCCCAATGATATGGTCTATGTTGGATACGTATTTAAACTGATAACAATTCAAGTTATCATCTTAAATATAACAAGGCTAGATTTTAAGTCATATGCCAATTCAGAAAGTGACCAGATGGCTACTTTTAAAATTACGAATTCATACATTTCTGTCATTCTATAGGGACTAATCACTGGATGTTATTATGGATGAGCCCTGGAAAGGAATTTTTACCCCATCCTCTGCCCTTCAAGTAAGCATTCAGCACTATCCCAAACAACTGGAAAGCTGTTCTTTGTCTACAGAACTCCAGGGAAGTTGAAGGCCTAGTCCTCTTCAGTAAATCATTCCACCAATAACATTGTCTTCCATGCATTAAATTTGTATGAATGAACTTATTGACTAATTAGCAATATGTCAATGGGAGAATTTAATCTTAAGTATATTACAAATGCCATAGACTTCCAAGTTACTATCAAAAGCCAGAAGTCTTCTGGGTATGTTAAAAATGCACTCAAGGGGCGCCTGGGTGGCTCAGTCGGTTGAGCATCCAACTTTGGCTCAGGTCATGACCTCACGGTTTGTGAGTTTGAGCCCCACGTCAGACTCTGTGCTGACAGCTCAGAGCCTGGAGTCTGCTTGGGATTCGGTGTCCCTCTCTCGCTGTGCCCCTCCCTCACTCATGTTCTGTCTCTCTTTCTCTCAAGAATAAATAAAACATTTAAATATTTTTTAAAAAATGCAGTCAAAACTTTAAAAAAAGTTAAGAGGAAAAATTCAAAGCTCCCTCTATAGATTGTTTGAGGGTTGCTATTATAATGCTTGAAAATCAGGTATAGTGTAGAAAAATTAAACTCTGGTTAAGGTACATTAATTATAATGCAATGCCTCAGCCAAACAACAGCTTGGCCTTAAATCAATACTCAATTAAATACTTCCTGCAGTTCTAGCCATTAATTGCTCTGCAGCTTTGAAAATAACATTCTAACTGCTTGTAGAAAGGTAATCAAAATTGGTGTGTTGAAACTTGAGTTTGGTTCCTTTGTGATTAGCTTTCCTCAACAAGGAAAATCAACTTCTTCAGTAACTTACAGTTCATACCTTCCAAATGCACTCAAAACTATTGAAAATTGAACACACTAACAAGCAATCGATTTTTGGTTGTGAAATAATATATTTAGTTTGCTTTAAAGAATGCACACCATGAAATAGTACTCTCAATCTTCATAAAAAAAACGCATCATCATTTTTATGTTAGATCTTTGGTCGGGAGTATACAGAACTCTTGCTGTCTATACACTATTAGATGGCAAATATTCGGGGGCTAACAAATCGCAGCTGCTGCTGGCAAGGGAACAGTAATGTTTCAATAGGAAGTGATATCCAATTAGGTACTGAGGTTCACCCTTCTGCTCAATTCTCAGCACAAAGCAACTCATCCTGCCAATGGCAATGTACAAGGACCCTCTCACTGACACATCGTCCAGAATGTGGATTGTATAGCTGGACAATTACAGAAACACAGGAGTGAGGTATGGGATTAAGGATGTTCACTTTAGGGGCATCTGGGTGGCTCAGCTGGTTAAGCATGGGACTCTTGATCTTGGCTCAGGTCATAATCTCACTGTTTGTGAGATCAAGCCTCAGGTCAGGCTCCGTGCTGAGCTTGGATCCTGCTTGTGATTCTCTCTCCATCTTTCTTTGCCCCTCCCCTGCTCAAGCGCAGACCTGCTCATTCTCTGTTTCAAAATAAGTAAGTAAACATTAAAAAAAGAAAGGATGTTTGCTTTGGATACACAGCTACAGAACACAGAAACTCACAGAAACCATCACTGTGGCTAAAGAATAAGGAGGAGAGAACATAACGGAGAGAAACAATGCAAATGTAAACACCATGCAGGCAGAGAAGGGCAAGTGTTTGCAAAGGTGAGGACTAAGAATTTAGAAGGAAAGGTTTTGAAATGAAGTGATTGCTCTGCCCTAACACAGGCTGGGTCATGAGAAGGGGGCTGGAGTGAGAATTGCTGCAAAACCCAGCTATGCAGACAGAAGAGGAACAGTAGGAGCCTGGAAGAGGAGTCCTGTGCTCTCCCTCACACAGTCATGTTTTAGTGATTACGGTTCACAGGTATGTGCTATAGAGTGTGTGTAAGTTTGCTTCATTTATAGCAAGTTTGGTATTTATCCATAATGATTCAGATGTACAAAAACATAATGTGAGGTCCCTTTCAGGCAAATAGGCTTGAACAATAGAATGTATGTAGAAAGGGCTCAAAGCAACCACTTGGCTGAATATAGACAGGCCCGTCAGGCGACCCACCTCAAAATACCCATAGGCCCTAACTAACCCATGGGCTACTTACAACCAGGCCCACTTACCCAAAAAGGGAAAACTGCATATGTCCCCAACCTCCGCACTTTCCCTCCTTAAGAGCAGTCCCCTCCCACGGCCTCCCTGCAGACAGACTCTCCCCTGTGGTCCTGCCCACAGCTCCCTTACGGTGCATTCAGTAAACTTCTATCACCTTTGTTTTGCTTCAGGTGAATTCTTTCACCTCCCATGCCCCAGCTTCCACCCAATTGTCACCCCACATTTGGGGGTCCCCATCCGATTGAGAGACATCCCCTTTAGGCACCACACATAACTTGCTGTTTTTCTTCCTGCTGCCGTCAACTTGTTTTCTGAGCCTTTTAAAACTGTAACCCAGACTTCCCGATTCCTATTCTACATATAACAAGCGTGGAAGTTGCCACTCTGTCCTAACAAGTGAGAACCTGAACAAACTGAAAAGTCAACAACCGTCCTTAGGTTCCCTAGGAGAACCGAGGTCACGGGGCAAACGGCGGTCACCAAACTCACTGACAGGTGAATATAGAGAAACACAACTTACCGGAGCAGAAACCCAGGGGCTGACACCTCTGTGGAGCCAGTGCCAGGGTATGAAAAGCTGCAATGAATGAATTGTTTGTGAGTGTGGACAAGCCTGAAAGATAAAAACTCCGGGGGGACGGAGTCATTGGGAGGACCCCACACTTTCCTGAGCTGTGCCTGCCAGAGCTCTACCGGGTTCTGACAGTAAATATCTGAGAGAAAAATCCTTTCACTTTCAGCAAGAGCTGAGAAGGAAACCATTTTGAAATACACCAGAACATGCTGTTCGCCCTAACAAGGTCTGCCCTCAGGAGAAACTATTTAACCCCAGCCTCACCTACTGGCGTATATCAGAGTCGAACTGACCTGGGGGGAGGAAAGTACCTGATTCCAGCCCACTCTAGCTGTCCTGTCCCACCTGAGGAGGGCGAGGAGCCAGTGAGTAACTGAGAAACACATGGCGGAGCTTACCGGAGGCAGAGGCTCAATAAAAGACTGAGACTTACTCAAAAGACTATGGAATGCTGCCCCTCCCCCAACTGGCTCCCCCACATTACTAATGGCTGATTTTACAGCAGCTTCTTCTACTCAGCACAACTGCCTACAATATATATGTGTGCATATATACATATATATGCGTGCATGTATATATGCACACATATATACATGCACACATATATACATATATATGTGTGCATATATATGTATATATGCACACATATATATGTATATATGCATATATAAGACACTCTACATTCTACAAGGCAAAACACACATTAGAACAACAGGGTAAACATCATGTCTGGGATATTGGAATTATCAGACTAGGAATTTAAAACAATTATTATTAAAATGCTAAGGGCTCCAAAGGATAAAGTAGACAGCACGCAAGACAGATGGGTGATATAGAGAGATGGAAATCATAAGAACCAAAAAGAAATTCTAGAGAGCAGAAACACTGCAAGAGAAATGAAGGATGCCTTTGATGGGCTTATTAGTAGATTGGACAAATTTGAGGAAGGAATTTCTGCACTTAAGGATATCACGATAGAAACTTCCAAAATTGAGAAGCAAAAAGAAAAAACAAAACAAAACTGAAAAAAGAGAAACAGAGTATCCGTGAATTGTGGGACACCCACAAAAGGTGTAATATACATGTAATAGGAATATCCGAAGGAGGAAGGGAAGAAAAGTAAATGAACAGAAGCAATATTTGACACAATGACTGAGAATTTATCCAAATTAATATCAAACACCCAACTATAGATCAAGAAAGTTCAGCGGATTCCATGGAGGAAAAATGCAAAAAAAAAAAAAAAAAAAAAAAAATCACATCCAGGGATATCATTTCCAAACTACAGAAAAGGAAAGATAAAAAAAAAAAATCTTGAAAGAAAGCATAGAGCATAAACACCTGACTAAAGAGGAACAAAGTTAAGAATTAATCTGACTTCTCAGAAATCAGCAAGCAAGAAGAGAGTGAAATATTTAAAGTGATGGGTGAAAATAAAACACCAATCTTTTATTCTGTACCCTAAAAATTTTCTTTCAAAAGTGAAGGGCAAATAAAGACTCTCAAAAAAAAAAACAAAACCCTCAGGTAGGGGCACCTGGGGGACTCAGTTAAGTGTCTGATTTCGGCTCAGGCCATGATCTCGATGTGCCTGTTCGAGCCCCACTTCGGTCTCTGTGCTGACAGCTCAGAGCCTGGAGCCTGCTTGGGATTCTGTGTCTCCCTTTCTCTCTCTGCCCCTTCCCCACTGCCTCTCTCTCTCTCTCTCTCTCTCAAAAATAAATAGACATTAAAAAAATTAAAAATAAGAGCCCTCAGGTAATCTATGGGCTCTGGGTAATGAGGATGTATCAACGTAGGTACATCAATTGTAACAAACTACCACTGTGATGAGGGGCTATTGATAATCCTGGAGGCTCTGCATGTGTGGGCACAGCGGCTGTATGGGGGGATCTCTCTGTCTTCCGCTTAGTTTTGCTGTGAACCTAAAACTGCTCTATAAGCTAAAGTCTATTTTTTAAGAAACGTAACCTAGGCTTCTGCAGGTAACTCAGTCACTTCAGGTTGACATGTTCTCTTTGGTGTAAATGCTTAATTAATAGAGATATTAATGATATGCCCTTTTATGTGCAGTTGCCTCTTGCCCTCCTCCTCCACAAGAAGCCTTCTGAGAGAAAGAATTTGCTGACGGGTCATCACAACAGTGGGGATAGGGGAATGCATTTTACAACCATCCTCACATTCCGATGGTCTAGATCACACTCCCTGTTAATTTTTTATGACCACATTGGTTCTTTTTGTATCCACAGCTGATGTAAGTGTTCCCATCTGGCTTTGGTGGGTGGACAGCATCCTTGCTTATGACCAGAGCCCCTAGCATGGTCTTGATGTCTATGCATTCACTTTGCTCCTTAGCTCAACCCCAGGCCTCCTATATAATCCAGTAACCTTCATTGTAATCAGATGTTCTTTATTAGAGCATAAAGCATTTTCTTGATTTTCTCCGCACCAGGTCTCTCCAAGCTTCGGGATGTAGCAGAAGACGTAATCCAAGCTCTCTTTTCGCATGGAAATACAAAACCTTCGTATAAAATCCTCTGGTCATCCCAATTGGGAAGCATTATAAAGCCATGCCTCCCATGTGGCAGCCGAGAACATACTCCCTCTCCTGAAATCACCAAAAATATGGGAGTAGGCTCCACTTTGAAGCCTGAATGTACTCTTCTCTGCTTTCCTCTAGCTGGAAGGAGAACTCCCATCTAATCCCTGTTCAGCAGGAAATTGCTCCTAAATCACCCTTCCTATTTCATAATATATAGTAAAAACTTCATGTGCAATCCTCCAAGCTTTTGTTCCAGATGTTTAAAGGAAAGATTTTGGAATTTAGAAAACTGCTTTCAAGTGTTTGTCCTTTGCCACCAAAAGCCCAGTTTTAATTATATAATCTATAAAATGGACTTCAAGAACCTATTTTAAAGTGCAAAGGGTTGACTTTGACTATTTTGTCCTCCACATTCCAGATATAACGATATTAATGTGGTAATATACAGAGACTGGAGCAGACACCTTGCTAAGTGGTTGTGTGCAATATCAATTTTACATTCACGATGTTTGGCAATGACATTCCTGAAGTATGGGGAGATTCAGGAAATCACCCAAGAATGGGTTGGTGATGGAACCAGGAATTGGAACCAGACAGCTTGTATCCAGAGCCCATACCCTTTTCCCTCTACATTATACCATCGTAAGGTAATCTAGACTGATGGGGATCAGTCACAAACAAGGAAGTGAAAAAAAAAAAAGAAATCCCACATCAAAATATTATCTATATATATACAAACACATATGATTTTTATATGCCTAATTTAATGAGTAGTAAAATGTATAGTTCTAATTCTTATTGAGGTTTCAATCACTCTCAACAAATCTTTCAGTCATCTACAGAAAATCTTGGGTTAAAGACCTTTATCTATTATTTCTTGATATGGAGAAATTCCCTAGATATAGGAATACACCAGAATGCACAATACTAGGTAAGCACATTCTCTTATCTCATGTCGTCTTCCTCCTCATTCGCTCTCAGTGTGTCACAGATTTCACTGATAAATGTTCATGAAGGTTAAGCTTTTTCCTTATGTCTAAAATTATGTTTTCATATATATATATTTATTTATTTATATATGTATAAATATATATATACATATATATATATATATATATATGGTTTCCCTCTGTGATAATAACAACTCATAAGTATACATAGTGAATCACATCACGCTCCTTGAAATTCAATGGAGAAATGAGCTATCATAATTTAAATATAATCATGGGGCGCCTGGGTGGCTCAGTCAGTTATGCATCTGACTCTTGATTTTGGCTCAGGTCATGATCCCAGGGCTGTGTTATCAAGACCCAAGTTGGGCTTTGCGCTGAGACTAGAGCCTGCTTGGGATCACCCCCCCCCACCTTTGCCCCTCAAACCCTCCCCACCCCCACAAATAAATAGGCATTAAAAAAAGCATAATCAGGAAATACAATACTTGGTAATAAGTACATTGTGACAAGTCCTAAAAAATCAAAATGTGAAGCTTGAATTCTAGCGAACAAATACTATAAGAAATTTCTACTCTAAAAGTATAATCATATTTTCTTCTCAATATGTGCCCCAAAAAAGAATTTTTAGGAGAAAGGAAAATGTGTTTACCTATCATATGATGCCTATCTTGATTTAAGTTATTATTTATACTCCATGTATTAAATTCCAGAAGGACTTACTGTGGTTTCATATTTTTAAATACAAAGTACAACATTTAATATTTTCCTTGATTTAATATTCTTATTCCTATTTGAGATAAATTTTACTATGGAATTTTTAAATCTGCTTACATGGTATGTATTACATCAGTGAGAGAACTTATTCTAGATATGTAAATTTAAAAATGCATACTACTAAGTAAAATTAAATATGAGTAAATGTGGAAGAAAAGACAAAGGAAAAACAGGTTTGGCTTCTGCGGGATTACACTCCCATCATATATTCAGTATCCCTGTTCAGTCAGGAAAATAGAAACGTCACCTGGTATTTCTCCTGGAGAAAATTTGATACAGGGAATAAGAAAAGGACAAGTTCCTCACTGATTTGTACCTGCAGTAAGTCTCCTTCAGCTTAGGCTATAGGAGCCCAGGGGAAATGATACCCCCTGGAATACACAGTCACTGCCCTGCTGGCGCTGCTCAACTCCCGAGTCCAAAGAGTAGCTCCTACCGTTTGCAAGCACTGATGAAGGTGCCTTGGGGAAATTCATGGCCCATTCTCCTGCCACTGTGAAGGGACCCTGGAGCCCAAAGTTCCTCATGGCTGTCCCTGGGGTAGATGGGGGCAGGGTGCCTTAGCCACGACTGCTGTATACAGCACCTGCCGCTACTGTTGCTTTGCTCTGCCCCACAGAACCCGTGCTGCTGTTGCAAACCTGCTGCCTGAGGAGGAACCCCGGAGCTCCCCCATCACCCTTTACCATTGCTGCCAAGGCTCTGCTGAAAGCTCTACCCTCCTCAGCGCCCCCCCCCCCCCAAAGGTGTAGGGCTTTGGCTTCTCTCTTCCAGCCACTTTCCAGTCACCTGCCAGTGCCTTTGCCACACGGTCAGAGTCGAAGAGAAGCCAGCTGGCAAAGAAATTTCTAGAAGGTAGTCTTCAGGCATCCAGCCCTCTGTGATACAGATTGTGATTAGAAAAAGAGCTGAGGGCAAATGCACAAATGACCCTGTGCCACCTCCTAAGTCGTTGCCAATGTGCAGTCTCCCTTTCTTGACATCAGTCTGTGGTAGTCTCTTCAAAGACTCCTTACGTTGTTTTCTGTTCTTGCTCTTCATTTGGAAAGTGGAAAATCTATTTTCATTCTTTTAGTAATGTCTGTAAAATTTAAAATTCTTGGTTGTTGCTGTATAAAATAAAATTTAAAAATGTAAACCTCTATCCAGCAATCTTGCTAAATTCATGAATTTGTTCTAATAACTTACTTACAGATTTTTTTTGGATTTCTATATATACAATAACATCATCAATGAGAAAATGGCAATTTGTTTTCTACCTTCCAATAGTATTTATGTATGTTTTTGTATATTTACTTTTGCTTTGTTGCGTGGCTAAGATCTCAAGCATGATAATGAATAGAAATAATCGAGGGCATTCTCGTCTTCCTTTCCTCATACGAGACGATTAGATTTCAGTATTTCACCATTAATATGATGCATGCCATAAGATTTTTCTCTTTTAGAAATGTTATTCCAGAATAAGGAAATTTTATCCTTTTTTTAGTTTCCCAATTCCTTTTTTTCCCACAAATCTTTACTTCGCTAAATGCTTTTGTTCACTACCTGTTGTGAATATTGTATGATCTCTCCCTTATTCTGTGAATGCATGAATCACTTGTTCCTTTAGGAAGGGCTACAGAGCTTTCTACCCCATGAACTGCTCTCCTCCTGTGAGCCACTGTTCTGGGCACCAGCCATGATGGTAGCCTCTTGATTTCTCCACTTGCCTTTGCCATCATGGCACCTTTGTCCTGTGAGTGAGCCAGGGTGAGGACCATCTTGGGCCAAGTATTCTCAACCTTCCTGGATGTAGTAGAGGCTGCATCCTATGGATAGGGGCAGGGTGGAAGAAGGTCGCCCCTGAGTTCTCATCCATACTCAACAGGAATTTAGTCACTTCAACTTGTAGTTGGAAGGAATGAAAAATGCTGGTGACCCCGCTGGGAATGTAATAAAGTAAGCTTTGATTGGAGCTGAAGGGACAGGGAGGCCCATCTTCTTGGCCACACCCACCCAGGATGAAGCTTCTGTTAATCTGAACTAGAATGGGGAAGAAAGAGGAAGTGGGTTGTGGCTCAAATACCACAGATGCTCACATACAGCATCTTGCATTTTAGCACATTTTGAGTATATGTTTCTTCCTTTGCTTCTTTGCTGTATGCCATTATGTGTTTTTCCCAAGACTTTGGTTGGATTTTGTTTTAGAGTTGTCACTAGTTTTGCTCGTTCCACTGGAGATGAGGTCCATAGACTCCTCACACTGGCATTTTGAAAAGTGAAACTCTCCTGAGTAACAGTAAGATAATATCATGATGATCTGAAACTAGTTGAAGTCTTTATAGCTGAGCCTTTTATTTTTTTGTATCCCACTAATTTATTGTTATGACCCCGGTACTGAGACCATTATGACTAAGGGTATTGATATTTCTCTGCTACCTATTGATTTAAGAAAAAAACAACTTTTAAAAATGTATTTTCGCATCAGGAATAACCGTATAGCTTTATGCGCACTTAATCCTCTACCAGTACATTTCCAGCATAATGACAGAGTGAATTGGTATCAGAAATGAAATAAAAACTTCTAATTGCATAAGGGGCCAACTAAAAGGAAAATTTATGCTAATAAATAGCTGTGTGATCTTGGGTTTATGATGGAGGATTATACGATTTTGAATAGCACAATCCAGTTCTCTAAACGTAAGTAATTATTTCCATTAGTTAAAATAATCCAGAAGAATCTTTGGACAGGCTTGGGTCATATAATTCTATAATTAGAAATGATCTCACTGAGCCCTTGGTCCAACCATTTCATTTATAGCAGCAAACATGGAAGGTCATTTGTCAGTGCGAGACTTGAGACCAAATTCACATCTATGATCAAAGATTACTATAATGTCTTCTACTAGGCTGTTTTTCTAACTGTTATTTTCAATTTAATGATTTTCATAATATAATGCGGCTAAAAGTTAAATTGTATCTTATTATAAATGTGGATAAATCGGTGGCTCCCTGGCCCTATTATTTATTTTTGACATTTAATCTGAAGGCCCCATTTAAAGTCGGTAACTACTAAGTTGATATAGCTCCTCTTTCTCCATTACTATTTTTTTAAATATCTATAATTCTGATGCTTTATGTTATGTGTCTTTTTCAAATATAATTTTATTTTATAATTCTGTCATTGTTAGGTTATTGTCATTATTGGTTTATTATAATTGGTATTTGCAAAATATTTATTAAACTCCTCAAAATGTGTTGGCATGATCATTTCTATTCTTTTCTAAATAAAGGTTATTGAGTAAGGCATATGTATTTTTCCTTTCTTATGTTTTCCCCAGTTAGTTGCATAGCCCTCTATAACTACCTTTCAGTTAATAGCAATTCAGTCTCATCCAAGCTAAAGGGCTGCCAAGTAATATACAAATAAAATTTCTTATTTAAAAAAACTCAGTTGCATTTTTATACACATAAATAATGTGTGCATATTACTACTATGCCTTTCTCTTTTAAAACGATAACATAGTATACGACCTCAGAACATAGGGGCCTCAATTAAAATGTTTTAATTCATTTCCTACTTCAAGTTACAACCCATCTCTCCCCCTGCCCCATTATTCCTTATTCCTACTCTACTCTTTTCCACATTACACTGATCACTGTCTAATAAAGTGTATTTCTTCCTTACATATTTTTTCATTATTTATTTTAATTGTGGCTTACTATCTTCTTTCTTCCTATCATTCTACTTAAACGTAAGCTCCATAAAAGTAAAGATTTTCATCTGCTTTCATCTGTTGACTGAGGTCTTTGACATGATTAGGGCAGTGCTTGGCTTTGTTAAATGACTTAACAATGTCTATGGACTACCTATTGCATTTAAGGCACTAGGCTAAGCCGGGAAAGGAACAAGGGTTACAGCACTTGAGATATATACATATAAAATATATTTGATAAGTGTAGCCTTTATTTTATCACTATAGCAAGATATCAGCATTGGTAGCACACCTGGACCCTTTACCTTCAAATTAATTAAAGAGAATTTGTAATATAACCCGCATCAGGAAAAGAGCCAATATCTCTTGGTAAAGAAATCATATTATGTTAACAGGTGGAATAGGATTATCTAATATAGGAAACTAATCTCTACAGTGTAAGATATTAGATTTTTAAAAAATACTCCTTGGAGGATAAAACAAAAAACAAAAAACAAAAACAAAAAACCAAAAAACTAGTCTCCCCAAATTGGATCACTTGCTTGTCCCTTCTCTGTCCAAGAGATCACTCCTTCACTCCAAGTGAAGTCTTCTCTTAGAGCCAAAGCACTTTCAACCCTATGGCTTAATCTGGAGCACAAAATCATTCATTTGAACAATTTTTCTTAATTCTTATTCACGTGTTAGGAAGCTTTTTAGGTTTGGGGAAATAGTAGTGCACAAAACACACTAAATATCTGTTCTGTAATTTATGAGACACAAGAGTGGACTTGGGACTCAATGGTTTCCAAAGGAGGGGTAAATTATTTTAGAAAACGTAGAAGATGGGACCATAGGAGACCTAAAGGCCATTAAAAATGAATGAAAGATAGATGATAGATGGGAGATAGCTAGATAGATGATAGATAGATAGATAGATGATAGATAATGTTGATAGATGATAGAGAGATAGATAGATAACCCAAGAGAGATATTGGGGAAAGAAAGAAGAGGTAGAATTAAGAATGAGGATTTGTTCACATGGCAACCCCCTGGAAGTTTATGTGTCATTCCTATGAGGCTCCCTTAAAAAGCCTAGGCCAGCAATGTGAAATACAGTAGCTGCTAGTGATATGTGGCCAATGAGCACTTGAAACATGGCCAATATGGCTTTAGGTATATGCAGCGAAGGCCAGGAATACTAATATATGGGTCATCAGAGCAATAACCCTATTCTGCATAATTCAGATTTATCCCTGGGAGTCAAAACAGATTGCAAGAGTCCATACTTTCATGAGAGAACGAAACACAACAGGGACTGGAAAACTTGTGTCAAAGTCCCCTTTGTCCACCGCTAATTACGCCTTCAAAAACATTAAATTCGAAAAGTCCACACCTGTACAAACCAAGTTAAAGGTATGCTATGATCTCATACAGAGGGGTGGTGGGAGGGGGGAAGGGCTAAATGGGTAAGGGGCATTTAGGAATCTACTCCCGAAATCATTGTTGCACTATATGCTAACCAACTTGAATGTAAATTAAAAAGATAAATTTAATAAAAATACGCTATGATCATGCAGGCATGTATTCTGTGGCCTTTGATTCAACACTTCTCCGAATGTGAACATGCTTATGTTTGTAGATAAATAGCTGCCAGTACCCATCTGAAATAGGCAAGATTCATGGTCCGTCATCCCACACCAACAGCAACAGGTAGCATTAGATATACTTTTATCCTGAGATAAGGGAGTAACAGGATAGGACACCCTCATCTTGTAAAAACCCAATTTAAGAAGTAATATGGTTGATAAGTCCTCACCCCATAACTACCACTGCCTTGTCACTTTTTTTCAGAACATACCCCAAAACACCATCCTGTGGGACAAAAGAAAAGAATTTATCAAACTGTTTTAGCCTAAAGGAAAATATCTGAACAGGCAAGTCAAGCTCCTAACCAAAGCATGAAGATCTCTGCCATTATCCTTAACAGGGGGTTGGTTACATGACAATTCACTGCCAGTCAGCACAGCTTTGGGCCCCACAAGGCAAATCTACTTTTGAAAAATCTGTGTTGATAGCATCTTCCTCATTTTGAGCTCCAATTTCTCAACCTGAAGCTTTCACATATTCCTCCAAATTTTTCTCTTAGTCTCTTTGAAACTGCATTGAATAAATCTAACTTATCTCTTCCAAGAAAGTGCTTCAAATATGTCACGTTATAAGCACTCTCTCTCCTTACCTTTTCCGTATCTACCAGAATCATCTTCCCGAAGTTAAATATTCTTCATTCTGTCAATGCTTTTCCATCTGATTTAACTTTGACGTGTCTAATGTTCAGCAAACAGGTTTGGGTTTGTTAGTTTTTCCTTCTGATCTACTGTGAATCCAAAACTGTAGATTTGAATTTTATTTTTTGCCTCTAAGTGTTCGGTTCTTTGGTTCCTATTGATTTTGCTACATTTAGGAAAAGAGACTTTCCCAAATTTTTCAGCATTTCATTCTGAATGTTGCTTTTATCATCCAAGAGTGTAGCTATAGCTGCAGCTTTTGCAACACCTGTAGATTTTATTCATCTGTCTTATTTCTAAGCTGGAGACAACATGCTGAATAAAATAAGGCGACAACTAAAAACCTAGATAAATAATACCAGTAGAAATCTTTCATTCTGATTAACAAGAATGCATTATTCTCTCCAGATAAGCTTTTACAATTTGGAAGGTAAAAGATGTGACAGACATTTGCTGAATGTTTCTTATGTGCTAGATCTGCTTCTAAGACGATGGAGGCTACAATGAATAAAATGGAAATAAGATAACATTTACAATATGAAGGAATTCATTCATGGCACCACAGGATAGGTTAAAAACTAAATAACTGTCAGTTTGTAATTAGTGTTATCATCTAGAAATACATGAAACTATATTTCATTTAGGATCTTATTATGCTGCAGGTAATAAGAGCCTAACTATAATGACTTAAGAAATTAAAGGTTGGTTTTTGTTTTCTTTTGGTTTACATGTAACTGTAGTGGGAGTTGGCTGTTAGTGTACTTCATCAGCTTTGGGATATCAGAGACCAGGTCTTTGTGAGTCTCTTATTTTCCCATAATGATCACAAGACTGCTAGAACAGCCCCAGCCATTATGTCTGTGTTCACTGCCAGAAAGAGAATAGC
Organism: Panthera leo; assembly: GCF_018350215.1. Classification (NCBI taxonomy): domain Eukaryota; kingdom Metazoa; phylum Chordata; class Mammalia; order Carnivora; family Felidae; genus Panthera; species Panthera leo. The sequence goes on along the minus strand of NC_056682.1, from coordinate 87,648,524 downwards.
ATCCAAAAAGGGAGGATTCCTGTTTCAAGAAAACAAGAGTTTTCCCCACATTGAAATGTAATTCGTGGCTTATTGGCAAGAGCCATATCATATGGCCATGACTGGCTAGAGGTATCGAGGAGGAAGGGGATTGAAATGGGGGTTGGTTAAGCTTACAAACAGTATCTACCAACTTATGGACATGTGGGCTGTGGTACCCAACTCCACCTAAATGACAGGCAGAGGTTAGAGAAGATCTCTTAGAGTTACCTCACTGAGTCACAGAAAAATGAATGAAAGTTTGTCAGATGCATAGGAGACGAGGATGAGATGAGCAAAGATTATCGTAGAAAAAAAAAGTGACAATATTTACAAATGCAGAAGGGTATAAGAGACAATGTGATATTGGTTTAGGAAAACATGACAGGGTGGAAGGATATAAGCCTGTGTTTTGTTCTTTTCTCATTCTGTCCATGATAGAGTCCTTTCAGATTTAATGTCCGCCGGGAAGAGGGCAAGTGGACTGCACTTGATCCTAACCTCAGCGCATTCCGCATTAGGGCTAATGCGTCTATCAGAACTTTTCCCAAGTGCTGTCTAACGTTCATGACTTCCCATTTTTGATATCCCCTTTTACTTTTTGTATCAAGTTTTTAATGGAGGCAGAATCCTTCTCAATCCTCATCGCATTGTCCTGTCCTCTGCCTAAAACTAACATTTTCAGTCCTGTGAGAAAAAACAAATCAGTTTTTCATTTATATTCTTAAGATGATTTGAATCAGTCACCTGGCACTTATATCCTGTTACTTTAAAACTATTCTTGATGAATATTGACTATGGAAGTAATCTTCAATGAAATGTACTTTGAGAAATATTGGCTCTGGGAGGCAGAATTCTAAGAGAACTACCAGGATCTCACCCCTGTGTGTTACATTCTGCAAAATCTCCTCTCCGTAAGTGTATGAAGAACCTGTGACTTTCTTCTAGCTAATTTAATATAGCAAAGATAATGGGATATCCATACCTTAGTTAGGTTTCATTATATAGCAAAGGTAATGGGATGTCACCCTCATCATTATATTATGTTATGTAAGATTCCTTAGCAGACTAATAGGAGACACTGCTCTGCTGGCCGTGACAAAGCAAAAAGCCATGTTTTGAACTACCTATGGAGAGAACTCTGTGGCAAAGAACTGCAGGCAACCCCTAGAAGCTGAGGACAGCCTGCAGCTGACAGTCAGCAAAAAGCTTCAGTCATATAGCTACATGGAAATGAATTCTGCCAACAACCTCAATGAGAAGAGAAGTGAATCCTGCCTCAGTCGAGCTTCTACATGAGAACTCAGCCCAATGATAGCTTGAGCGCAGCCTTATAAAAACAGATTAGGAATGCCCAAGGGTTCTTTACATATACAAAAATTAAGCCACACATTTGGCCTTGAAACTCCTGGCAGATAATATAAAAAGAAAAAAAAAACACATTTATTTACTTTATTTTTGTTGTATAAACACACTGTTTCTTTTCCACATAAATAACAAGAGTGAATCAGCATACCTCTGTATTCAATGTTATACAAGCTTCATACTCTTAAGTTCAGAACTCTGGTAAAGTCTGAGTTGGAGTACATGGTCTAAATGCTCCAAGCAGAGCTACCTAACTCCATGAATCTAAAGTCTTGAGAACAGCACACTCATTCACGACTGAGAAAAGATGAGAAGAGAGAGAAAAAGGGAGAAACAGAGCAGAAGAAAGTACCACATCCCAAGAACCATTGAGGAACCAGATCCACTCAACTGCATGGAAACAGGAAGTGGAAGAGAAATTAGAAGCTGAACTTGGATGTGCCTAGGGTTTCATTGCCCCATAACCCCACCCACAAACAGTATGTCCTGGCTACCTGCACTGCACCCTGCACACACATTCATTCATGGTACTAAGGACTAATCTAACTAATATGTCTAATATGGACTAATATGACCTAATAAGGACTAATCTAACTAATATGTCTTTCTCCTTTGGAGGGGCTAAGAATGGTATCTGCAGAGGTGAGTATGGCCTGAGGACAGCGTAACATCCCCAGCTCTTTCTTATGCTCTCTCATTTTTATTTTATATTCATCTATATCCAATAATAGCTAAGTCAAGTTTCAACCGGGGAAATGGTGTCTATTGTAGGAGAAGAGATATTTGGTAGCCTCCAAGTCCTAGTGAAGTGGAAAATTAGGTTTTTGCTCACTAAGTTCTTGAAGTATGTCAGAACAGGCATCCAACATTAACTCTGAAACACAATACTGGGTTAAATTTTCTCCCTTTTATTTTTTTTTAATTATTTTTTAATGTTTATTTATTTTTGAGACAGAGAGAGACAGAGCATGAGCATGGGAGGGGCAGAGAGAGGGAGACACAGAATCTGAAGCAGCCTCCAGATTCTGAGCTGTCAACACAGAACCCGACGCGGGGCTGGAACCCACGAACTGCAAGATCTTGACCTGAGCTGAAGTTGACGCTTAACCAACTTAGCCACCCAGGCACCCCAAATTTTCTCCCTTTTCTACTTCAAATTTCAATTTATGCTCGGCTACATGATCCAAACATGGTTCACAAGAAAGAATTATACAGTTTACAGAATGTCTTAGATCCATTCTTTCAATTACAAGTAACCAAACACCATCCCAAGTGGAGCGTAAGCAAAGCAAGGAATTTACTGTGTCACCTAATTGATAAATCCAGATGTGGCACAGCTTCAGATGTATGCTGCAAAACATGACATCAGGGCTTGATTGCTCTCCATCTTTTAGTTCTTCTACCTTTGTATTGACTTAATTCCCAGCCAGGTTCTTTCCATGCCATTGAAAAGACAATCAATATCGTCTCAGTGCGTACATCTTTCTACCTTACTAATCCTGAAAGACAGATTTTCCAGAGTGTAATAATGGTTAGTACTTTGGATTCTGCAAGAGAGATAATCTGAAGGCTTATATTACAAGCTTATCCTGAAACAATAATTCATGACTCTGATTGGCCAGGACTTAGAATTGCCACTGCCCTGGAGTCAGGAGTAGATCAGTCCCTCCCAATCACATGGCCTGAGAAATGAAGTAGGATGTCTCAGCAAAGCAAAACAGGAGCATTTTGTTAGTGAAGGGAGAAGGGATACCCAGAGGACAAAAATAACAAATGTTTCAGGCACATTTCAGCCATTATATTCCAAATATAAGAATGGAGTTTTTTCCCAAATTTGAACATAATGAACAATATTCCATTATCATTCTACCACACAGAAAGTAAAATGCCCAATAAAAATTCTGTCTCCTCGTAAATTAAAGTAGTAAAATATTAAAGTCCAATATTCTTCCCTTCACAATTTTCTTTTTTGGCTTAGTTCAACTCCACAGATTTCATTCAGAAGTCAGGGTAAATCAAAGACTTTTATCTGGCATTATGAGGCTTGAAAAATACATTATCCACTGAAATAAATGTAACTCTTTAAACATTTCCAAAGTTTAAATAATTCATGACAGTTTCTTGTTTGTCAAGAGACAAGCTAGTATATAATAGCCCCTACCTCTTAATGTTTAGAAAACACAAACAATTCCTAGCTAGCTAGGCACATAACTGCATTGAATAAAGTTGGAATTGTGTTACTAAGGAAAAAAGGAGAGTAGATATTGTGGGAAAGGACCAATCTTTGCCACAAGCCATCATATTTATTTCCTTACATGCTCAGTAGGAGAAAAGAAAAACAGACCCAAAGTCCAAGGCATCCTTCTAACTAACACGACTATTTACACAGTTTTTATATTGGTAGGTTAAATAAAGACAAAAGAGATCATAGCCCATGGGTTAATTATCACAACAGTAGTGAGAAAATTCAATTGCCAATGACAAGTATAGTCTATAAATGTAAGTGAACAAATATATTTTTCTAACATTTATGTTTTATAAGCTTTGTTTGCACTCATAACTTAAAGTTCAAAGGGCACATTTTAAGGGAGAGCAACAGAACCTTTGTAGCTAACAGCTCAAAGTGAGAGGAGACTCTGATCTTCTTGATAAAAGATATGGGAACGAAAAATCATAGTGTTAATTGCAGAATCCATAAGGATTATATCTGAACATGGCCTTTGTTTTTCTTGGACAATTCCCTAACAAACGAGTGGTCAGGGTTTGGAGAATATTTACAAACCCACTTTTATTCCAAGGTTTTATCATCAACCATTATAACATATATTTTAATTGTAACCAGGCAATAACTAAAGTTTCATTATGATTTTTATTTCCACTGGAGGTTAGTTGTGTTGCCATTTGCTCTCCCATAAACCTTCAGGAAGCCCCAGGGTGTCCTTATCTCTGTACCCTTCTCCTTTACAATTCCCAAACCGGAACTGTTTGCGGGTCAATGAAAAGCAACTATGTCAGCCAGATGCTTTGCCTTCATCTCACCTTTCCTCAGAATTTAATTCCCTAGATCTTGGATAGTCTTCACTACCCTGGAGTCAGCGTACAAATTCTTTCCCAACTTTGATTTTGTTGCTCCAGTAGGACCTGACTTCACCATTTCCACAGCCAAGGCCAAGAAACAGGATAAAACGTAAAAGGTTAACATAATTCTTGTCAACAAATTCAAGATAGATGGAATCTTTAGCATTTGGTCAGGTTCTGCCTACCCAGGTTTAGTACTAACAATCTAAAATCCAAAATCTTCCTCCAAAAGAGATCTGTCTGTATTTATCTTGGCCTTCGTGATTTGTAGCCAGAGTTGAAGAAAATCTAATTTGGGGAGAATATTTTTTGACACTAATTACAGCTTTTCCATATCCATAGGGACCTCTAAGCTCTAGGAAATAGCCTTAAAGTCTTGGTCTGTGAGAGTGCTTACCCCCCAGAAGGGAATCTCCATCCTTATTCTGCTGAAGTTACCACCTACCCAACATCACTAACATCCAGACAACTGTCTCTATAGCAACACCAAGTCATGTATGGTAATAAATAAATAACTACATTAGCCAAGTCTGTAAAACCCACCAGTACATCAACCATCTACCTGTAGAGAATGTTGGCCCAAGTGATATCTCTCTTCTTAGAGCTTCACACCATCCCTAATATCTTTGGGATGATTTATTTGTTATCGGTGTTAAGCCAAACTGTTATCGTTACCTAGTAGCATAAAACAAGGAAATGGAAGAGAAGAACATGTTCACATCACTTTTGGTTAAATAACTCCAACAGTTAGGTACACTTCTCTAACAATGTACCCTCCTTTTAAGGCACTTATCATAATCAAATGTTTACATTTATTTGTCTTGTTACTTAACTATATGACTGTCTCCCCCACTAGACTCTCTACTTTTTGAGAGTAAGAAATATGTCTGGTTTACTCACCATTGAATTAGTAGGACATAGTACCATGCCTAGCATATAGTAGGCATTCAATACTTACTTGCTGCATGGAGAAATGAATAATGCTCCAGTAACATCTAAGCCTGGACTGGCTAGATTAACAACTCATTCTTGTATATAGTAAAGTGCACTAGGCCTAAAACAATAACTTGCAAAAAAGCACCTTCTCTACAAATATGAAATCAGTTTGATTCTTCACATGAATTTTCAAATAGAGAATACTAAATGGACAATGTAAAAAAAAAAAAAGTCCCTGGGGCACCTGGGTGGCTCAGTTGGTTAAGCGTCTGACTTTGTGGCTCAGGTCATGATCTCATGGTTCATGAGTTTGAGCCCCATTCAGCTCTGTGCTGACAGCTCAGAGCCTGGAGCCTGTTTTGGATTCTGTGTGTCCCTCTGTCTCTGCCCCTTGCCCGCTTGCCCTCTGGGTCTGTTTCTCTCAAAAATAAACATTTAAAAAGAAGAAGAAGAAGAAAAAGAAAAAAGTACAGAAATTGGATATAAGCAGTAAGAGACTTACGTATCAATTCGTTATTGTCATGCCATCCAAGCACATGATCAGTGAATTCTACAAAAGTATTGGAATGTGACTGTGACAATTAACACCAACAAAGCAGTACTTTATTACAGATGCTTAAGAAGCTTTGGCCTAAATGGTTTAGCTTGGAAAGTTACAATAAAGGTTTACCAAGTGTTTAAAACAAACAAAAGAATTTCTATTCATAAAATTATATAAAATGTTTTGAATAATAAGTTTATTAAATATCTGCTAGGATTAATTATTTGCATAACATGTCAAAAGTAGCCAAATGAATTGACTTATTCTAGACAACGTTATCAAAGACAATGATGTTAATTACAGATTGATTCACCTGTTGTTGTTTTTCTTAATGTTTATTTTATTTTTGAGACACAGAGGAACAGAGCACAAGTGGGGAGGGGTAGAGAGAAAGGTAGACACAGAATCCAAAGCAGACTCTAGGCAACGCGGGGCTCGAACTAAAAAACTGTGAGATCATGACCTGAGCCAAAGTTGTACGCTTAACGGACTGAGCCACCCAGGCGCCCCACACATTGATTCATCTTAAGGCATTCCTTTTGACAGTAGCTGAAGAACAGGAGGAATTGTCCATTTGAGCCAAGTAAACCAATAAATTGGCATTATATGACCAATAAAATTTATTTTCAGGTAGAAACATAAAGTTTGTTCTTTTTACTACTACAACTCTTCTTACAAATAAACTGTCTCCTAGGAAATATGAGGACTATTTTGAGAGGTAGAATTTGGGAAGAGATATCAAAGTCTGATTTTCTTATAACGAATTTTGGAAGCTGAATGATTTCTTTATTTTAGTAAAATCTGTGTCTTTCAATAATGACTTCTGGAGGGAAAGGGAAAAATGCTGGCAATAGTCAGGAATGTAAGGTAGTATTGAACTTGCTTCAAGGTTGATCAAGTCCAAGACACAAGAAGAAGAAGAGAGAAATTCTGAAAGTGGAGCCAGTTACATCAAATTGTCATTCAAGAGGATGTCTGTCGGACTCCTCTAGAAGTATGTGAAAAGTGAGATCAAAAGTTCAATGAGTCTTGAAATATAACTTAAAATGAGATGGAATCAGACATCTCAAAATTATAATTTGTTCTGAGTGCACGTCTAGTAGCCTAACTCTTTCAGTGGTCCTGTCTGATGGTTGGTAGAAGAAGCAGTGACCAGGCGCTCAAACTGAGTTCTTAGAAGATCACCAACACAAAGTCCCCAACCACAGAGTCCAGTTGTGACCCGAAGAGTCACATAATGTTCTGGTCCTAAGCTCTCTGGAGAGTGTGAGGGTAATGAGGGTCAATAGTTGAATAGGTTCAGTAACCTAAAAATTCCTTACTATTCATGCAACATGATGACCAAAGACACTCATTCCTATAATTTGTAGAGGAAACTCACAACCTTTAGAGGCAATGCTTAAAACATTAATGGAGTGAAGATTCAGAGACGTTTATATGAACATAAAATCTGAAAAGGACTTGTGAAGTGTTTGAATCATGCTGTTCTTGGGATTATTTTTGTTAAATTCTTTTTTTTTTATTTTTTTAAATGTTTATTTATTTTTGAGACAGAGGGAGACAGAGTGCGAGTGGGGGGAGGGGCAGAAAGAGAGGGAGACACGGAATCCGAAACAGGCTCCAGGCTCTGAGCTGTCAGCACAGAGCCCCACACGGGGCTCGAACTCACGGACCGCAAGATAATGACCTGAGCCAAACCTGGACGCTCAACTGACTGAGCCACCCAGGTGCCCCTATTTTTGTTAAATTCTTTAACAAACAGATAACTGAAGGTCCAAGTCCTTGAGTTACCCAATTAATTATAACTTGTTAGTCAAGTGTACTATGTGAAGAAGTTGAGGAGTGTTCCAACCAAAGATGGACCTAAAATTTACAAAATTTTGACAATTTTCCTGTCTTATCAAGATGGACCAACTTAAATGTAGCTCAACACTGTTTGAGAAGACAAACTCAGAATGTACTCTCTGAATTTATTTTATTTTAAGTATTTGGCAGCCGAACAGTAACAGGTCAAATAGGATAAGAATTTGAGACCCTTTCCTGTGATTCTGTCTCACCAGCCTTGTTGACTTTCTTTTTTGCTGTTGTTTTTTTTTTTTTTTTTTTTTTTTTTTCCCCTCGGCACACAGCACTTACCAAACCGGGAACTTTAGGTCCAAGACCCACATCTTTCCAAACATGAAACAGACCAAATGTTATCATCTGTTGATAAGAGAAGAAGAATCTTCACCTTCAAGAGATTCATGGCAGGTTGAAACATTCTAGGAAAAAATAGAGTAGAATAAAAATGCTCCTCACTCTTTCTAACTCTTCTCAAAATTATCATTTCAATGGTCCATATGAAGATATGGCCGGACTCAAGAATACCTACAATCACGTCAAATAAACAAAGACATTTAGTCTAAGCCTAGGACAAAGCAAATAATGAGTTCATTATAACATAATCAGTAACACCGTCTCAGGGGTTAACATACATGTGAATTTTTCCTAAATATAAGGAAAAAATATATATATTTTTTCTAAATATTTCCAAATTTGCCCCATAGGCTGCCATTTAATGACACAAAGTTTTGTGTGTAAATGCATTGAGACCTAAGTGTTCCATTAAATTGACACAGCTCTTTGTCAAGAAATGCAGCATCTTAAAACAGTTTTCCTTAGATCTGCTTTTTTTTCTTCTACAGCTTTTTCTTGTACCCACGAAAGTTTTCACAAATAATTATAATGCATAATATGTAATTAAATTAAAATGTTATCACAACTTAATTAAACATCAAAACAGGCACCCTCCACGTTGGTGGGAGGGATAGATGCATAAAATAAATCATATACAAAACCAAATCCGGGAGGAAAAAACTTTGCAGGGGTATATGGATCAAAGAACTTAACAGCTCTGTCTTTACCATTTTCCCCCTTTATAGTTGAAGAGAAAAAGGCATAAAACTTTGCACTGGAAGAAAGCTATTTTATAAAATTTCAGGTTGCCTCTACACCTACAGTATTGAAATCCACCCCAAATCAAACAACCTACACATGAAGACTGTACATTAGTCTTCCTGCCAAGCCACAATTCTGGAGATAAATCTTAGAATTTGGAAGGCAATCTCCACAGAATCTGCCAAATATGAAAATATACAACCATTATCTATATGCAGCTTAAAGTTCATTCTGTTGGCACCAATTGGATGAAATAACTCACTCCAGCCAAAGACAACGAATCTAGCAGGGTTTTTGAGGAAAGGGAGATTGCTGTCTTTCTGGAACAGGTCATGTGCACAGGTCCTGGGCAAGCTGGAAAGGAAGCCAAACAAGTTTTACTTCACACTATTTCTTTTTTTTTTTTTAAGTTTTATTTATTTTTGAGACAGAGGCAGACCATGAGCAGGGGAGGGGCAGAGAGAGAGAGGGAGACACAGAATCCTAAGAAGGCTCCAGGCTCTGAGCTGTCAGCACAGAGCCTGATGCGGGGCTTGAACTCACGAGCCACGAGATCATGACCTGAGCCAAAGAAGTCGGACGTCCAACCGACTGAGCCACCCAGGCGCCCCGCTTCACACTATTGCTGAGAAGAATGAAACAGGGTATTGACTGGGGACAGCCTGCAGGTTCAAGTACCTACTATTTCATATCATTTTAATTAATTGGTGCTAATCTGTGTGATTTAGAAAAAAAACCTATATACTTCTAAGAGAGTTGTAATTCATGCTCTTTTTATTTTTCTAAATCTAATGCTCTGCTTAGCATGGTTCTGCTTTTAAATTTTTTTTTTCAACGTTTTTTATTTATTTTTGGGACAGAGAGAGACAGAGCATGAACGGGGGAGGGGCAGAGAGAGGGAGACACAGAATCGGAAACAGGCTCCAGGCTCCGAGCCATCAGCCCAGAGCCTGACGCGGGGCTCGAACTCACGGACCGCGAGATCGTGACCTGGCTGAACCGACTGCGCCACCCAGGCGCCCCTTTTTCTTTTTTTTTTTTTTTAAATTTTTTTTTTTTTTAGCATTGTTCTGCTTTTAGAGCACACCTTGTTGATCTATGCTTAAACTGAACTGTACACATTCTAATCTCTGAGAGCTTTTATAATTATAACTATTCTTAAAGTATACACATCAATAATGCCAAAGACTATTAAGTATACTAGATCACTTCACATAACAGGAGTTTGAAGTCAAACTTTTACTCGGGGAACCGTCATTAACATTTTTCTATAGTCCCTCTTCTACTAAGACATTCTTTAGTTTATATTGGAGCCCAGTCAGTTTATGTAGCTTATACTGGAGCCTGGTCAAATTCTTCCACACTCTTCCTGCATTTCTTTATATAACGACCCCCATTCCCCAAACTCAATCTCTGTTGTTAATTTCCTGAGGATTGTATAGAATGTTGTCTAAATGAGAAACATCAGTTCTAAGGATGTAGGCAATGCTTTAATTGATCAGATAAACATGGTCCATTTAGTTTTGCTTTAACTCAGACTTCAAAGTACCAAGCTGTATGTTTGCTTCATTTTGGCAGAAGCAAAAAGCCTGAAACTCTTCAGGAGGTAAGGAAGCAGTGGAAATTAGGCATCTGCCCAAAATCTAGGATGAAGAATAAACACTTAAAACCTATTTTAATTTCTGCTTTGAACTGAAAAGAAAAGGACTCATGAGAACATTTGAAGACAGGAAAAGGACAATTTTCAAGACCATGAACTTGAACCCATTTGACAGCAGAGGATGTGGTTTCAGGGCCACAGAATATTGGTCTTTCTTCATTAAAGTTCCGTCAGCCCTATCAAGATGAAACACGGGTTCTAACATTTCCTTCACTCTTCCACCTGCTGTGTTAGCCCTGGGTACCGACTTGCCTGGGGAGGATTTATACATGCACTTTTGAACTTCTAATAGAGTCTCTCTTTTGAGTAACCATTTAAAAGAAGATTAAATTTAATTAGACTGTATCTTTTTCCTGTGACATGCTGCCTTCAAAGTCCACTTTATTACATTCTTCTACCCCAGCAGTGTACTAATGCTGGCTGGCACAGGGCACCTTCAGATGCAGGAGGAAAGGAAAGATATAGTTATATACACACACACACACACACACACACACCCACTTAATCCCTTGGGAGCATTTTGGGGATGCCTGACATCTGACATCTGTGCCAGCCCAGCAACGCACCTGAACAAATGTGACTCCAGGATCCACCAGGACTTGTGACAACGCCCAAGAATAACCTGAGCTCTCCACGTGTCACCTTGGGTTCTATCATCTCACACCCTATTCGTTTCTTTGTTTCTATGTTCCCTCATTCGCTGAATTTGTTGATAATCACTAACATTGGTAGTGAGCACCCACCCACTTATGAAGAAACATTCGTTTTATCCGAAAACCTATGAGTGACTTAATTAATGATCATTCCAGTCTTAATTTGCTCTTGAGACTACATTTAGGCATTTGCTATTATTTCTTCAAGCACAGGTCAATGTGCTAAAGATTAACGAGAAGCCCATACCTCAATCCCCGGTATCCACGAGATCCTGTAGGAAATCTCTAGGTGTAAGATTCGGTAATTTTTCTTTGTACTGGTAGACTTTTGAGAGAAGGGAAAGAAATACGACAAAGAGAAGCAGACATAAAAAGAAAAGAAAAAGTCAGCATTTTCAACGTGTACTGAAGACACATGCCTCTTAAAGAGGAAAGGAAAAGCGACTGCATTGCTATGCGTTTGGTCTCATCCATAGTGTGGAGAAGCGCCCATGAATGTGGCTTTATCTCATCATAATCGTGTTGTTGCTTTAGCCAGGATGCCGTGGCATTTTACCAACCTTTCCCTACACGGTCAGATTTTAACAAAGACAAAGAAGAAAGAAAACAAACAGTTTTCAGAGCAAGTTCTCCTTCCTTTTGGTGTGTTTTTCTGCAACGCTGGGGTGTCCCCGGGGCCCTGGCCGCAGGCTCACTGCTGTCGTCCCCGGGGCCCCAAGGTGCCCCCGCTGCCCAGGCAGGGGGAGGCGGAAGGGTTGTTGGCGATCTTTCAGTTTTTGCTTTTCAACCGGCATGACAGTGCACAGCAGTCGAGTCTATTCTTTCATTTTTCACTGGTGTGAGGGTGTGCAGTCACTTAGCAAAAGAAACCACCGGCGGCTAAAGGGAGCAAAGAGTGAAAAAAGGAACAGGCCAGCCTGGCCTTTCTTTGGGACCTGAAACTGCCTGAGGTTAATTGCTCGCATAAGAAGAATAACTGGCGGCGCCTAATTGAATTTTTATGGAAATAAACAGGTGGCAGATTTACTGTAGCTGTGGGGATAGTAGGGGGCGAAATGCGGTAGCCACATTAACCTGTTTAATTTAATAGCTTCGGTACTGGTAGAAAAAAAAGGCAATGTTGCTCGTTGAGTCAGTTGGATGCCAAATGTAAATAACTACAATTACCCTAGCATGCCCATGTGGTTGAGCAAAATAAGGGCATCGTGCCAGCTTTGACTTGGTTTTCATGTTTATTAATTAAGCTTCCAGAAGTTTCAAAATAAAAGTTTTAACCCACAAAGCACCCTGGAAAAAAGAGGAAGTGGGAAGAATTTGACAAAGGGGAGACGACTGACAGACAGACAAAGGCTCTGCTAACACTAAGAGCTTAGCACAAGTCTTTGACCCAGAGGCTTGGCTAAGTCTACACTGGGCACCAGGATGAACTAAATGCTAACTTTGCACTATGCTTCCCCCCAGTGGTTTAGTTTTAGAAGTGCATTTTTATATTAAGGAACAAAAAATTAGGGACCATCTGGTGAAACATGCGAAGTGCACCGGTAGCTTATTAATGTACTCGATTACTTTTAAGCCAAATAATAAAAACGAGAGTTTCCATTTAAAGTTTTGCCAACTTGTATTCAGGCAAAAAAAAAAAAAAATGAACTGTTCATACATATACATATATATGAATATATATAGACACACTTTTTTTATAACAGAAATTGAAACACACCTTAAAAAAAACCAAATATTGATAAGAGACAGAAGCAATTACTCTCATGGAGACACCACCCCAGCATTGTGAACATAAAGGTGAATGAAACGTGGGCCTCCTCTACCAAATTTCCCAGGCTTAAAGGGTGGACAGATTCCCAGCCAAGTAATTTAAATATAAAGCAGAGTTTGCTAAGCACTGAAAAAGGCACAAAATAGAGAGCACCAGAAAGTCATTTTACAAATGAGAAATCTTTTACCTTATTTGCATCACCAGACCAAATACCTAAAAGCCAACATTATCAGAACCAGAGGAGTTTAGTCAGACGTTACAATCCAACTTGGAACGTTTTCTGTTTATCTTCACTATTTTAGAGTAAGCTAGTAAAATGTGAGAGGGACTGAAAGGGTGCTCTCCTTCTCCATCGGTTTTGGTTTGTTTGCTTTTAAGTGCGAAAACCTCTAGTGAATTCTTGCTAAGTGCAGCTTGCTGTACAACCGCACTCCAGGGGGACCCGTGCCTTAGCTGCTGAGTCCTTCAGTGCATGGTCTCAGGCTCTTCTCTTCTCTCTCTGTGATTTCCCCACAGCTCTGGCTTCATTTCCAATCCATGGACCAGTGACCCCTGTATTTATTATGCATTTCATCACCAAACCGGTTCTCATTCCTCACCCCCATGTCTGTTTTCACTTAACATCTTCACATAAATGTGTCAGGCTTCTCCATCTCTACAGGTCCAAGAATGAACTTATGATCATTGCCCCAAGTTTATTCCCCACCCCTCAAAGCAAATGAGCCAAGAATCAGACTCACTCCAGATACTTCAGATTGTGTATATATGTATATTTACAATATATACACACATATATATACATGTACTATACAAGCCAGAAATTTTAGATAGAAAGATGATAGATGGAGAGATAGATAATCTTCTGCTCTACAAGCCAGAAATATGAGAATACTGCTTTACATTTTCTACTTCCATGTGCCCAATTTTCAAATCATTACCAATAGGCCATCACCAATCCTATTAATATCACTTCCTAGATATCTCATAAATTTACCTGTTTCTATGTCCATACAACAAACCCTCCCTTGGATTCCTGTAATAGATCAATACTATATTTTGTTACACTCTGATTAAACCCACAGTGCAGTCAGAGAAGTCTTTTAAATATCTGAACATGACATTTCTTTACCAAAAACCATGCACTTGGGGCGCGTGGGTGGCTCAGGCAATTGAACATCTGACTCTTGATTTTGGCTCAGCTCATGATCCCCGATCATGGTATCGAGCCCCATGTTGAGCTCTGTGCTGAGTATGGAGCCTGCTTAAGATTCTGTCTCTTTCTCCCTCTGGCACTCTCCCCCATTTGCTTGCACTCTCTTCCTCTAAAAAACAAAAACAAAAGTTAAAAAAAAATACATGTGGTTGATTTCACAATGCTCTTAAGACTGGCAAATCCAGCCAGTTTAGCCCTTGTCTATCACTTCAGCCTCCTCTCTGGCCGCTTTGGCCCAGGCCATCGCCACCCCAGGTAGAGGGTCTTTCATTCAGTTCTTTAGATACACTCTTCTCTCCCGTGGCGGGTGGTGTTTTGGCCCTTCCCCTTTGATTAGCTAATACCTACCTCTGCCTCAGAGCTCATGTGAAGTGTCACTTGCTGAAGGAAGACTTTCCTTATCTCTCCTGCTATCTCCTTCAAACCTTCCCTGCACACACTTACACACAAATGCCGGACAACATGAGCTCATAGAATTATCTTGATCGATGCCAGTCTTCTCCATTGTACCCAACATCCAGCAAAGTATGAAACTTGGTTGGTACTGAATAAATATTTATTAAATGGATAACTGGGTACAATTTATAACCACTCAATGTACCTCTATGTCTTTTACATAGGCCTAAATGGAGACATGAAAAGAATCCTCACCCGGACATCATTCATGCTTTGATGATGTCTTTTAACTTCTGTGATTCACCTATGGATTCAATATTACTTTGAATTTTAGTACTTGAGTAGGTAAGGTCAAGTCCAGAAGCTTGGCAATTTCAATCTTGCTAGCTCTATTCATGGTACAGGGACCCAGTGGGGGACTCTGCCAATTGCTTATGAGACTTATTCCACTTATATACTCAGAAAAATAACCCCAAGACTGGAACACCTAGAGCGAGACTCGGATCGAAACTCAATGTATAACCTGAAGTACAATTTGTCATTCTGATCAGTAGACCACAGTGATATTCTCAGTCTCCATGAATTAGGTAGCTCAGAATCAGTGTTTAACAATACTCCAAAGCTCCAGTTATCTCCCTTTCCCAGGGCATGTTGGCTATATGTATTTTTACTATACAGAATTTTATGCCTTCTTTGTATTCTTTTCACATATAGATAACACCTGGCATGAAATGTGTGTGCAGCCAGATTCTAGGATGGTTTTGTATCAGCATGACCTGAAATGAAGTCTATTTTTGTCACAAAGTCAAGACAATAACACTTGCTACCTAATAATGTTTACGTGAATGTTGACTCCTCAAAGCACATTACCCTCACAATGTAATACTGTTATTCTTGGTGGTTGCTAAATCATTGGTATCAAGAGCAATAGTCTTTGGAATTCTTTCTTCAAAAGGACAAAATTTCCCAGCCATTCTGAGTGAACCAAGAGCATAGAACTGAGCTGATCAGATTAAGAGCTATTTATCTGTACCACATAGTAAATGGCCAACAAATAGCCTTCGGTGAAGGCTAAGAAGGAGATTAATTGCACATCAAGCGATATTGCTGAATCCATCATTAAGTAATTCTTGCTTATGGAGCTAACTCAAATATGATAATTGGGCTAGAGTGAGCAACTCCCTGCAATGGGGGCCTGTGTCAGACCTATGCTTTCCAGTCGTGGAGTGTTTTCATAACACAAATCAAGAAGGACTAATGTGCTATTACATATTTCAGTTAAGGGACCCCTGATCAGCCAACCACTACCAAAGTTTCCTGTAATTCAGAACATTCTGACTGCTGAACTTGACCTGCTGCGTACCATGGCCACCACAACAATTTTGTCTTTTACTTTTGAATGCTGCACTTGACCTCCACTGCCCTACACCAGTTTTTTTCTCCTATCAATCAGGGAAACCATTTCAACTGAAGCATCTGCCACTGATATCCTCAGCCTAGAAGAACAGTACAAACAAACTCCTCAAAACTGCTGCCAGTCCCTTCGCCAATACATTTCTTAAGACCTTGGTAATGATCTAGACTTCTTGGGGGACAAATTAGGGTAAAGATTACTTATATATGGTAATTTCACCCCAGAGTACTTACTACCCTTCTCTGTGTTAGTTAAAGAATTTCTAGAATCTCAAGTTCACTATCTTCAGTCTCCACTGAATTGAGATTATAGTCAAACAAATGAGCCAAGAAACAGGCCCACTCAAGCTAGCTCAGAATGATACAGTCATCACTTTGAAAAATTATGCTTTACCTATCCAAGGCCAGTCACTGTTATTAGTCATTATCATTCTTATGTATAGTCCCAAGTTTTATCATCATAAAAATGAAAGGAGAAAACCTCATCCAGGTTTCACAGCGCAATTGACTCCTCTGGGACATGTCAGCCTCTGACCAGTAGTTAGAAGTTTGGAGATAATGGGAGGTTTGTAGATTCTGAAGAGGAGCAGAATATACCACCCCAAAATATGTCACTTTGGATACTGATTATTTTGAATTTAACTTACTTGAGACCCAGACAGTACAAAAAGAACACTCTGACCCTCATTTGTTCCCCTGAATCTTTCACATGAAAGTATCCTCTTTAAGAAGGAAGATAGTAGGCATCCTTATAGCCAGGGATAGGAAATTCGGGGCTGTGAGGCTGTATACACAAACCTTGTTACTTTTTCACCAATTAGTTACCCCAAGGCCAAATCCCTTTTTTTTTTTTTTTTTTTTGTCAACCCTTCACAACTTTACTGCTTTCTTGTCTAAAAGGTATGAGAGCTGACTGCTTTGGTCATGTCTTTGAGTCTTATATTTTTATGGGCTCCCATACAAATGAAATTGTGTGTTTCTTCTGTCACTCTGTCTTATGTCAATTTAACCATGAGACCAACCAAAGAACTTAGAAGGGAAGAAGGAAAAAGTTCTCCTCTACAGTTCCAAGGGGTGAATTGGCTCTCTCTCTTGCAAAGTTAGCCCCTGAGAAAAGAGGAATACAATCTCCAAGCAAGAAGAGATAGACCTATCAAATAATGAAGGAAGTACTTCTGAAATCCCAAGAACAGGGATGTGCTGGTAAATGTTTAACCACCCACTCTCCAGCAAGAGGGGGAGGGGAATCCTGATTTGCAGCATTTAAAATACTCTGTGGCTTACTTCAAGTGGTCGGCATAATACTGTGTCCCACTGAACACAGAGTGGGAAGAGATAAATGCTCCGCCCTCATGAGCCATAAAAAGCCAGGTCCAGAACACCACCACAGAGGGGGATGGGATGAGGGTGGGGGTAGAGGAGGTGAGGAGTTCAAGGAACTGCAAGCCTTTGGAATCAGCTCACATGGTCTGATTCTGATGCTTTAGGGTTCGACATTTTTCTGATCAGTGCTCTCACTTTCACACAAGAAGACAGCAAGACCAAAGGTAATTTTATCATAATTTGGTAACCATACCAAACCCTGAGTTTCATTTTCAAGTACATGGATGTTGAAAGATGCTGAAAGAATGAAGAGACTCTTTTAGCATTATCAGAGTTTCTGAGATTCAGTCTTTGCCATAATCAAGAATTTAAGGAGAGAAACTTACCATGTGCCTTTGTCATCTATTCAATGCTCTCAAAACATTCTCGGCAACCCTATAGTCTTTTATTTTATCTGTTTAATGATAGTGGCAACTTGGTTCTCCCAAAGCCTTACCTTGAATAGGCATTTGATTCCAAGGGAGTCTTTCATTCCAGAGACCCGTAGGCTGTGTTTAATTAGCTCTTTCACCACTGCATGCAATGGGCTGCCAAGGTGGCCGAAGATGAATGGAATTTCATTGCTTTCAGCCCCAGTCTGAAAACCAGCCACATCCTCACTCCTAACCCCACTTTCCCTAAGGTTCCATTACATTAAACCCATTCCCAAGTACCTTTCTCTGTATCGGTGAGGTCTTTAACTCAAAAGAACATAAACCAAATATGTTAAAAGTAAGGGATGAAAGGAATTTATGGTAAAAGTATTAGGCAGCTTTCAGAATTATGGGAAACTTGGAAAATTAGGCTCAGAAAGCAGAAAGGAACCAAGAGAGATAATCAATGGGAAACACTGAAGAGAGAAAGTCTAATTTAGGACACCAGAGGCTCTATAACTAGCACCGTCACCTCTGTTCCAGGCTCTGCTGCTGCCCCTCTGTGAATAAATTCTCCTCTGTCCCCAGGTGGGAACCATCTGACTGCCAAACCAGTACTAGGTGCTATGTCCTAGCTTCCTGGGGGTACAAAGAGCATCTAATCTCTTTATCCTTGAACATGAAGCCCTGCTTCCCGCTAAGAAGTAGAAACCCGAGGATTTACACCAAACAGAAAGAGCACTCAGATGCAGAATAGTATAAAACTATGACAATTGTCCTCGGTAGATAGGAATTGTGCACTCTTATAGAACAGTTTCAAAGAATGGGGGAGCAGAAAATGGGATTGTAATGAAGACAGGAGTAGAATAAATGAAGGAAATTGATGACAGGAACTGTAGACCAATCTTTTCAGAAGTTTTGTGGGAGTGAAAGCAAGAGTAGCTTGAAGGGCAACACAGTGTTGAAAGTAATGCTTTATTTCTGTTTCTTTCTAAAGGATAAATGCAAGCCAATCAGAGGATGTATTTAAGAGAAAAAAGCTGAATATTTCAGTAATTAAGGCATTAATGGAAAATGAACGGAATCAGGCAAAATTAAGAACACACGTGTCTGGGCTAACTTCATGAGGAGGAGGGTAATTTTCTACCTAACATCGGAGAAAAGGAAAGAATTAATGAGGGAAGGGATGCTGTGAGTTGAAGGAAGGCAGGTTGCAGTCGTTTATAAAAAGAGTTCTCTCAAATAGTCTTGATCTTTTTTACTCCAACAGAAGATAAGAACAGTGTTCAATGTTGAAGGAATGAGTCAGAGTTAGGTACCCGGGGTGAGTGGAAAACATTTAGAAAAGCTTTGATGAAGAGCGATAGTGAACTATGCATGAATAAATGATGTACTAGTGGAATTGAGGACCACTTCCTATCTCGCCACCTAAAAAGCTGTTTCAAAATAGTCACTAAAGTTGGGCTGATAGATTTTTCCATTAGGGGGAAAAAAAAGAAAGTATATACTAAATCCAGCTTCCCCAGCCCTGGTAACAGCCTTCGATGTGATTATGCAAACAACAGATGCAAAAGGAGATTTTAGCCACACACCCACACACATAAAATGCACGAATACCTTCTTGTAGTTTTAGTAAGTGGAA
Source organism: Panthera leo (assembly GCF_018350215.1). Classification (NCBI taxonomy): domain Eukaryota; kingdom Metazoa; phylum Chordata; class Mammalia; order Carnivora; family Felidae; genus Panthera; species Panthera leo. Next base: position 87,629,165 of record NC_056682.1, on the reverse strand, counting down.
TAAAATATTGCAAGAGGATGGAATGATTGTGGCAGATGGTAAATGAGTCCCAGGTTTCAGTGTCTGGGGCAGCTTTAGCTTAGGCTCTGCGGCGTCTTTGATGGCTATTTAAAGGAACTGGAATTTCACCACCCATTAAGAGTACAGATCAGGCCTCAGCTTCACCTTGGTCTTCCGAGGCTTGTCTCTTTCCGCAGAATCTTCCAGATGTATTCTGTAATGACACTGTATCAAGCCACCGAGATCACCCGCCAAAGCCCAATCTGCTACCGGAATCTTCCTAGAAGAAAAGGATGTTTCATCAGAAGCAGTCATTCATCCTAGCCCACACCTCGCCTGCTTCTGATCTTCCGCTGTTAAAAACATAACACACTGGAGGAAGATTGTGCTATATTTCATGAGTGCTCTGTGCCGCCACCAAGGGACAGTTCCATCTGTTATTTGCTCTCAGCTTTGCTTACTGATAAAACAGGAAGGACAGCTTGCTGATGGGCTCTTTGAAGCAAACGGCTCCTCTCTTTCCTGCAATTAATGTTTATAAATTATTTCTACAGCGGATGGTATGTGTGGCACCATGATTTCAAAATTAGTTTCAATAAATTAAGGGCCTGCATTCATTACAAGAGTGGCTTGATTACAATGCAACTCGTGGAGTTTAGAATGCGCCCCGCCTTTTGCGAAAATTGCTCGATGACATCCAACACTGCCGTTAATTCTGTTCATTATCGACCCCTCACGAGAAGATCTCAAGATCATATGTTCTGTTGTTGAAACGTCATTTTGTTCAGTATATGCAAATGTCAGCTGTTCATGGAAAACAGGATTCAGGGTACTGCAAAACTTCAGACTCCAGGTTAATAGCCCTTAGGCTATAGCAAAGTGAAATGGCTTATGGGAACAAAGCACAGATGCGGGTGTGTTTGCTTTTTTGGACTGATTACTCAGTTATTCCAATCATCCACCATTCTTTGGGTAGAGAAATAATTGTATATTTTCTGGCCTCTGCACTATTCTGAAAGGGATTTTCATAGACCTAGAATATAAATCGCTTTTTTTTTCAATTGGAAAACATTCTTTTACCTTGACTTGTCACGTTTCCTTTATTTCCTTGTCTCAATATCCATGACCAAATTTGCCTGCATTTTTTTTAAATAAACTAATTATATTCCCCTTTTATATGGTGGTATGTTTTCTAGGAAACAGTGACTTTGAAATTTCTATTAGGCTTGTCACTTGAAAGTTTTAGACTAGGAAATTTAACTTTCCAAGCAACACCTACCAGTTAAAAGTACGAATAAGAAAAAAAATGGGCTCATGATTTCTGAGGACTAGCGATTGGGGAGAGAATCCTTTGAGCAATGTAACAGTCTATAAAGAGATTCTGAAAAGCCCAGGGAAGCCACTATCTCTTCATCTTTGTTTGAAACTGAGAAATAGAACTTTTGCAAGGAGGGAGCATCAAGAGGAGACAGGAATACCAAGATCGTTGGTTAAAGAAAATAATACAGCACACCCTGAAAGTATGACTCCCTAGAAAATATTACTAATGAATGAGTAAATGAAAGAAAGAATTACTAGAACATAAAGGTAGAAAAATAAGTAGGAAACACGTTCCTACTATTAACAGGGTGTATTTGGGAGAAGTAATTTTGTATAAAGGAAACGCAGGCCAGTGGTGTTGCGCAATTTGTGACCATTTCATTTTATTTCATAATAACTCATGGAAGACAAGACCTGTGTTGCTTGCGCCCATTGCTCCGTGAGAGTACTTTAGAAAGCACAGCAGCTGATTGCACAAAATAAAATCTATTACATTTTTTGAAAGATTCACTTGAGTGGAATTTGAATTAGGACATTCTTGGTCAACGCCATCATTCAATGAGAGATAAGATAAAGCCCCTTGAAGACGGGGCCATACACATTAATAAGGAGCAGAAAAAACAAGACATTCAGAAGTTTTACTTAACATTAAATCTGGGTCATCCTTTTTTTTTTTTTTTTCCTAATCTTCCAAGTAGCCAGCTGTTCTTCGTAGTCTGGAGCGGTATTCAAAACGGCACTGATTGAAGATGTAACGAGAAACTAATAGAACACAGTTATGAAGAGACTAGGTAGAGTACAATTAGTTTTCTTTAAATGCCTTTCGGTGAGATTACAAGAAATAATTACCAACAAGGTAATGCTGTTGTTAAAAGGAACAAGGGCATTATTAGTCTATATGTGGTGAATAAGAACAATGACATAATTTTCCTATTGAATATAGTCATCTCTCTTTGGAGCAATTTAGATAATCCAGGAGCCATTGGAATGATTAGACATTTGACAAAACACTCTGGTCATTTTATAGTCCTCAAGTATTTGGGGAGATAGAAGTATTGACAAAGGTTAGAGGAGGAAATAGATTAATGCATACAATATGTTTCCAGGCATGGGCTGAACCCAGAGGATATACTAAGGATCTCCTACCATGTAACAGCCAGCAAGAAGTGGTAACTCCGCATCTTCTATAATTCCTAAGAACACCCACATGAATAAAATTGAGAATATAATATGAAAGGCTGAAGTAAAATCTAGGGAAATGTACACAGGACCTGAAAGATTCCAGCCTTTTTTCTGAGTCTTTGATAAACACATATACTGTCATGTTTCAAACAGTTGATGGCCATCCTTCTTACAGACCTGTTTATTACGATCAGTCTCAATATTATTCCCTGTGATGCAGTTTAGAAAATAAATTTGTGCATTTAGTAAATGAACCAAATCATAAGCAACTGCATTTTTGCTCCATAGTCGGCTGCTTTGATTACTCGTACACTTAACTAGTCAACTTTAGAAGGGAAAATGTTCATTTTCCTTTGATGGAAATTAAGTGCTTATTTTTAGAAAACTAAAAACAATCAAGGCATCCATTGTGCTCTTTTCCCATGAAAGTTGACTGATGTTTAAGAGGGACTAGGACCACATAATGACTGGCTACTAGTAGCAAGTGGCTTTCTTTTAATATGGAATTTAAATGAGTTTTTAATTATCTATTTTCAGAATATTCCATATTCTAATAAAGTGACATAGTGAAAATGGGCAGCACAAGAATAGTATTCAAGAGAAAGGCTAGATGTATAAATAAAGGCGACATAATAAAGAAACAAAATTGTGTAGGCATTAAAACTACCTATCATATGGGGCACCTGGGTGGCTCAGTTGGTTAGGCGTCCAACTCCTGATTTCGGCTCAGGTCATGATCTCGCAGTTTTGTGAGTTCAAGCCCGCATCAGGCTGTGCTGACAGCGTAGAGACTGGAGCCTGCTTTAGATTCTGTGTCTCCCTCTCTCTCTGCCCCCACCCCACCCCCCCACTCACACTGTCTCTGTCTCTCTTAAAATAAATAAATAAACTTAAAATTTTTTGTCTTAACTACCTATCGCTTAAATGGGTATTTTTCTTCAAAGTAACCTACACAAAAGTTATTACTCCAATAATAACTTTGTTCTAAGTATTTTTAAAACACCATTTTTGGAATCAACTCTGTACATAATACCAGTCATACAGAAAATCGGGCACTGTCACTCCTCATATCCCATATCAAGCCATGGAAGAGCTTGAATTCCGCCTCCTTTTTCAATATATCAAAATAAATATTCTTTACTCAGACTAGTTACTGCCTCCTCATTTTATTGACAGAGCCACACAATTATATTGAAGAAGTAAAAAATAAAACTCTTAGAACTACTTATTTAAATACAGATTCATGGTTCCTAAATTGTTTTCATTCTAGTTTGCTGAATTAGACGACCTGACCGCCTGTGAGTCAACCCACTAATCCACTCCTCCTTGACTATTGATCTGGTTACATGGGGCTACTCTGTATCACCAGATAAACATTTAGGAAGAAAAGTGGCCTACACCGTCCCGCCTAAATGTCACAATCTTGGGGATGTATTCTGGTCTTCAATTGCCACTTTAAACCAGTTCAATACTTGTGCAAATTCTGCCGCCAGTTGGGACTATTATCATTCCTGGCATAGTTGTTTACAATCCTAAGAATGGTCATGTTCCTCCATTTAGGAGGACAGGAGTCTGAGAATCAAAAGCTCTTAAATTACCATCTCCAATCTAAACAAAGCCTGTCAGCTCTTATCATTATGAGAAGAATTATTGTTTCTTAAAAATAGGTACAATATTGGCCGATGGAGTCCAGTGTGCATGGCAGATTTTTAAAGGGAAAAATAGCAAATACCAACAATACGCAGTGAAATGTAAGGATGTAATCCCTGCCTTACAAAATGTTCTAAAATAAAAGGGCAATATTTAGTATCATAATCCCTCTCCAAAATCATCATTGCATTCCTGCCACTATTGTTTTCAACAAAATCCCTTGCCTTGGAAAGGATGGTGACAAATGGGACTTTAAAAAGTTTGTAGGTTAATTGCATGTATTACATGTCTACTGTGCGCTCTATTGACATAAAAATAATTAACCGTTTCTAAAGAATTTGCTGTGGTCCAGGCACTATTCTTAGAGGTTGTATAATCCTCATTTCAGGCCTTGTAAAGGGACCATGCCGGGCCTTGTTTTAAAGATAAGGAGATCAAAGTTCAGAGAAGTTAGTAACTTGCCCTAGGTTTCCTGTCTAAGAAATGGTAGAGCCAAAATTTAAACCCAGGTCTAACTCCAAAGTTTACGTTTTTATTAACTATTTCTGAGAGTTATATTTGACTTATCCTTGCTGTTGAAGTTTTAGTAGGAAAAAAATCTCAGTCTCTGGGAGCTAAAATATATAAACTGCTGTATATGAAAGTGTCTGTCGGCTGAAGAAACACAATTTAAACAATGCTTAAACCTGACACTAAGCTCCATGTCCTATTTCGCGTTTCAAAAATGATTGAATAAATTCCTTTCGCTACTGGAATATCACCAGATTGGCACATGATGTATCTGTAATCTACTGTCCAATCCCAAATGGCCAGAGGACAAAGGTTGCTTCCATGGCATTTCTAAGCCAAAGCTGAAAGGCCAAAAAATCACTGGAGAAATTTGCTCTGGTGAGATTTCGGTTCAATTTTATTCTCCCTTGAGGTTTCAACAAACTTCAGATAATCATCTTGAACTTGGTGATGAACCAAACGCAGATTCAGAGTATGGTTTTCTCAGAGGGTCAGCCCTTCCATTTAGAACACCGCACAGCTTAAAGTGATGAGCCAAATGGGTCAGATGTTCAATACTTGGCAAAAGCCTCAGCTGTCATATTGAAACAATGTTGACAAGATGGCAGGCTTTAAAATAAATCCCCCATGGAGGCTGTTGATATCATTCTCGCTTTCCCTTCTGTCTCCTATCCAGTCTCGCTACTTTCTGGAGCACATGCCAATCGGGCAGATCATTTACTAGGAACTACAAGGACTGCACAATATTCCAATATTTATTCCAGCAGCAGGCGCCAATCATGGGCGTATACATGAGGGGACATCCTTTATTCCCCTGCATGAAGTAAAGCGTGAGGCTTGATGCACATCTGCCCAAGCTATCAGAGGGCAGCCAAAGCCACCGCAGTCCTCACTCACCAGCTCTTAACCCTTTCCAGTCAGTTTTATTGAATAAAGCGAGCACTGAGCACCATGAGTTTTTCTCCTAAACGATCCATTTTGGCAAATGCACTGAGAATGTTGATTAATTTCAGTTAGGTAGTAGAATCAATCCATCTTTCTGGTAAGCAAGAAGCTGGCTTACTAACTTTGAATTACACATCATATAAGGGATAGAGATATGGATTCATTAACTATTTGTGTGATAGCATTTCTTTATAATAAACTGATTTGGACTGCTTCAAATATAGCCTACAAGTTTAGCCCCAGGCATGACATTTAAGCTTTTAATTTCATGAACTTTCACATGTGTGCCCTAATCAATTATAGATAGAAATCTAGGTGCCTGGGTGACTCTGTCAGTTAAGTGTCTGATTCGTAGTTTTGGCTCAGGTCATGATCTCATGGTTTGTGGGTTCAAGTCTGACAGTGCAGAGCCTGCATAAAATTCTCTCTCTCCCTCTCTCTCTCTTCCCACCCCCCACCCCACTTGCATTCTCCCTGTCCCTCTTCCTCTTTTAAAAATAAATAAATAAATAAATAAATAAATAAATAAACATTTAGAAAAATAGAAATATAGCCACACTGTGAGGAAAATTAACTTTTGATACATTACTTCTCTGTTCTAAATTGATCATTGGGGTGTCTGGGTGGCTCAGTTGGTTAAGCGTCTGACTTTGGCTCAGGTCATGATCTCATTGTTCTTGGGCTCAAGCCCCACCTGGGGCTCTGTGCTGACAGCTCAGAGCCTGGAGCCTGCTTCAGATTCTGTGTCTCCCTCTCTCTCTCTCTGCCCCTCCCCCACTCGTGCTCTGTCTCCCTCTGTCTCAAAAATAAACATTAAAAATAATTTTTTTAAATAATTGATCATCTGGGGCGCCTGGGTGGCTCAGTCGGTTGAGCGGCCGACTTCGGCTCAGGTCATGATCTCATGGTCCGTGAGTTCAAGCCCCGCGTCGGGCTCTGTGCTGACAGCTCAGAGCCTGGAGCCTGTTTCAGATTCTGTGTCTCCCTCTCTCTGCCCCTCCCCTGTTCATGCTCTGTCTCTCTCTGTCTCAAAAATAAATAAACGTTAAAAAAATTTAAAAAAAAATAATTGATCATCTTGCAGATATAAGAGAATAATAGGAGAATAACATAATGCAGGAGAAAAATACAGTGCCAGTAAATATAATTTGATATTAAGATGAGATTGTTTTAAATGACTCACATTGTCTTTGCCTTTGCAGTCTATATAATAAATAATTGCCAATCCATCTATTTTTCAGTTATGAGATTTTGAAATTGGTATGTAGATATTTCAGTAAAGTTATTGGGGTAGCCGAAACCACCAGAACATCCAGGTGAATAGCTTTATTACAATGAAAAGTTGGAAAACTACTAAAATGATCAAGGGGAGCATTGAGAAAGCTCTCTTGCCTTTTTTTTTTTTCTAAGTTTATTTTGAAAGAGAGAGCATGAGAGGTGTGGGGCAGAGGAGGAGAGAGAGAGAGAGAGAGAGAGAGAAAGAGTGTGCGAAAGAATCCCAAGTAGGCTCTGTGCTGTCAGCACAGAGCTGGGCTTGGGGCTCCATCTAAAAAACCTTGAGATCATGACCTGAGCCATGATCATGACCTGATCCGAAATCAAGAGGCCAATGCTCAAGGTGACTGAGCCACCCAGGTGCCCTGAGAAAGTTCTCTTATATTAACTCCACCTTTAGACTATTCATCTTATTAGTGTTTTCAGAATACTGCAACCACGGACAATTAAAAAGGTAGCACTTGAAGGGGCCATAAGACGATCTGAGTCAGTCATTTACAAATGGGTGAGGACGCTTCCTTCCAAAGCTACTGTCAAGGTGCTAAGAAGAGAGAGCAGGGAGTTGCCCACACCTGCTTCACTCAGAGCCACTCCCACCCTTCTCCTCCTTTGTGTTTTGTTTTGTTTTGTTTTAAGCAGGGTCCTCTTGGAAAAATAAAATACTATCGCTAAGGGAAAAATTAAAAACCATGGAACCTGAGGGTATTATGGTAAGTGAAATAAGCCAGGCAGAGAAAGACAGGTACCATACGTTTTCACTCATATGTGGATCTTGAGAAACTTAACCGAAGACCATGGGGGAGGGGGAAGGGAAAAAAAAATTACAGAGAGGGAGGGAGGCAAACCATAAGAGTCTCTTAAGGACTGAGAACAAACTGAGGGTAGATGGTGGGTGGGGGAGAGGGGAAAGTGGGTGATGGGCAGGGCGGAGGGCATTGTTGGGATGAGCACTGGGTGTTATATGGAAACCAATTTGACAACAAATTATATTAAAAAACAAAACAAAACAAAAAACCATGGATCTTGTCTAGGGTACTCCTCATTTTATAAAGTGACTAAACTGAAGCTGAGAAAAGTGAAATGATGAGGCCAGTGTCACCTCCCCCCCCCCCCACCCCCGCCCCGCCAGTTAATGACCAGGTCAGAACAGTAGCAGCTCTTCCCACTTCTGACTCTAGAACCCATCAGGCCCTTTCAGAAGACCACGGCTTTCCTCGTGTTGTTGTTTCTTCTGTCTACACTTCCCAATCCTCTTTTTCTCCCGGATGCACCCTACTCATTTTTCCAGCATAAATCCACAGAGCCCTTTTGGAACCCCAGCCAGTTTTATTCACTTACCAAAGTCTGAAGCAAAGTACTGGAGGGATCTGGCTTAGGTGTGAAGGCAAATCCAAGGCTACAGTGAAAATGTCACTTCATTTCAGGATCACCAGTACTATCGTGATCACCATGACTGCGTCACCATCAACATCTTCATCATCATCCCGTATGTTATACTGCACTCCCTAGTGGTTTATTCACATGGATGTGACTTCACTTGATGACGGTCAACAAATATTTTTAAGTATCTTAATAAGCCAAATGCTAGGAAAATCATTATTTGTACTTTTAATTTTTTTTTTTTAATGTTTATTCATTTCTGGGAGAGAAGGAGAAAGAGTGAGCTAGGGAGGGGGAGACAGAGGAGCCAAAACGGACTCTGTCCTGACAGCAGTGAGCCCGAGGTGGGGCTTGAACTCACGAACCGTGAGATCATGACCTGAGCTGAAGTCAGACGCTCAACCGCTCAACCTACTGAGCCACCCAGGCGCCCCTGCTTTGTGCTTTTAGATAGACTGCTTTGTAACCAGCCACAATTTGTTTGGCATGTGCAATGGCTCTCATAAAATAGATTTTTAAATCTTTTAAGTCATCTGTTGTTATGCCTCCTGTTGCTTTTTTTTGAACAGAGATGTGTTTACAGAAAACAATCTGCAGATTACTGGTTAACAAAACTAGACATAAAACCAACACCGTCAACCACAGAATCCAATGGCAAAAAGTTAAGAGCTAAAAGCAGAATCAGCTGCCGGCTGACTGCAGGAGTGCTATAGCCTTGAGTGACCTCCCTGCAGCTCTTGATGCTAATGATCATGCCCTCCTTCCTGAACCTTCCATCCCCTTTGTTTTATATATCACTGCTCTCTTCGTAGCTCTTTGAAGCTTCCTTCCAAGTGCCATTTTATGGCTTTTCTGACCCTCCACATATTTTCATACTTTCGAGTATTTGCTCATGATCGTCTTTCCTTTCTTCCTCTCTGCTTGAACTTCTCATCTTCCAAGATTCATCTCAGATACCACTTCGTTTCTAAAGTCTTTCCTGACCATCCAGACTGGAATGATATGTTCCTTCCTCTTTTCTTTTTTAAAAATGTGTTTAGTTTTTCAGACAGGTAATGCATTCACATGATTCAAAAACCAAAAATATAAATAGGCATGCAGTGAAGAGCCTGTTTTACACCACCGTTTTCTGTCATCCAATTTTTCTTCTTGTTGATTGAGTTTTGTGTTTCATAAAATACTTATGCATAAATAAGCAAAGATAAGCATAATTTTCCTCTGGTTTAACAGAAATGCTGCACACTGTACAATATGTTCTGCACCTGCTTTTTTCTCACTTAATGCTAAATGTTTTGGAGAGCGGTAGTTTTATATTAATACATAAAGTGCATATTAATACTTCATTTTCTTACAACTGTATGGTATTTTACTGCAGAGTTATTGCATGATGTACTTAATCTGTCTCCTCCTGATGGAGCTTTGTTTCTAATTTTTGCTATAATGAGCAATAGTCCTGTAGCAATTAATAGCCTCATAATATGTCATTTTGCAAATATGGACTATTATACCTACAGAATAAATTGGAACTGATCTACCAGACAGTATGAAATTTTCATAAACATTTCCCATTGCCCTGTACATATATGTGTATAGCAATTTACACCTTCTCAAGAAAGACGTGAAGTACATATTTAACCCATATTTTTGATAGCACGGGGTTACCAGACTTCTGTATATTTATCAATCTTAATAGGTAAGAGATCTTATTTCAGTGTAATACTAATTTGCATTTCTTTTATTATGATTAAGCTTGAGTACCTTTGCACAGTTCTAAGGATCATGCGTATCTCCTTTTTAATTAATTATTTGTTTATATGATTTCCACATTCTTCTGCTGGGTAATCTGGCTCATTTGTGGATGCTCTTTATATATTAGGGAAATGGGATCTTTTTCTGTTATATGAGCTACAAATGTTTTCCAGTTTGTGCTATTTGCTTTTAACTCTGTTTAGACTAACCCCCTTCATTCTCTAGCTGCCTATTAACTATTCATTTATTATTGAACTCATTATATTATGTCATAAATGTTTCTATGTTTGCTATCATATAGGCACACGTATTGCTGCTATTAGGCTTTGAAAATCTCAAGAGCAGATATCGTTTCTTATTCAGCTGTCTTATTCAGGCCTCTGTTCATCAGCACAATGCCAGGTGCCTAAAATTCAGCAACAAATTTTCGGTGAATGAATCTTTAGTGTCTGCTTATTTTTTTTTTCTTCTAAGTTTAAGCTGCTGCTAAATTGGAATGATTAAACTGGTGTTAGCTACATTTAACAGCATTCACAACACTGCTCTGTTGTGGCTCCGCGTCTCCTTTCCTGATTCTATGATACTTGAAACAATGTTTTTTTTTTTTTTTTTTTTATATTTATTCACTTTTGAGAGAATGAGAGAGAGAACAGGGGAGGGGCAGAGAGAGAGGGAGACACAGAATCCAAAGCAAGCCCCAGGCTCCGAGCTGTCAGCACAGAGCCCGACGCGGGGCTCGAACCCATGAGCAGCGAGATCATGACCTGAGCCGAAGTCAGACGCTTAACCGACGGAGCCACCCAGGCGCCCTCTGTTCTGTGATGCTAAACTGAATACTAACAAGCAGCAATTATTGAGAAGACTGACTTCTATCTGGAGTACAATTCAAAAAATGTCATGACTGTGCGTGCGTGTACATATGTGTATGGGGTAGAGTGGAGGAGGCAGGCCCACATAACCATTTATGTTCCTAAATTTCTTTTTTTAGTCTATAAAATAAAACAAAGTTTCATTTTTTAGTCTATAAAATAGGCTTTACCAGAGTAAAGCCTCCTGGCTTGGCCCTTTGTGCCAAGATCCCTAGTCCCAGAAACCTGTTTAGAAATGATATCTTTGAAGTAAATTAATAGAAAATTCAAGAGAGTAAGAGACCGGCCTTTCAATGAATCCAACATCAGTTAGAGCACATCTGTTTGTTCTTTGTGTTCTTCCTGGCGTACCCTAAATACAAATTTTAGGATATCTTTTTATAGAAAAAAAGTGAAAATTTGATTTTTTTTTTTTTTTGTATCAGCCACTTCTTCTCATTTTATTGCTTCTCAAGTGTTTTTACAGTTGATTGAAAACACAGCAACTCCTCAGGCTGTCTCTAAAATAAAGGCTGTTAGATTAGCAGGGGTGGAAAGAAGGTATGGAACTCCCACGCGCATGGTCATCCATAATTGTCTCTTTGGTTCAGACCTCGATGAGGCGCCAAGATGTCTGCTTGCTTTGTTTGGTTTTTAGGTCTCCGCGCTAGCCTGCAGTGGCATAAGAGCGTTCACCCTGACTCACCTTCCCTTTGTGTTTCTTTCTTTCTTTCTTTTTTTTTTTTTTTTCCCGCCACTGATGAGTGCACAAAAAATAAACAGTTTTCCTATGGTGCTTGATAGCACTCAAATGTGCCAGGGCAAGGACCCCTTTTCTAGAAAATGAAATAAAACATATGGAAGGAAACTAAGAACTCTTGTCAAAATTATTCCACTGTGAAATTAGTTACATTCCACAAGAAAATATAATCATGCCAAGGGTTTCTGTCTTCAGTGACTCTCATATAAACTGCAGCAGGAAAAAAAAAAATCTGGTGTTCGGCTTCATAAGCTGTCAGTGCCATTGGCTACCTAAACCCATTCATATTTGATTATTTTCAGTCCACTGCAACTTCTATACAGCCCTGGTGGATATTTCTTTGCTTCATTGAATAAAACATTCACATCAGTCTATGATTGTGTTGCCGTTGTCCTTGCTATAATTAACACAGCAGCAGATTAAAAAATACTACTTAAAATAACTGGTGTACAATTCACTTCCAAACAGAATACACATAAAAAAAGATTATCCAACAGAGAGCTGCCAAATGTACTGTAAACTGGAAGGGTTTCAATATCCTTTAAACACTCGGCTAGAAGCTAACTGAACCACATCTCTGCTGTCAGTAGAGCATGAAACTCTGAGATTTGTTTCAGTTTCCATCCAGTCTCCGCCAGTTAAAACTAAAGACTTCCACCGCGTAAATACATGTTTCCATTTTTGCTGGCATTGTCTACTCTCTTTTTTTTTTTTAAACAATTTTTTTTAACGTTTATTTATTTTTTTTTTTTTTTGAGACAGAGAGAGACAGAGCATGAACGGGGGAGGGTCAGAGAGAGGGAGACACAGAATCCAAAACAGGCTCCAGGCTCCGAGCTGTCAGCATAGAGCCCGACGCAGGGCTCGAACCCACGGACCGCGAGATCATGATCTGAGCCGAAGTCGGCCCGCTTAACAGACTAAGCCACCCAGGCGCCCCTGTCTACTCTCTTTTATAAGCAATACATTTCCCTTTCAAGGATGCTTGAACCTTTTATGAAGATGACACTCTGAAAGGCACTGTGGCATAACAAACTTCCTCACTTTCATCATCATCCTCATCACCACAGTCTTTCTGGTGCACACACAGTTGTGAATGGCACCGTAAAGAAAATCTAATAGACCCCATCCTTTCCCCTATAGGAGCGTATCATGGAAAACACACACACACACACATGCACACACGCACACATGCACAATCTAGAGAGGGAGCAATGCATGCAAACAGTAGACCCTGCTCAAAATCCTCTGTTGGACTCCCATTTCTTATCAAATCAAATACAATTTCCTCAGCCTGTCATTCAAAGACTTCTACTATATGAACCTAGATTATCTTTGCAGCCTGTGTTTTACCAATCTCCTGAGTGAATCTCCTATTCCTAGTAAACCAGATTACCTGCAGTTCCTGTATCATTGGTCTGGTTTCCATTATCTGGTCCTGCCTCCCAGATAAGCAGAGAATCAGAGTCCCAGAGTCAACTCATCCGAAGTATTGGTGCTGGCTGCCTGCTTCAGGGGAAGATGGGGAGAGGGATAGGGAGGAAGAGGTGCTCCTTGTAGTCTTATCACGAGGCAGCTAGCATGCCACTAAGGGCATGATCTGAGTCAGATCATCTCTCAGAGCTGCTGATAAGAAAAATCAGGCAGACATCTAAATAAGTTATTGGTTTAGATGAATGCTACAGAAATAAGGAGTCTGTGGTGGACCCGGGAGGACAGACATAGGACAGGAGACATGTTTCAAAGTGGAGAGATTGAGACGCAGTCTAACACTGTATAAAGGAGCGGGGAAATGAAATGTTTTTTCCTACAGTGGCTGCTTCTCTGGGTGGCTCAGGACAGAGAGGTTAAGAATGTGAGTGGAGCTAAAAGCCACTTCAGTGCTTGATACATTCTTTCTGCACGGAACATTGCCCCCCACTAGTCCCACGCACATCCGTGATTCAAGACCCACCTCAAATATCATCTCTTCCATGAAAACTTCTTCTACCCTTTCAAAAGAGGCCCTCTTTGCCTCTCTGCCACTCCATCGTACACACTGATAATACTTGGTGGCCTTCCTGAGGCAGATTGTGGATTACAGTCTTTGGCGTATTGGTCTCACATCTTTACTATATTATATGCACTACAAATTATGGATCTGCTCTTTTTAAATATCAACCGTAGCAACTACAAACTCTGACATATAATTGTTGCTCAGTAAATACTGTTAATATTAACTAACATCTGGATGGGGAACAAATATTTGCATGATCTATGGAACAAGGAAAAAGGTATCAAGGTCCAAATATTTCTCTGGATGCTTTCCTAGTTGGCCAGTATCATTGGCATTCCTACAATATGTTTTATAGAGATAGCTGGATACATTCAGCTTATATTCAATATTTACTTACAGTTCCGCAGGGGCCAATTTGCTAATTTGTCAGAATAAAATTATCCACCATAATCTTAAGGGATATGGAAGATGTTGGAATAAATATTACCACAGATATATAGTAATGTCCACTTTCATATTCTCTTCAGTTTTCTTGGCACAGCCAAGAAATCATTTCATCCCAACTAAAAGTCTGATACCAAGACTAATTTAGGTTATGTTTTCATTAAAATTTAGTTTGCTTTTCTTTTTTTTTTTTAATTTTTTTTTAACGTTTTATTTATTTTTGAGACAGAGAGAGACAGAGCATGAACGGGGGAGGGTCAGCGAGAGAGAGACACAGAATCCGAAACAGGCTCCAGGCTCTGAGCTGTCAGCACAGAGCCCAACGCGGGGCTCGAACTCACGGACCGCGAGATCATGACCCGAGCCGAAGTCGGACGCTCAACCGACTGAGCCACCCAGGCACCCCTAGTTTGCTTTTCTTAATGTAACAATCCTTTTTCACTATATTATCCCTTTATTAAGTTCACCATTTTGGAAGTACATGTTTGAAATCTATATTTTAAGGAAGGAAAAATCTTGCAGTATCCAAAATAAAATGATCCTTGAATTCTCCTTGTGTTGGTTGCAGAAAGATTAAGGATAAAATTTCAGCCAAGCTCCTAGCAAAGTCTATTGCGTATTATAAAATATATTTTATGATTAAATATTATCCCCAAATTTATCTCATTTTTCCTACTTACTTTCCCATTCTCCAATTTTCTTAATTAATAAAAATGGTATCTTGGGGCACCTGGGTGGCCCAGTCAGTTAAGCATGCGACTTCAGCTCAGGTCATGATCTCACAGTTTGTGAGTTTGAGCCCCGTCGGGCTCTCTGCTGACAACTTGGAGCCTGGAGCCTGCTTAGGATTCTGTATCTCCCTCTCTCTCTGCCCTTCCCCCACTTGCACTCTCTCTTTTTCTCTCTCAAAAATATATAAACATTAAAAAGTTATAAAAATAAATAGTATCTTATAAGCCCCTTTCAATACTTTTTATGTTAACAACAGTATTTATAATAAATACATAAAATTAAAGTGATCCACTGTTATTTACATTTTGACATCCTGAAGTCAAATATGTTACACAGAAGTATAATATTATTATATAAGAAAGAAATTTACCCTTTTAAGTACATTTTCTTAAAAGTAGAATGAATTCAAAACCGGCTGAAAGGTTCAGGAAAAATCTGTTGGTCTCCTAATTTGCTCCTAACATTGAAGGAATCCATTTATTAATTTTGTCTCTTACTTTCTCCTCTAAAGGGTAAGATAAATAAAACTTTCATCTGCCCATCTACCTTACTTTCATAATTCTAACATAAAGTATATATAAAGGTGAGAAATCTTGACTTTCAAAATACTTTGTAATAGTTACAGAGCTGAAAGGTGGTAAGAAATGTAGAGTGGTCATATTCATTATAGAACTTGCTTTCCAAGGCTATGGGAGTGCATCAAGAAAATAAACCATAAATATGATACATTCTTGGCTATGCAGCACTTAAAAGACCCTTTATAATATGTAGTTATTCCACTAAACCAAGATGAAAACTTCGGATGTGGAGCTGATTTACAGAATTTTGTCAAACCTTTTTGACATATATTTTGCTTTTGTTAGTTCACATCTAATGGCTAATTCATTTCTAATTAAAATGTTCCAAGATTTAATATTTTGACTAAAAACAGTCATTGGAAGACCAGCGCTAAATACGAAATTTCACAAACGCAAAGTCCATCCTTTTTTAATACGTGCAAACAAACTCTCCACGAGCCTGTTTATGAACTGGTTATTTACATGTGTGGAAAGTGAGCAAATGTTATATTACTGCTGACTCTGAGGAAGGCACTTGCTGTGTAGGCAGAGAACGTCGAAGCCATTTGTGAAGGGAAGAGTATGTCACCGAAATTAATGTAGTAGACTAGCCTCATAAGTCATCTCTGCCATTCTGCTCCACCATACTGCTGGCAAGAGTGGAGGTCAATATTCCATGCATTTAGAGCATACAGAGCCTATTTATTTACTTCGGGACTCACATTCCCTCATGTAGTCAGGATACAAGAAGACTCAGATTAAAAACTTTTTTAAGAAACCCATTATTCAAAGCAATGAATTAGCCATTAAACTTGAACAAGTATTTCAAAATTTTCCTTGTTTCTGAATGCCATGACTCACCTGCCTATACAGAGGAGGTGGTCACCTATGGGCTCAGACTTTAGTGCCCTCGTATATGCTCCTCATCCAATGTGATAAATTGTTTTCTTTTCCATGTGTTCATTGAAGCGTGCGATCTTTTCATTTTTTTCCCCCAAATCCTTAAGAAGGGAACACGCCTTTCCTTTGCTCAATTAGACTTAAGATTTAAACTCCAGGGCATCTCGTTGGCTCGATCAGTTAAGCATCCAACTCATGAGTTCAGCTCAGGTCATGATCCCATGGTTGTGGGATAGAGCCACACATTAGACTCTGCACTGAGCGTGAAGCCT
Source organism: Panthera leo (assembly GCF_018350215.1). Classification (NCBI taxonomy): domain Eukaryota; kingdom Metazoa; phylum Chordata; class Mammalia; order Carnivora; family Felidae; genus Panthera; species Panthera leo. The sequence continues at coordinate 87,612,645 of NC_056682.1, read as the reverse complement.
GCTTAAGATTCTCCCTCTCTCTTTCTCTCTCCTGCTGTCCCTCACCTCCTTCCCTCTGACTCTAAAATAGTAATTAAAAAAGAATAACTCTTTACGCAGAAGAAGTACTTTAAGCATTGCGGCCATGCTCACAAAAAGCAGAAAGCAAGGGTAGTACGTGAAGAATGTTAAAGAAAAGGAGACAATGAGAGTGTCCAAAACAAACTTCAAGTGATCAGTGTTTTGTTTCTGTTTTGCTTTTTACTAAAGGTAATGTGGACCCAGGATAAGGACCGGAGAATTTTTCGGGATACTTAGATTGCTAATTGCCACTTATAGAAAGTGATTATGACTGCTCATAAAAATAACTGATTATTGAACAAACGGACACTTTCTGGCCCTGTGAACCAGTTTCCAACAATGAACATATTCTTCGTACTATTTTGTTCCCCATAGATGCACAAAGAGTTGCTGTTTCAGTCTTCTTGCCCAGGGAATCAGTTATTCAGCACATCCATATGGTGCCCTAGATTCTATTGAAAAGTCAATGAATCATGTGGGTAAATGGTGGTGGACGACTTCTATGTCCTCATTTTTGCTCCCGTTAGTTGGGGTTTTAAAACTTCGGGTTGAGTTAATTTTGATTGCTAATTATTAGGTCTCTGTAGCTGGTTAGAATTGTCGGGAAGGAGCTGAGAGGATGGTAGAAAAAAATAAAGCTGGGAAAAAACTCAAGGCTGGTACAGGGATGCAAGGTTCCTAGTGCTCTACAGAGATCTATGCATGTGAAACCTCTTTCGCAGAAGTCTTTGCTTCAGAGTCAAACTACTCCTCTAGCAACTTCTTTAAGCTGATTAAAAAAATACTCATTGTAGCCACCATATGTTTTCACTCTTACATGGATCCTGAGAAACTTAACAGAGGGCCATGGGGGAGGGGAAGGAAAAAAACAGTTAGAGAGGGAGGGAGCCAAACCATAAGAGACTCTTAAAAACCAAGAATAAACTGAGGGTTGATGGAGGGGTTGGGCAGGGAAGGGAAAGTGAGTGATGGGCATTGAGGGGGGCACCTGTTGGGATGAGCACTGGGTGTTGTATGGAAACCAACTCGACAATAAATTTCATATTAAAAAAATAAAAAAAAAATACTGAGCACCAGTTATACGGGAAGCACTGTGATAGATTTTCAATTATGAAAATATTAAAAGAATATGATTGCCATCCTCACAGAGCTCAGGGTCCCCGTGAAAGTCACCATGAAAGCTGTATACCTGAATACACGCTACTATAATAACTGATGGAAGTTTACGAGTGCAATAGAAGAGGCTCGGGGCTCTAGATGGAAGGGTCAACTGGAAGAAGCAACAAAAGAGACAGTAAAAAAGGTAACATTGGAGAGGAGTCTTAAAAATGTGATTGGGAAATATAACGTGATTCTGACGTGTGAGAACCAGGGAATCCCTTCCAGTGCCTCACTAACTAAAGGTACCATAATACAATTCTGGGTTTACGTTTCCATCCCCTGTGCGTTTAGCTGCTTCATGTTTCTATCTATGCCCTGTTAGCTCGTTGGATGGAATCTTTGCTGCCATGCATTCATCATCCTTGCACTTCTTTTATTTCTTTATAATAAATGATTCAATTTCTGTAAACATATTTTCTCATAGGGCTCTATTTCCCTATCATTTTATCATCTTTAGGCTCTTCCCTGACCATTTGTAAGCTTTTTAAATTCAGTGTAATGATGCTCTCAAAAGGGCAGAGGGATCAGACCCGGGGCAAATCAAAATTGGTTTTTCTTCTCCCCTATAAAGTATGGTTAAAATAAACATCAAGAAAATCTATGAGGAAATGAAACAGAGAAGAGATCTCACAAAGCCAACTGAAATGAAGCAGAGAGTAAACCCTGTTTCTTCAGCTTGTTGAAGGAACACTATCATCGTGGAAAGGGTGGGGACCCTTCCACTGGGAGTCTCTCCCACCTTTTCTTGTCCCTTGGCTTTTTATGTTAAATAAAGCATCCAACTCTTGGCAAGTCAAGTTGCATCCATGTGCTTGTCAAACTCCATTCCGACGGAACACAGGGGACTAATTTAGCTGCCGCAGCAGACAAGAAAGAGGAGTGGAGTTGCCGGAGAGGCAAGAACACATGAGTGTGTGGGGAGCTTCCAGAAGCAGGGAGCAGAAGGAATCAGGCAGAGCGCAAATGTCACAGTCTGGAACAGAATCATCTCTGCATGTTCAGCGTGCATTCACGACCCTTCCCTTCTGGCTCATTTATTCTTCAATAACTCCACTCTAGGAATTGATGCTGTATCACTTCCATTAGTTATATTTTTATTCACCCAAAACTACTTTTGCTCTCAACCCTCTCTTGGCATAAGAAACGGGATAGTAAAATGGCCACTATTCTCCTGAAAAATTGATTCCATCTTCAGTAGCTTGTTGAAAGGCTGACAGTAATTCATTCCTAGGAGCCACTTCTAGGAAGTCAGGGAAGGAACAGCCTATACCGCTAAGAAGAAAGAAAGGTAATTTCTCTGTGACGTTTCAGTGTATGAAAAGAACAGTCTCTATTGCAGCATTGACTGTAAGTTGCACAAACAATACATTGTTTTGAAGATCGATTAAGCTTTCGAGTGTTGCTATCACTATTATTAATTGATGGCATTAGCAACTTACTACTTTACATGACATAAACCGAGCAATAGCAATAATCTAATAAGCACAACTAAATTCGGTTATAATTCGTTCAGGTGATCTTAGAATGCTCATGAAAATGGAAGAAAAAATGGATATTAAATGGCACAGAAATCTAGGCATCCCGATTTTCATTACTACTACACTAGCAGAGTTGGACTTTAAATTGTCAAATTGTAGGGTAGACTTTGGTTCCTAATGTGTTCTGGTTTTCAAAAAGGTAAAATTTTCTCATGCTAAAATAGTCTGAAAATACTGGAACCCCCCCATCTTTATGTATCTTTCACACACACACACACACACACACACACGCGTGCGCACACCAAAACAAAAACAACCAACCAAGTTTATTTAACCCCTTTTCACATCCTTTGTTTTTTGCTGCCTACTGGCACAAATTTGAGCTGAATTTTTAATCTATCAACTTGAGCAAGTATTTTCAATCATTAGCAAGCTAAGGTGAAGGTAGCTGAATGTGACACAAGCAAACAGAATGGAATAGTAGAAGCACCCGAAACTTCTGACATCCTAAAGCAAAGGGGTCCGCTCTCACCCTATTTGTACCTCTTCATATAGCCTACTACTGTCTATGGTATGTAAGAGTTTCTCAGAATTTCTGGGTGAAATTGGTTAAAGGTAAGTATTCTTGTGCTGTAAAGATACAGTAAATCGCAATTTGTCCCCCACCCCTTTCAATACAGTCTCTTGGGAAGCAAGAGATCAACCTCCCTCTTAAGACTAAGCCTTGAGAAGTAGATTTGCTAAGGTAAATGTCAATAAGGCTAGTTACAGGATCAAAGGGTTTTAAGTATGAGATCTGACCAGCAGTTTAGTCAAAATGTCTCTTCAAAGAGGAATAAGGCTGAGCAGAAAGAGCCCTGAGGTAGGCGTCGACTGATGGGACACTGCCCCAACTGTCATACTGAGTGAATCTCTCAAGAACTCCAGTTCTTAATTTACTCATCTGTAAAATGAAGCAAAAAGTTGAACCCCCAAATCTCTACATGTCAGGGTGGGATTTTCTAACTCATCTATTACTTTTCATCTAGTAAACCCACAAAGAGAAGAAGTATTTTAACAGAGAGCTTTAAATGTATTTAAATTTAATAATTTAATTATTAAACAATAATTTAATTATTTAATTAAATATTAATTATATTGAATATAATTATTTAATTATATTATATTTAATTCTATCTAATTATTAATTAATTATTATTGATTAATTGTATTTAATTATTTAATAATCTCAATAACTGAAATAAAAATAAAGTGAAAATGGGTACCTTCATTTGACTCTTTGCCCATGGTCCTTTCTTTCTTCATCATTTCTTTCTCCTTTTTCTTTTTTCACCATTAGAACCTGTGGCAGTGTGTGTACGAGCACATCTGGTCCCAGTTGGGCTACCAGGAGGGGTTAGTTTCTTGGGCTTCCTGCAAGCATCAGTCTGTCTGCTTGTACCCATACTTTCATGCTTTTTAGTAACTCCTTCTCTAATTCTCCAATATCCTCTTCCAGAACATCACTCCCTCAGCAACGCCCCCATATTTTTCCATAGTCTAATTTCTTCTCTAAATTCTACGAAATCCTTTATGCCTAACTGAAAACCAATTGGTACAATGGCATTATAGAGCATGTCGGTCTCCAAATAAAATCTCTGACCTTTTGCACCACATTTAGTCCCTACCTTTAAATCTCTTTATTCTCCATTTACTTTGAACTTCCCTGACGATGTAATACATGCAGAATCACTGCAAACCTACACATCTATTCTTTATACCACGTGGAAGACAAGGTCTTGAAGACTGCTTCCTGCTAAAACGAGTACCTCACCCATTCTGAATAAGAGAACAGAATTAAGTATGAAATAGAAACACTTCTGGGAAGTTGTCTTCTAGGACCACTCGTACAACTATTCTGGAAGGAAGGAAGGAAGGAAGGGAGGGAAAGAAGCCAAAAAATGGCCATCATGTGGAGCTCCTGTAAATGTCCCCAAGATCTTCACATCAAAACTCATTCTTTCTCTTCTAAGAAAAATTATAACAAAATGCAGAAAATTCTAGGAAACTGAAAAATAGCTATGAAGAAAATAGGTGGTTAATGGAAGTCAGTGTAAGAAAATGTAAAATATATTTAAGAATAAAGCTAACACTGTATTTTGATTGGCAAATAGATGTCAAACTGTTAAATGGCACAGGAAACATAATCGCTGGTGGAAGTGAGGGAAGGTATGACTAACTACTTTGAAAGGCACTCTGACTTCTTTGTCCTATTGTTTTTCTAGTCCACTTCTAAATGGCAATACCCTATCAAATGCTCAAGTGCAAAAATTTGAGTTCAAATAATTGTCAACACTCATCTGGATTCTTTTTTATTTCATCTTACATTCCTAAATCACATTTATTTCATAATGCTAAACTCAAGCCAGATGAAATCCCTTGACAAAAGAATCGAACAAGTCCAAATTGATCTCTTAAGTGGATCAATAGAAACTTAACTGAAATGGATTGGCGATTTTATCAAACTTGATGTACTAGAACACTAATAAGATCACTTCCAATTCACACATATAGAACTAAATTTTCAGCACAAGTTGATCTGATTACTAAGGATGAATGGTCACCTTTAATAATGGATTAAGGTGGTAAAGAATTCTCTTTTTATACAAAAACACTAGTTTTTTTTTAAACTCTTGGAGATTGCAGATTGCTTTAACTTTTCTTCTTATCCCAAATTTTACTCACTTCTTACATGGTCAGATTCAACCTTAGAATTGTTTTAATTTTCATAATTTCACCTGACTATTTTTGTCAGAAATATTTTTTGAAGCATTTCAGAGGAAATTGTGTAACAGCCAGAGAAGCCAGGATGATACAGATTGCTCCAGTAAACCACAGCAGCCCTAAGAGCAATTTGTAAAATAATGCAAATATTAGCAAAGCTGTCAGTATGGCAGAGGATTATATGTTTGAAGTGTTAAGTGTGTCCATTTTATGATCCTTAATTTGATAATTCAGATACATACTCCTTAGAAGATCTATTACATGTTAGGGTTTATTAATATTATTCATAAATGGTATGCATGAAAACTTGGTAATAAATCTTCCATTTGGTTGGGGTAAAGATTTGATGTTGTGACGAATCAAAGCCAAAGATTGTATCTCTATGAAAAAATACCAGAATCTACCTCCAACCCATTTGAAATTTCGGAAGATTCATTCATTTTAACTTCTATTTCTTCATTTCACCATTGGGTGACTAGCTTCTACAATTGTGTCAAGTTTTGACTACAGAATGTTTTGAACAAGTTTTACTTTTCTTCAAGAAAGAGAAAGTGTTGTCATGAAATGCTCAGTTCCTGGGATATTTTATTGGACATTTTATTAGTGAACCCACGTGGGTATACCTTTCCTATAGCTTTTTTTTCCAGGATCATAAAATAATGTCCCATGACCTAAAACCCTTGAGAAAATCAGTAACTCCTTCCCTTTCACTCTCTGTCTCTCTCTGTCTCTGTCTCTCTCTCTCATGCTCCCCGCCCCTTCTGTGTGTTTCTCTTCGGGTCTTTGACTCTATTGACTCTATCTCCCCCTATATTACCTCTGTTATGCAAATAGATACAAAAATAGAAAACTTCTCTGTGCCTAAGAAAACATTCAAACAAGCAGCCAAGGCTTGGTATGTTGTTTCCTGCACTCTCTTCTGCTTACTGGTGGGTATGCTTTTGATTACAAACTCTTAAACACATTTATGCTTCAATAAGCAAGTAAGAAGAAAGGACAGGTAGTCTACTTTACTTCTAGGTTCTAGAACCTAGATAGTTTAGCTGGACAAACCACATCTAAAATGTTCAACTATTTGGTTCAGGATAACTCACACAAATTCTATGTTGGAGTGTGAGTCTGAAGCCCTGTAATCTCCAGTATTGTTTTGTTTTGTTTTGCTTTTTTCCCCTGGTGGTAGCTTCTCTGTTTATCTTTCCCCAGAAGTGCAAAAAAAATGGCTGATTTGTCTAGTGTAGATTTGGAGTATTTCTTGAGTGTGTCCCTAGCACTATTACCACCATAAGATCACATGAATATCTTTCAACACTGGGAATTATGAAAGGTATAAAAATGAACTAGATATTATATATACTCAGAAATGACCTTGAATTAGTTCTGATTTTCCTGATGCCAGTCTCTCCTAGCAGTCCTTTTTATTTTCTTATGTTGTTTATTTTTACAATTTTATTGTATTTTTTTAAATGCACAATAATTATTGTATTTTTTTTCTGAATGTGACAGTAGTGAGGGATTTGTTGTAAAGTAAAATTTGGAAAACTACAAAAATAAGAGAAATTAAAGCTCATGTATAATGCCACAAGACAGAGACAATCACGACATTTTAGAGAGAACCTACTATGTGTTAAGTCTAAAAGTTCTGCAGCTAAAGTGTTAAATAGGAAAATAGGAAATTTCTTTCTACTTCTAGACCAAAGCACAAATAATGGCCACATGTTTTGCACAGTAAATGTAGGGAAAAGCCACCATCTCAAAAACAGAAAGAAAGATATTCAAGAGACAAAGAATAGTTACCTCGATTTTTATTAAGGATAATTGGTTCTATCCCATTTCACACGCCTATCCTACCTGGTTATGTGGGAAAAAAATCCGAAAGGGGGAGAGAAGGTAAATATAAATGGTCCAGCCATCTATAAGAAAGAAGATGCTTGAGTTGACCCACAGCACCAAACCACTCTAGTTCAGCACAAAGAAATCCCCTAACCATTTTCAAGTGGATGATAACGCATCTTTGGCTTCCAGCAACATACCCTCTAGGGGCTCATTAAATGAAGTATTTCCATCTCTTCTTGAATCAGAAGTTAGGAGGTTGTGTGGCTAAAGAGGATTTGAGCTCCTTTGAGAGGCTGAAACCATAGCATAGGATGTGACTTGAGTATGGATCATTAAAATCGGAGTCGTGGTGAAAGTTATTTAATAGGAGATACTGGAAGAAATGATAGACGAGGTCGCTGTTTACTGTGAGATCAAATGTTATTACTTCCCTTTTTTCAGTGTCCTTCTTGAAAGAATGCTTCACATACTCACTCTGCTGAGCTTGGACTTTTTTTTGGCCAATTAAGGGTGCATGAAGTGATGTGAGTGGATGAGATGCCGAGGCTCTAAGAACCTGTGTGTGGCTTGCCTTGTCTCTTTTCTCTCTGCAGTGACAACTTTCCAGAGAGAGATGTCTCCATCACTCTGAGTTCCAGAGGAAATACAAGAATACAACTAGTGCTAAACAGTGAAGGAGAAATAAACAGTAGCATAAGAGAAATAATAATTTATCATTACAAGTTAACAAGATTTTTGTGTTGTTCATTACCGCAAGGCAGAATAACCTCTTCTGATGGACACAGGCCAGGTGCCAAAGCTTTCACAAACCGATGGGGGATGTAACAGAAGACACCAATAATAAGGGATAGAGCCAAACAGAGCTGTAAGAACTGAGCCTGCCAAAAAAGATTTTCTTTTTTACATAAGAGTGAAAGACACGTTTTTGGAAGCTGCACAGATTCGGGTTTTGCACTATTTGATTTTGATTCATACATTACTCTTATTCAACATAATATTATGAGAATTCTTCATGTTTTAAATACTTTGGGAAAGCAACATTTTTAATGGTGATGTTCTGTATCATTACTTACTTATTGTGCTAAGGATATTTAGGTTGCCTCCTATGATTTATCATCGCCAATGATACTATAAAACATCTTCATTTTGACACTCAAATTTTGAATGTAATTTTATAGCCTTAGTTGACTCTAGATTTCGCTTATTTAAAATATCTTTTTGTATTGTCCTTTGCATGAGACTGCAGCTCCTTGTATGCACATATTATGTTCATTATTTTCTCTTAATTTCCCTTGATACTTATTCCAGTAAATTACACAGAGCTAATACATATAATAATTATAACTAGCCAACTAACCCAATAGAGCAAAAACATGTTTTTCTCTGACTCTGATAGGAACAACTGAAAGGATAGTGGACTGTTTTCTTAACAGTAGCTGCTAAATGGGTGATCTAACTGCATAAATGTTTACATGTATTTGAGGAAAGCTAATTCTAGCATGTGGACTGAGTTTTACTCTACATTTGACATAGATGGCCAAGGTCGCATCAGAATTCTTTGGAAGACAATTGAAGGAAAACAGTAAAAGCCAATATTTTAATATATCCAATTTCCTATTTCTCTCATTAAATAACTTACAGCTATTAAACAAAATGTGATTTCACAAAACCAAGGTCACTATGAATTCAATTGTGAGACAGAAAGGTAATGTAAATAAAAGAAAAATTAAGGTCTCTAAAATTAATCACCTGTAAATGGTACATATTTATGCAATCTACATAATTCTAAAAGGGGGTCAAGGGAGATAATTTAGCTTTGCTCAACTTATCTTGTATGCTATACAATTAAATCTACAGTCTCCAAATGTAATGTGTGTAGGAGACAGAGTGTGGGCAACAGTCAAAAATGATAGCCAGATTTCTGACATGAGCAATAAGATGAATGGTGGTGTCATTCTCTATGAGAGAGAAACCCACGCTGAGGGGAATCATCTAGTTATGGCCATGCATAAAAATGTGTTTGACAAATGGATAAACACACATATGCACATCAGTGTGGTAGCAATTTCATACACTTATCAATCTAGTTGGTGCAGGCTCTCATTCTGTTCATTAGCTGGTTACATCCTGAGGTTTAAACTTAGAAGAGAACAGAAAAAGCAGTGGACAAATAGGAAACTGTTTATCAAGGCAGTAAAGTAGTGAAAATAAATGCTTACACAATAATATGCTTTAACTCATTTGGAGTAAGTGCTGGCCATTAACTATAGTCAAAACAGATACCATGCTGTGAATTACAGGGTCTTAAACATCCCTTTAACTGATATTTGACTTGTTAGAATGTAATGGTGGGTGGAGAGGAGACCATCACAATAAATAATAGAAGATAAATTCTAGGCCTGTCAGCAATGATTTCCTATGTGTTATTTTCACTTAAACACTGAAGGAAATGACAAAGGCATAAATAGAATGAAAGCCAACTTAATGAAGTCTTTTTTATACAGTTAGTAACACTGAATTTAAACCAGCTTCCAGACAAGACAATTTTGGCACTTAAATCAGACCTCAGGACTGGTTTCCTGGGATCAAAACTGAGATGCACTTCCAGAATTGTCTTTCTTGGAATGTGTCAAAAGGGTCAATGTCTTCATAGCATCTACTTTTTGCATTTTTCAACTTGATGGTGTCTGTAAAGTCTTTTTCAATTTATAAGGTTTATTCCATAGCTTAAGAAGATGTGCTCCAGATTAGTGCATACTTAGTTACTTCAGAGTTTTGAAGGCAGCAGTAAATCTAACATAAAGAAACACTATAGACTTCCAAAGGTTAAGGGGCCTCCGGTACAAGGTTGTCTGCCTTTCAGCTTCTAAAAGTAATTCTATCCGAACTAACATCAATCTAAATTTACACTGTCACTGCAAAATGAAAGCAAGTCAAAGATTAGGTTGTGTTAACCTTCCATACACTAATAGTTGTCTATGAACAAAAGTTGCTTCAAGGAAGGCAATTAACTGGTACTGGATTAATCCATTTATTCAACCATTTTATTGAGGATTTATTTAATGCTAGACACCTTGCTAGACATCATGGGCTAATATAATCAAAATATTAAATCCATCTTCCTTGTGCCTCTTAGGAACCTGGATATATGGCCTGAATCACAAATTCTAAAATACTAGTAAAGTCAAGGTCTTTCTCACAATTGCTAGGATTCCAGAGCCTTATTTTTTCTTGGTACCATCTACATCCAGACCGATCCATATCTGAAACTTAAACTTAGTTGTTTTAACAGGAAATACACGCACACACACACACACACACACACACACGTTGGCCTAGTCTCAAGTTCAGTAATGCTGTTAAACACGTAGTGCCCACAAATGGCAGAACATATAGCTTCACCTGGCTCCCCAATTCCCTCCGTCTCTCCCCATTAGAACATTCCCCTTTCCTGAACCTTCCTTCATCTCTCAGAACCAAAACAAATTATTTTTCTTGTTACATTCTTAATATCTCTGCCTATTTTACTGGAATGCCCTAACTAAAAACCAAGTCTCTCTCTAACTTGTGACACTCTATGTCTCAATCATACCTCTAAGTTATAGAGCAGTGTTGGTCAACAGAACTTTCTGCCACGTTGGAAGTGCTGGATATTCGTCTTGTCCATAGAATAGCTACTAGTCATATATGTCTATTGAACATTTTAAATAAGGCTAGTAGTACAAATGAAGCCCTGCATTTTTATTTAATTTTAATTAATTACAATTTAAATAGCCATCTGTGGCTAGTAGCTCCCGGGTAGGACTGCACCACTCTAGCTGAAGTAAGCTCCGCCAAACAATCAAGTACTTGCTTAATAATTAGGGCTGTATTAGCAACCAAGTTATTAGGCATATCTTCATAGACTTCATTTTCCCCATATTAAATATGCTACCCTCTTAATGAAAAAAAAAATCCAAAGGGCTGAATTATCAAACCAGACTTACATGAATTAGCATTTCAAGCTTCAGGGGCACCTGGGTGGCTCAGTCAGTTGAGCGTCTGACTCTCGATTTTGGCTCAGGGCATGATCTCGCGGTTAGTGAGTTCAAGCCCCGCATCAGGCTCTGCACTGCTTGGGATTCTCAGTCTCCCTCTCTTTCTGCCCCTCTCCCTGTTCACTATCACTCTCTCTCAAAATAAATAAATAAACATTAACATAATTTAAAAAAAAAAGAATTTTAAGCTTTAGTAATAATTTTGAGTTTTAAAATTACCCATGGCATAGGCAAAGCAAAGTGAAGTCTAAGATCCCTAGTGTGGCTCCCGGTGCTTCCTCATCATATCAGAATAACTTCTGGCCTTGATTATACATGAGGTCACTACTAATGTATGTTATGACACTGCTTACACAGAAGGAATCTATTTTAATTATGAAATATCTGCATTTTATACTAAATAGCTTTTTTGACATTTCCTTGATGCCATGCCCATACATGCATAGATTCCAATCTCTAAAACTCCACAGACTGCCATAAGCAATCATTGACAGGCCAAGTGGGAAGACGACAAAGCACCATCCAAGATGCAGTTCCAGAAGAGAAATGAAAATGAAATCTTAGTATTGGCTGCAGATTACCTATATTGTGGAGACCTAGAGTTTTGATGTCCAATATGGAAGCCACTAACCACATGCGACTATTGAAATAGCCCTTGGAAGTTGGCTAGTTCAAACTCAAATGCACTGCGAGTGTAAAATGCCCATCAGGTTGTGAAGATGTAGTCCCCCCAAAAAGGAAAATATTTCATTGATAACTCTTATAGTGATTGAATGCTTACATGAAAATATTTTGGATATATTTTGTTAAATAAAATTTATTCTTGAAATTAATTCCACTCTTACTGTTACTTTTTCAACGTGACTACAAGGACATTTAAAATTACATATGTGGCTTGCTTTTTTAACTCATATAATACTTTTATTGAGCAACACGGGTCTAAAATATCCCATTTCAAATACCCTTGGCCTATTATAGTACAAAGCCTCTTCGTGATAGCTTCAAATTCTCAGTATATTACATTTTCGTGGCACTTTTTTCAAATACCTCCTCCGCACACACTGTTTCTATTTTGCTCTACATTAGCTCAGCCAAAAATTCATAGCTTTTATCAGGTATTGAAGAGAAGGGTTTATAAGCATCGAAACATTATTGACAATTTAGGCAATTGTACGACAGAGTTGTCATACAGTGTATGTCACTGTACGACAGTGTCATACAATCTGCCTTCTCTTTGCGATCTTTCTTTCTTCCTTGATTCTTTGTTCTTTCTTCTTTTCTCTCTCTCTCCCTTTTGCCTCAGGAACAAGACATTTATCTCTCTTTCTCATGCATAGCAGTTTAGGAAGCATCCTATTTTGCTTGAGCATGCTTATGAGGTCTGTCGCCTCTGCCTGAAGACAGGCAGTGTTCTCCTTAAGACAAAGTCTAGTGAATACATTTTCCTTCATCGTTTTACACTTGCAATACAAAGGTGAAAGTCACTGGTATGATGTTGAGTGTGTTTACAGAGTAGAGAGGGATACACAGAGGAGTGAAAACAAAAATGAAAATAGAGTGTGGAAAGGACCATGAGAGGTAAAGATGCTCTGAGAACCCAGGGGACCGATAGCACTCGCCATCAATTACCCAGATTGATAAAAGTAATCAGTAGCCACACTGTTTTTTGGCTACATTCACAGGATGCTCAGCCAAACAACCATGTGACATTCATCATTCACTCTACCTCAAACTCTCTACTCTAGAGGTTTTCCAAACATAAACGCAGTTTTATCACAAAACCCCTTACTTAAATTAAACCCCATGAAAAAATACTGCAGACCAATAACTCAAATAAAAGCAGCCTCTCTGATTTTGGTGACAGGCTTGGAGTCCCATCTACTCCCTCCTCTCTCTACCATGAAGTATAGTGACACCTAGTGGGACTTTGGGGGAGCACAGTGTCAACACCATTGCTCTATCTCTTGGCTGCCGAGATACTCTCTTCTCCTGATTTTCCGTTTCTGACAAGTCCTCCCCAGCCAACATGGAGAGCTGCCCATTTTCCAAACACCTCTAAATGCTAGCTTCTCATTCTTGTGCTTCTCATTCTCAATCTCTTCCTGTGTATTTTCATCCAACATGAATCCAACCCTGCTCTCTGGAGGCTGGGAACATGCAAATCTAAACCTCCAGTACAGTTTTCCTCCAGGCTTCGGGTCCGGATAGCAACATACCTGCTGGAAATCTCCTGTTGGCTTCCACAGGCACCTCAACCTCCACATGCTCCACATGGAGGAAAAGGCTTTTCCTCCAGTATTTGCCATTTTATTTTATTAAAAAAAAATTTTAATGTTATTTATTCTTGAGAGAGAGACAGAGCATGAGTGGGGGAGGAGCAGAGAGAGAGAGAGACAGAGAGAGAAACAGACAGTATCTGAAGTAGGTTCCAGGCTCTCAGCTGTCAGCACAGAACCCGACTCGGGGCTCAAACCCATGAACCGCGAGATCATGACCGGAGCCAAAGCCAGAGGCTTAGCCGACTGAGCCACCCAGGCACCCCTTGTGTCCTCCATTTTAGTTGGTAACATTTCTAAAAGTGAGATAAGTTTAAACACCTGAGAGTTTTTACTTTCTTTTTCATTCATCCCACACCATGTTCGTAAGAGACCAGTCCTCCTCAATACTTTTTTAACGTGTTCCTTGCAGTGGACAGAATAAGGGTCTGCCAAAGACACTTGCGTCCCAGTCCCCGACACCTGTGAATATATTACCTTACATAACAAAATGGACTTTGCAGATGCGATTAAGTATTTTGGGATGAGATTATTCAGTATTATGTGGGTGAGCCAGATCCAATGGGATCCTAGTCCTTACAAGAGGGAGGCGGGAGTGTCACAGCTGGAGGAGATGTGACAACAGAAACAGAGGTCAGAGTGATGCCGAGAAGTGGCGATGAGCCAAGGAATGCAGGAAAGCCAGGAAAGGCAAAGAAGCAGAGTCTTCCCTAAACACTAGGAAGAACACAGCTCTGCTGACCTTGATTCTAGCTCTATAAGACCCATTTCAGACTTCCGACCACCACAACTGTAAGATAACACGTCCGTGTGGTTTGAAGCCACTAAGTATGCAGTAATTTATTATAGCAGCAATAGGAAATGAATACATCCCCTTATCTCTATCTCTAAGTCCTGCTCCTTGGCACTATACATGTTGCACGATGGCAGTGCACATGCTGAAACGTTTTCCACAATCCCAACCCTCCCATGACCCTTTGTTCATGTCACCTTTAATGCTCAGTTTATGAATCAATCCTCCAGGATTTCATCTCTATTCTCCTTAACTGGAATTCGGTGTTACTATTAAATGCTCCCCTAATGCCCACGCATGTCTCTATAAGGCCCTTAAAATACTATCTTGTATCTGTTTATGGGTCTCTTTCATCATCAGACTCTTCATTACTTGAGAAAAACTGTGCTTTATCTTTAACTACACAGCACTCAACCTGGCACATTGTGGTTGCTTATTCTTTGTTGAATGAATTAAATTTTTGAATTAAACTACATAATTTGCACATTTATAAAAATCATTTTCTAGCAAAGGGAAGGGACTTATTTAATAGCAAATTGAGGAACTATGATAGAGCTAACAATATTGAGGAACTATGATAGAAACATATGCCACCAGTAAAAGAAACTTTAATGTATGTTATAAAACATCACAATCATTCATTTATTATAACCTGGAAAATTCAGCTAAGACAGGAAACGTTGTATAAAGCAAATCAGGGTTGCAATAGTCAATTTCCAGTTTAAAAGCATAAATTACCTTTGCACTTGTATAATGGAGATAAGACTCCCATTTGGTGAATGAAGGAAAAAGATTTTATTGGATAAATCAGTAATTTAAAATCCATATTCATATTGGAACTCAAATGAAAGTCAGTGAAATGATCTTCCATTGCCACATTTATTTTATCATGTGGCTAAAAGGTTATTACAGGTAAATTGTGGAGAATATCTGGGGTACCTGAGTGGCTCAGTTGGTTAAGCATCTGACTCTTGGCTTTGGCTCAAGTCATAATCCCACGTTTGGTGAGATCGAGCCCTGCTTTGGGTTCTGCACTAACAGCACAGAGTTTGCTTGGGATTCTCTGTCTCACCTTCTCTCTCTTCCTCTCTCCTACTCACTCACTGCCCCCCCCCCATCAAATAAATAAATAAACTTCTAAAAACTTTGTGGAGAATATCTTGTGATTCATATGACATTAGTACTTAAAAATCACACCACATGGAAACTTCCAATTATTAGGTCAGAAATTCTGCCAGGCAATCTGAGAAGCCAGAAAGGTTGTTATACACTTGGTTTTACTCTGAATCCTCAATAATAGTGTGAATTCCCTGGGCAGTGAAATAGCAGATAGCACTAGTCTATGGATAAAATAGATTAACCATCCTTATTCTTCTTTATTTTATGCTCTCTTTTATGAACCTCAGATGCATAAATAACTGAAAAAGTTGGGGTATTTTGCAACACGCCTTGACAATGATCTCACTGGGACGCGCCATTCTGTCAAGTGCCTTGACATCATTAAATTTCTTGTTAAATAACTTCCCTTCCTTTTTAAAAACCGATTTTAGTGGAACACATTGTTGCCTTATTATGGTTAATTCACTCAAAACTATTATCTTTTAAAAATACTATTGGGCTGGTCCTCAGTTCATGATCTTTCACCCAATCAGTGGGTGCAGTTCATCTCCTGTTTTTGTGGCCGCCGTCCTGATGTACTGTGCTTGTTATTTTCTGCTGTACCGACATCTACATTCCCCTCGCCTCCTAAATTTCCTGCTTAGAATGCTTCGCTGCAACCCAAGAGGGCTGGATTGTTGTTTTCTTCGCTATCCTCTCCTTCCAAGTATTTCATACATGGCTTCTACTCAGGAGTTTCTTAGCAGGTTATTTTTAAGATATACAAACTTTTTTTTAAAAAAATGTGTATTTACTTTGAGAGAGAGAGCATGAGCAGGGGAGGGCCAGAGAGAGGGAGAGAGAGAATCCCAAGCAGGCTCACACTGTCAATGCAGAGCCAGAGGCGGGGCTCCATCTCAGAAGCGTGAGATCATGACCTGAGACTAAATCAAGAGTTGGCCGCCTAACCAACTGAGCCACCCAGGTGCCCCAAGATACACAAACTTTTTAAAGCTATCCTTTTATTATTGATTTCCAAATTTGCTATATTATTGTCATAGTCTCCAAGACACTGATTCCTTGAGATTTAGTAGGTTTTCATTGAGTCCCAATAGAAACTCAGGTTTTATGAGTGGCCCATGGATACTCGAAAGTAATATTTGCCTAATGGGTATTACATATATATAATTTTATATATAACATATACAACTAATTATATAAATATAATTATATGTAAATATATGATTACTTATATATAATTGTGATTTTCAAACATTTTTTTAAAGTTTATTTATTTTGATGGCGAGAAAGAGAGAGAGAGAGCACATGAGCAGGGGAGGGGCAGAGAGAGTGGGATAGAGAGAGAATCCCAAACAGGCTCCATGCTGTCAGCACAGAGCCCAAGGTGTGGCTCAATCTCCCAAATGGTGAGATCATGACCAGAGCCGATTATCAACAGTCGGCTGCTTAACTGATTGAGCCACCCAGGTGCCCCATGATTTTCAAACATTCTGTATCTTAATGTCTTGTGGGTTTGAACTAAGGAACTTCTGAGGAAGTGTTAAAATTTCCCACTAAAAATGGTAAAATAAGGAGAAAGAAAGAAGAAAGAAAGAAAGAAAGAAAGAAAGAAAGAAAGAAAGAAAGAAAGAAAGAAACTCTGAGACCAAGAAACTAAGAGGAATCTGGAATCGTTAATTAGAAATAAAGTCATTTTGGGGTACCTGGGTGGCTCAGGGGGTTTAGCCTCCAACTTGAACTCAGGTCATGATCTTGTAGTTTGTGAGTTCAAGCCCCACAGCTTGAACTTGTCAGCTGTGCTGACAGCTCGGGGCCTGGAGCCTGCTTCCGATTCTGTGTCTCCCTCTCTCTCTGCCCCGCCCCTGCTCATGCTCTGTCTCTCTCTCTCTCTCAAAACTAAACAAACATTAAAATTTTTTTTTACAAAGAAGTAAAATTATTTTTACTAGCTTCATGAAAGGATGTAGCAATGATGCCTGCAATTTGGCCTGAATTGCCTTACTATTAGCAGGACGTTTCAGTGGTGAGAGAATGCCACAAATTATGCTTCTACTCCTAACATCTCCCTGCAGCTAGGTAAGAGTTGTCCAGATCAACACTAGTATGTCCCGTGACCTATGGATATCCTAAAGAATCAGTAAAACTCATCATCAATACTCTTATTGATGGAAGTTTCTTTGCTCTTGCCCAGTAAGCAAGGAAATTTCAATACTTCACAAACAGACTAAAAGATAAAACTTTTGGCGTTTGGAGGATTGGAATGATTTTCAATGTTTTTGTTTAAAGACATCTAAAATGTGCCAAATGCTTTGTATGTGACTTTCAACAAGTTATTTGACTGCAACTTACCTCAGTTGCTTCCTGATAATGTGGACCTCATAAAGTTGTCATGAGGTTTAAATGAGTCGGTATATACTTAGTGCTCAGAGCAGTGCTAAAGGCACACAGTATACATTTGTTAAGCATTAATTGTTTTTATCTTATCTCTGGCTGCATTTGATTTTACTTCTAATTAACTTCCTATTTTTTTTTCCAATTTCTTGATTTATTCATGCTCTATACGCATGTACATCTGAGTATAGGAGGGGGACCAGTATATATGCACCTACAGGAAACCTTTATGAGTTGGTACAATCTCTGGGCATTCCGCTACCTCAAAAACCATTTACCCCTTCACTTGTGAAGGGACTTGAGGGCTATTACTGAATTCTTCTTGGTGTTAAATTTTACAGATGTTACCTGTAATTGTGCCAAAAAGACTTGTGGCTTCTCAAGGTACCTGGCCAGACAAAACATTTGGGTCTCAGTGGTTGGGTGGAGGTAGAAACTATGTCCATCAGTTAAATGGATGCTAGCTCGCTTTATTGTCTGAGTGGGGCAATAGAATATGCTCTGCCACTGGGACAGCCTGATGGCTTTGGCTCCAAACTGGGCAGAACTGCTGACCGAGCTCCATGGCCAGACAGGACCACCAGCTTGGGTCTGCATATGCTCACCTCTGCCAACAGGAACACTGTCTGCCAAGGTCTGCATGCCCGTGACTAGGAGCCTTGCTCCCCTTTTCCATCTCTAGCAGGTTTCCCTGGCGATCCCTCTCTGTGAGGCAAGACCTAAATGGGGCTCATAGAAAGTGTCTTCAGAACGCTGGTGAAACTGGGTGTCCACTTTGGGTTTTCCTCTTCCCACTAGAGAAATCATAGGCTGGGGCGGGGGGCAGGGGGACCCCCTACATGTGGTGTGGCACTGACAACATCTATTGGAAAGTAGATGCAATCAAAACAAAATCAGTCCTCTTACCTTTCTAACGTGATTTTTCTTGGTTTTGGTCATCCAAGGGGCTACGTCAGCCCCAACCTCAGGTTCTGGGATCTTCATAAAGGTGTCTTATCTATGGGTCGTTGCTAGTTGTTCTTTCTGTGAAGAGAACTTAAGTTGGGGCCACCTGTTTTACTATCTTGCTCTAATAAACATTTTTCACACCCAGGTTTCCCTTATCTGAAGTTTCATTACCAGATGTTTCTCTATGCACTTATAGTGATATATTGATTTCCTTAAAAGAATAATTTGATATCATCCAGGTGTGCCTAATGATAAGAAAAGGTTAATGTAGAAAGTCTATGATTATTAGTAAAACACTTTCTCAAATTAAAGCTCTCAGATTTTAGTGAGAGAATATTGAATCAAAGAACTGAAAGGGCAGAAGAAATTGAACAATGGTTCAATTTTGTAATAGGTGTTATTTATCACTTTTATTAAACTTTGTATTAGCCATGTGCTTTGCATTGACTAGGATACTCCTCACCACTCTTTATGAATAAGACCGATGACAAGTCTTATTTCCATTTTGTATTAAGAAAATGCATTCAGAATAGCTAAAATGACTTGCCTAGAGCAACACAGAAAGTCAAAGAGGTCAGAGTAGAGATTCTGATTATCAAATCACTCTTAAATTTCAGGCTATTAAATCAAACCATTTCTTAGGTGAAGACAGGTTTGTTTTTTTTTTAATTTGTAAGTTAATCAGTCATTAAATATTTATTTTGTATCTGCTGTATAGTTAACAATAAATGTTATGGTATGGAAAATATACAATGATTCTTCAGCCCTAGAAACTCACAGTAATTCAGCTTATATAAAGAAGAAAGATAAGCCACAGAAACATACAATTTAATACAGTATGTGGTTAAATGTAAAACTAAGTGTTATAACTGTAAATGCACTAAAGATCAAGAGTATTGGGCTTTGCATTGGTCCTTCAGCATCTGGAGGAGATGGTCCAGAGGGGAGAAGTTGATTTTCAATGATGTGTGTATGTGGTTTGCAATTTGAGAAAAGACATTTATGCTAAGCATACCATGCTTTTGGTTTACAAGAGTTAAGTCTGAGTAAATTCAAGGGTAGTAAATACAGAGGCGTTGATTGCATCATGTCCACTTACAGCAAAGCCTGTAAGCCAGGAAAGTGAGTCTGATCTGAATATGGAAGCCATCGAAGGTGTTTCTGAAGGGAATAATATCGTCAAAGTGGCTACTGAGCAAGGTTACATCATTAGCTCTGCTAGAGTTTGAGAGGAAAAGTTTGGGATCAGCAAAATCTAGCTGATGAGCTTTCCAATAATCCAATAAAGTCTAGATTAGGATTGGAGATAAAAAGGCAGATGAATTAGAAATTCAGGAGAAAAAAACAACAGGTGTTTGTGCCTGGTTTATGGAGGATGATGACGAAGAAGAATCCTAGGGAACTCCTAACTTTCAAGCCTGAATGAGCTGATGAATAAAGGAGCATGGGACTGAAGTAGGCAGGTTTGGTGGTAAACTCCTGATTTCTTTTTATGCAGTCAAATGCTCTACCCCTGAGTTACTACCACCCCCCCAATTTCTTTTGATGAAATGATTGGAAATTTGAGCGCATTTCCATTTATGAAGTGCTGAATTTGAGGTAGTGAAAGTTCCATCTGGACACAGCTCCTAATCATTAGATTACAGGCAAGAGCTCAGGTGAGAGGAGAGGATTCGAGACACACATTGTTAATATTCTTGGGGAGGCTGATAAATACCACTTCTCTTCCCCGCCTAAATTATAAATCAAGAAAACATAAGTGAAGATTTTAAGGCAGATAAGGGCACAAAAACATCATCTTTATTGCTGATACAGCTAATGTAAAAGAATGTGATTCATAGCTAAGGGCAAGTAGACGTTCTAATATTGAACTCTAGGATTAGAAAGATTTGCCCATCCCATTGCGGGCATTGTACCATTTTTGGCCTCTTCCCAAGGATTTCTGACTCTGTAAGGGCATGGGGCGGCATGCGGAATTAATGCCCTCTGAGATCAGGATGGCTCCCAAGAGAGAAAAGACACACACATAATTAGTATTGTTTTGTTTTGTTTTTTGTTTTCCTTTCCAAGCTCACCAGTAAAATTAGGACACGACTCCTTTAGAATGAGGCTAAGAGTGTTTCCCTAACATGGCTCCTTCCACATGGAAGTAAATATAAAGTATAAGAACAAACCACCTCTTCTCCCCTACCCCATCACATTTAGGAGTACTCTACATAGAAATGAAACTTGAGTTCAGAAAACATGTCTTTTGCACTTTGCACCCATAATCTAACTCAAGCATGGTGCCTAGAAAATGTCAGTTACTCAACGGATACTTTTTGATTGCATGAGCAAATAAAATTGGCAGTTGAAGATTATGTGAATTGATGGTTTTCCATTGAAGAAAATGTAAAAGGGAAGAGCATAGTTCCAGGGAGCAAGCTTGCACGAGCTGAGGAGGAATGGAATGAGACAGGAATTAAAAGGGAAAACCACAATGGGAAACTACTGAGAATTTGGATCTAAGATGAATGTCTGTTTGGGACGATGACCCAATGTATGGTAGTCCATTGATGCTAGCCTCTATGTCTCATATTTTGTTCAAGTTGGCAGCTACCCTGGCCTTGTGGTTTCAGGTATGTGGTAATTGAAAACATGTCCAGCGATGATTGCTGTATTGTCTTCTGCTCCCAGAAGCAGTCAAAAACATACCTTTCAGCCTTAAATGTTGTGATGATGTATTATATCCTATTATCTAAAACTCTTTGGGCTGTAAGGAACAAATACCAATTCAAGTAATTAAAGTAAAAGAGGAAACATGATAAGGAAATAACCATGTCTTAAAGAATCTTTTATCAGGAATGCAGTTTGAACTGGAAACTACAAACTTTGAACTGGAAAGCTACAGGAAACCAGGCAACATTCTCTCTCCATTTCTTATCTGTGTGCTCTGTGTGACTATTATTTCTTATCTCTGTGCACTGTGTGACTATAATACTATTATAGTTCTGTTCTTCCAGGTACTGGCCTCTGCTATACAATACCTAAATTTATACATCTCCTCCAATCAAGAGGAAAACTCAAAGACTTAAATCTTTTGTTGGGATACTGTGGAAAACTTCAGGGCACATCCTAGAGCCCTCCTAGGCAGGGAAGAAAGTCAGTGCCCAATCCAGTTGCTGAGAATAGTCTCCAATCCTGCCTGCCCGGCAAGCCTGGCCAGACACTCTGGGCAACTGTGGAGCCCATCCTGGGGCCTTTCTCAGGCAGAGTCAAACCAGCAGACTTGCCCGACTGCAGAGCTTAACCTCAGGCTTTGTCCGCAAGGGAGCCAGCGACCCCAGACAGACTTGGACCTGAGCCAACAGTATTTACCCATATAACCTGTGGTGTCTTCCAGGCACAGAGCCCAGCCAGTAGCTCCACCCAATCATGGAGCATAGCCAACAGTCCCACCCAACCATAAGGTACAGCTGGGAACCCTGCTTGACTAGGGACCCCAGGCACAGGCCTTGCCAAAGAGTGGATCACAGCCAACTGACTGCCTAATCACAAAGCCCAGCCTGCCGTTCAACCTGAACACAGAGTCTAGCTAGTGGCACCATCTGGCTGGGGAGCCTAGCCTGATGACCATAGATTCAAAAATTCTCAACAAAATATTAGCAAACCAAATTCAACAGCATTAAAAGGATCATACATAATGACCAAATTGGATTTATTCTTGGGATGGAAAGACAGTGTAACATAAGCAAATAAATAAATGCCATAAACCACATTAGTAAAATTAAAGATAAAAATCATACAATCTCGATAAATGCAGAAAAAGCATTTGAAAATTGAACATCCTTTTATGATAAAAACTCTCCACAAATTAAGTGTAGAAGAAACATATCTCGGCCTATTAAAGGCTGTAATGTGACACACCATAGCTGTCACCTTTAATGGTAAAAGGTGGAAAGCTCTTCTAAGACCAACAACAATTCTCACCATTCTTATTCAGATTGGTACTGGGAGTTCTAGCCAGAGTAATTAGGCAAGAAAAAGAAATGAAAGTAATCCAAATCAAAAAGAAGTAAAACTTTCTTTGTCTGATGATGACACTATCATATATTCAGCAAACTCTAAATACTCTGTCAAAAAACTATTAGACCTAATAAATGAATACAGTAAAGTTGCAGGATACAAAATAACATAAAAATCAGTTGCATTTCTAGGTACTAACAACAAATTACCTGAAAGAGAAATAAAGAAAACAATCCTATTCACAATAGTATCAAAAACAATACTTAAGAATAAGTTTAATCAAGGCAATGAAAAATTTGTACACTGAAAACCGTAAGACAATGATTAAAGAAACTGAAGAAGACACAAATAAATGGGAAGATACCCTATGTTATTGGATCAGAGGGAGTAACATTGTCAAATGTCCCTACAACCCAAAGCAATCTACAATCCCTATCAGAATTCCATATCAAATGGAATCATATCAAATACAATCCATATCAAAATTTCAATGGCATTTTTCTATAGAAATAGAAACAAATTCTAAAACTTGTGTGGAACCAACCATAATAGATCCTGAATAGCCAAAGCAATCTTGAGAAACAAGAACAAAGCTGGAGGGACAACCCGTCTTGATTTCACACTTTATTATGTAGCTTAGTAATCAGACCGTATGGTACTGGCATGAAAACAGTTGCATAGACCAATGGAACAGAATCGAGCCCAGAAATACATCCATGCATATACGGCCAACTAGTATTTGACAAGGAAACCAAGAATGCTCAATAGGGAAAGACAATCTTCAATAAATAGTGCCGGGAAATCTGGACAATCACATGCAGAATAATGAAATTTAACCCCTATCTGGAACCACTCACAAAAATTAAATCAAGATGGATTAAAGACTTAAACGTAAATCTCGAGGCCATAAAACTCCTAGAAGAAAACAATAAAAAATAATTCTTGACATTGGTTTTGGCAATAGTTTTATTGCCAAAAGTAAAGTGACAAAAGCATATTAAACATGTGGAGCTCCATTAAGACAAAAAAGCTTCTGCACCACATAAGCAATAATCAACAAAATGTAAAGGCAACTTGTGAAATAGGAGAAAGTGTTTGTAAACCATATATTTGGTAAGGGACTAATATCCAAAATATGTAAGAAACTCCTATAAATAGCAAAAAAAAAATCCATTTTATTTTTTTTTAATTTATTATTATTTTTTTTAACGTTTATTTATTTTTGGGACAGAGGGAGACAGAGCATGAACAGGGGAGGGGCAGAGAGAGAGGGAGACACAGAATCTGAAACAGGCTCCAGGCTCTGAGCTGTCAGCACAGAGCCCGACGCAGGGCTCGAACTCACAGACTGCGAGATCGTGACCTGAGCTGTAGTCGGACGCTTAACCGACTGAGCCACCCAGGCGCCCCCAAAAAAAATCCATTTTAATATCCATTTTTAAAATGGGCAGAGTACCTGAATAGACATTTTCCAAAAAGATACACAAATGGCTGATGGGTACATGAAAATGTGCTCATCATTCATCATCAGGGAAATGCAAATCAAAACCACAATGAGATACCACCTCACATCTGTTAGAATTGCTTTTTTCAAAGGGACAAGAAATAACAAGTATTGGTGAGGATGTGGACAAAGTCCTTGCACACTATTGGTAGGGATGTAAATCGGTACAGTTACTATGGAAAACAGTGTAGAGATTCCTCAAAAAAAAAAAAAAATAGAACTATAATATGACCCAGCAATCCCACTTCTGGATATAACCGAAGGAAGTGAAATCAGAATCTCAAAGAGATAGCTACACAACCTGGTTCATTACAGCATTACTCACAATTGTTAAGACATAAAAACAACCTAAGTGCCTGATGGCAAATGAATGGATAATGAACATGTAGAGTTGAAATTTGCTAAGAGAGTAAATCTTAAAAGTTGTCACTGCAAGGGGCGCCTGGGTGGCTCAGTCGGTTAAGCGTCCGACTTCGGCTCAGGTCATGATCTCACAGTCCGTGAGTTCGAGCCCCGCGTCGGGCTCTGTGCTGACAGCTCAGAGCCTGGAGCCCGTTTCAGATTCTGTGTCTCCCTCTCTCTCTGCCCCTCCCCTGTTCATGCTCTGTCTCTCTCTGTCTCAAAAATAAATAAACGTTAAAAAAAAATTTAAAAAAAAAAGTTGTCACTGCAAAAAGGTGGTAACTATGTGAGGTGATGGATGTGATACCTAATGTTAATGTGATAATCATGTTCACAATATATATATATATATCACATCACATTATATACATTAAACTTATATAATATTATTTGTTAATTATATCTTAATGAAGCTAGGGTGGGAGGGATATCAGATAATTCCCTGTTTTCCATGTAAGCGTTTTTAAAATGATATCAAATAATGTTTATTTCTCTAATTCTTTAAACAAAATTCAAGTTATATTGCCAGGAAAGTCACTTGTCATACATTGTGAATTATGAAGAGTAGAAAAAACTAAAAATTCATTCTATTTCTATAGAACCAGGAAAAAATTGAAGCAATTTACTTTATTGGCATTTTTCATATTAAAACATTACATTCAAATGAAGAATTTTTTTCTTCTAAGATAGTAACTCTGTTTAATAATATGTCATGCAAGGTATTTTTTTAAATATTTTCATTTGGGGAAAAAAATACATTTTAGAAATTATCACTAGGTTAAAAAACTATAGCACCAGAAAAATATTTCTCAAAAAAAAAAAAAAAATCACAGATTGTCCTGGAGATAAATGTTGGTGAGCACTCAGCAATGTGGGTCAGATGTAATCTAACTTGGAGGAGAGGAGGGAAAACATGCTAAGGAGAGAAAACAAAATTTCTGGAAAAAAAAAAAGATTTCCTGTATTTGTTGCTTATGTAATTCCTGCAAAGTGTATGTCTCAAGCTTATTATTTGGTGATATAAACTAATTGGATAGAATATAACAATAATAAAAAAGAAGTAGGGGTGCCTGGGTGGCTCAGTCAGTTGGGCCTCCAACTTCAGCTCAGGTCACGATCTCACCTCTCCTGAGTTCGAGCCCCGCACTTTGCTAACAGCTCAGAGCCTGGAGCCTGCTTCAGATTCTGTCTCCATCTCTCTGTCCCTTCCCTGCTTGTGCTCTTCTCTCTCTCTCTCTCTCTTTCTCAAATATGAAAAAAATAAAATGAAAAGAAGTAAATGGAAATGATTTTTTACTATTTGAAATGATTCTTTTCAGGGATTTTAGGAGAGGATAAGATTTGAAACTTTGGTAAACTTGAATGCTCATATTATAAGTGAATTTCATTTGTCTCTGCCATCTCCATTATACTGGGTAAAAACCAAAATCTTGAACATTGACAAATAAGTCCTCCACAAATACTTCTCTCTTAGAGGTGCATTATTGATGTCTCCGTGCTCTGGTTGCACTGGTCTTGCTTTTATTTCCTTAATTAAACAAGCCCTACTTTTTCTGGCTCAGGCCCTTTATCACACAGTTTGCTTTGCCTACAACATTCCACATCCAGCCTCCACTTTACCTGGTTAACGCTCACCCATCCTTCAATATCATTTCATACTGCATCTTCAGGAAAGCCTTCCCAACGTCCTAGGACTAGATCACATCTGGGTATACTGTTTATGGCACCCGAGGCCCTAATGTTATCAATACATCTGAACGATTAGGAGAAAAAAGTAGCGCCCCAACTTCATGAAGCAGACACAATACAAACTGCTAACCGTTTTCTATCTCTTGCACCCCTTACCCATTATATGGCTGGGGAGGTGTTTCTGCTTTCACTGCTTCCTTAAGCAAGAAATTGTGAAAGAAACACAGCAATGTGGGGGTAAGAAGTAAACATAAGTTTAAGGCAGAATCCAGAAAATGAAACAAATCTTTATGGTGTCTTTAGCTTTTAGGAAATGGAAGGAATGATGGTCATAACATGTTGTTGTATAATTACAATATTACTGTGACAAAAGCAAGATTTTCTTATACGAAAAATTAAAGTGAGAGGAAAATAACTGGCTTGCTCACACTTTTCTAGGGTTATACTCATTTATACTTAGTTATTTTATTATAGCCAGAGGGTGTTTCAATTTTTGTAGTATTTAACCTGAATTAACAACTTTGAAGTCCTGCTTCACATCTTTCAGAGATTAATAAATCTTCAAAGCTTAAGTTTTAAAAGGTAATGAATCCTAATTACATTTTTTGTTTCTGAATTCTTTCAAACATCAAACATTTTTTGAGAGAATTATCCCATGCCTGCTGGTGACCAGGTGTTCTTAGGCTTAAGACTATAAAAACAACAAGATGGCTATGAAGACTTGATTGTCAAAGTCAGGGCTCTAGGAAGTCTGCAAATATAATCTTTAGGGCATGTGGAGGCAAAAGCAATAGTTATCCATGGCTCACCCACCCCATCCCAGCTTACATAATGCTTATTACAGCTTATAAAGATCTCAAATCTTTGTAAGTTAGACATAGGCTACAAATTCAAGTAGAAAAATTTTAGATGTGTTTCAGCAGCAAAAGTCTTTGTGAACCTAAACCAGCATATGTAATAGCCTAATGAGCGTTTAAAAGCAAATTATTATACATTATGTATTCTCTCAATTTTCCATATATTTTATTAAACACATATCCAGTCATATTCATTAATTTTAAAGTAAGTACATCTACATATCCCATAGGTTATATTTCTTTTCAAAATTGTTTAAATTTAACAGGCGCCAAAGTGATTACTTTAATATTTTTATTGTTTTCCCAAAGCATTTCACCAGGGAAAATGTTACTCAATCTCCTGTGTCTACTTCAAAGAGAGTTTTGGTCATCAGAACTTTAGGTTCCTTTTGCTCTACATTTCTGAGCATTTTTTAAGTTATTATTATGAAAATAGAAACAAATAAATTATATATATATATATATTATTGAAAATATAAAAGCCTAAATGTCTTTTCATAGGAAAAGTTTGTAGTATAGGTCATTTCACTGTTTATTTCCTCCATCAAGACTCACTTACTTACATGAACTGGGGGTGGAACAGGGGGAGAAGAGAGAAAAAGAGAGAATGGGAGGGGAGTGGAGGAGATGATGAGATGGGAGAAGAGTGGAAGAGGGGACAGAGACTGAAACTCTCTAGTTTTCTTACATTCTGAAGTTAAGGTATTCCATAGAAATATTCTTTCCATAGAATCTAATGGATTACTTAAATTTAGAGGTAATAAAAAATGCATTTAAGAAAAGCTTATCATGAAACCTAATGAATAAAAGTTGTTCATTCATTCATTCACTGAATACATTAATTTAATTAACATTGAATACCTATTATGCTTTAGTCAGTGAAAGACAAAAAAAAACCACACACACACACACACACACACACACACACACACCATTTCAAATTTAGGCAGAGAAGGGAGTCAAGTCTATTGATTACACTGGTGTAATGAGTTCTACAAAAAAGGTGCATCCAAGATGGTGGAGGTATTCTGGGATCAGTCTTGGGGAAGGTTTCTGGAAGAGGTGACTTTTGGACTCACTCTTGAACATTGGATAGAAATTTGCTATGTGGAAAGCAGAAGATAGGAATGGGGGAGGAAAATATAATTCCTGTAAGAATCCACAGTATGTCGAATGAAATAATAGCATCTTTTTGTTGCTGTTGCTGTTAAACTACTGATAAAACATTTAATATGGCTGCAGAGAAGGTTAGAAGTGGTCATTTGTAGCTGGAGAAAGAAGGGTGGAAGATTATGAAAAGTCCTGCACTGTGCAGAGGCTTTTGGATTTTATCCAGCCAGAAAAATAAATAAGTAAATGTGAAACCATGGAAGCCTTTTAATATATTTGTGTTTCAGAAAGAACATCCTGGGGCAATCAGAGTCAATGATTGATAAATTCAATCATTAAAATGAAAGCCTTCAATTTATTGGGATGTATACTGGTTTAAAATTTAAAAAAAAAAAAAGCAAAGCAGGACTTTTATTATTCAAACTATAAAATGTTTATTTCATTTCCATTTAAAATATTTTCAAGTAAAAATATGGACAAAAATACATATATGAAGGTTGAAGCAACTAGAAGCATGACTGGTATGCATATACATAAATACAATTGAAATTAAATTCATTGCAAAATTGAGTGACATCATATTGCACCAAAATTTATTCCATCCAAAACACATGTGTCAAGACATGTTTCTACCAGATGAAAGCACTCTTATTTCATAGTATCTTACCACTTATACAAATAGCCCATAAACATCATCTGGCAGTGTGATTGCTGCAGCAGAACTCTCCCCAGAGGGAAATCATTAAACTATAGAAAAATCCATTTTATTTCACATATGATGCTTATATGATGGCATAGGCGTCAGTGCCAGAGAACCTTAAGCAACACAACACAATTCACACATGAAAGTCCCTTTACACCATTTATATTTTTATATCAAATATCTAAAAAAATCAGTACTCCTAATATGGTTGGAATACAGATGCAGAAAAGGAATTTTGTTATTTAAGAATTTATAAATATAAGACGTTGTATAAAATTTGTATAAAAGATGCACAAACCCCTCTACCAAGTTTTATCATCATAACGCCAGAGTGAAGAAACCCCACCACAGATGAGGACCATTTAGGATACTGAGGCTCATTCTTCCTCAGCTGGATTTCTCTGTTCTTGTACTTTAGATCACCAGACCAAACCCTGTTCCCCCTGCTCCTTACTTAGGGGAATGGTACAAGGTCACAACAGATGAATTCCAGATTCAAGTTAAGGGATAGAGCTGGTCTGTAAATTACAATTTAAGCATAGATCAAAGAGATGGCTGCCAGCACAACCCTCCAGAGTACTCTACCATTTTTCACTGGGCTAATTGATTCCATGAGTGCAAATTATTGATGCTTGCCGTAGAATGTCAGAGGCATTTAAATACATTCATATCCAGTACCTAATAATGTGTTGATACAAACATACCAACACACATATTTTCTACCCCTTGATAATTGAAGAAGTCACCATTACTAGGTCAGATTTTAACACAAAGCTCACTAAACCCATTTCCTATAAAGTAAATACAGATACACATACAATAAGAAGACGCAAAAAATTCATCATGAAATGAATTCTGAGTCAATAACTAAACACTATCTCTACCAGTGCATCACTACCATCTAATCCACTCTACGATAAGTAGAAAAAAAAAATAAGTTCTATGAAATCTAGAGTCAAAGCTTCGTCAGAAAAGTAGGACAAATTAAGTTCGCCAAGCATTCAGTATGAGAGGCCATTTGTCTTGCCTTTTTCTGACTTGTACTTATTATAAAACCACAGGTAGCCAACTTCAGCATTAGTAAAACACAACTACATGTCTGCTCACCAATTTGGCACAGAGAGAAGACACTATATTTCATGATACTAAGCAATGCGCTTTTAACACGACTGATGCGTACATTTGCAAAGTTCTCAAAATGTTGAGGGTACCACTGAAAACTCATTACTGTTGTACTGCAACCCATCTACAAAGAAATAGAAACTTGAGGCCCATGCCTGTGTTCAAAATAACATTGGCCCCAAATATCCTAAAAGAGTAAAGCCATATCTCACTCTCTGTCCATGGATAGTGTCAAAAGAAGAATCTGGTTTTCAAGATGTAAGAATCAAAAAGTTTAGATCCAGATTTACAGCATTAGTAATAATCCTAAAGGGAAACTATTAGGTAAAAAAACTTCTCCAGGGAGAGGATAAAAAAAAATACAAGACTACTTAAATTTTTTAGAGGATTCTTGTGGTTTGTGTAATAACCCTAGATATATATTGTTCTTTTGCTTCCAAAGCAATTCAAAAGTGCTATATGGTAGTGTTTGAAATCATTAAAACACACAGTTTCATGTAGATCACCTCTATTCTGTGAAAAGCATACATTCATTTGAAACAATCTGTTTTATTTCCCCAAAGCATTATTTTACTTGAATATAATATTTCTTTATATTGCATTAGTCAGTATATGGAAATTTGGAATGAAGGAGAAATTCTATGGAAAAAATAAATCAGAAATCCTTTGAAATAAGACAGTTCAAACCTAGAACCAGGGAACCACATTGCATTGCCTCCAGGTGTGATTACAAATGAGCTTCTGAGCAAGTGCTGAAGACGGTTAATTAGTAGGATAAGTGAGGTCTATCTTCACAATCCTCATGCAAGTCAGATCCCTCACAACCCAACCAATTACACAGATGCAACACCCAAAAGCCTAATGTTTTCCCACAAGACTCTGTGCAAAATACACTGTCACCCAAGGTGCTCAAAATACAGTCACTTCTGCAAAAGACGTAACTGTGCATTAGTCTTTTTTGTTTCTCTAGCGTTCGGCATGACCTTTAGAGGCTTCAAGAGGTAATAAGGACTCGGCAAGCAAGTCTGCTAACCAATAAATTAATTCACTTGAAAGTCATGCCTTGAAAAAAGTCAGTAGTGTGTATGTTGAGGGAAAAAAAAGTATGTTCACTTTCAAACCAGTGCACCCATCTGCATGGCTCTCAGATGCCTACTGCTCCACAGTTTTCTTGAGAGATATATACCATAAATGTACCCTTGATCCAAGTAGTTGAAATACACACATGTAACAGATAACTATTTCATATAACTACCTCCCAGTGATATTTTAAAGCCAATGGTAACAAAGAGATGAGAAATGAGGACTTCCGGAATGTAAGCCACGTGGTAGTTTCACACTAAGGATATTTAGGTAATTGTATAAATTCAAATTAAGACTCACTCCCATCGAAAGGATAGCATGCCAAAATGTGACAAAATAAAGGAAATCATTGATCCATTAAAAAAAACCCAGAATTGGGGCGCCTGGGTGGCGCAGTCGGTTAAGCGGCCGACTTCAGCCAGGTCACGATCTCGCGGTCCGTGAGTTCGAGCCCCGCGTCAGGCTCTGGGCTGATGGCTCGGAGCCTGGAGCCTGTTTCCGATTCTGTGTCTCCCTCTCTCTCTGCCCCTCCCCCGTTCATGCTCTGTCTCTCTCTGTCCCAAAAATAAATAAAAAAGAAAAAAAAAAAAAAAAAAACCCAGAATGATTCAAAAATATCAAGCTAATATCCTTAGGAAGTTCTAAAGAAGGACAATATCTCACAACATGGAAACCTGGAGAACTTTCTGTGAGACCATGATTTATGCCTTTGTGACTTTGTATAGGATCTAAATATAGGCCAAACATTTTTTAGAAACCAAATAATTTGAAAATGCAACAAAAAGAAGCAAGGATTATCTTCAAAAATTGGCTCTTAAAATACCTTTTTAAGTGCATTAATAATACTACCTAGAGGTTACACTTTTAGGTATTATATATATTGAGATACATGTAAAATACTGTTTATGAGAAAATAAACCTAAAATACACTTATAGGTAATCAATTCTTTTACTTTATATGTAAAGTATGTAAACAGAAGCTGTCAAGATGACTCATTATCTACTCTATATCCACCACAAGCTTCTTGCCAGTTACACAATGTCATACTTTAATTCCTGACTTTGAATTGTTAGCAAGTAAAATGCGACTCTGTAAACATCATCAGCACCAACATACAGCATATCATGTAGGGTAAAATGAAGCAAGATTACATTTAAGTAAAATCAGTCTTTTACTCATCTGCACTCAAATCCCAAATCTCTCGAGAGTTCTTTTTTCCTAACTAAGAAAGAGAGTAACAATGAAAACCCCATTCATTGTTTTTCTATCACTCAGAACTGAAACGTAAAAAAAAATGTCAAAAATGAACTCCCTCCATTTATATCAAGTAATATATATTATGAGACACTCATTTGTAGTTTTATATATAGATACTTAAATTAACTCAAAACTTTATTTAAAAACATTCTATAAACGGCCCATGTTTATTTCTAATAGAAAAAATAATGGAAGTTATTTTACCTTACTCACGGGGATAGATGCAGATTTTGTAGGGCCAGAAATGTATACACTTTTTCTGATCTCCGTCAAGAAAATTAATGAGAAATTCTTAATGCAAAATTAGGTACAGACTTGAAAGGGGCATGTCTAAGTGAGGGCACTGAAGCTACATCCCATGAGCTACTCGGGATATCCACCTTTCCACAACAATTAACATCCAATAGTTCTCTGACTATGCTGCACGATAAATTACACCAAAATATCATCACTTCCAGTCACGTGCTATCCGTCATTTCCTGCTACTCTGACGTTCAGTATTCTATCTTTTCATAACCTATACCTCAATTATAAGAAATCCACTATCGATCAAAGATGCCCCCTTTCTTGGTTAGCACTACATTCATCTATAAATAGAAAATAATGAGTTTCCTGATGACTGATTACAGTTTATAAAAAAAATTATGTTAAGTAATTATACTCGTGTTAACCATCTGTTAATCTATCAAATAGCAACTGGAGAAACAATTCTACTAGCCACATAAAATAATCCCGAAATTTGTTTCAAGGTACATATTTTAGTGTTCAAGAAACCGCTATGCATTGCTAACGTAACCTAAGAACCTGTCCTACTTCTGTGCCAGCAGGGATGGGGCAGATACAGTATAAACACATGTGTGTATTTGTGTGTGTGCACACTTAACATTTATGTTCGGTATGGACTCTGCCATCTTTTCTATTCCAAGTCTTTAATCTCCTAGAGACAAGAACAAGGTCTACTTCTAGGTAACTGAATCATTTATAATAGTCCGGTTTTCTTCATTTGATCAAAGAAAAATCTCGGGAAAATAATCCAACATGTTTAAAAATGAGTCAAAAACATTTACTGAAATATTCAAAATTATGTAAGGAGAATCAGTCCATTTTTTAATCAAACTGTTCTAGTTTTAGAAGTCTTTACTAGATCTGTTTAATTCGTAATGAAATACTTGAGACTATGTTCTCCAAAGAGTATACATTTGAAAGAGAGTATATCAGTTGTCTTAAACTGTATGGGCCACTTTGACTCTTTGCATTATAATAAATTCATAATATGTATATAAACATTTGAATATCCACACTGGTATGAGTATATTGCATATAATGGTTTATATATAATTCTCTCTATATATAATTTTAAATATATGAGAAAGAAAATTTTATTTACCACAAATAAAAATATACATTTTAGTGTGCAGGTGAGTTTTCAACTAGAATTGGCTTGATGTGATACCATCTGAATAATAATTAATGAATATCAATTTGCTGATTTCAGAAACCTTGCATCTTGCTGTGATGTATCCTAACAGTAAGCTGAAGCACAACTTAATCTTCATCACTTTAAAAAAAAACTACTGGCTGACTTTCTCTGTGGTTAAAATGTTATGACGGTAGCATTAGAAATTTAACAATGCAAAAATCAGTTTTGAAAATGATGGAAAAAATAATGAATATGTATCCTAGTCAGTTTGTATAATGTTATATTAAAAAAAAATTTTAAAAAAGATAAACAAAATGAGACCTATATGCCACGGTAAGATATAGGCACATTATTCTCAAGAATAATCAAGAACTACGCAAACCTCTCCATGAGATTTTATCAGTTTTCTTTTCATTAGGGAAAAAAAAATCTCAAGAAGAGTTTGGTTTATATATATGGGCCTAAACTGTAAAAAAAAAAAAAAATAATAATAATAATAATAATAATAATAATAAAGGAAAATAAAGAAAATGTGTTTTTACCTCAGTAACAATATAGTGGGGAGAGATACAGACAAATGGATACAGGAAGCAGAGACTACAGATCAAAATTTGAAAACCATATGGTAAGAGAAGAAGGAAGGAATTTTTATGAATTCACTTAGAGACCCAAACACAGGTTTGGCTGAAAAAAAAATGTCCATCTTGGATGTGTATTAAATGTTATCAAGAGCAAAAATTGAAATTAGTGAATTGGAATTGCCTCATATTATAAATCATAATTTCTACTTTGGTCAATTGTTTATGAACTATCAGCTCTTGATTATCTTAATCAGTGTAATTCTTTCCAAAATTGTTACTTTTAAAATTAAAGGATAAACATACTCAGGTATGATGGACTACTTGATCTTGGTTGTATGTAAATAATAATTTATGCTTTCTACCATTATTTGACACTTATTTGAAAATTCCGCAATATTTTCCAAACTTAGCATTAAAACACCTGTCTGAATACACACACACACACACACACACACACACACACACACACACTTTCACCTTTCAGTAAATTTGTTATCAGTTATCTCTTTTGCAAGTTGAATGATAATTAAGGTGAGGAAATTACTGACAAAGTTGAGATAAAGAATGGGAAATTTTTAGAAACATCAGTTGTAAAACTTATTTAACTGTGACATTTTCTTCCTCAATTTTTATGTAAATATATGCCTTTTCCTAATTAATCTGGACAGTTATAGCTGAAGAGATATTTTAACAGAATATAAAATATATAAAGGAAATGTATAAACTGTCAAAATTTATCACCGTGTAAAAATAACTATGAAATTTTAAAAAAATGTTCATAATTACTAACACTGCATATAGATGGGATTATAGTGTTGGACATAATATTTTGGGTATTTTCTTTCTTGGTGATTTCTGTCTTTTATGGACATGGCAATTTGAAGATTCAAAAATGCACATGTTTAGATATGTTATCAAGGGGCCAATTATTAGCGAAACAAGTGACTGTGCTTAAGATGATTTAATACCAAACTGAGTATTGCTTAGTGTTAGTACCAAACTGGTATTTAATACCAAACTGAGTATTGCTAAGAAAGATGCTACATCCTTTCCTGATCAAATGGGCTGCCATGAAAATAAAGTGGCCCATAACCATGGAGCTTCCTGATAATGAGTGAAAACACCCTAACATCATCAATTATCAATAACTTTTAGACATAATTCCTGGATTTTTCTCATGAACAATAGCCCCTAGAAGCTCTTTAATGTATTCATTAAAATTGGGCATATCACCCCTGCCCTTTGTTCAAAATGCTCTGGGTATAATTCATTACAAGATGGTATCTAAGTTAGTATCTATGGGGAAGCAATACAATGCTGATGTGAAATAAATTTCTTCCTTTGCTTGGTCCATAATGATGACGCATGCCTTTTATCCCCCAGAAGAATAGAAAACACTTTTCACAGTATAGTCAACTACAGTATGCAAAAATTATCTGTTATAGATCCCATATATACAGAAAACATCTTGGTGTTCAGTTTGAAGGTTCTTAGCCATATGTTATAAAGACCACTGAAGTAATTTTTCATGCAGTAGTCTTTTTCCTCTAACTTCATATAGGTATCAGGGATTCAAAAATCATGTGAGCTCATGGAAGGCTTGCATATCCACTTTCTATAACTACATGGAGTTATAACTAAATTTCTTAGAAACCAGTTTGAATACACTAAAAGATACAAATAGAAATAACTGATTCCTTTAGTCCATCACCAAAGTTGAAATCTTCTGGATTTTCATAAAATGAAGTGAAGATCCACATTTTGTTTCAGCCCTTTGGGCAGAAACAAGGCCAAGCATAGATTGCCAAGATTTCAAAAGCATTAATTCATAATTTATGACAATCTTCTTCTGGTACAACTTCCAGTATTATTTGTAATGTTCTGGTTATTCTGTCTACAAAGGAATAAAGAAGAGAAATTAAAAATGTACAGAAATCAGAAATGTATAAAAACAGCAACATGAGAATTATTTGGGGTTGAATACTGAAAATACACAACCGCCTATTTCACAGAGCGCTTTCAAGAATTATTTACTTCATTAGAATCCCATCATGCTCAATTAATTTATTTGTCACTTCTGCAACTTCCCATGATGGCTTCTCAGCAAGAATACATTAATATTTTGTATTCAAATAGGAACTTTAATTCATAGACCAGGAAGCCGAAAATATTTTGAGGCAACAGAAGGAAGATATAAATAAACATTCAAAACTACACTTCATATTCGGTTTAAAATTGTTTTGTTGTTTTAGTACCTGTGAGATTACAGCCAATTCCTCAGCAAAATCAAACTGACTCATACTGTAATGTCCAGTCTCAAACTTGTAGAATATTACTGAGTAAAACATCTTATGTCTCAGGGCTTTATTACTTCATCTGCAGAATGAGGGATTTGGGAGTGCCATCAGCAGCATGGAGGGCTAGGAAGTCCTAACACTTGCCTCTACACACACACACGCACGCACACACACACACACGCACGTGCACACACACACACACACACACACACATGCACATATGCACGCATGCACACAAACTGAAGAGACCCAAGAACAATAAATAAACAGCTACAAACTGAAGAAAACAGCTCAGGGAGATTTCCAAACAACAAAGAAAAAGGAACAAAAGTGTGGCAGAGCTCAAAAATTGATGTCTACATAGAAATATAGAGAAAGCATTTTGCCTGTATCACCCCATCCCCAGTCAGAAGCTGGAGGACCCCAGCAAGCCTCATCCTGTGAATGACTGCAGCTTTTGCTACTGAGGTCTCCCACAGTCCTCAGTGATGCTGGTCCAAGCTGATGCAGCATCCTAGAGTGCCCCCACTCCTCATCTGCTCTCTGAGGCTGGGGCTGCTGCTGAGGTGAGACTTGGCCTTTGCGGGCTTTGGCTGTTGATGTACCTACCCCGCTGTCAAGCATTGGGTGCCACGGCACAGCACCATGCACTAAACTGGAACTGCCACTTTTCTTGGCCCACTCTAGCCCCAGAATGGGGCTTTATCCCATCATTACTCAGGCAAGCTCCCCTCCATTAAGCCCCAACCTCAGAGTCCCTAGCTACTTTTTGGCTATCATTATTGGGATTGTGCTACTGTAGCCCTGAGCCCTCCCCTCACAACTCGCCCAGGTCAAGACTCTGAACTGTCATTGCTGCTCAGAGACGGACTCTTACTGTCCTGCCCCCTGCCCCCAGGTTCCAGGTCCTGGCTCTGATTCATCATTGCCAGGGGCACTGCCACTACCCTAAGTGTCACTCACTTCCTGTGTCCCAAGTCACACTTTGGCTACCATTACTGGGGCTGTTCCACTATTGCTCTGAGAACTCCCATCCCAGGACTCTGAACTGTCATTGCCAAGGTGGGCATTTGCTTCCCTGACCCCTGTCCTGTGGGTTCCAGGTCACAGTTCTGACCTATCATCGCTAGGGGCACTGCTACTACCCTGGGCCCTACCCCTCAAGCTTCAAGGCAGAGCTCTGATCCATCACTGCTGGGACAAGGCTACCGCTGCCCTTAACCCTACCCCCCCAGGTCTCTGGTTGTAGTTCTGAAATGTCATTGCCAAGGCAGTGTTGCTACTGCTCTGTGCCCGGATCCCTGGGTCCCAACATGTGCCTTTAACAGACCACTATCAGAGTTATGCTGTTGCTATTGTGAGTGCACTGGTGCCAGAGTTGAGATTTTCACCACATCCTCAGGCTGTGCTACTTTGCCCCTCTGGGCCCAAGCCACCACTGCACTCTGTTATGCCAGGACCTTTGGCACTGCTGCATTCCCTCCTGCCAGCAGGAGCCACGGTTGGTGAACTTTTGAGACCCAGGTACCAGCTGCATGGGATATCTACAGACGCCCACACTGTAGACATCAGTGCTACAGCCACAGCAAGCACACCTATGCCTCAGGTTCCAGGCACGGTGGTCTAATCTGAGGATGCCAGCTCCAATGCTACTCTGGGGGCTCTGAGTGCCAGCATGTCAGACCAGGTGCCAAGGAGGGACTCCTTAACTAGAATTTCCTTCTGTGGGCAAAAAACCCCACTAAGGCTATCAGCGGACTTCTTAGCAGAAAACTTGCAGACCTGAAGAGAATGGGGTGATATATTCAAAGGCCTCAAAGGAAAAACAAAACAAAACAAAACAAAAAACCAAAAGACAAAAAACTGCCACCAACCAAGAATACTTCATTCAGAAAAGCTGTCATTCAGAAATAAAGAAGAGTAAATATTTTACCAAACAAAAGCTGAAGGAATTTATAGCCGATAGACTTGGCTATAAGAAATGCTAAAGAGGGTTCTTCAAGATAAAAAAAATAGTAACATGAAAACATATGAAAGTGTAAAATTCACTGGTGAAGGTAAATATATAGTCAAACTGAAAATACTCTCGTATTGCGATGGTATTGTGTGAATGACTTTGAGATTTGCAATATGGTTAAGAGACAAAATTGTTGAAAGTAGCTATAGGTACAATATTTTGTTAATGGACACACAATGTAAAAGATGCAGATTGGGACATCAAAATTAATTGTGTGGCAGAGGCAAGTAAATGGGTAAAACACTACTATGCAATTGAAGTTAGGTTGTTACCAGCCTAAAATAGATGGCTATAAATATAAGATGTATTATGAAAGCCTCATGGTAACCATAGAGTAAAAACCTATAATAGATACCCAAATGTTAAAGAGAAAAGAATCAAAACAAACCACTACAAAAATATCATCAACTCATAAAGAAAGCAAGAGAGGAAGAACTAAACATAGGAACTACAAAACAATCAGAAAATAATTAACAAAAAGCCAGTAGTAAGTTTTTATTGATCAGTAATTACTTTAAATATAAATGGCTTAATCTCCAATTAAAAGACACAGTATGGCTAAATGGATTAAAAAAAAACAAAACAAAACAAGATTTGTCTACATGTTACCTCTAAGAGACACATTTAAGCATAAGGCCATTCACATGCTGAAAGTAAGGGGATGATAAAAGATAATTCAAGCAAATGGAAACCAAAAGAGAGCAGGGGTAGCTATGCTTATATCAGACAAAATAGACCTTAAACTAAAAATGGTAAAAAGAAACAAAAAAGATGATTGCATAATGATAAAAGGATCAATTCATCAAAAAGATACAATAATTTTAATCATATATGTACCCCAAACTGGAGCACCTAAATATATTAGGCAATTATTAAGGGAGAAATAGACAGGAATAGTAGAGAAATTCACTACTCCAGTTTCAACAATGGATAGATTACCCAGACCAGAAAATCAATAAGGAAATAATGGATTTGAATGATACTTTAGACCAAATGAACCTAACAGACATATATAGAACATTCCATTCAACAATAGCAAAATACACATTCTTCTCAAGCACGTACAGAACATTCTTTAGGATAGATCACATGATAGGTCACAAAACCTTGCTAGCAAATTTAAGAGGATTGAAATTATACCAAGTATCTTTTTAACTGCAATGGTATAAAGATAAAATCAATAACAAGAGGAAAGCTAAAAAATTCACAAATATGTAGAGATTCTCCTGAAAAACCAATAGGTCAAAAAAGGAATCAAAAGGGAAATCAAGAAATATAGTGAAATTAACTAAGAAGAGGACTCAAAAATTAAAATAATAAAGAAAGAGGGGGCATTTTAACTGATACCACAGATATACAAAGGATTATGAGAGACTTCTATGAACCATTATATGCCAATAAACTGAATAACCTAGAATAAATGGATAAATTCCTGGAAACATATGACCTCCTAAGATTAAACCATGAAGTAAAAAATCTAAACAAACCAATACCAAGTAAGAAGATTGAGTCACTAGTAAAAATCCTCCCAACACAGAAAAGCCTGGGGATAGATGGTTTGCACTGGCCAAACATTTAAAGAAGTGTTAACACCAACCCTTCTCAAACTGTTCCAAAAAATTCTAAAGGAAGTAACACTCCCAAATTCATTTTATGAGGCCAGCATTATGCTGATACCAAAGTCAGACAAAGACATTATAAGAAAAAAATACTACAGACCAATATTCCTGATGAATACAGATGCAAAAATTTTCAACAAAATATTAGCAAATAAAATTCAACAACCTAATAAGAGGATCATTTACCTATCATTACGTAGGCTTAATGAGATGCAAGGATGCAAGGATGCAAGGATGCATTAAACATAGTACTGGAAATCCTAGCCAGAGCAATTAAGCAAGAAAAAGAAATAAAAGGCACTCATATCAGAAAGATATAAAATGATCTCTGCTCACAGATGGTGATCTCATATATAGAAAACTCTAAACACTCCACTAAAAATCTGCTAGAACTAATACATGAATTCAGTAAAATTGTAGGATACAAAACCAACATATAGAAATCAGTTGCATTTCTATACAGTAACAACAAATTATCTGAAAGAGAAATTAAGAAAGCAATTGCATTTACAATTACATCAAAAACAATAACATATTTTAGAAACAAATTTAACCAAGGAGGAGAAATACTTGTATACTGACAATTGTAAGACATTGATGAAAGAGATTCAAGAAGATACAAATAAATGGAAATATATCTCATGTTCCTATATTGGAAGAATTAATATTGTGAAAAAGTCCATATGACCCAAAGTAATCTACAGATTTAATACAATCCCAATCAAAATTCCAAAGACATTTTTCACAGAAATAGAAAAAAACTATCCTAAAATTTGTTTGGAATAACAAAAGACCCTGAATAGCCAAAGGAATCCTGAGAGAGAAGAATTAAACTGGAGGCCTCAAAATACTTGATTTCAAGCCATATTACAAAGCAACAGTAATCAAAACAGTATGGTAATGGCATAAAAAGAGGCACATAGGTCAAGGGAACAGAATAGAGAGCCTATATATAAATCCCTACATATATAGCAAACTAAGTTTTGACAAGAATGCCAAGAACGCACAATGAGAAAGGAGAGTCTCTTTAATGAATTGTTCTAGGAAAACTGTATATCCACATGCAAAAGAATGAAACCCTAGCTTGGGCCCCTACCTTACACCATTCACAAAAATTAACTCAAAATGGATCAAAGATTTAAGTGTAAGACCCAAGATCATAAAATTCCTAGAAGAAAACATAGGGGAAAAGATCCTTGATATTGGTCTAGGCAATGATAAGTCACTAAAAGTACAGGCCACAAAAACTAAAACAAGCGTGGCTATACTAAACTAGAAAGCTCTGCACAGCAAAGGAAATAATCAACGAGTTGAGAAGACAACTTACTGAATGGGAGAAAACATTCACAAATCATACATCTGCTAAGGGACTACTATCCAAGATAAATAACTCCTACAACTCAATAGCAAAAAAGAAAATAATCCAAATAAAAACCTGAATAGACATTTTCTTCAAATGTCATACCAAGGTATAGGAATGGCTAACAGGTAAATGAAAAGGTATTCAACATCAATAATCACCAGGGAAATGCACACCAAAACCATAATGGGACATTACCTTACACGTGTTAAGATTTTTTTTTTTTTTTCAAAAAGACAAGGGATAACCAATATTGGTGGGGATGTGAAGGAAAGGGAACTCTTATACACTACTGGTGGCAATGTAAATTGGTATACCCACTATGGAAAACATAATGGCAGTTCCTCATAAAACTACCTATGATCCAGCAATCCTATTCCTGGTGATTTGTGCAAAGGAATTGAAGTCAATATCTCAAAGGAATATCTGCATGCATACCTATGTTAATTGCAGCATTATTCACAATAGCCAAGATATGGAAACAACCTAAGTGTTCATCAACAGAAAAACGGATAAGAAGATGTGATTATACACACACACCCACGTAAACACACACACAACGGAATATATTCAGCCATGAGAAAGAAGGAAATCCTGCCATTTGCAATAACATTATGCTAAGTGGGATGAGTCAGAGAAAGACAAATACTGTATAATATCACTTATATTATAGAATCTAAAACACTGAACTTGTTAAAATAGATGGTAAAAGGATGATTGCCAGAGTTTAGGGGGTCAGGGAATTGGAGAGATATTGTTTAAGAGTACAAACTTAGTTATAGAGATCTAATGCAAAACATAGTGCTTATAGTCGACAATATTGTATTGTAAAAATTTCTAAGAGACTAAATATGAACTGTTCTCAATAACAAAAGGAAATGACAAAGATGTGACATGATAAAAGGCGTTAACTAATGCTAGTGTGGTAATATTGCAATATATAAATGTATCAAACCAACACATTCTACATCTGAAATTTATACAATGTCATAACGTCAAGTATAACTCAATTAAAAAAACAACTTAATTAAAAGAAGGGGCTTAGATTAGAAAGTAGTTCCCAAAATGTACTCACTGGACTGGGATCACTAGCATAGGCTGATATACCAGAAATGCAACTTTTCAAAGCCTTATTCCAGACCTACTAAATTGGAAACTGAAGGTGGGGCTCAGAAATCTGTGATTCTACTAGACACTAAAATATAGAAACTAGTGAGCTGGATGATCTCTAAGGTTATTTTATCTTGGCAATCCTAGAACTCAGCAATGCTAGTTTCTCAGCGTGTTAGTTCTTGTTCATCTCTGATCTTTGTAATCAATCCCTACAGAACCTCTTCAAACTGCTACTGATGCTGGAGCCTCTAGAGCCGATCTTCTTGATAGTTTCAGACCCACATCGTCTCTCATCCAGACATACAATCTTTCTCCTCTTTCATGACTTGTCAACTGTAATAGTCCCTTCCAAGCAGTATTTCATGTCACTGCAAAAGGTATATTTTTTTATCCTTTGCTTTGCAATAGTGTTCTTCAAAGTTGTTTTTCTTCACGCACTAATTTTTATAATATACATTAATTATAAAGAGCCCAGCACAGTTCTGGCAAATGGCAAACTCCATGTAAATTTTTCTTGAATAAATTACATTTGTTAACAGCCTATTCTATACTGAGATGTGTGTGGAACACAAGGGAGTGCTCAAGGGTAATAAAAATCCATGTTTACAGAAAAGGGAAGTGGTAAAATTACCCAAGAAAAATAGATTGTGGGAAGGTAAGTATCCATCAATAGAATGGGATATATGGCTTTTGTAAGCAGAGAAGGAACCAGGGCTATCTGGTAGGTTGAAACAGTAGGAGAGTTCAGGCATCTGCAATAGTGGATTGCAAAGCAGTGAGGTTAAATTTACATCCTCTCCAACTCTTCCTCCCATGACTGGCTTGTGTGTGTGTGTGTGTGTGTGTGTGTGTGTGTGCGCTCACTTCTGTGCATGTGGGGGGGGGGTGGTGGGGGGAGGGTTGCCTACTCACATTTATCTACTGAACAAAAGCCTTTTCCAAAAGTCTGTTTCTGCATTCTGGGACCCCCAGCCCTTTGCTTTCTTAGACCTCTTACTTATCCATGTCACAACACAGCATCAGTTTCAGAGAAAAGGAGAACAACTTAGAGATCGTGATGCTTTGCTAGTGTGACATTCTCCTTTCTGAAAGCTCAATTTAGATCTTCTATTCAGCAGCACACAGAGGGGCAAAGAATCTGTCTTCTGGTTCTGCACACCCATTCTCTTCTTCCGTGTTCAATCAGTTCTGTTACATTCTCTCCTCTGACTCTC
This sequence comes from Panthera leo, assembly GCF_018350215.1. Classification (NCBI taxonomy): domain Eukaryota; kingdom Metazoa; phylum Chordata; class Mammalia; order Carnivora; family Felidae; genus Panthera; species Panthera leo. Next base: position 87,568,432 of record NC_056682.1, on the reverse strand, counting down.
ATATTCTCTCCTGGGATCTCAAAATTTGAATAATTGTCATCATAAAGGAGGTTTGGGCAGAAGTGACTGATTTTGGCCTGAGTAAGCTGTTAGAGCTAAACCATCTTCTCCTTCTAGGTCATCTACATCCATGGGGTCAGACAGAGGTACTCAGCAGACCCAAGTAACCCTCTATAGAAGCTTCCTGCTTGCCCAGAAAAGATGCAGAGCATGTGGAATTCAGCTGCATCCATGCTCATTTAAGGCTTTTGCCTTTGGAGATAATCAACTCCATGACACTATCCTTTCAAACAAAGTTGAGCCAGTGAGTCTGAATTTGGTGTTTTCAGTATCTGCAAGCCCCAAGAGCAAATAGCAATTGCAGTATTTTTAGCTTTACTTTTCATGTTCAGTCATTTTTGAAATCAGCTGAAACAACTAACCTTGCAAAAGCTGATTTACCCAAGAACACTTGGTACAAGTATGGGGACCTGTAGCCAAAACGGGCTAAGTCTGTGAAGTATTAGCACAAAACCAATCTTCTCCACAAGCCATAGTAAAAATAACAGTATGTGTGTTGTTTTTTGTTTGTTTGTTTTATTTGTTGTTGTTTGTTTTTGTTTAAAAAAAAAACAGCTTCCAAAACATTTCTCATGCATGGTTTCATTTTAGCCTTACAGTGAAGATGGTTTGGGCCCCTGAGCAATGTAGGCAAGCTTAACTAATTTAAAATATGGCAATGCAGTCTTCTTGAACAGCCAGTCAAATGCATTACACAGCTTTCAAGGAGGTATCATAAACGAAGTTATTGTGACAGACTGTAAGAAGCATATGATTTTAGAACCCCAGAATTACAAAGTCATTGTCTACAAAGATGGCCTAGGATCATTTTGCTGGTGCTCCCAAGTACCCTTCTTCGTAATCAAAGATGTTGCTTAAATACAGTTGCCCTCCATATCTTGCCCTGACAAGAGGGACCAACTTCCGGTCACCCCACTCATCTCAGTCCTGACACAGTTGGGCTGATAAATAGGGGCAGCCAAGTAAAACAGCTGCTGCTGGCCCTAGCCAGGGCTGGCCACGTCTAGCTACCTCTATGTATTTGAGTAAGTCAGTGGGGTGTCTGCCCCATTTTCCTTGGGTGAGAAGCTCATGTTTCTATAAATACATTTAAAAAAATACCCAGAAAAATTCACTACTCTGTCACAGATGGCAGAAAAATGTGTTCTGTGTATCTGACTATTCCCTTAAGAGCACATTTTCGTTTCACCCTAGGAATCCTATCAAACAAAATGTGGTTCAACACTGGCATCCTGTGGCCAGAGAAATTCATCAAATCTCAGAAAATCTCAGATCCTCTGGTTCTGAACATTCCTGGCTATCTGTACCGCGTGGCTTTTTTCACCATTTTCTGAAGGCTGTTCGGTCACCTCACATTGTTTGCGGAAGCACCTTAGGCAAAGATGTATTTTGATCAACTATCATTTCAGAAGGCTAACCTGTTCATGTATATTAGGGTGAAAATAAATGACAACAGAAGGTCTAAAGAATGTTACCCAACAACAACAACAAAAATTTGATATAAAATCACAGATGCTCTCCAAGTTCACACTGAGTTTTTTTCCTAATGAGGAGGCAGTTGGGAAAAGAGGCAAGGTAGTGGGCAAGACTCTGCTGTTTGTGTGTCTGTGTATGAGTGTTTTGTTTTGGCCAAAGGCGAGGAAAATACTTGCTATCGCAGCAATAAATATTATGAATTTTCTTTATTTTACTACAAGAATGCCGCCTAAGAGGAAAATCAAACAAAATTATGGAGGATTGTTGTTTTTGCTACTCACTTTCAAGGCAGCTATAAAGATAAAGGGTTACAAGGCTCACAGTTTAAAGGCAGAATTGCCATGCTCCCTGGTAAGACTTAATGGCATTTTTGAGATCCAAATAACCATTAGGGGACTACTGCATGGCGGCTGCTTTCAAAAACAGCTACACTAAATTTGGAGTCCTTGGAGATGTTTGAAACATCATTAGAGACAGAAAAACAACAAAAAACGTCAACATCACATGAGCGTGGAAAACCATCAAAGAGGGGTCAAGTGTGAAAAGTGGGTAGCTGGCATGCACTGACAAAGAAATGGTGCAAAATACGTGCATGTTAGCAACAGGAAAGGGCACTGAGAGTTGCCTGCCTCCCAACAGGAAGAACACAATCCCTACTACGTGGGGGAAAGCATGGAGTTGGCTCTTTCATCATACTCCTTCTCATCATAGCCCAACTGTAGGAGTACTAGCTCTTTCCTCTTTAGTTCTCTGGCTTTTCCATGGTGCTCAGGGGTTTGAACTGTCTCTGGCCAGGATCTGAGATAGACCCAGTCCTCACAGTGATGAATGCTAATTCGTCTTAAACGTTGGTCATCAGGATGGTAGTTATTGTTCAACAAGATTCTTTTTCCTTTCAGAAAAGTTTCTATATTTGCTGCCTACCATGGAGAAAACGGAACTAAAAATATCCCACAGAAAACTGGTGTGATCTAACAAGAAATCGAGCTTAAATACCCTGCTAGACAATCAGTGTGCCCGTGTTAGCCTTGAGGAACCCAATTTTTATAGTAATACCTCTTCAGGGAATAGTGTTACCAGCTAGAAAACAAAATTCACATATAAATAGCAGTGTAAGGTCTAAATATACCAAATACCAATTAAAAGCTAATGAAGAGTAGTATCAAAAGTCTATTTTAAATGGCTGACTTCTAAATGAGTTTCTGTAGCACACTAGAGAGTCAATATGTAGACATATTATTGCAGGGTTTTTTTGTTTGTTTGTTTGTTTTTGAGTTTTAATAACACTGACATTATTTGTTCACAATTTTATCAGAGATATCAGAAATCTCCCTGAACTTTTTACCAGGTTTTTAAAAATTAATTACAGTAAAAGAAGTAAATTCAAGTAGGTGAGAACAAAAGTTGTTTTCTAAACTCCCCTAACTCAGTAGCAAGAACATGGTTGTTCCTCTGGCTATATTTTTTCACTTCTCTCGTGTCCTTCAGGTGCCCACTCTAGAAAGACCATGGACTTTGACGTCCAGCAGATGTGGGTTCAAATCCTGGCTCAATGGTTTAAAATCTTTACACTCAAAAATAAATTCTCTGTCTCCCTGAGTCCTGTTTCCCATCAGACATAGGACTAATAAGCACCATCTCACATATGGAGCTTGTGCAAGACAGAACAAGATGAGGTAAGGAAAAACCTCACTCAGCAGAGCCCTGACAGATAGGTAGGCTGTCAACAGAGGCTGTCCTAAGCACCCTTTCTATCTACTCTCCCCGATATTTCCTCTCCTATATTTCTTCTCCCCGCAATTTACCTGGTCCCTGAGACCTTTTAGGTTTTCCTCTTTAATATCTTTCACTTTCTCTTGGACCCTGCCAGCACCATCCATGATCAGAGCCTTCTCAGTCCTTATGCAGGGTTACCGTGGTAACTACCAATCATGGGCCCTTTCAGCCTTGACCCTCTGTAATCCATCCTCACTGTACCCACAACGATTTTTATAAAATACAGCACTGCCTGAATTTGAATTCTAGCTGGTCTACCTAATATCCGCATGACTTGGAACAAGTTATACGAATTCTTCTACTGTATAACTCAGTATCTGGAAAATGGAGATAATGATTTTTCCTACTTCAGAAGGTTGTTACAAGGATTAAATAAGGTCATATATGTGCTAACACACAGAAATCACAACATAAATGTGAGGTATAATTCTTCTCTTCATTGTTCTTGCTGTTCTTACGACCCTTTAGCGATTCCCCATGCCTATGAAATAGGGTTGTGTCGTAATCATGATATTTGAGGCCTTTGCAGGGCTCTGCCTAACTCCCTATCACTCAGCAAGAGCAGGTTATGCTATAGAATCAATAAGCTGAGCTCAACCCAGAGTAAAAAATAATTAGGTTAGTAAGGGATTCGAGAAAGCAATTAGGTCATTTATAGAACTGCTGATAAAATTCTATCTAAAAAAGCTCTCTGAAGAAGTGATTAGAGCAGCTCAAACTAAATATCCTGAAAGGATTGAGTGGCTCTACCCTAAACATCCTTCCTGCTGCTTCTTCTCCTAGTTCTAATTAACATGTAATAATGTATTTAAACTAGCAGTTGCCTTACTCATACTTTTAACTTTAAGGTGCATGTGTGTATGTACACATAGACAGGTCTTCTACAATATAGTCTCTCAAGAGGTCCTGAAACTGTGTAAGAGTCTTACCTGACAGTCTTCTAAACCACTTGGGCTTCTTGTCCCATATGATAAAGAGATAGTATGCAGGGACCCCAGTCAGAGTAATGATGAAACCGATCCCTGTACTAAATGGATCCGAATACAGGGAAAGGGCCACCATGAAGAGACACGTGAAGGAGAACAAAGCCGGGATGAACAGTGGCACCTGGAACACAGCACAAGGGGGAAAAAAAAGTCACTTCAAACAGTTCCAGAGACAGAAGATGGGTTCAAGAAGAGTGCGTCGGTCAAGTCATACGATCAGATGATCCCCGCTGGTCATGTGAGCAGGTTACAGGCACCATCCCACCTTACCCTAATAGCAACAGCTCTTTAATAGGGCACAGAGAATGTAGCAAACCTACTCCCTTAAATCTTTTTAAAAAAATCTTTGAAAAAAACAAACCTAGGATAATGAAGTATGTTTCATGAGAGATGTTTTCTTTGAATTGTTTCACTAGTTAAGTACCAGTGTGACTTATGTTTTTGATTTTAAAAGGTTGGCTCTTTGATAATTATGATTAGAATCTGCTTGAATGTAGAGTCAAGAGCACGGGCTGCTTGTTACGTGTTGAAGCCTTTCAGTGCATATTGATTTTCTTTGGGAGACTCACAATAAGAACTGACAGGAATAAAACAGACCAACTCCTATTCAACCGCTAATAAAGATGTTGCCAGCATTAGGCAATGGATGTAATTAGAAACAAATTCTGACAACATGACTGACAACATTATCTGTGTTATTTCTTAAAAGCAAATAGATAGTGAGGTCAAATCAATCCATGAACGTTCAAGGCTAAAGGAGATGAGAAACATATTCATCAACTCTTGCAAAAGGAAATGCTTAGTCACGGTAAAGGGTATTCTATTAAGGATATGTTGATACATCTTCACTTTCCCTCTTTATTTTACATTTTTATTCCTTCTAGAATATACCTTCTAGGATGTATAAGAAGAGCAACATAACAAGTCATAACATCTAAGAATACTTAAAGTGCCTGTTTTGTAAAGTAGCATCCTTTTTAGAGTTTCAATTAGTGACGATTCCATATGTATCTGCTTCTGTCTTTCTCAGCATGGCTATCCACAATTACTCAGCATAAAAACACAAGTATCCCATACTTTGAACACATCAGGTCATTAGACACATTCAAGAGAAAGCAACATGACAAATGCCCTATATATCTACCACTTTTCAGAAATGTGACATATAAAGTTAGGCACTGCACATAAACAACTTGCTGAATTATTTTTCCAAGCTAAAATAAATCCGATAAGAAGGCACTGCCTGCAAGAGTTAAGCATTTTATTCCAGAGGATGCTGCCCCCCGCCCAAGTTCCTCATCATCAAGTTATGACTAAGGGAGGACTAGGTATTAGGGGAAAGATTTATGTAAACCCATCAAGATTACTGAGGTTACCTTGAAAGGACGATGCATCTCTGGGCGTTTGTATCGAAGATAAATCAGCCCAGCAACCGCCAGCCCAATAAAAAGCCACCTGGCAAAACTGAGGAAATTCAACAGACTGTAGAGGTCCCCCGAGAAGAGCATTATCATCGTCAAGGGGTGCTGGGGGAAGGGGGAGAAAAACCACACTCAGTGAGTTAAGAGAGAACACAGCTGATAACAAACAATAACATCACTACAAATTATGATGATCTTTTTCATGATTATTTATACTGATAATCTACCACACTGATATTCTGTATTTTCTACTCTTATACTCCATTACGCAGTAGCAGCATGAGAAGAACACCATTACCACTTAATCAGAGAGAATTTTATATGGATGTTTAGTTTTTAGTCGGTTTATTTATTTATTTTTTTTTCATTTGAGAGAAGAGAATGTGTTTTCAAAGAGTAAAACACCGGATAGTCAATGACTTAAATTTAAAGATCTAGAGACTGAGAGGATTGGTAAATAACTAATGCCCCAGATCAAAAGTGTGCCCAATTAGAAAACGCGCAGAGGGCTCTGTAAATGGTTTCTGAGAGGCCCTTGGCTATGCACACACATGAAACACAGCCACTTCTAGGGGATTCTGCCGTCTCCCGAATGCAAAATATTGACCTTTTCTTCCTCCACACTTACTCTGCCCGTGTGCTTGCCATGTGTGACCCTCAAGACTGCAGAAAAGAATGAAGCACAGAGATCAGCTTAGCAATGTCTCTGTAGCTGCACATGCCAAGGACAGCACCACTGATACCAGAGGCTTAAAATGAAAGCCCTCTTCACCGAATAATACATTCTGTTCCCACAAGTGACGTTAACTTCCAGATTCCGCACAGAGAGGATGCATACTTTACAAAGAAATTTCAAGGAAACATTCTGAAACAGATTAAATGCATAGAGCAAAGTGTCCAATGTATTCTACTCTGCTCCCTGACAGCAGATTCCATTTGACAAAAATGTTACAAAGTAGTAGGTAAAAGTGAATATAACATTGCCAATGGGTGTTTGAGGACTTTTATACCTTGCACAGTCTTCTGTACCCGACCCTTCACAACTACTTTTCTCTGCATGATGAATTCTATAACTCACATCTCAGGTTTGGTGCTTTTATTTCTTCCCTTTAGAGGTGCACTCAAATATTTCCCTTTTTTATCACAGAATCACTGCACTGTCTAGGATTTCATCCAATTTTGCCTCTAATTTTGCGTGCATTTCATTATAAGGGGCCTATGATATGACATCTTGGTGCTGTTGGACTGTGGCTTTTAGCTCCACTTTCAATATGTAGAAATGGGACTCGTTCTACATTCTTTTCTGTGAGACTCTGTGTCAATGACAGAAGCCAAGGTAATCACTTCCCTTAGACCTCACGCATTTCTACAAAGGTGCAAAAGAAGTGATGTGGTTATTGTCCCATAGCATCAAATACACATCAGAAATACTGAATAAGAAATACTGGGAAGCGATGGAAAATATCCTGCCTCTCACTCTCCACCAAGATATATATAGATCCGATTTAGCAACGAATAGAAAGTAAAGCACTAGCTACAGTCTGGTTTGAATTCCTCTTTGCTAACCCATTATTCAAGCTTCTATCTAGGTATACTTTTTAATATGCATTACCAAAACAATAACAGCTGGCAGAGGAGTGTGCTTGCGGACATGAATCATGGAGAGGATTTCTGGAAGGTGACCCTCTCGAGACGCAACATAGAATAACCTGATGGGAGAAAAATGTGGATGGAGTTGACTGGATAATTGATCATTTCAAAGGGAAAAATCCAGAAACCGAAGAGAACACTTGCATCTAATTTTATACCATATGGTTTGTCATTTCTTAGGAGATCACTTCGGTTTCACTTTTCAGATAAGGCAGAGAATCAAGAGAAATCTGACTTCAAATTTCAGAAAATCTACCAACACATTACATTATTCTTTGAGGGGAAACAATAGCAACATTCGACTCAGCATAGCTCTCCCTACATGTAAATAGCTGAGGGTGAATCTAGTTCTAGATTCTTAGTATTGTATGCGTGCTGTCAATCCGATCCAGCCCAATACATACACCTACACACACATACGCGTGCACGCGCGCACAGACATGCACATGTATGACCTTATATTTGTATTTTTCTGATTGGATTTTAATCTTATGTTAAAATAAAGGGGACTTTTGCATCAAACAAAACAAAAGGGACGCACGTGGTGGGGTAGTGATTTCTGGCGTCTCTTGCTTTACTTTTTCTCCTGTCACCTTTAGAGAAACAGAGATTTTATCACCAGAAATAAAATGCTGTTGTTAGACTCTGTAGACATACTATAAAAAAAAAAAAAGAAGAAGAAAAAGAAAAAGAAAGAAAAGAAAAAGAAAAAAGTTCCCTGCCAGGCTTCAGTGTAGGCTATGAGTAGACAAGCAGTGCCCTCTACTGGGCAGAATGAGACATGCTATTGATACTTGGACGAGGACTTGGATCTTACATGTCTCTTTAAAAACAACAGGTTTGGAGGCACTATTTCTTTTCTTTTTAAGCCTACTCTTATCACATCCAATCTCAAAAACAGAAATGCATTTCTGGAAATGCTTGAACTCGCTCACCTGGAGACAGCAAACACACCACCATTCATGGAACCAAAGCAGGAGAGGGCAACAAAGATCGGAACTGCTAATGAGAAATTTCCCAGTAGCCGCTCAGAAAAGGTCTAGTGAGAGACAGAACGAAGCAAATTAATGCTCTGCCAGAAAGTGGAATAAAATGAAACAATTTAGTCCAAACTCGCTCTCTGACTTTCTTTTTTAGTCTGGTGATACGTGTATGCTTTATAATCTTTTTTTGTGGTGAGGGTCAGGCTAACTTCTTAGACCATAATCAAAAGCAGTATCGTGCCATTGCTTTTTGCAAAACTATGGCCAAAGGTCTAAATAAGCACCTTCTCTCTACTTTCAAAAAGCAACGATCCATTTATTGAATCTTTATTAACTACGATGTCTATCATCTCTGATTCTGGTAAGTAAAAAAAAAAAAAAAGCTCAATTCAGAAGTTCTCCCACTGGAGACAGAAATCCTTCAATGCCTTCTCTTCAACCTGGAAAGCCACATTTTTATAGTGCGGTACAAATGTACACTGAGAAGTATTACAGATAACTTGTTTCATATCCCAATCCTCCTGTTAGGACACAAAGTATACTGAGAAATAATTGATGACTTAATCGCTTATCTCACCTATATACGACCACTTCCAAAAATCTTGTGCCTAGAATAATCACATTAGCTGAATCTCTCTGTATTGAGTCACTCCCTCCCTCTCAGGGATCTGCCAGTTCCTTCTGTGGTTTCCCATAAAAAGGCTAGAATACAAATACAAGCTTGAGAAGATCAAGCCACAGAAAATATGAAAGATAAACAAAACTTCCAAAATTTCCTTTCATGCCATAGTATATGCAACACTGCAAATTTCCATGAAGGATGTATTTTAAAAAAAAAAAACAAAAAACAAAAAACGAAAACCCAACAACCACTATGTGGGATTCTTTAGTTGTCCTTGATGCAGCTGGTGCTATGTAATTAATGGGCCACGTTGCACTCAAAGAGTAAGTGCTGCCCTTTGTCTGGGAAGATGAGATGAATGACCCGACATTAGCAAACTTTGTACGTTTGGTTGTCTGTTAGGACTTACAGCAGTGGCAAAGTCTTGCTTTAATACAGTGAACACGCACGGAGGTTCACACGAAATGAGATAATTTGTTCCCTGTGGATGTTGCCGATATGAGGTAATAGTGACTATTTTAAAAGGAACTGACATCTAGCGATGGGAAGTTATATTTTCACCCTTCATTGTTATGAGGTCACAAATAAATGCTCCTTTACCAGCTAAGTTTTGATACAAAATAAAAGTATGTGTCACAGAATAACATTCCTGTAACATGACCTTTGAGAGCAAAGATGGTCCTGAGGTCAAATAAATTTTGGAAAGTGTTGTAAAATTATAAGTATCCACTTCTTAGGGAGTTAAAATGCACATTAGCATCTTTAGTATTCTGAGAAGTGCTAGAGCAATGACATCTGCTTAACTTTGAATAACTCAGTATTTCCTAAAATTAATAATATCCCATTACTGGTATTTAAAAGGATATACTAGAAAAAACAAATACGTATGGTCCTTTGGAAATTCTTAAGTGGTGCTTTGGAAAAAAGATTTGAACTCAGCATTTGAAAAGTTTATGAACAGGAAAGAATAAAGAATAAATCACAATTTGCATGCCAAAAAATACATTCATTTAAGTTCAGTAACTGCCCACCTATCCTTAAAGTCACGTTGCAAAAGTATCTTCTATTCAACATGCACATGTGGAAATGCATTTCCCAGCACGTATATGTGGAAATGTTTTACAGGAAACGAACAATGCAGGAAACCATATAGGACTTTGGCTGTCTCAGTTAAATGGAATTGCTAAGGTGTGTTCTAAATTTTTTATATACTCATTATCATTCAGGTCAAGAAAAGATTACTGAATTTCAAAACACTTTCTGCTGGAGGGAACTACTGTAAAATTGCATCAACTCATTAACCTAAATTCAAATTGGCATGTTCCCAACTTGGACTTACCACTGCCACTGCATTTGAAAGCAACAGCTCCTCAGCACTAATGGTCGTAAAGTAGGCCACATTTGTTAGCACGTAGCCGGTGGTGACGATGGCCATGGATATACAGATTGCAAGGGGGATGGTTCTGAAATGCACAAAGGAATTGCTTATTAGTCATCTTTTGTTAGTCATTCTCTGAAAGCAAAGACGATAGGATAACAGGCTGATTCAGACAAAGACTAAAATGGTGTACACGATAATTACAGGATCTGTTGTTGTATGTGTGTTTTGCTGGGGAGAAGTACTACATATTCCTTTGTAATTTGATAAGGTCCATGGGAGCAGACACTTCACTTGTCTTCTCTACTTTTCTACCCCCAGAACAAATGGGTCTATCCCATTCTGGTCCCCCGTAAATGCCATAGCAGTGTTTCTCACACTTGAGCATACAGCCACCTCCTGGAAGGCTTCTCAAAACACAGTTTGCTGAACCCACCTTGAGTTTCTGATTCAGTAGGATTTGCATTTCTGACAAGTTCCTGGGCAATTCCCATGTGACTGGCCAGGGGACCATTCTTTGAGAACCATGGTCCTCTATACCTCTCTAATACTAAGTTACTGCCTTGACACCTTTCTAACACTAACCTTCAGAAAGGTCTTTCCCATTCAGTTTTTCCCCTTCGGTAGCTTCCCTCATCAGCAAGTAAGTTGCACGCTTTTGGAAGCATGAGAGCAAGATATATCTCCCTTTCTCAATGATAGTAATAATAATTTTATATGTAACACAAAAAGCACAGAAGTGTTCACAATAATGACTTTGCACTGCCCTGCTGTGAGTTCAAAGGAAGCTGAAGATCATGAGTATCTATTAAAGCAACAGTGCAGATAATCCCATGAAATTAGAGGTGACATGCTGTGAAGTACATATGACCGGTCAGTGCTGACACTCGTGGCATCAAGAAGAACCCGGCACAAATGCAATGTTATGTCTTCATTTAATGCACTGGGAAAGCCAGGAGTTACTGACCCTAATAATTTGATTCCATGTTACCGATACACATTACTTGCTTAACATAATCACCTCTTCAGACTCTTTCCAGTTCAAGCAACTTAAACCTTCAGCTCCTTGCACAAAGGCTGATGGGTTTTTTAGCCATAGAGCTTATCAGCCCTCATGGAGCCTTAACCCTGCTGGGTGCCACTAATGAAGATCTCAATATAATTTCTTCCAAGATGAAAATACAGTTCGGAACTTGGAGGTGGGGGTGGGGGGGTGGGGGAGGCAGAGTCTGCCTCCCTCCCCAAGCTGGGTACGTTTAGCACACAGAGACCCAGCTCATTATGCTGAACAGCACTATCCCCCGTTGAGAACAGGCAAACCTCGCCAGTCAGCAACTGCCATTCATTATGCTGCTTGGAGCCTGACACTTCCCCTGATCCCCAAAGCCTTAAGCCTTGATGGGGAAACACATTGACCTCTAAATCCTGGCATCCTAATATAAAAGTAGCAGATGTTCCCTTTCCCCAGCGTGAAGAGGGTCCTGTGGAATTTTCTGTTAATACCATAACATGCATTGCTAGTTGTGATTGATAAATGCTACATTTAAGCAGAGGAAATCACTGGGCCAATTAGATATAAAGGAGTGAATGGCATAAGACATATGAAAGATGAATTGTTTCTTTGAAAGAAAGGCTACATGTAAACGCAAAGGACTAAGAAGGCGAACGTGAAGGTAGATGAGCAGCTTTTCAACCACTCGCTATATTATTTTAAACTTGAGTCTTTTCCATTTTTGTAACATCCCAAATGGTGTGTGAAGCTCTTTCTCTGGGGGAGGGAAGTGGGAGGGAGAAGGGGGGAAAAAGGTTCTCTTTTCCTTGCAAGAATGGGATTAAGAAGTGTAAAGTTCCTGTTAATAAAAATTGAGGTGACATTGTTAAGTGCAGAGGAGTAACTAACCTCTCCAGGACGGTACAGTCACATCAAATGATGCTACAAATTAGCAGGGAGAAGGCAGTCTGAGATTTGGGCTGTGGCCCTCCCCACACAGAATCCAGTCTCCAAACTCTGCTCTTCCAAGGCTGCCTGTTTCCTGCTTAGAGATTATGGTATGTCTGAGGGAAGTTTTCTAAATTGACTTTAGCAGAAGGAACACTAAAAAAAAATGCAACTTTTTTTCTCAGCTTGTCAACAACAAAAATCACAGCAATAGCTGCTGCCATTAACTTGCTGGGTATTATGTGCCCAGTATTTTATTAGGTGCTTTACATATTTGCCTCATTTTATCTCCCGAATATCCTGTGAGTTAGGAACATCATCACCATTTCATATGTGAGGAAATGAAGTCTTGGAGAGTTTAAATAACTGTTTGAGGATAGACAACTGGTAAATGGGAACCCAGAATTCAGCTGATCCATCCTAGCTAAAGTCAGAGCATTTTAACCACTAAAGCGTTCTCTCTCTCACGCATGTGGACCCTCGGCCTCTTAACTATTCATTTTCAGAGAAATCATAATTGCTGAATATAACATTTATTGCAAAACTCTTCTCAAGCCTGTATTTCTCATGTAGTCATTGAAAATGCAGCTTTATTTACTATAAGGGTGGGGAAAAAAACTTATTCCATGATTTTTATAATTTTTCTGTGCAAACTGGAATGTCAAGTGAATGTTTTCAGAAGTTTCAATGTTTAGAAATGGGGTATTTTTTAGATTTAAAAGACAATAGAGGCTCACTTAATACATTTCCCTAGACAGGGGCACCTGGGTAGCTCAGTCAGTTAAGCATACGACTTTGGCTTACGTCACGATCTCACGGTTTGTGGGTTCAAGACCTACATTGGGCTCTGTGCTGACAGCTCAGAGCCTAGAGCCTGCTTCAGATGCTGTGCCTCCCTCTCTCTCTCTCTCTCTCTGCGCCTCCTCCCTTCACCCACTCATGCTCTGTCTCTCTCTCTCTCTCTAAAAAATTAAATAAGTAAAGTTCCCTAGACCATTTTTACAGAAAAGGAGGAAAAGCAAGCATGTCTGCCAGAGAAGCCAAAATGTATAGATGATTAACAATTTTACTATCAGCTCAGATATACTATATAGAGACTAGACCGAAAAATCAAAGGCGTTTACAACAGAAGACAAAAGTGGGAGAGGGTCCAACCTTGTGGCAATGCATATGTCCAGAAGTAATTCCTCTCTGAGCAAATTAGGCCATGAGAATCGGAGGGGGTGTGGCAAAAGAGCCACTATCTTCTGTCCTTAGGTTCCATTTCACTTTGACAAAGGGAAGGAGGAGAAGGGTTTGTGGCTGCCTTGGCATAAACAGCAATCAATTACGGAGGAAAGCAGTTGACGTATTCAGAAGGGCTTGGCACCGTGTGGTTAACTCCTGAGTTTCAAGCATCAAAGCTTAAGAGCCACTGGGTGAGCTGATAAAAGCTATTAGGCCATGCCAGAGCAATCTTTCTGGAGGCTTTAGATGCAGAGGGCAGATAAGCACGGTTAGCAACTCCAGATTAAGGCAAATGGCACATGATAATAAAACGAATTAAAGGAACTAGCAGACCACTGGTATTTCAAAGCCTCTGTGTTCTTGTGAGGTATCCTTCAACTCTAAGTGCAACAAAAGCATTGTCTTTAAGCTGAAGAAAAAGGACTCGCACCTATGAGCGCTGCCCTTTTTCAAATGTTTATGCATGTTTGTGATGATTAACAAAACACAAATGTATTTTGAAGCGTTACTCCTTAAGACCTCTAGTCATTGTACATAACCTTCTCAATTAAGGGCCATTAAGTATGTGAGAATCCAATAATTTTATTAGCTGCACTTAGTTTTCAGCCAAAAGGCCTTGGAGAGTCTTCTTTTCCCGTGGGTTTATTTTAAATTGGCACCTATAACCAGTCTATGTCACACATGGATAAATATTTGTTTTATTTGAAATTGTTAAATAGAACTGTCTGGAACATCTGCTTAAAAATGCTTCATTCTAAGGAATAGACTTCCCCAGGAACCCAAAAGGTCCCCAAAGTAATGGCTGGTAGCTTACATTTGTGTAATCTACAAAGCACTGACAAATACGTTTTATCTTCAAATATACACATGCCATTTCAAATCCTTTGTGGAATGAGAGAGAGTATAAACAAATAACAAACAAAATTCACAACAACCGAATGAAATAGGTTCCTGAAATGATTCCCACCATTTCCAAATGAGGAAACCAAGGTTCAGAAAGGTTAAGTGCTGTGGCCAAGGCCACAAAAATCCTAAGTGGGAGGGCTGCTACTTGAACCTTCCAGCTCCAAGTTTCACACTCACGATATATCCTGCCATGATATCATGGCTGCTTTGTGCCTACTTTACCTCCCTGTATAAGATCCCTAGGATTCTTACATGCTGACAAAGATATATTTTATATAAGTAGCACAAATATCAGAAGGCTGAATGTAACAATGCGACACATTTTAAGCCAAGTGTATTTCTTCATGCACCAAACAGTGATCACAAATAAACTTGCAAATAATGCAGCATAGAACGCATGTTTTAATATGCTTTGCAACTGTATGACAGAGCGTCAGAAATGACCATTGTTTCCAGTGCTTTGCATTGGCTAAAAACAAAAACTCTTGCTACAAACACAGAATGAGTAAATCTAGCTTGATTCTCCAGATACCTGAGGATACCTGAAGGTTACAGGGATTTCTGATTTTCAAACCATATGAGTAATTCGGTAATCCCTTGAATTTGGGATAGTCCTAAAATTGTTTTGTAACTTGACCAAAATCTTCTGAGATTTGTGTGAAACAAAATAACTTTCACACAATCCCCTGTGTTGGATACATACAGTGGGGACCACAGAACTCACTGATCCTAGGGCATCTAAAATTGTCTTTGAGCCGTGGAACTGGGCATGATGACAGTCAGTTCTGTTAAAGCCTACTCTTTTGTGTTCAAGAATCTTCTACGAGAAGTGATTGATGCTTCACACTTTCTATTTAAAAATCATTAATATTTTCACAAGCACTGGTGACATGCAGGAAAAAGGAGGGAGGGAGAAAAGGAAGGATTAAGAAGAACAAGAAAATGGTAAACTTCTCAATATGTGAGATAGAAAAAAAAACTAAAACATTAATTTTCAGAATATTTTAATTCTATTAATAAACTAGGCACTATTTATTTATATATAATTGAAACATAACTGTGATTCATCTCAACACCAAGTATTCAAAATTATATTAAGTACCAGGGGCCCCTGGGTGGCTCAGTCGGTCAAGTGTCAACTTTGGCTCAGGTCATGATCTCACAGTGTGCGAGTTCGAGCTTCACATCAGGTTCTGTGCCAACAGCTCAGAGCCTGGAACCAACTTCAGATTCTGTGTCTCCCTCTCTCTCTGCCCCTCCCCTGTTCATGCTTTTTCTCTCTCTCTCAAAAATGAATACACATTAAAAAAATAGTAATAATAAAAAATAAAATTATATTAAGTACCTTTTGATTCCAAGTTTTTATTTTAGAATCATAGTTGTTTCACACTTTCTTTATAATTGCCCTAGGAAGACCTTGAAAGCTTTTCTGTAGAACTGACACAGAAATGAATCAACCATCTCTTATTTCCCTTTTTTGTATCCACTGATGAATTAATTAATTATTTTTTGCTGAATCACTCTGTTTACACACTGCTGTTAATTTCATCTCACTCCTCAAACTTCAGTCATACGTTATGGACAAAAAGATAAGTAAAAAGTACACCTTAAAGAAAATCAATCCATATTTTTCATTCACATGGTTTTTCTTGTATACATTTTTATACACTCTCCCTGATTCCTGCTCATACCGAACTCTCCAAAGAGCCCTGGACACATAATTGTACTACCTGGCTATGTGATTTCTGACATTTCTAGCAGGGATTGAATTACAAATAAGTGTATTTGATAATTTTCCAGGACTTGAAACAATTAGATTACAGATGGCTGGAATCACAAATTCCTTTGTGTGTTTTCAATGATTTTGCCTCATTGTCATTTAGTGCTATCGCGGTATCTCTACTTATCCACTGTGAGTGGGAATCGGGCTGTTAATAACATGAAAGAAATGCACTTGAGGAAACATAGTAAGTAGTGGGGGGAAAGGTGTAGGTTGTCACTGAAAAAAAATGTAGCAAGAGGAAGAACCATGTTCATGTTCTAACTTAATGACAATTTCTGGGCCAAGGATGAACACAGAGATGTGACAAGCAGATTGTCATATAAAGGTACATGGCGATCCCACTGACTTCAGGCATTAAACACCTGCCCTCTGCTCCTTACAATAAGTATCACAGCAAGGCTATGGATGTTTTCACTGAGACACTTTAAATTTCAATACCGCTGAGGTCTAATCTAAATCTCACCATTCTCCATTGTCCACAGATGAAGAACTCCATAAACAGAAAGAGAAGACAGAGAGACCTGTAGAGAGACGTAAGAAATGAACAGACACAGATTAAAAGGCTTCAGGGCTGAAGAAGGCTCATGGGAAAATGTAAGGAGAAAGGTACAGCGAAACCAAACAGAAAAAAGAACATGGAAACTTACAACTCAGAAACATAGGGTGATAAGCAATCAGAAGAATTGGTATAAGCATTTAATCCCTAAAAGAACCCTTCACTTTTTTATCCTATTAGAATAAATTCATCACTAAATAAAATTATTCAGCAAAATGTAGCTTGAGAGTAAATTTTCGTTTGCCTGAGTTTCATACAAAAAAAATTAACATTGTCTACATCTCATTTTTTTCTCATTTTCTAGAGATTTATGGTATGTCTTCTAGATATATTACAGTTATTAGTATTTATCGTGAGTAAGCATAACAATATTAGTAGGCACATTTGAACGTACAAAAACAAAATTGGTTTCCAATAAGATGTTAGCAATTAAACTACCAAAAAGATACATTATTTAAATAACAATGAATTTCACACTGATGTTCAATTCTTATTTCTGCTACACTGTTTTTACAACCCGCCTTTTAAAATTTCATTATTTCCCTCAGGATTTGGCCTGACATACACTAGAAGAATACAACATCTCAGTGAACCGTTCTATCATAACGGAGTTCCCAAGATTCAGATGTATGGCTGAAACATTTAACTCCCTACCACAATTTTGTGTCCGTCTTTCCAGAGCAGAAGTTATTCCCAAGAAGCAGCTACCCGGATAGGCTACATTTGCCAGACTCTCCTGTATCTAGGTGGGAATGGGACTCATTCTTGGTGTCGATTGATGTGGCAAGTAAAGGCCAAGGTGGTTATAAGTGACTTGACCTGACACCCCCCTCCCTAATGGACAGCCATTTACAGAGAATCCATACAGTGGCAAAGCCACACTAAGGAAGGAAGCGAGGTCACAGAATCAACGTGCGTAGGAAAGCCCACCGGTTAGCGAGGGACACCAACTGGAAATCAAAAATGACATTTTTGATTTTTTAAAGTCCTTGAAAATTTGTCATTTGTTTGCTGTAGCAGCTGGCATTACCCTAATAAAGGAATGAAAGGCTGCTCATTATATCAAGATCTCAGTTAATTAGTTCATATAAGACTTAAAATTGGTCATCACCAAATTGTATCCTACATTATATTGTTGTATAATATATAAAATTAAGATATAAAATCCTTAAAATAAGGTCCCAAATTATAAAAATCAACTAAAAACATTCATATCTGAAAACAGTACAATAGGGAAAATTCATCATTATTCAACAGAGCAAAGATAGACCCCACCGCTCTCTACTTTAAAAAACAAAATCCCCTACACTTCTGCCAGTTGCCACCAATTCAACAAAGGTCAGAGCACAATTGCCTCTTGTTTTGACCAAGGACATATAATAAGACAGTGCAATGTTAAATAAATGTAATCTTATGCCAAGAACAAGGCAACATAAAATAAATATACCCACTTTGGCACAGTAAATGGGAATTAGAGTCAAAACCCACTCAGGCCATAAACACATATCTTAGAAGGAACTGATACTATTTCTCTTACTCTGTGCATAAATCAGGTCCGGTCACATTTCTGATCAGTCACACGATAAGAAATGGAACAGGTAAACCTGGAGACGTTCAACCATGACGAAAAACTACTGCTTCTACACCAAAAATTGTCTGCAACATTTCCGACCAACAGTGACAAATCTAATTATTAGTAATAATTTCACTTTGATATCTGCTGGTCAGGTAGATAACTGAGTTTCCAGTTGGGTGTTCTGGGAGTCAGAACAGATACTGGACAACTGGTAAGATTACAGACGCCCCCCCTAGTCTCACTCGCTTCAACCAGATCAGTCCTCTTTTACTTACTTTATGCACTGATATTCTGCCACACAACAGAGGCTCTCAAATAGTTTTAACATCACTGCTCTACACTCTACAAGTCATATTATGTCTTTGGATCAATTTTTTTGGATCCAATTCTGGCTTCTTAAAGTACAGTTTTGAAAATATATGAATTGGTTTCATAAAGGAGCCATATGCGACTGATTATATAGGTATGTGTATATATATTCGACCCTATAAAGTTAAAATAATTTTTTTTTACTGCAACAAGTCCCTATTTATACTCTTAGGGTGATTGAGGGAAAATCCTTTTTTAAAAAATTAAGTTTATTTATTTATTTTGAGAGAGAGAGAGAGAGGAGAGAGAGAAAAAATCCCAAGCAGGCTCCACACTATCAGCACAGAGCCCCACACGGGGCTCGATCCCACGAACCATGAGATCATGACCTGAGCCAAAATCAAGAGTCAGACGTTTAACCGACTGAGCCACCCCAGTGTCCCGAAGGAAAAATTCTTAGAGGAGCCAATAGCTGTGGCCTGGCTTTAGTAAGCGGCAAATCCACATGGTAGGGCCACAGAGAACATGACACAACAACCTGATAGAGCAGTAGGGAGAGGCAAGGATGAGAAGAAGTAGGGTTGAGGGGCTAAGTGGCTCGCCCGCTGAGAGAGAGAATATGCCACTGTCAAGAAAGTGGTGATGAAGACGCCAGATTGGAACTGTTCATAGCTCCCTGAAGAGGTCACAGAGGTCCACAGAACGGCAGAATCGCCCGCAAGCCCTCCCTCTCCTCTCCGCAGGCTGTCTATTCACAAAGATTCATACGCTCAGCAGAAATGGAAATTTCATGATCTTTTATCTTTCTGCTCAAAAGTTAATCCCCTCCAACAACAAGCTTTTGTGCTTTAGTTTATATTTACTAGCGCCTTTTCTTAGACTACAAGCATTCATAGGCAAACTTCTCACTAGGGATAATTTTTTCAAGTCAGATACACTGGGCAGTGACTGAGGGACTAGGAAAATTAAAGTCATCCTGACATTTACCCACCCTCTCCTTCATAATTTCTCTCTTGGCCCTATTCCCCAAATACCTACAACCAAGAAAAAAATTATACATACCATCCCAGGTGTAAATTTTCTTTTAGCAACATCTTTTCTCTGGAGTTTTACCTTTGATTTTGTTTTAACTTCATAGAATTTTGAAAATTTTTCTGGACTCCAATCCTAAGGTGGAGTCTAGTCACATTCCAGTCACTATAGCAAGGGACTCAAGAGATCACTGGATCTCTCAAGGTTTAAACTTCCTTAACAGTTAAAGAGGGTATTGAGTTAATAGAGTCTAAAGTCCATTTTACTTGAAAGTTCATTATTCAACCACTTTGGCAAATAAAGCTAATCCATAGAGATTGTTTAACAGAACACTTTAAAAACTCAGTGGAACTCATGTACCAGAGCATTCTAAGGAAATGCCTGCCTTTGCCTTGTTCTGTCATTCAGAGGAAGAAATAGGATGCTGACTTTACAATCTCTTCTCCTGAACACTGAAGATTATGATTCTATTCTCAACCAGGAATACCAGCACATCAAAGCACCTTCCATCATTAAAACTTCAAAGTGTCAGCCTGGCTGAAAAAATTGATCATTACAAAAGATCATTTAAAGGAAAAGTGGTCCGTCCATTTTTCCAGATCCTAAAATGGTATCTGTGGATCAGGTCAGACCTCTGGAAGGCCACATTACAAGGTCATATTATCCTAGACACTCATGGAATGTCTTTGCAAATCACTATATTTTATGCCTCAGCTTTTATCCAAACTTCATTGCGAACATAGTTTTAAAAACCATCTGAATTTTAGGAGGACGTTTGTAGCAATATTGTCATTTGCATCCATCAAGCTCTTTATAAAGACTTCATTCATTTCATCAATGTTTATCAAATATCTTCTTTATGCCAGACATTGTAAGTACAGGGATAACGACATCAACCACAACAAAAAGTTTATTCTCTCATGGATGGAATCTAAAATTCAAACAAGAAGACACAGAGGACTCCCCATCCCCCATTCTTAACATGGTTGCCTCCTTCCTGTCAGTTAGGCTCATATCAAGTCTCCCCCTCAGAGAAATCTTCCCTCCTTTTTCTAAGTATGCCTCCCCCAATGCCAGAACTACCCATTCCCTATCATTTTCAATATGAAGAAAAACAAAACAAAACGTCTTCTAACTCCTAATAGTTTTTTCAATATCTTTATGCATTCATAATACACCAAATCCTACAAAGAAATGGAGGCCATTCACTGAGCATTACGAAGTGTCCTCAAAGTATTGCCTCTAAATATCTAGTGCAAACATTTTTTAGAGCTGTTGCCAGGACTGTTCATCATCCTCAAAGATACCTCTGCTTTTTGTGTAGCTTGTAACCACATAGGGAGAGAGTTCCTGGCCTCCTTGGTTTCTGGGTTTTGTTGTTGTTGTTGTTGTTGTTGTTTTGTTTTATTTTTTGTTTTTATTTCTTTTTGCTTTTTATCAATCTTTTATTTCTAAGACATGTGGTTCATTAAAACAGTGAGAGAAGATAAGTATTTCGGAAGATACAACTTGGGATTTAAGAAATTTTTTGAATAGAAGTTTGTTTACAATAGTGATGGGAGGACTCATAAAACTTATAAATTTAAATTACTTCAACCAAACTATGTTATCATCTTGACTCTTTCTTTTACCTTGTTTTCACAGCCATGAGACCAAAACTGCACAATCCTCCCAAAAGAAGACTTGAAAAAAATTAATAAATCAAGCCATGAAGAGAAAAAAGGGGGAAAAAATGTTAAGAGGCAGCTTTAACACAGAAAAGAAATATTTATTCTACCAAACCCTCATGAGAATTCTAAATTATTAAATCTCTGAGTTCACCTGATTTATGAACAGGATAACACAGCCCCTAGCCAAAATCATTTTTAATAAAAAGCAGGAAACCTCCTGAAGTTCATCTCAGATTTAATATCAAACACAGCAGCCACACATGAACATTTCCCCATAAAACACAAACACAGCACGGCACAATCTTCTGGCAGCTATCGGTGGGGCGTCAGCAATACAAACAAACAGGGTGTTTGAACCATGGGAGGGATCAGGCCTCACAATCTAGACAAAGCAGCCAATAGAAATGAAACACAGGCTGAAATGATGTCAATGAGGAAGGGAGAGGAGTTCAAGGAAGACTCATTTCTAAATATATTAGAGCAGTCAGCTCACACTTCTGGTCAGAACACTGAGCTTCCTGGTTGACTGTTACATTTGAGAGAGCAACACAAGTGTATTTTTGTGTTGAATTTTATGCATAAATTTAGAATATACCAAAGGAATGGAAACCAGCACGAGAAAACAAAGGCTAGTAATTAAATAATCCAACATTGCCATTCTCATCCTGCAAAAAAAGTAGTAAACATCTAAAAGATGCATAAAAATATGATTCAAATATTTTCCAACAGGTATTTGGTCCAAAGGTAAGAAAGATGTCAAGGGAAAAAAAAAGTATCTTATTCTTTTTCATGTATGTTTGCTTAGGAACTGTGTTTATTACCATGTTCATAACCTATGTGGTAAGGGATTTCTTCTCAGGAATATAAATTCAACTAGTTGGAGATATATAAAATAATTAACTTCATCCATATTTAATCCCATATAGGGAAGTTTCAGCAATTATAAGGATCACAAGGAAATGGGTTTTTTTCATGTTTCCACTGATATTTCCATTAATATTTTGGTATTTGGTATTCAGTTAAAAAATATTCTGGAAAACAGAAAATCATTATAAAAAGTACTCTGTTAGTAGAGTACAGGGATTAAAAAAGAAAGGCCAAAAGGGGAAAAGTAAGACTCATATCACTGGCAGATGCCTTGTAGGTTACTTTAATTAGTTAGTATTTTCAAAATCTGAAAGAAGAAAACAAATTAATAATTAACTATAGGATACAGGGAAGGAAATTTTGGGACTATAAAGGATTTAACCATACATGTAGAATAATTTTATTTAGGGCAAATTATATTGTAAAATAATGCTACCAAGATAATTTGAAAATTATGAACTTTAAATTTCTAAGAATGATACAGTTTTTCCTCATGTTCATGAAAAGCCACCTCCGTATAAATATGTTATACTAATTTATTCAGGGAATTTATTATTTATATTAATTTGTTCAGAGGAAAAAAAGTAATAATTAAGGCCATCTTTTTGTCCAGATAACAATATTAAAACTTTCAGTAAAAATTGTATAGTAATTGGCTGATGTATCAATAGAAAGACAAGTAGAACAGAATAGATCACTTTGAAATGCAACAGTATATAATGTAAAAACAATATATAACAATTGTCATACTTTATAAGTATTATAAACTAAGTAAGTAAATATCATAAACTAAGGGGTGATAGGACTATTCAGTAAATGCTAGGATATTGGAAAACTGGCTGGTGGCGGGGGGGGTGATTAAAAGCCTACATTCATTATGTCATGCTAAAGAAATCCATTCCAGATAAGTTAAAAGGCTTAATGTCAAAAAGAAGAAACAAACAAACAGAAAATATGAGTGATATTTAAATGATCCAGGGCTGAATGAAGATTTATGATATCAAACCAATATACAGAAATATTAAAAAACTCATATTTAAATGTAATCAATATAAATACTAACTTATTAAATTAGTACATATAAATTCAAAGTTCTATAAGCTAAATCATAAAGAAAATTTAGTTACATGAAAAACTGAGGCCAAATTTTGCAATCAATATAATAAGCAATTAGTACCCACAATATATAAAGAATTCTGTTGGGGCTCCTGAGTGGCTTAGTCAGTTAAGCATCCGACTTTGTCTCAGGTCATGATCTCACAGTTTGGGAGTTCAAGCCCTGCATTGGGCTCTGTGCTGACAGCTCAGAGCCTGGAGTCTGTTTCAGACTCTGTGTCTCCCTCTCTGTCCCTCCCTGGCTCACACTCTGTCTCTCTCTCACTCTCTCTCTCTCAAAAATAAAATAAACATTAAAAAATTAAAAAAAAAAAGAATTCTGTTGAATTACAAATATTCATGCCTCAAAATGGCAATCACATACAGCTACTAAACTTGGGACAAGTATTAAGCCTTATATGTGATTTAAAAAATGTAATTTAAAACAATGAGCTATCACTTTTGCTTTTCAATTAACAAAGATTTTTGTAAATTATAGTCAATGCTAATTAAGTGTTCTTAACTATTGCTGTTGAGTGAGGAAACGGATGTACCCAATTTGGAAAGCAACTTGGCAACACAAAAAGAGACTTTTTTGAGAGTCCATCACCTTTGACATAGTACTTCCCTTTCAGCAATCTTCTTAAAAAAATAATTGAATATACAAAAAGATTTCTATATTAAATGCATAATACATCACTTTCACCCTAAAAGAAATTGGAAGCATTTTAATGCTCCCAGAAACATGAGTAATTGTTGGTATACCTACCCAATGAGATATTATACCACCATTAAAAATGGCGTTTACAAGGATGTCAGAGATCTAGGAAAATCCAATGAAATGACATTAAGTGAAAAAAAGCAGTATAGGTCTAGATGAATAATAAGTGCAAAAAACTTGGGGTGCCTGGGTGCTTCCGTCAGTTAAGCATCATGGTTCGTGACATGGAGCCCTTTGACGGGCTCTAAGCTGACCAGCGTGGAGCCTGTTTGGGATCCTTTCTCCCTCTCTCTCTGCCCCTCCCCAACTCACTCACTCTCTCTCTCTCTCTCTCTGTCTCAAAAATAAATAATAAACCTAAAAAAACAAAGAGCTAAAGCTGAGCAAATCTAGAGGCAGACAGACTTCATGGTGCCATCGAGCTGCGGGGGATACAACAGTGAATGACACAGATGGAGTCCTGTGTCAGTAAACCCCCTGACCCCCATAGGGGAAACAGACAGTAAACAAACACATAAATCTATAATGTAATGCCAAAGTTACAAAGAAAAATGCATATGTGCATTTATCCCAAGTAATATAATGCAATACAGACGTGCATGGAACAAACACACGCACATACACGCACGGGGGGAGGGGAAGCAAAACATCAGAGTAACAAGTGTTTTTATTTTATGTAATCATGACATAACAGGTGGTTTTACTTTTCTTCCACATAATTTTTGGTATTTTAAAATTTAACTATTATTTATTATTAAAATGAAGAAAGACCACACACCATTAGGAAAAAATACTATGAAAATCATAAAGTTTTAATTTTTCTAATAGGGTACAGGATACATAGAAAGAACCTTCCCTTTCTATGTACAGGATACATAGAAAGAAGCTTACTTGATTAAATGGATCACCTGACCGTAACTGCTAGGTGGAAATTTGTATCCTAGACACTTAAAAATGGGACAGACAAGATGTGTCTGTTAGGAGAAATATGAGAACAAGATAGTCAGGATGTCCCGTGCTCTGGGCTGCCTCTTGGATGGGAGATGTGGAGCTGGGAAGGCCGGGCCAAGAGGTGAGGGAAGTGTGCAGGGAGATGCCTTAGAAACAGCAACACCGGGAGCAGAAGTAGCCTGTCTTTTGGAGAACAGGAAACTCTGGCCCTGCCTGGTCAGACTTGCATCATAAACTTGATGGTTTGAAAGCACCTACATATCGAGGCTGAAGCTGTCTCTCTCACTGCAGTTCAGAGTTCAGGTTGTAGCCCAAAAAGACAAAGGGCTCCGTGTACCAGGGAGGGATGTTGCTGAGTTCAATCTGCAGCTGTCTTCTCTCAGCATTTGCCACTGATCACCTCTCCTTGGCCAGAGGCCGTGACATTACGAGGATCGAATAGCTAAACACTTACATACATTTAAAATACATTTAACCTTTCTTCCACCAGACCCTGAGCAGCTACAAAACAGCTTTTTCGAATCATGATCTCCTCTTGCTATCTATCTCACTCATTTCTTTTGTCATTTTCTGGCTCAAAATGAAGTTAATCATGTCTTCTATATCAATTTCTCTTTTGCTTGCCTCAGGCCAGAATATGGGAAGTGAGATTTTGATTGTTTGACAATATCAATACAGAAAAATTAAATATTGTTCCCCCCAAAGAGATATCAGAACTATTTTAAGAATCAGTTTTATCTGTAAAAATGTTAGAGAAAATAAAAAGTAGCTATTTCCCTACAGGATCCTAACATTTCAGCATTTCCTAGTCATAAAGTTTCTGTTTTAATCTTGTAACCAAATGACCTTCAAAAAACGACCTGGAATAGATTATTTAATTCAGCTAGCCTAGGACCCCTTTCATTACGTGTTTGAAAAACAGCTTTAGAAAGTCGAATGCAGGCAAATGTTAATGCTTTTATACATTTTAAAAGGCAGTTTTGTTCCATTCTCAAATAACATACAGGTCACTCCTAATGATTACATTCTTCCCCCAGCTAATTTCGAGGCTACAATCTTGCCATATCCATCACTCTTAGATCTGTAGTCAACAAGGCTAAATGTTTGAAAAGAGGACTAGAAAGGGATCAGTATTTTAAATATAAACAAATGTAAACACAGACAAATTAATCCATCTCTCTGGCTTCAACTCTTTTTCTTTACAATGAAAGGGATAGGAAATTTGATGGCTACTTTCCTCCCGATTCAAAAATCCCAGGCCTTTGTGATATATTTTCTCAAGGTCAAGTTCACTGTGTTTTTAATTGTAACAGTGAGTTAGTCTAATAAACTAGGCCAGCCATGCCAGCATGTGAATGGAAGAAGGGAAACGAGTGGAGAACTAGTTATTATGTGCACACAGGTAACGTGAAAACTGAAACAACTTGGAAATTTTGAGACATCTTCGCATCCCTTGCTATCTATCCCTAAAAGAATGACCATGACAGTAGAATGTCAGGGAAAAATAAAAAGGTGACATCATGAAAGGCCAACAGGAGAGATACTTTGGAGGAAGTGAGATATGAGGGGTCTATATAAAGCTGTGTGATGAGGCAACCAACGAGGCTCTAGAAATGACTGCTCACAAAGTCATGCTTTATAATCTTTAGTCTCTCTTATTTTGTGATAAATGAATATATGTCAAAAGCTTTAGTTTTACATATTATGAAATATCTGAGTGCTATGCCACAGACTTAATTTCATAAATTATCTTCCCTGTAATATTGTATATCTCACTATATGAAACAGTGGCCATGGTATTTAATCACTGCATTCTCAACTATTATGCTTTAGTATTGATTATTATCAAGCTTTTGCCACAGATAGCTCTCCCTATCTGTTCCACACATCTAACTTTAAAAGAGAGAAAAAGAGAGAGAGAGAAAATGAGAAAAGGGACAAATGAGAAAATGACACAGTAGTAAACAGTTATCCGGGTAAACCATCTGACCATTAAAAGCTATGAGCATGTCTCCTTAGAAAACCAACAAAGCACTATATGTTTTTGAAAAACAACCTCCAGTATGAGAGATTAGAAATGCCTAACTCTGAGACTGAGAGAATTTGTGATTCCCGTGGCAAAGTATTTCAAACAAGGGTGTCTTTTACCTTATAATGATGGATTTCAAACCCAACATTTAACTAGTGCAAAAGAAAGAAAGAAAGAAAAAGAAAGAAAGAAAGAAAGAAACAAACAAACAAACAGTTTGGCCAAATTCACAAATCCTGATCTGATAATCCCTCTTTGATTACAAATGAGCCAATGACATGTTTCATAACAAAAATAAGAAGTAAATGGTTTATCATTAAATAAGTGTCCTCACTGAGCAAAGTATTGTCAGAAGCATCGGTATATTATTTCTAATTCTCATAAAAACTCTGCAAGGTAAGCATTAGAATATCCATTTAACAGATGGCTAAAGCAATGAATATATATATTTTAAAGTTATCACAAATCTCTCTCTCCCCCTTTCTCTTTCTCTCTCTCTTTCTCTTTCCTCCTTTCCTCTCCCTCTCCCTCTTTTTTCTCCTTAGGTAGGCAACATAAAATATTTATTATTATGAATAAATAAATCCATCTGGACTGTTGGAAATGTCTAATGCTTAAAGTAATAGACCTATCAGAGAAGATACCTCTTTACATAGGCAATTCCCTCATAATATATATCTAGACTCTTGAGACAAATAAGAAACACATAGAAAAAGACTAGTACTAACAACAACCTGCAGCACACAAGTTTATAGACCATTTTATACCTTCTAGGCACATATTATAAAGAACAATAAACAAAAGTCAGGATTCATCATCACACACATTTGATAATTTGATCCTCTACCATTCTTTTTCCATAGCTGAGAAGTCAGAGGCTCAGAGAGGATAAATAATATAGCTATGATCACAAAATTACATAACTCTAGAACCAGAACTAGAACTTTAGTCACTAGACTCCAGGTACAGAGCTCTTTCCACAACACCAACGTGAATCTCACTGTGCTTGTTGGTTCCCAGCCCAAATCTTCTCCTGTAATGGCATTGCTATTTCCCTCTCCTCCTTAACCCACCCTTCCCTCGAATACCTAATATGTGAAAGTCAGGTTTTTGACACATCTTGTTTGAAATATTTCCAAATTTGACTTAGGATTCTATCTGACCTTAAAATTTAAGAAAGGGTTTCCTTTATCTCCCTAGCATGTGACATCCCTTCCCAATAACACAGACCATAATACAGTACATGATGCCCCACATTGGTTCGTATATATTCACTGACTTAAATGTAGAACCAAAATATAGAATTAGAAGCAAACTTAGGCAAACTTGGTCTGCCTCATTTTTCCACCTCAGTATCTATAGAATCACGGCTAAATGGTAAGTTCTTTTTTTCTCTATTTTGGGATTTCCAATGCCTAATGCAATTCTCTTGTTTCCATACTTTTGAATATAATTTTATCTGAAAATGAACTTTCTTCTCATTTAACTTGATTTCAATTGTTCTTCCTCTGGCATAGAGAATAAATGATCCGATCTTTTTCATTAAAAGAAAAAAAAAGAAGACAACTCTATTTTTTCAAGAGTATATGAACACCACGTTGACTCATCCATGTTCTCTAAGCAGTTTAGTTCATATCTTTGAGCTGGGACAATGTGGCCATTATGATGCTATTTGCCAGAAAATTCTATCACATGATTTGCCACCATGTCTGACTGTAATAATGGGTTATGTCCAGGAGGCAATTAACTTTTCACAGACATTTGCTTTTATTGAAAATAAACATAAAACAAGACTTAAATGTGACCTTTTGGATTATAACTCTCCTTAAACTGTACATATGTCAAAAAAAGGAAAATCCACTGAAACTGCCATCAGGTTCATCTTCCCTAAACACAACTTCATAGACCAAAAACTTGTACCATACCACCACTCACCACATCCCATTGGCTACTGGATCAGGTCCAAAATTCTTCTAATGGAGGCTCATCCCATACCAGCATCCACATCGTACCGCCATTTTGCTTTCTTCTCTTCTTTACAATCTTTTCTTTAGCTAGAGCAGTCTACACATTATTCCTTGAAACCATGGCTTTGTGTGTGCCCATCCCCTGTTGAAATAGTTTTATTTCTCTATTCTACCTTTGTAAATCTTACTCTTCTTCCAACTTCCCCTTCCACAGCAAAGTTACTTTCTTAGTCATTACAACACTTTGTACACCCATGGGTCACTTCTGCTTTGCCTCTCAAAGAGACTAGTTGACATGCTGGAAAGAGTATGAGCTCGGAAGCCAAACAATCCATGCATTATATCACATTATATCAAACATGGATTATAATCCTAATCTTCTCATGTACTAATTACAGGGCCATGAAAAGTTACTTCACTTCTCAAAGCTTTAACTTTCTCAACTGAGGAATGGAAATAAAATACATCATCTTATTAAAAATAATCTGAAGTGCTACCTTGTAATCCATCTATCACTCAGACAACAAACACTGTTTATATTTTTAATGAAGGCTGTGCATTTTTAAATTAGACATAAATCTTAAAAAAAAAAACATATGGGGGGGGGACACAAACTAACACCTGTGTTCTCCTGTTTTAGAACAATCCCATAGCTTCTTTGCCGGAAATAAAAATAAAAATTTAAATACATGACACCAGCCACTCAGGTCAAAACCTTCTTTGGCAGATTTCATAAAGGAGTTTCTTGGTAAGATCGTGAACCTAAAAATAAGTCGCTGCAGTGGAAGTACAAATAGTCCATCCATTATATCCGCACCATCAGCCAGCAGTGTGACGGTGACAGTGTGGGTGTGGGCATACAAATATTTGGTTTCGAAGGAAAAAAAATCTGCCAAGAAATATATTCTGATTATGATGAGTGAGCATATTGCCACCTAAGGGAGATCAGAGACTACTAAATAAAAAGCAGTTCTCATCATCTTTTGAACCTTTTAACTACTAATGATTGGGTTCTTTGCTGATGATGCAGAACAACTTTTCAAGCTGATTAATAGGTCATGTGTGTAGAAGAGGCACCCCTGTTCATAAAACAATTATGTTAATCCTCTCATTTTTTTTCAAAAATTATGAATATTGTAATCTTTCAAGAATATGGGTGTTGGTTGCAGATGGCATTTGTGTATTACTTGCCGAACTCATTAACATTTTTGAATTTCACATATTTTATCCTTGCAACCCCATGAGAACTTTAATATGGGGATTATCACCCTCTATTTAAAACTGGTAAACAAAGATTCAGAAGCAACGTGGAGGCCTGCCCAAGGTCAAACAGCTAGTTAAGAGGAGACAGTATTAGAATTTTGATTTTCTAAATGAGTACTCTTTTCAAAGACTCAGTAAGTAAATATTTCCACAGTTCATAAAAGTGAAGGAAATCTTTCTTTACTGGAAAGTCTCGACTTCATTTGACTCATTTTAGATGTTTACATTGGCAATACTGTTTTAGCTTGTGCCTATACAAATTCAAAAGTTGCTCATTTTCCTGAGTAGATCGATAAACTGAGTCAATGTTTGATAATGACTAGAACAAAATTAACAAAACCATTCTTGTGTTTGGCCAGTGCAGATATAATGGCCTGGATGCATACTGTCTCTGTGCCTAAGGAACAACACAGGGTATTCTATTTTTGTGAGGATCTTAAACAACGTTGTATCTGAATGAATGCCAAGCAGCAGGCCACAGACTAGATATTAGTGGTCTAAGAAGTTTTTCACCAAGTATAACCCAGAATGTAAAAGGTATTTATGAGCCACTTTATGGGTACAAACATTAATATTCAAATCCAGGCACAGAGAAAAGTAGCTGATTTCCATAAATGAGAATATGGATGAGGGGAGTCGCTAAAGTGTGAACTCAAAAACAGGAGACAATGTAATGACTGACGTTTACTTCTGATTGCAAAAGTAGTTCCTTTCAGATAAAGGGATTCTAACTCTGTAACCTCTGACTTAATGTCATTCAATTTCTCATCTGGGTTGTACCTATTACAGTCAAAACATTTGCCCTACTCTATTTATGCCACCCAACCAACATTCATCAAACCTTAAAATGGTCATAGAAATTAGCAGGTTCCTAATCAACATGTGAAAGTTAAAAATAATTGTAGCCCAGCTCAGGGAAGTTATAGTCAGTTTCTCATTTTATGTTATATGAATTACATCTGTTTAAAGATATTATAGAAGACATTCATGCATCTGGTGGAAAGCTAGATTACATAGTATTCAAGGTCCCCTCTAATTCTCAAATTCTTTGATTCTACTCATTATACCATTTGTGGTCTCTTATTTTGTAAATAATGAAAGGAAACAGAAACATAAAGTAAAATTAAGACAGCCGCTGTTATTGTACCTAAAACATGAGTTCATGATTCTAAACTCAAAATATAAGCTCCAATAAAATTCAAATTCAAATTTAGATACAAGTACTATGAAAGGATGTAAAACAATCAAAAGCATTGACCTTCAAATTTTTTGGCCACACAATGGGGTTAGCATCCTTAATAAAGACATATGTGAAACTGAGAAATGCAAGAATTTCGATCCTAGGGAATATCAACTACATGTCCCATCAGTGAGAAATTTTTAGACTGAGCAAGGGCAAGGAAGAGTAACTTGGTAACCTTGTTCTCTGAACATAGAACCATCTCTTCTCTGTGACGTCTGGCCAGATACCGACCAACTGCCTCAGTTGCTCAACCAGTATAATTGTACACATATTTTGAAATATATTGAAAAATGGATTCACAAAACTTTTTACATGTATTTCCAGAAGAAATGCACAAAACTGAATGAGCTTAACTTAGGTATCAATTATCAATGATTAAAGAGAAGCACTGTCACATATTAAGATAATTCTAACAATTCCTTATTGTTATTAATAAAGTGCTGCCTCATTTTGCCAAAGAAATCTTTGTTAAGTTGGGTATAAATTCAATTTATGTATTAACTCAATTAGTATAAAATGAATGAATCATTTTTGAGAGATTCCTCCAGCAAATACTTTTACAAATTAATTCTGCTTACTAGTCCAGATTTTTCTAAATGCCTTTATTTACAGTGAGGTAATTTTCTGGGAAATTAGTTTATATACCTTAAGAACATATATCACTTGAGTATTTGTAAAATAAACTCTAGAAATGGTCTAAGAATGCAGAGAAACTTGCTTTGTAATAAAAAATCATAACATTACTATAATCTACACATACATAGTCAAGACATTATATGCTATTTTCTAGCAACTGTTAGAAAGCTATAAAGCATATAAAGATGAAATTTGCCTCTAACAGAAAACTGCATCCTTAAAATGCCAAAAATGCAAAATAAAAGACCTCAAATCAACCTTTAATGTTTTGTCATGCAATTAGCTATAGCACATTGGGACAAGATTTTTAGATTGTTTTGCTTTGCCGTGTTTTTTTAATCAGGTTACCAGTTTTACATGTCCTATAAGCAATGGGCCTGGTAAAACAGTATGATATTATTAATAAGTGCCTTTACACTGGCTTAATACAAGTCAATAGGAATAAAAACATATATACTAAGAATTTAGAATGGCAACATTTGAACTGAATATAAATTACGTGATTATCGACCATTTATGAATCAGTCTGATCAATTACACTGCCTTAAAGGTCTTTGGGCATTTTTCCCAAGCCAAGTTTCTCTTCCAAGTTATCGTTGGTACAAGGTGCAATGACTTTCAGGCATCAATTAATATAAATTGAAAGCAGGCAAAGTATTAATTAAACATGACACTCTGATTATTTAAACCTTCTATTAAAGTTGATTATTCAGACCATGCTGATAGCCTGTTCTTCAAAAATGACTGATGATATCGAGCTTTACTGACTTTCACCAAGTCTACTATTTCCAACTCTTCAAGACAGAAGGAATAAATGAAGTGAGAAGAACACTGGAACAAGTCTAATAGACAAACTGACTAATCTCAGACCCCCAAGGTCAAAGAAAAGCAATTCATTTCTTGGCTTTCATCAACACAAGACATGATTTATCAATTGAAGGGCAGGATTACAAACATTATACATCTCAATGATATGTTCTTTGCACTGTGTAACTTTGTGAACAATGATAGATTGCACTGTCGCCACACAAATAATGTCATAAGGCAAAACTCATTATATTTGCAAATAAAAACACCGGTTTTTAAAAACAAATGTACACATTACCAATCATTACTACTACCCATTTCATTTCTTGGGGGGGCATTTTAAATTTCAGAGATTCTTTGGGATTCTATCACCTTCATGATCCAAACTTTGGACATTCCAACTCCGCAAAATACTATTTTTACTCTTAGAGAGTCAGCCACCATGCTATAGATAATTTTTAAATGTAATATTTTTATATTATTACAAAAGTTTCAGTGATAATTACTGTCATTTTACATAAATATGTTAAATGCCTCTTAAAAGATTGCTACTCCCATAGATCCAAAGCCACTCTTAGAGAAGAAAACATTATAAAAGGACACCGGCAACATTTTTAACTTTATAAATGTAATCATATAGCAGGGATTTTGCCCCAATTTTTAGGATTAGTGCTTTAAAAGCTTTAAAGAGGAACTGAGACCTAACAGAAGAAAGAAGTCATGAGCTAGTTATTTTGATTCCATGAATCTCTCAGTTTACCTCTCACTTGTGATAACACTTAGGGAGCTGTTCTATAAGTCATTCTCATAATAGCAGTTCAGAAATGACTCCATAGAGTGATGTTAGGTAATCTGAAAAAATCGCCACTGAAATTAAAGTATATGTAAAGGGCAGTCCATTGTGATCATGAAACCTCATTCTACATTCTATATATTTTAAATCACATTGTTATTTTCAGTGATCTAAATTAATGATCACTTTTTCTATTAGGGCACAATTGTAGCAAAATTTTATTGCCTAGGTGGATAAGGATAGTAAAAGGTGTTGTATGTTCAGCTGATGATTCATTTCACCAGCTGCCAGAAAGTTACACGTTGCAGCACACCTGGACACATGCACCCGTGACTGATTGGGAAACACATTTATCTTGGCATGTCACAAAGGAGATGGAATTCTAATTACTCTCCCTTGTAACTAAATACATTTTGGAGCTGTATCTACCTACAAAATAATACAAATTACACATCTGGATGAGGTTCACATAATTTTACCATCTGTTCTCTATGTTCAACCATAAATACTTCCCAAATCATTCCTTGTGTTTAAAAAATAAGATTTAGTTTTAAAAGACCTGGACTGATTGCCAACCTTATAGAGAAATGTTATTTTTTAAAATTAAGACACTGAATACGTTGCTTAAAAGCTTGAACTTCTTTGGTTTGATAAATACACAGTACAAATTTAATCTTTACTTTTCATTAAGGGGATTTTGTGGATTTCTCATATTCTGACTTTGAGAAAATAAATTTGTTAGCTAAATTTTACACAGAATCATTCAGACAAAAACTGAATATTTGAGTACCTTGTATAACAGAACAAAAAGGTACCAGAGGTTTCCTTCTTCACCTTAAGTATTAGCAATTATTAATTATCTCGATCCCAAATTCCACAGATTCTTACTTAATTTCTCCGGAGAAGTTCCTTAGTTTGAGACCTTAAAATATCAAATTAAAAGTATTCTAGGAATATTTAATGAAGTTGGCAAAATCATAATTTCCAGAAAATGAAAACATTTCATCTGGTATAACCAGTGATAATAATCAGTCTAAATCAGTTTTGATAGCTACTTTTAAATTATTATAAACGTCTTATTTTCTCTAAATATAAAATGTTATATGAAATCTGTACATAAGAATAGGAGAGATCATAAAATACATATTCAATTTCAGTGCTGAAAGTTTATAGAACAGGCTTCAACAGGTGTGAAATACTTTTCATTTTTCTTTCAAAAACACTGAAGAGAATTGGCTAGGATATTGTTGCTTAGGAAATACTCTTATGTGAGTAACATTTTATGTTGTTCTTACAATCAGGAAATATAATTATAGTAACAACAACCAATTATGTAGTGATTAAAAAGTACAGTCCCTAAACTAAGTACTTTATACGTATTAACTCATCGCCACAACCCAATGAGGTAAGCGCTACAATTATTCTCACTTTTCGAGATGAGGAAACTTCTTTGCAACAACAAAAAACCACTGAATGCATACATCACTGTTCTTTAGTAGTTGTACATAATCACAGACATTATCAATGTGTGAAAATAAGACCCTTAAGAAAGAAAGAGAGAATCTTGAAAAGCATACTATTCTTGTAGAATACATCAGAAGTTCAGATCAGGGTAATTATGGCATAAATAGGTTTAAAATATATTCAATATACACAAGAGTAGTGTATACACAGCAAATAGACCTATATTTAAACCATTAAATACCATTAGAGGAGAACATGAGCTATCTCTATGCCATCGATGTACCATACAATAAATGTTACATTATAGGTCACATCCACAAACCTACAGTTTGCCTTTTTTTTTACATAAGA
This sequence comes from Panthera leo, assembly GCF_018350215.1. Lineage (NCBI taxonomy): Eukaryota > Metazoa > Chordata > Mammalia > Carnivora > Felidae > Panthera > Panthera leo. The sequence goes on along the minus strand of NC_056682.1, from coordinate 87,532,895 downwards.
AATATTCTCTAATACTAGTTTTTAGTAACTAGACTCTTTAAAATGCCTTTAAACTTAAAAGACATAAACCATAGTAATCTCTTCTTTGCAATGGAACTCCAATAAATATTTTACGTATATAAAATCTAGTAAGAACAGCCTTTTCTCTGTGTTACCATTTACACACTTCTCAAAAATAGTAAAAACAGGGCAACCTATTTATCTGTGTCATCAATAGATTTAGAGCCAGAAAGTGGCTTATCATTTCAAAGGAATGCTAGAAGATACTAGTTCCCGGTAAATGCATGTACTGTACCACAATTCCAGTTCTAAATATGAAAGTACTATCATAAATTTCTCATATTTCTCAATAAAATAAACTTTTCACATGTTTAAATTACATATTGACTTGTGTAACGGTTGAATCAGATGGTATAAGACGTCATTTCAACCTTAGTTGCTGGTGTGCGTGTTCAAAATTCTGACGTGATACTTCGCCAGATCTAACTGGCTTACCATCTCCTGACAGACAGACATAGTCCCAGGATTTCTCAGTCTACCTTAAAGTGAATGGTGAACACTTGAGCCTCGTCTCTGATGTCTAGGCAATTTTATACTGACTCATCTTTGTACATGTTTTGTTTCTCAGAAGTCTTTCTCCCTTTCCCCTTTCTCTCTCTCTCTCTCTCTCTCTCTCTCTCTCTCTCTCTCTCTCATTCTTTCCTGTTTTTTTTTCTCCCCTGAAAAATACCTGTTTATCATTTGAGACTCGGTATAGGAATATCCCCCTAGACAGAGTTAAGTGTTTCCTCCTTTACTCTCTGTCAGATGAGTAAATAATCTATGATGGCATCATACTATGTTACTTTCATTTGTTTACACATTTGACTAAGTGACTAGACCATAAAATCTTAAATATAAGTTTTATCGTCATGTAAGAAATTTCTACCACAATGGTTGAAATAGGGTAGGTGTAAAATCAATGTCAGATGAATTAAATTACTTTATAATTCTGTCCATATCTTACATTGTACTTCTTAAAATTTCCCTCTTCTGCCCATAGATTATGCTGTTTTGCTGTATAAAGTCAAGCGTTTGTATGCAAATCACAAAATTCATTTGTCTAAGTCCTGAATTAAAAATAATTCATCTTAGGAATATTATATAGATCATCATCAAATTACCTAATCACCAAAAGTATTACCTAGGAACAAAAAGTAAAAGCAATCATCTAGCTACTAAAATTTGTAAGTTCTTATAATATTCTACAGTCACTTCTAGGCTTTCATAACTAATTGTTCATTAACTGCATTATTCTCTTTAATAGAATAGTTATGAAAAAACTCACATGAATTATTAGAAATAATCCATTTTTGGAGCTCATGTCTTACAGAACATTTGTGGGCAGCTGACTTATCATACGTTAACATACGTAACATATGTAGACTTTTATGAAATTGGTTATCTAAAACATAACTATATGATAACTTTATATCTTCAGGTTATCAGATAATTTAGTGTTGAATGTGGAATATTCCTCATAAATATTTCAGAATAAATATGGCCACTTACTTCTCAGGATTTTCTACTTCTTCCGTAACAAAGTTGAGATAAAACCTAAAAAGATATAAATGAATTATAAATTACCAATATATTTTATGACTATAAACCAAAGTTTCAAGTTTTAAATATCTACAAACTCAGAATTATAAAAAATTATAAACAAATAATTATTGTGAGATGAAAATCTCCAATACTCAAAAGCCCCAACAAATCATTTTTCTATTAAGCCATATTTCTTATTTTTCTTATTTTTTTTATTTTTTGTTTTTTAAATGTTTATTTATTTTGAGAGAGAGAGAGAGCACGTGGGGGAGGGGCAGAGGGAGAAAAGGAAAGAGAATCCCAAACAGGCTCCACACTAAGCATGGAGTCTGACATAGGACTCAATCTCACGATCGTGAGATCATGACCTGAGTCAAAATCAAGAAGAATCAGGTGCTTAACCAACTGGGCCACCCAGGCTTCCCCAGTTATTTTTTATTTTTTAATATTTTTACAGAGGTATAACATATGAATATTTAAGTGCATAAATCTTAATCTATAATTTGGTGAATTTTTACATATTTATATACCCATGGAACCAACAAAAAGATCAAGAGATAAAACGTTCCTAGAACCCTAGAAGGTTTCCTTATCACCTTTTCTAGTCAATATCATCTCTTTCATTCTCTTGTAAAGGCAACCATTATTCTGACTTTTATCACCATTGCTAAGTTTTTTTGTTTCATCACACTAGACTAATATTTGCCTGTATAACTATTATACAATATTTATTATTTTGTGTCTGGCTTTTTTTTCCTGAGCTTTATTTTCATGAGCCTCACCCATGCTGTTGTATGTAACAATAATTCATTATTTTTACTGATGTGTTCTATTGTACTGTTACACTATACATTCTACTGTTGATGGTTTTGGATTACTTCCAATATATAGCTATTATGAATAGATACCATAAATATGCATGTTCTTTTGGGGACCAGGCAATCATTTCTGTTTGGCAAATACTCAGAATATAATCACTGAGTCAACAAGTGGATGTATGTTTAGAGTCAAACTATTTTTTTCCATTTTTGCATTCCCAGCAATATAGGAGATTATCACGTGTCAGCCACTAGGGAAAACGAAGTGGAAAATCCACACTAATTCTCCTCAAGGACCTCATAGTATATACAGTGGAGCATAGACTTGTGCAATGTAGCATAGGAGCCAGTGCTGGAGTGTGCACAGGGTACCATGGGAGCCAGAGGCAAGGTCTAACCCAGACTGGCAAGTCAGGGAAGATTTTCTAGAGAAGCCATCACCCAAGTTGAGTCCTCAAAAATGCTTAACGTCTAGCCCTAGTGAAGTGGTGTAAGAACATTCCAGACTGAGTATAGCACACAAGCACAGGGGTGGAAGCCACAGTTTAGTATTTTGCAGCTCTAAAGTGTGTCAGGGGTAGTGAGAACAGACTTTAAGTACCAGATGGCCTTAGGCTTCAGGAATCCAGATTTTAGTAGTGGTGGCAGGTCAATCAAAGCTTATAGGACAATAGAAGTGTGACAATAGCATTTCTCAGTTTTAGAGTTCATGGCTTCATACTTGCACACAAGGGCAAGTAGGAACTGACAACGGGATCAAAGATAATAGATTCTTAATCTTCACTTCTTCCTTTCAATTCACTGTTTTCTGGTATGTGCCTATCCAGATACCTCAAGTCACAAGACTATGAAGTTGCATTTTTAGACATACAGTCATTACACTATAAGTGGATAACTAAACAGCAGAACATTTTGGACACTTTTCCCAAGTCCTGAACGCTTTTCTGGGTCCCTTACATGACAAAAAGTATTCTAGGCACAAAAGAGTTCACTTTCAAGTTTGATAGGATTACAAATATCCCCCTAAAGTTATGGCCCTAGAGAAAGAAATTCAGATTCCTTTCCTTGACTTTGTGACTCTACTCACCCCACCCAGAAATGTCTACCACCTTGCAACCTTGACTTCTTTTTCCAATCTAAAGGGATTGCTGGATACTCTTTTAAGCCCTTATAGTTCTTTTTCAAGGTTCTAAGATGTATGACCAAGGCAGACTCCATCCTCAAACAAGCATATGTAGATAATTTGATTGCGAAGATGGGAAAGCTAAGAGATCATAACGGGAGAGCTAAACATATGAAGACAAAGACATTTCTCTTCTTCATTTCATACATTTAGAGCATTTCCACAAAATAAAAAAAGTCATATTTTCAAAACACTTTTCTATTCTCTTACTCCATGGAAGATAAAATAGCTATTAATATAGGTACACAGAAGCTTGGGTCTATAAGTGTGAATTTTCTATAACCTAAAACCAAATGGCTAGAATATTAGCCCAACAGACTTTAATATCAAGTATGTCATAGCTTAAAACAAGAATGAGAAAACCTGTCTTATCCCATCTTTATAAAAACCCATCTAAATTCACAAGTAGAAAGTTGATGTTCATGGTTGTTAAACACTAGACAATAAGCTCCAAATGGAGTCACTTATGCTAAGCTCCACGACACCAAACCAAGGCAATTATAGTTTCAACTCTCCCAGTAACGGAACTTTAAACCAGCCACTCAGGAATCACTTGATTAGTACTAGTTAGGTAATCTGCCTGATAGATTTCTGCCATCGTTTAAATGAAAGTAACCTTGCAAAAACCAACTGCTTTTTTGCCTACACTAACTTCTTTGTTCCTGCTCCCTTCTGCCTATAAAAGTCTTTCATTTTGTACAGTTCCTCTGAGCTCCATTCTATCTGCTAGATTAAATGCTGCCTGATTCAAATTGATTTTTGCTCAAATAAAGTCTTAAAAATTTTAATACGCTTCAGTTTATCTTTTAACAAGGTGAAGACATCTAATATTTTAAGGACTGTGTCTTAAGTAGAAACATTTGAATAGCTGACAGAATAGTAGCAATAAAGGTGATCTAAAAAGTTAGCAGCCAAGGATATTTTTTAATGACTGGAGAGTAAGTTTCTAAAAATAGAGGCTGTAGTTATACCAGGAAGGCAAGTAACAATCAATACTTATATCTGGAATATGCACTCTGAGGGATTTCATGTGTTTGTTATAAGGCCAAAGCAATGGGAAATACAGGAAGAACATGCAGGGGAAAAAAAGAAAAAAAAATCCCCCCAAAATGAAACAAAACACACACACACACACACACACACACACACAGAGAGAGAGAGAGAGAGAGAGAGAGAGAGAGAGAGGTTTCCAGGCTTCTCACGTCAAAAATATCCAGTTCCTTCTTAATAGTTGTTTTAGAAACTGGTGTTTTCCAACAATGTTTACAGCAAGAAAGGAAACATTTGTGTGTGTGTGGGGGGGGGGGGGAAGGCCACAATTTGAAATATTTGCCATAGCTCCAGAGAATAGAGAAAAGGAAAAGGCTGGGTGGGGGTGCAAAGGAGAAAGCTTCCTATTTTGGTCCAAACATTCACATCCTATGGGAAATACACCTTTATGCTCTCCTAGTTTCCAGCAATGAGTCCATAGCATTCTCCTTGCTGTACATCTCCTCAAGGCCTCTAGAGAATGTTCACAAGATCTATTGTTTCAGCTCTTCCATAATTGTGTATAAAAAGCACCACAAAGCTGTGAATGCATCCCAGTACCCAACTATGTGAATTATTTTTTAAAAAAAAGCTTATTCTTTAGATTAGATTTGACACAATGGTACAAAATAATCCCAGCAGGTGCTTTCGAAAGACTAAATCCACTAGAGGATAGGATTTAAAAGGGAGAAGAAAGACACCGGAAAACTTTCTATTACACAGTTTAAAAAAAATCCCACCAAGCAATATTTAGCTTTGGATCAGGATATGGGACTGAAATTGGTTGAGTTCCCTTGGGCCACAGGGAACACTGGCAGACCTATCTCTCTGAATGCAGACATTGGCAATGATATTAAAGTTGCTCTGACCCAACTCTGTGACCTGGCTGGGTTAATGATTTCTCTCCCCCTAATCATGTTTCTGTGAAGGAGTTTTCATCATTCTAAAAAGGTTCTGCACTCCTCATGGCCAAAAGCCTACTTTATTCAGACCCAAGGTTTGGCAGGATCTTTTTCCCATTCACCATGGAGGAGTTGAATTGCTAACAGAGCAAGGCCTCCTGGACAACAAAGGTCTTGCTGCTTTTACTTACACCCTAGGTGGTTGAGTTCTGATGACAGTGGCTGCTTCTGTCTGACTTATTTGCAATGCCCCCCACACTTTTTGTTTGCATCAAACGTTGTCACAGCAGCAGCACAGAGAGCAGAGGCTCATTTACAGTGCCTCATTTATAATTCCACCACCTAGTCTTGTAATTATACCGTGAAAGACAGACAGAGGTCAGAGAGGCAGGATCACATTTGGGAAGGGAATAAATACCCGTCTCTGTGAACTCTTTTAGTCTCCATCTTGTTCCATTTACAGCCAGATACTAACTTTTCCTCTGGAACTCCAAACCGACAGACTGTTTCTTCTAAACACAGCTTCCTTTTTCTAAGACTGATGGCCATAGATTAACAACCAGATTATTTCTGCCTATCCACAAAGCAGCATTCAGGTAGCATAAAAACCTTGTTATAGAAATACAGTTACTTATCTGTCTCTCCACAAACCACTTGTATCAGATAACATTCCATTTAAAATCCTGGCCTTAATTTCTAGTACTAGAATTTATCCCTTAAGAATATGAGAAAATCAACAGTTTTCTGTTCTTTAAAATAGGGAGTGGATATGAGGATTATATGCGTAAAAGTATAAACAAAAGTTCATGTAAACCCCACTTTCTCTGTAAACAGAAATTGAAATAAACTTCTAGGCCCAAGATAGGGCACTCAGTCCCCAAACACCAACTCTGGGATCTATCTTTATTTCCTTGTTCCTTATTCATTTTCTATCTTTCTCTTTCTTGTTCCTTATTCTTTGAAACAATTCTAAGAATTCTAATTAATTCTAATTTAAGCCCATCCTATAAAAGTTCCCTGTCTTCCATCCCATTTTGCACTTCTCTGGACTCTTGAAAGTGGAGACTGCCCACTTCATGCATTGCTAAAGAAAGTTGATCCGTATCACCTAAATTGCTTTCTTAAATCCTTTTAACGAGAGGCACATGTTGGGTTCAGCACCAATCAAACAAAATATTCAGATAATAAGATAATTCAAGATGAAAAGAGTGAGAGAAATGGAGAAATCGATCAGCTCTCAAAAGCCTACAGAAGTGGAGAAGGTTTGCTCTACATGAAGCAGGCAACCCGAATATTTGGTGCTGGTAGTGGGAGAGTGAGTTGGGTAGAAGAGTATTTTAAGATTCCGTGGGAACAGATGCATGGTAGTCACAGGCAAAAGAAACTTCATTCAATAGAATTAATCAAATCTCCCTTGTGACTATCTCCACATTCCACATTCCTGAGTGAATATTGCTGGGCTCCCAACACTTGGCTCTAGCTGAAAGCTTCTATCACTTCCCCACTTCACTCTGGTCTCCGGGTGCCCTTCCCAGTAGCTTGGCTGCTGCCCCAGGGCACCAGAGCTTTGATCCAAGCTGAATGGCCATAGAATAGTTGATTCTGCTACGAACCCTGTGATCACAACTCTGTTCTCTCTGCCCAGCATCACATTATGCTTTGGACAAAAATAAAAAGATTTCAAATATTCTGTGTGATTCAAGATTAACACACACAATGGCTATAAGAATATTTCTTGAATATACAAATATTTTACACTATACTCCTTAGAGCTACAATCTTTGAATGTCTTTCAAAAGCTAGGTTAAAGTTTTTTTTTAAGTTCCTGTACCCTCCCGATTTTCCTCTAATGCTGTATTTTCATAATTCATTGAGATTTATATGGTAAACATTCCATTTATTTTGAAATACATCTTTATATTCCATGCATTAGCTGGAAGGTACAAATCTAAAAAGTAAAGGAATGAAAGTACATTTTATTTGCATTTGTAATGCAGTTACATAATTTTTGAGCTAGTGTGGTTTCCTGATACTATTTTTATGTTTACAGAACACTCTCATAGCTAAAATTGTACAACTATTAGCTCCAAAAATAATAATAATAAAGAGATTTTGCCACTAATTATGCCAAAACTGTGAAATTTAATTTTACTGCAAAGATTTTGATGCTTAAGCAATACTTTGCTACCTGGTGGGCTTTCTCGTAATAGTCACTTCAACTGAATCTTACATCGATAAAATTTAATTAGAGAAAAATCCCATTCTTATCCATGAGTATTGTTATTCAAGTTATTGAATAAAGTAAGGCATAAGTTAGAAACAAAGTTCTAATGCTTCAACCAGAATGGTTATCACAGTTGGAAAGCACAAAGGCAATGTACCCATGGCAGAGTGATTTTCATCATTTTTGCTGCATACTTTATTTTTCAAATGTGGAGGAAATTTTAAGGAATTTGTAGGAACCAGTAAAATGTAGATTATCTAGTATGCCTAATTTCATTATCTTAGTTTTCCTACCCTGCCTTTAGAGTATCATTTTACCTCCTGGGTACATCTTACTTATTTCTATATCTGAATTATTTCATTCTCATGGGAAAGCAGAGAAAAATCAATTAATCACTATTCACAAACAACCTTGGAGCTTCAGCTGAAAGGCCTTTTGACAAGCAAAGAACTCATCTTTAATTTCCCGTGGCACTGTTATGTCCTCACTGATACAGACTTCTAAGTGATTTGTATTGGTTCTTAATGTCAGCAAGCCCTCTTGCTCATAGACCCCAGCAGTTAAAACCGGAAATAGATAAGACCATTTAACTCATGCTCTAACTAAAACCTATTGTGCTTATTTCTTATCGCACTTTCTTGAGGCATTGACAAAGACATTTTGCAATGACCAGAATGTTCTAACCACCAGACCAGAAAAGCCCTGATAGCAACGGAATGCCTAGAAGACCACACCCCACACATCCCAGTCCCTACCCATGATCATGGACTGAAAACATACCCACTGTCCGCTCTTTTGCACAGATGCTCCAACCTCTCCCTATAAAATTCTAGGTGTCCTTCTTATCGGTGGAGAGGTGGATTGTTAACGCTTGAGCTTGTCACCTCCCCCCGCTGCCAGCACCCAAAACAAATTTCTCTCTTCCTCTTTTCCAAACCCTCGTTGCATTTGGCTTCTCTTGTGACACGTTTATCCAAGTTTGTTCGGCAACAGTGTTGGCAAGCTCAGCCCAGGAGGTGTACTTTCTTTTTTTTTTTTTTTTTTTTTTTTTAACGTTTATTTATTTTTAAGACAGAGAGAGACACAGCATGAACGGGGGAGGGGCAGAGAGAGAGGGAGACACAGAATCGGAAGCAGGCTCCAGGCTCTGAGCTGTCAGCCCAGAGCCCGACGTGGGGCTCGAACTCGCGGACCGCGAGATCATGACCTGAGCCGAAGTCGGACGCTCAACCGACTGAGCCACCCAGGCGCCCCAGGAGGTGTACTTTCAATTTGTCCAGCCCCCTCAGGAGTCACCAGGATGGAGCAGTTGGTCCTGGCAACATGCACCAGGGCTCACCCATTTGTTTCCTGACTTAATGGCTGTGATAGATCTTTCAGTAACATTAAGGCCCACATTTGTTTGTTTTTTTACAACACCAGGCTAAATCTAATAGTCACCTTGACTGAAAAACTCAGTTATGTTTACGTTAAGTCATATGCACAGTAATTGCCCTGGTGGAGGGAGCCACACCATCTTTCTCACTTTAAGAAAAAGTAGATTGTGCTGGATTGTGGTTATTCACACTGTCTAGCACCTTGCTTGGCACTTAGCCAAACTACTTGAAGGAATTAATGAACCATACAAACCACCAGATCTAGAGATATCAACTTACCAGCCAGCGTATGCATACATCCCATAATAAAAAGCCAGTGGCAACCCCATGATACTTGCATCTCTTCCTGAAAAGGCATCTTGAAAGTGTTGTGTTTGCCCTGCGATGAGAATAGAAAGATTTTAGGACTTTTCAAAGAATAAGCCATAAACATGGGGAAAGAAATGGGAGGGTTGGGGATGAACTATGCTGTTCCAGGTCCAGATTTCTCACTCCCTGCTCATTGCCAGATTTATCTATTAATACTTTATCCGTTCTAGAGAAGGAGGCCCAAAAGTATATGGATCACCACTAACACTAACTACTTCACATTTCTTTTCTAATAAAATTATAGCAAAGAGGAAAATAGCATTTAAAAACCATTTCCTTGTTTGAGTGTGCCTCTGCTCTTTTAGAGTTTGAGCATGAAAGAAGACTAAAGAATACTCTGTAAGCTATAGTTCATAGGAGTGTAGTAGAATTCTTTTAAATGAAGATAATGTAAAGCTTGTGTTGGGAAGCTAGAATTTCCTCTGCCCTTCCATATCCTTCTAGCTGGACTAACACTTAAACTGACATGAGGCAGATTAACAGGAGAAAATCAAATTTAGTAAACGTACATATGGGAACGTCCACAGACATGGAGATTCCAAAGACAGTGAGACAGTATGACACTTAGATGAGCTAAGAAGAGGGGTAGCATTCTGAGGATACAAAGGGGAGAAAGACATTTGTAGGAAGGTAAAAGGAGATGTTTGGAAAACAAAAGTTGCCCTGTTATGCAGATGAGTCTCTTAAGTAAAAAAGAATCTCTGTTAATAGCTCTCTTCCTGGTATAAGCAGGATGGGGTAAAAAGTTTTTCCTGAACCTACTGTGTTTGGATTGTTCTTAACTCAAAATAATGTTCATGCCAAAGTGTCTCATCTTGCTGGCAGACTGCTCTGTCTTCTATACTTGGAAAAGAAATATCGACAGGTCTACTCTCAATGAGGAGGTAGCAAAAAAATCCAAGAACCACCTTCTCATATCATTTAACTTTCTTTCTTCTTTCTGTTTTCAACCTGTAATCTATTAGGCATCCACCATTGTTGGTAAACCCTGTGGACCCAATCTGGCCTTTCAAAGCTTCCGTGTTAAATAAAATTTTATTGGAGCACAGCTAGGCTTACTTGTTTGTGTATTAGGATTGATATTACCAGTCTATGGCTGATTTCACCCTGCAACAACAGAATTGGGTAGTCGTGACAGAGACTGTATAGCATGTAAAGTTGAAAATATTTACTGTCTGGCCTTTATGGAGAAAGTCCACTAATACTACGTCTTAGAGAATGACGTAGTTTCCTTTTACAAACACTGAAAAGGAATTATACTAAATTTTAAAATGGATAGATTTTAACAAATTATGCATCAACATGTGGATTGAATGCTTTAATTCTTAACATTTTTCCCTACTTCATGAATGATACTGGGCCTTTTTCGTGTGTATCTTTGGATAACTACCAAGAAAAACCCTACCAAAATTCAGATTTATTCAGCCAATATTCAAAGTTAAATACAAAAAAAGTCTCTTTCCCAAAGAAAATAGCAAATGAGATCACCCAGAGGGGAAATGTGACTTTGTTTCAAAATTGGTCTTCACTTAAGTAAATAAAAGGAGGATGGAAGTTGGATGATGTATGTGATTATGACCCTCTCTCTTCATTCAAATCTCAATTCTTACCTGGGTTGCCCAGACAACAATATATATTAATATAATAAGTATGAGTTTTGAGACCAAAAACAAAGAAAGTTGAATTGTGTGCTAAATAATTTTTCCCTCAAAGTGTCCAGTTCCAAAATATATTTCATTTAAAAAAAAAAAAAATGACACAGTGAATTTAGAAATACCTCATAGAAGGGAAATATAAATACTGGGGCTCAGATAAAAATATCTATTGAATATTCTTTTATCATGACCTATTGTCTCCTTGGCCAAAAGAGATAATATTCTAAGAGTACAGTACTGAATAATCAAGAAGAGAAACTAAACTTTGTTAAAGGCCAGGTCCTAAAGCATAAATCCTAAAAAATGTCATTTTTAAAATATTACAAAAGACAGGCTTTTCTAAACTTCAGGAATATTTTGGCCGCATAACAGAGGTCTCAGGAATATGAAAATCCTAATATTCAAAGGAAAGTTTACCAAATCCTCATAAATAAATATAGACCACACAAATATTTTCAAGATCTTATTAGAGTGGAAATAAGTGCATAATCTGTATCAATAAAGCTTTTCTCTTCCTGGAGTTTCAAATTAATGTGAAAAATATGTGATTAAGTTAGAAAAAAAATCAACATTTTGTAGTAATAGAGTAAATACACTTGCTAAATATGATCTCCAAAATATTAAAATTTACTTTAAATGTAGTAATATTCTTACGGTATTTCTCTACTAGGTGAACTAGAAGAGGAAGCCTGTTCACATTAAGCACTGATAGCATAAGTATTAATTAAAAGATCATTCTATTTCAAGTGTCAAAAACGACCCAAAAAATACACTGTGATCTCTGCTCTTAAGGAATTTGCAATAAAATAACCTTTGGAAAACCTCACTTCATACATATATCAATAGGTGGAAAAAAAATGACTACAGTCTTATATTACACCAAAAAGAAAAAAAAAATCTTAGTTTTAAAGGATAGTACATCATCTTTTGGAACCTAAACTAGAACTAAAGTAGGGTCAACAACTCAGAGTCTCTGCACTTTCCACAAATGGAAGAAACCCCTTACAGAAGACTAACGAGTTAGCTCAGAAAAAGAAAGCAGCAATAAAACAGATTATTTTCTCTGCATTTCTAATTGATCAGATAAAATGAGCAGGCTAGCTCTATGGGGACCAATGTGAATTGGAAGAGCGAGCTCATGTCTTCTCTTTCTTTAGCGTAAGCCATGGCATTAAAATCTTTATCGTATCTCCTCTGAGTTGGCTGAAGTTGCTGGATTTGATGCGAACATTGAGCCAGGACAGTTCTAAGATCTTCTATTCATAAATGGACAATTAGCAGCTCCTAATTATTGTTAATGTAACAATAAAAATTAAGTTTTACAACTTTTTTGTCAGATAATATTTGGTTTTTAGGAATGCTAGTCCCATATCTGACTCCCTTTCTGTCAAGACTCTATTCTCAAGATAAAAGCAGTAATAGCCATAGAGTAAGAGAATTATTGGTCATCTTTCATCATTTTCCAGATATCCTTTCTTCTCTAGTCTTTATTACTATTATTGAACTATTTTAAAGTAAAACTAAGAGGATATAGGTATCTGTAGTTAAAACTAATTGCAATTTTTTTTCCACTTTGAGTTTCACTCCAAAGAGTTTATAGATGGAGAGAATTCACTAATGCCTTATTTTGTTGCCTGGCCCAGTCTTAATCTTCTTGTTGCCATTCAGCTGTAAATACCAACACACCCCAATGCAACCGTCTTTCAAATCAATTAGATGACAGTATAGAGTCTAAGTTCCACAAGCAGAGACTAATTAAGGGATTCTGCTAGTACAAGCAAAAGTTAGGGCTAGAAGAGATCAAAAGCAGATACGTATTTTAAAAAGCATTTACTTTCCAGTCCATACCTTTAATTAGCTGCATAACTCCAGGGACTATAATTATCAGAATTGCTGTGAGCTTGCAAAAGGTTAGGAAAATCTGGATCCGGGCACTCCAGCTGACACTCATGCTGTTTAGGACCATCACTACAGCTGCAAACAAATAAATGAAAGTTACAAAAGGTGAATTCTCATTGGCATGAAGACATGAAGACCTCGCTATTCAAAGTGCCATCCATTAATCAGCAAAGTTGGCATTACCTAGAAGCATTTTGGAAATGTGAAATCTCAGGCACTGCCCCTGACCTAATAGATACCTTTCAACAAGATCTCTAGGTGGTTTTTATGCACATTGAAGTTTGAGATGCTTGAATAAAACCAATGGACAGTAAAAATTTATCTCATTTTTTGTATATGTCAGTAAGATTGGGCATATATTATAGCTTCCTAAAAATCAGATAAAAGTATCTTCTAACAAAACCCTGAAGTCATCACAATATTCAATCAAATTGCTGAATATGACTTTCTAGCTTGGTAGGTCAGGCGACTATTTCCTCCTGTGATGATGTTACCCATATGCCCCTGCCAGTATGGAACCACTCAAGAAGGGGTGAGATGTCCAGAAGTTGGCTATAACTCTATTCTTCACTCTCAAAACTAGCCCTATCTAGCACTCTTTGGTTTTCCTCTCCAGTTTCCAATCAGCACATGAACGACTGACTTTCAACCTTCCTTAAAAATATAGGCTTCCAAAATGTGTTTGGAGACTTGGAAAAAAAAGTTGTAAGTTAATGAGTCCAAAAGAGTTCCCAGTCTAGGACACACCTTGGGTCTAAAGCCAGCAGAATTTCCCTTTCTTACTGATGCTGTCTAGTTTCCTGAGTAGCACTCAACTATCCACTTTTCCCATGTGGTAGACCATGAGAATCTGGAGACTAGAACAAGTATATTTGATCTCTGTATTGCTTGTGTTCAACTCTATATTTGACCCAGGAAGATAATCAACACAGTTTTATTGAATAAATGATTGAGTTGGATCCTTAGTTAAAAAAGAAAAAAGAAAAAAAAATACCTTCAGGCAAGAATGCATGAAATGAATGACGATACTCTAAGACTCTGTCTACTATCCTCTGCTGGAATAACTTCTAGAGGTTCTTCTAGACCATGGAATTCAACTTTATGCTCTTTCTGATAGTTAATACTCAGTGTTAACCACCCCTCCAAAGCTGTTTCATACCTGATATTTGCAGTTATTATCTTTAAGCTTTATTTTTAAAAAGGTGTATCCCCCCTAAGCAAATAACACAAATGTATGAATATACTTCTCAGGGGATAAAACAAAACACAGGATTTTTATAATTCAAGTTGCAATAGGAAGTATTCATATTCTACAGTAATCGGTTATCTCCATAGTTTCCACTGCATCATATAATCACTAGCTCATTTCAGAATTTTAGAATCAGTGAAATGTTATCGACATACAACATATACAGTAATGGCAAAATTTAAAAATAACCTAGACCCCTAAAGGAAGACTAAAGTACACTTTTTTTAATGATTTGTTATGTAACCATTTAAAATCATGATGCAGTTAAATATGTATTGCACGAAAGGACATTCATGATATATTTCTGACCAATACAGCAAGTTACAGAGAGAAGAATGGATGGATGGATGGATGGATGGATGGATGGAGACACAAAGGCAGAGAGATATAAAGGGGGGGGGGGTGGGAAATCTGAAACAGTGTTTTACCAAAAACATTAACAGAAGGTATTTATAGATGATGGAATAGTCAGTAATTTTCAATTTGTATTTCTTTTTCTACATTTAATAATTTTTATAATGGACCTGCAGCTTTTTAAAGTGAAAATCAATAAAGCAATTTTCATTCTTGAAAAATCTCAAAGATGGGAAAATAAGGGATCAGGAGATCCCACACAAAGTTAAACAGGAGACTACTAATGAAGAAATGTCTCAAAGGAGTAATGATAAGAATGATCAGGAAGGCTGGAACCCCATATAGGATCCATGCGAGGCTAAGGGAAATATTTTACCTATGTTTGAAGCTAAAAACATGAAAAAAAGCAGGTCCATTGTTAATGGCAGAGTGCATTACTTTGTCAGAGGAAGGATAAAAAATAAAATTATTTTTCTTTCTCCAACATAAAGCACTTATATGTTGGAAATAATTTAATGCAGCTCTGTTCCCCACTTCATCATCCACTTATCCCTTTCTTTTTTTCTATACAAATGACTGTGATAAATGAGTCATCATATGAAGAGCATTATTTAGTTAAAGGGACAACACTGACCTAAAAAAAAAACTGGACTCATGTTCCTACCACCAACAAAAGAGCACTGCTTTCTTTTAAATAGAGCTCCTAAAACCTGAAACACTATTTCTGAAAGTACTCCACAAAAGAAAAGAGTTGTATATAGGGAAAAAAAGTACAAAGGAAAGAGAAAGAGAAAGAGGGGAAGGGAAGGGAAGGGAAGGCAAGGGAAGGCAAGGCAAGGGAAGGGAAGGCAAGGGAAGGGAAGGCAAGGGAAGGCAAGACAAGACAAGGGAAGAGGGAGGGAGGGAAGGAGGGAGGAAGGAGAAAATAAAGGTGGATGGGAGAAAGGAGAGAGGGAGAGAGGGAAAGAAAAGAGAGGGAGGGGGGAGAGAGAAAGAGGCATTCTTATTTTTGGAACCTCTATCTGAGAAGAGGAAAGGGGATTTGTTACTTTCATAAAGAGTGTAAGTCTTAATGTCTATTGAAAGAGAAAAAAAGTGAGCATTTGGGGTTTTCTTTTATACTTTGCAAAGTGTTCTTAGAAAAATCAAAGCAATCTTATGAATTGATAATCTCACCTTGCTTTCCTCTCAGGCAGCTGAAGAAAAAACTCTGGTTAAAACTGATTTCTCTCAAAGGTTTCTCAAAACCTCACATTATCTGAACATGCAGACATTGCACTCATTATTTGGTATACCAAATTCCAGCTGAGATGTACCTTTATGACCCTGAAGGATAAGGCTTAACAAGTAACAAGGCAGCAAGTACAGAGGCACTGTGAAGGTCCTCAAGTGACTAGAAATGCTGCTTCATCATGTGTCTTTACACAGAAATTTAAGTCTACATATGTTGCTTATCCAACAATATTGAAAAGGGGATTTGGGATTCACTAAATGCAAGAGCTTTCTGTGTTTCTGAAACACATCATATCTTCTTTGTTTTTATACAGACTATCTACCCACATTGTAATAAAAGAAATTTGAGTAAGTTCTGTGGTCCTACTTAGCTTTACTTCATTTGAATAATAATTGTAAATTTCACAATTAGAAAATATTTATATCAACTTTGGCTTTTTCTCTTGCCCAAATGAAAATACCGTGATATATCATTTTTATTTACTTACTTATAGTGAGTCTGCTAAGAACTGAAATGCAAGAATGAAAGATAGATAGGTAGGCAGACAGACAGACTGACCGACCAACTGACCGACCCACCAACCAACCGGCCCTGGAGATAAGAAATACATGTTTAGAAGGGAGCTGTATCTGAAGAAGATGTTTAGGGGAACGCGAAGGACTTACACTGGGATTTAAGGACTGACAAGGTTTTCTGTCTGCACTTCTCTATTCAAGTCTATCTTTGGATTTGCAGAGTGAGATTACTGAAGCTGGGTATACTGGGTTTTCTCTCAGGTTCAGGTTCTCTCTGGCTTCTGGCTTCTGACTGTTTCACGCTAAATCGATAAAATATAGGGATGCTGCATGGTGAGTTAAAGTCGATCAGTCCACTGGTTTTCATAACATCTGCCTGAGTTACCACTCTCTTTGTTAGCATTCATTGCCTGAACGTACTAATTTCAGAGAGGATAAGCCCCTCTAGCTATAAACATCTTTAAAAACCAGAGAGATCTAGGATCTCAATGCCTGGGATAAAAATGCAAGCATCAAATAATTGTAAACTATTACTATATGGCAGATATTGTACAAAGACTTTACGTGGATAATGTTATTTAATCCTTATCTCTCTATGATGTGGTCACCATCATTGCTGGCATAATTTTTCAGATGGGCAGCTGAAACTTGAGATAGCATTTAACTCGCTCATGTTCACACAGGTAAGTGTGAAGATAGGATTGGAGCCTAGGTAAACTGACCTCAGAGTCTACACTTTTACCCCTAGCTCACAGGTGATAATGCAGGAATAGCTCCAAAGACATGATCTCACTAATATACCTAGTCCTTTCAAACTCCTAGTGGCTCTGCCTCTCGCTGTTAAGGTTCATGTTTACCTTGGCAGCAATTTCCCACATTTTGTTTGTCATCCTCCAGAAGGATATGGTTATTATTTTTCAGTCCTTATATATATCAATACCATGTATACCTACCTAAGAACTCATTGTCTTGGCAATTTAGCTATGGTGAAAAAAGGTGTAGGCATAGCCAGTCTTCAGAATATTTAAGCAAAACCACTCCACAAGCTATATTTGAAATGCTAACTCAGAACTGGTCCTGGATTTTCTTTCATGCAATTCAGTGATGGCAGGAAAACAGTTTGGGAAAAGAAAGTACAGTCATATAGTAATGGAAGTGGCTAATTTGTTCTTATAATGCACTCACGGTGTTATTTTCTTCCTTCCTCTAATTATTCCCGCAAGGTGTGAGAAGCAGGGTGGGGCTCTTTACTCACCTATACACACTAAGCCAGGAAGGAAGTTGGGATTGAAGATTGTTAGGAATGGATCTGGCACTAGATTTCATATTTTAAAGAAAGTATTTTTACCATAATATTCTGCCATTGAATTGTATACCTACATAGGGAATAGTTTCAGGAGACCAGAACAAAAGACTGGATATCATTTTAAGTATTGAACATCTTTCAGTTTTTACCAAAGCCACAAGGACAGTGAAACTTGATGATGTCGCACAGAAGGGAGTAATGTCCACAATGGGCTAGCAGAGAGTACCTGATGCGAATGCCTAAGATTTCCCAGCTCGACTTCCCTGTGCCTGACATGTTTACTCGAATGGAAAGGATTTGGGATAAGCAAAACCTTTTCATTTTTATTAATTTGACAGCAAGGAAGTCCAATACTTTAAACAAAGGGCAGATCGATTAGCATTCAGTAACTGCCCACTCCTACCCCAGTGTCCCTTCTCAAATGTTTGGTCAACATTTCACAAAACTTGAAATCTTTCTTTCTGTGACTTGATTGTAGCAAGATCTTTCAGGTTTCCTCTCTTTTCTACAATTGAACTAGCCGTTTCAAATGATCACAAACTCTTTCCTTCCCTAAAGAATACACGGAAGCAATTCATGCAGTTAAACTCTATTTTCTACGTCTCACCAACCTTCCACCCTTAGCACACACTCACATGTAACAACTTGGAATGTGAAAGATTTGCCGCCCCCCCCCCCCCCCCCCCCCCCCCCCCCCCCCCCCCCCCCCCCCCCCCCCCCCCCCGGGTACGTTTCTCCTTCTTTGTCTCCATCTCCACCCCTGGTTGGTTGCCCCATTAAAGCTAAATTCTTCTTAAAGTTAGTTTCACGGTCCCAGACAGACCACTGATTTACATTACCTACCACACTGAGTCATAACAATACCTTGTTTTCTCTTTCAGTGAAATCTCCAAATTATAGGAACCCAATTCCTCACAGTCTCAAGCTTGCAAATGGAACATCAAAACTTTTAAGCTGATGTTATAAACAATGGCAAAAATGGAAGAAAATGTCTAGGTTCATCCAAGATTAACACAGGCTTTGTGAACTATTTTACCACCAATCTCTACTACTGGAGTTTGGTAAACTAGAACACACGTAGTTACCCTTCCCTATAATAGTGACAAAATTTTGGTCTGTACAGTGTCCATTTCCTCCTGCAAAATACAGATTTTCCCTCCAAAAAAGTGTAATAGCATTGGGATAAGGAAAAAGAGTCATCTAGACTTACCAAAATAGTAATATATTGCTTTTATCTATCTCATTTCAAGTCCAAAGCAGGTAATATTTATAGATTTATGTTTACATAAAATCTACTGAACCCGTGCTAATCATAACCTTTATTTAAGTTGAGAAATGCGTACGCCCACACGAGAGATACCTTTTAAAACTTTTATTGTAAATTTACAAATCTCTCAAAGAGATGACCTCTGTCTTCTTTTCAAATAATCACGGTATGATTCTGCCTCAGTTATTTGAGGGACAAGAATAAAATGGTTACAATAATGGCTATTAGTCCAATCCTTCAGTGGGACACCAGATATATTAAGTACTTTCTCTGGGCCAGGCACTTTGCTAAAGGCCTTAAAAACCTGACGAAATTTCACCTCTCCGCAGCCATCCAAGACAGATTATCTTTTCACAGGTATCTTACTAATAAATAAAAGTAATGCTTAAGAAGGTTTAATATTTAGCTCCAAATCACACAACTAAGAAATTGTGACACTAAGTTTCAACTCCAGGTTGTTTACCTTCAAAGCCTAAGCTGTAACTACTATGCTAAGATAGTTCATCCCACAAAAGCTCATGGTATTAGTTCTGAATATCACATTGAGCAAACTGTATTTCATTTCCCACCATTGTCCTGCTGCGTGAGAAAACTGAAGACGTGTAATCCTCCAGGTTTAACGAGTAGACTTTTCTGCTAGAGAAAATTTCGTAGATCTTTCCGCATAAAAAATCAGTCAACAAATATTTATTGAACACAAACGCCATACTAGGAGCCATGAGAAGGGCTGGAAATATGGCAGTAAAAGGGCCCCCGGTCTCATGGAACTTCAAATGATGTTTTCCCACAAGAGTATAAATAGCTACCATTTGTAATTGTTCTGAATAAATTGCAGGCATGACCTAAACACTACACATACATTGTCTCAGTGAATATCATTTAATCCTCACAAAACACTCTCTGAGACTCCACAGGATCTGCAGGTAAGAATACTGAGATGTGAAAGGCTAAATGATTTGTCCCTGAGTCTCACATCTACAGTGTGCATGAAGGGCATGATGAGTTCAGTTTGCCATTACCTCTCCCAAACTCAGATATATGTACTTTGAGTATTTTTCTTTGTCTTTCTTCAGAGATTTCACAGAAGAAGAATGGGTACATGTTTGGTGGATAAAGTAGGAAATCCAGGATGAACCTAAGTTCAAAAATACATGTATCTACACTAGAGATATTTTTACGTGTAATTCCTGCAAATGAACCACTCACCATACATTGTTCTCTTCATCGTTGTACTGAAACACCTTAGACATGCCTAACTGAAAATTCTTCATAAGTATGCAATTAGTTATTCCTGCGTTGCTTGCTATTTCCAAATAGTTCAAACTTAATCAAACACGATCATATTGATTCTTCAAACTGAGCCAATTAGCATCTAGAAGTATTATTGTTTCCCATACTATTCAAAGGTTTGGCTTCACATCGCTTAGGTAATGTTGTGCATGTTCCCCTGTTCCATTTCTTTTAAAAACTATCCAGAATTTGGGCACAGTGATAAACGTGAACAAATTTCTAACTTGGAGATCCAATTTGAGAAGTGCTACTACTAAGCGAATATGAAAAAGAAGACTTTTTATCGTGACCATCAACGGGCAGCTAAAACCGTAACACTGAGAGTGACAGTTTGCTGACAGTATAAAATATATCAACACAATGCACACACCCTACACATGAACAGCACTCCGTGAGAATGAGTTATCACGTAACATGTTATCAGTGAGAAAGGATAAAATTCTAATTCAAAAACCCTTGAAATAATTGGGTTTTCATCTGTAAAATTCTCTTCTCATGTACTCCACGAGAACTGTTATTTTACTACTAAGGTGGTTTTTGTTTGCCTATATCAGAAGATTAGCCATCATATCTATTGACCCAAGGCAAAACTGGCATGTAACGTAATACCAGGGATCACTCCAAATCCTTAATCTTTTCTTTATTTTCCAACATAAATTTGGCAAGGAACTGAAGGGAAAAGAGCATGATGTGGAAAGCATCCCATCATATATGTCTAAAGAAGCTTTGTTATCAATCACTTTTGCTCTTTTTTTTTTTTCTTTTTCATATTTAGACCTATGATACTCACTTATGCCCACGGCTGTAATGAGCTTGATTGCAAGTTCAGGAATTTCACACTGAATAAAAAATGGTTCCAGAATGTAGCGTCCAAATGCCAGAGAAATCACAGCAGTGGCTGCAGGGCTGGAAAAGAATATTCAGGTTAACAAAGGAAAAAATAAATAGCATCTTTGCTAAACTTTTTCTACCTTGAGGTAATGTTATTCAACATATAGAACATGTTAAATAGGAAAGCCTATAGTTTTCCAAACTCCACATTTGATTAGGTTGTCACAGATAGTCCAAATGAAATATTGCCTATAACTTTGGTGGCTAACTTACACTTCACATATTCATGGAAGCAAGACTGGGTGCTATCAGTTTTGCCCCTGCTCTCCTATATTTGACTTTTTTTTTCCTTAAAAATTTAGTTTATTATTTGAGATCCTGGCAGAACTGGGCTATACAAGAAGCAGTCTTCTTAATAAGTCAACAACTAGGGGTGCCTGGGTGACTCAGTCAGTTGAGCGTCTAACTTCGGCTCAGGTCATGATTTCACAGTTCATGGGTTCGAACCCCACATTGGGCTTGGTGCTGACAGCTCAGAGCCTGGAGTCTGCTTTGGATTCTGTGTCTCCCTTTCTCTCTGCCCTTCCCTACTCGTGCTCTGTCTCTCTCTCTCTCAAAAATAAATAAACATTAAAAAAAATAAGTCAACAACTAAACTCCAGCCACAGCATGAATGGGTTAAGGGTGTAGATCTAATGAGTTGGAGCCCAGTCAAGAAAATGAATACAAAACTCAGATTTTTTTTAAAAAAAATTTTAATGTTTATTTATTATTGAGAGACAGAGAGAGACAGAGCATGAGCAGGGGAGGGGCAGAGAGAGGAGGAGATACAGAATCAGAAGCAGGCTCCAGGCTCTGAGCTGTCAGCACAGAGCCCAACGCGGGGCTCGAACTCACAAACCGTAAGATCATGACTGGAGCCAAAGTCAGATGTTTAACCAACTGAGCCACCCAGGGGCCCCCAAAATTCAGATTTAAAAATTAGTATTAATAAGTATTCATTGAAAATACATGCTTATGTCCTTAACATTATGTGCTTATTTTTCTAGTACAGACAAAAGTGTGAAGAGGCAAGTGATTATTCTTAATTTCTTAGAAATATTTAGATGCAAAGTAAAAGTCAAAAAGTAAAAATGCTCTTGTAATTTTATACAACTGAGAAAACATGAATGAGAAAATGAAATAAGTGCAGGTTTATAGTAAATAGGTAAGAAACCGTTCTATTTTAATTCTTCAAATATTTCTATGAGAAAATTACATGTGCCTTTAAATACATGTATGTATGAATATATATTCTTTAAATACACAGGCAAGTTCATGAAATTATCTAATTTCTCATGCCATTCTTCTCTTTCAGCTTCTCTTCTCATAGTTGCCCAACACCTTAGATTGTCAGAAAACTAACCACAATCGCGTTCCAAACTTGGCCTGCTTGTACTCAATAGCACCATACTTTTTTTCATTTTCTTCTTTTCCCAAGGACCCCCTCTTCTCCCTTACCCCAACAAAAGACTGTTTTTCCTGTTCTTCATCATTTGTAAATTTTTGATGCATAAATTAAAATCTGATCACCTCATTTTAGTGCTTTCAAAACATGCTCAGAATATGCAAAATCCTTCCATGAAGGCTACATCTAGTCTAAGTGTTCCCTTCCTCTTAGTTTGCTTCTTCTCACTGGAAGGAGCTGAACACCCTTTACCGGGAGCCCCTACAACTCATTGGTAGTTTTTTATACCCTATATCTTTGTTCAGTCTTTCTTGGCCCAGGGAAATTCCTTTACCCTTCCGGTTGGGTGAGAGGTCTCTGAGTATACTCCCTTACGAAGGCCCATGGCTTCCCTTTCATAGTGCTGATCACAATAGCAACTTTATCTTCACTATGTGATTTCTTGATTGATAACTCTTTCCCTCACATGACCCTGAGGATCATGAGTTCAAGACTGTGTCCATCTTAGTCACTATTATTTGCCAGTGTTTAGTATAGTATCTATCGTAAGTAGAAACCAAATAAACATTGAATATATGGTTAATGTGTGAATTCAATCATCTAATGACCCTGCTATGTACTGATATATGATATTTATTTTCTTGAAATCTGTGTTCTACAGATTATTTCTGACAAGAGTGATTTACCCTGAAGCAAAATTTTAAGTATTTAGGCATCCTGGGTGTTATGAGCAGATGAGAAATATTAAAGTACCTAGGTATCTTGTCACTCCACAAGTCATTCATTACTCTGTTTATTTAGAAGACCAACCAGGCAATGGGAGTCTCTTATTACAAAGGAATATATGAACACTTTAAAAAAAGCTTCTAGAGTATATCTGGATAATTTCCTCTGTCAGTACATACACACACACACACACACACACACACACACACACACACACCCCATGAAGCACCTGTCTTGCAATGTAAATAACACTTGATTATGAGTTACCCGGGAGAAAGAATTGTGGGTCATTCCACTTACAGTCTCTTTATTTTTTTTTTTGTTACTTACAGTCTCTTTAACTTACCATTCACCATTCAATAGCTGTTTAAGGAATGAATAAATAAGTGAATGAACACTGTATCTGTGCTATTGTGAACACAATGATCACCTTCATCACAATGCCCAGTAATTAGCTAAAGCCATGCAATATATACCTAGCTGAAGAGGGATTCAGGTGCAGCTATATCAGGCTCCAAAGCGCCCACCATCCTAACAGCCCAGCACCCTGAATAAGTAGTGTCCTCACTTGATGTTTATTTATTTTTGAGAGAGAGAGAGAGCGAGCAAGGGAGGGGGTAGAGAGAGGGAGACAGAAGATCGGAAGTGGGCTCCTTGCTGAGAGTGGAGATCCCAACAAAGTGCTGGAACTCGTGAACTGTGAGATCATGACCTGAGCTGAAGTCAGATGCTCAACTGACTGAGCCACCCAGGTGCCCCAAGTGTCTTCATTTGAATGCTGAGAATGTCAAATCCAAAATATTGTAACCTTAAACTTTCAGCCAAAAAGAATTAAATTGTCCAAAAAGACTTTAATATTGTTGTTCAAAAAGAATTTACTGTCTATAATGCTCAGGACACTGATTAAGAAGTATAATGGTTTCAAAAGTGTGAGGCTTGGTCTTATGCACTTAAAATGCCTGTAGTTCCAATGGGTAAATAGAACATAGACACCTGACATATTAAGTAAGAACACAAGATATGTTGAATGCCAAATAAAAATGGGAGACTGAATTTTTTTCAGAAGAATTAAGAGAGAAAAGAAATAGAAACTAGGGTAACCAGGAAATTAACTGTGGAAGAGGTAAGATTTAGGTTAACCTTTGAAGAGTAATATTCAGATAAATCAAAAAAGAGCAGAAGGTACATCCTAAGCAAATCCCAGATTTTAGAAAAGGAACAAAATACTTCTTTAATATTATTTTCATTATAACAGGTTTTAAATAATGCAGAATTGTCTAAAATGAGAACAGACTTAGCAGAGAAGTAAATACCAATCTAAGCTCTTTGTTAAAAAAGAAATGCCTATGACTATAAAAATCATGGCTAGTGTTAAATCGATACTTATTAGCCCTACATTTGCCACTTATGCCCCAAATACTAGGATAAAAGCTCGCTGGTGCTCTCAGCTGTGTATGTCTGATAAGTTTACAGTAAGAACAAGTTTCTCCAGTTATTACCGTTAAGCTCTACAATCAGGATGTGTAAGTCACATCTTATGGCAGCAGTTACCTTAAGGAAGCATGTTACTCTGAACTGTACACATGACATCACAGGTTTCCCACAATGTGAAAGGAAATTTGCTATTCAGAGTGACTTAGCAATATTTGTTTGGATTTTAAATGAAGACAATTTTTTACAGCAATAAAGCTTTTTTTTTTTTTTTTTGGCAACTATAGTTCGCTGATTTGCTTAACAAGAGGAAATGAGTCATTCATGTCAAGTCATTTTTGTGTGCAAAGTATAAAACTCAGTGACACACTAAGTTGTTAGGCACAGAAGTTTCCTAGTCACGACAATTGAGGAAAGTTAAAAGACAATGGAATCTACAGGAAGAAAAACTCCACCTACTAGCATAACATTTAATTTTGTCTGGCCAGTCAAAACGCATGATTTATCAAGGTGGATTTTGATGCTTCGTATCCTTTCGAGTCAACATACTTTCTAGAAATGTCAGAAGATAATTGAATATTAAAGAAAATCAGACACTTTAAAAGTTTGGCAGGAACTGAGAACTATTGCCAGTGAGAAAACTGCATTCAAAACATTGAGAGAGGTATCTTATCATAGATTTCACATCCTGAAATAGACATGTTTACAACATAGTCACATGACACACATATTTCTAATCAGTTAAAAACAATTAAGATGATTTAAAGAAGGGTGTAATGAATGGATTTATTTTTCCTTAACTGTTTTCTTATCTATGCTCTCACCGTATTATGAGCAGTTCCACCCAGACTCGTACGAAAGCTGGTAATGGGCCAAAGACTTCCAGAATGTATGTATAATGACCACCAGATTTCTTTATACTTGTTCCCAATTCAGCATAGGACAAGGCTCCTGTGAAGTATTCATAATAAAAAAGGTACAAAATTAAAATATTAATTAGTCATCCGAAGGTAGAGTTGATGCAACAATATTTATGTTTAGGTAACATGTTACTACATCCTTTGGTCTGAGTGAGGTGTTTATTTCAAGAGAAGTAACAGTCATCTGATTGTTAGGAGCCATCAAATTCCTTTTCTAACTTCTGCATGGTTGAGATCTAGTTCATTCTGTTCAAACAATGTAATTTTATTTGAAATGGTAAAGACAAACTTCTAAAATAATATCATATTATTAAGAATTATGAATCTCAAACCTGAGAAAAAGAGAAGATAGATGCCAATAATACCAACCTATTTTAAAAGGAACTACACACCAAGACAAGGAATTATCCCAAATTGACCTTATTATATTAAGAATCCTTTTAATAAATGGTATTTCTGTTGCACATCAAAATTAACAAAATTTATTTGTGCTTCAGAAAAGTATAGACTCTTGGCCTTGCAAGACTTCATTTAATTTGTAGGATATGGTTTGTCAAGAAAATGAATTTTGACTCCAATATTCTATTTCTAGAAAAGATTTTCTTGGATATTTTTTGAAGACGACACTTCTGAGTAGTTAAAAGAACATACTGTTTAAAAAGAGATGCTATAACTTACGTATATTAGGTAAAATTAATTACAAACATTTAGCCATCTTAACATTTAGCAATGCAATCCACATGGGCTTGAGCAAGTTATGTAACCTCCCCAAATGTAAGTTTCTTTATCTATAAAATGAGATCTCAATTCTTACCTCATAAGGGAGTTGTGTTTATAAATGCGATATTGGGCTCTGAGGACAGTACTGGGCCTGATACATTGAGAATACCTCATGAAATATGCCTATTAATTTGAGCAATTAACTACCAAGAAAATGAAAAATACATCTTGGTACTACGTGAAAAATTCTATTCATTCCACAAAGTACTCAAATGTAACACAAATTTTTGCTTGAACTACTTCAGAGACTAGAAGTGTGGGAAATTATTATAGTAAAGCTTCATGCAGAACTGTCAACATGTATATAATTTGGATATTCAGTTATATCTTAGTATCGTTGATCCTATTCCCAAACCTAGCTCTGTATCAGAATCACCTGAGGGTAAATTTCCACACACACAAAAGCATACACACGAAAACAGAATCTAAGGCCATACCCTACAATTTGTTCGCTACCAAGTCAGTCCAAACTCTCCAACAGAGAGAGCCAAACACGTCTATTATTTTAAATTTTGTACAGATGATTTTATTATCTTTTTAAGTTTTTTTATTTATTTTGAGAGAGAGAGAGAGAAAGCAGGGGAGAAGCAGAGAGAGAGACAGAATCCCAAGGAGACTCCCATGCTGGGCTTGAACTCATGAACCATGAGATCATGACCTGAGCTGAAGTCAAGAGTCAGATGCTTAACCAAATGAGCCACCCAGGCACCCCTATACAGATGATTTTAAAACACCTAGTCTGCAGATTAATATTTGAGGACCACTAATATAGTTTGCCTATTTGTAACTAATTGTAACTGGTTGCAATTCACTCTGGGGGAAACCAGTCGCCATGTTGGTAGCCTGTATAAAAGAGCTTCCCATATAAAATGTTATTGGAAAGTCTTAAGTACCTCAGAATTTATTGCCAGACAATCAATACCTAGACCTGTGTCTGCTTTGCTAAAACTCCAGGACGGTTGCCCTAGGTTTAAATTGAGTTCGGGAGGAATGAGATTTTCATTTAAAAGTCTCAAGCTCCATAACCATTTTACCCAGATGAAAAAAGTTCAAAACAAGATGTAAAAATCCATGTATTGACCCTGGCTTTAAAAAAATTGTAAACCAAATATACAGATTCTTTACTCGTAGTTCCCGAGTTCTAGAGTTCTAAGAGAAAGTATTTGTTTTCCTTACATTTTGCTTTGCTTCCTGTTAGGAAGGCACTCCTGTCAAAAAGCTCCTAGGAACTTAAGTGACAAATAAAATGTAAATACAGATAAGAAGATTAATACAGGAGCATGCTCCCTGGGATTAGTAATCAAAGAATATCAACTCAAATGTAACCTGAGCTAGTCCTTTTAACATTTTTTTTTTTTCCTGAGCTTCTGCTTGAGTTGATATACTTACACAGAACCATATTTTCCTAGTGGAATAGCATTTTAACTAGTTCAATCCTCACAGCAATTCATTTTACTATATGTGAATAACCTTTTATTATGTATAAAAATCGAATCACATAATGGGAGCTGCATGTATAGAAGTATGAAAAGTCCAGGAAATTGGTTATGGTTTTTCCTATCAGACATTGATTTATTCTCAATTTACAAGTACTTGTAGAAGAGTAAAGACTGAGGGTGCACAAAGTCAGTTAAGAAGAGCAATGAATAGGTTTCTCTTTGTCTATAAATGTACATGCCAGAACCATACAGAATACCACCAACTCTTTTTAAAAACCTAAAATAATTCTTCTACACATCTTTCTATACCACAGCGTTGTTTTAATGAATTTTACTTCTTCCTGATGGAAATCTGACTTCTCTAGATGAATACCCAAACCAATGCATTAAAACACCACAAGGCCTTCAGAATGAATGGATTGGTACATGTAGGACCAAGAGTTAGTACTTAGTCCTAGAGTTAGGACAAAGCTTTCTGTTAGTACCTTTAAAGAGCAGGGCCTTTTGGAATTAAAACATACTGGTTGCCACGAAAGAGCAGATACATCTTGGACATTTTCCCCCATAGTGTAGATAAGATTTTATTTTTTTGACCATTCACCAGCTTTTGTCACCTTTGTAAGGAACTCAGGTAGCTTTCTAGTAACTTGCGCACCCCGTGAAAGGTATCTATTACCTCTTTGCTGTCAATATCAAATCAACAAAAGAGATCTAGAACTTGAAGCAAAATTAATAGTCATCTTCTACTACTAGTTCTGTGCAGGTTAACTCAGTGAACAGGCGGGCAAGTTATCTACGTCCGCGAAGACCCAGTGAACTATAAATGAAGAAAGTAGATCTGGGCAAGCACAGCAAACTAACACTCAGTTCCGGTTTTACTATTCATGTTGCAAACATTTAGGGGTGACAGGGAGAGACGAGAGATTGAAAAACTTTGAAATGCGCTCAGACCCTTGCAATATTCCCACTTATCACAGGAATTGAGTTATGTGCCGCCACACGCATTTCCACAGCAAGGACTTCTGAAATAATAGCAGCAATGGACAAGCACGCCAAGTTAAAAAATTAAAAAGAAGAAGACTGCCCTCCCCCCCCCCCCCCCCCACCCGCGGTTTATTTTGCCAATAAAAACACTGTCAAACTTCTGTTGAATACTAAGCTCTGTGTCTAAATAGGCCATGCCGGGTTTCACTTCACAGGTGTTTCATTCGGCGGGCCAGCTGCCAAGATCCCTCAAACACAAGTCACTGAGAACCACTGCCCGGTACAGAAAGCTCGCATCTATTTTCCCGGGTCATCAAAGTGAGCCTTTGCTCTCATGGCCACAGGGAAAAGTCAGAAAAGAGTCTGTCGGAGTCAGGGGAAGAGAGTAGGGGCTGTGGAAGCAAGTCGGTGGAATGCAGGATCCTGCCAACAGTGGACGCTGTGTTTGGGTAGTTCGCATACTTCAACAAGAATCAGAGCCTCTGGCGTAGCCTTTGCCATTCATTCACTCCTTAAAAAGTACTCTTTGCTTTCCCAGAGAGCAAACTGCCCGGCTCCACAGACATACCCCCCAGAGAAGAAGCTGCACTCACCAAACAGAGACAGGACCCCACAGACTGTCCAGATAATCAGAGACATGCCCACGCTGCCCGTGTTCTGGAGCACGCCCTTAGGAGAGATGAAGATTCCTGCTCCAATGATCGTGCCAATGATGATGGAGATGCCCCTCAGCAAAGTGATTTTCTTCTTCAGCACCACTTTCTCCTGCCCAGGTGGCTCCTTGCCACCCAAAGAAGGCAGCTTCCCATTAACATTCCCCTGCAGGTAACCTCCACTGGAGATGGTGGACACAACAGGCTTTTTGACCATTGTAGTGACACGCGGGGAAAAAGGAAACACAGGAAAAAAAAAAAAAAAAACAACAACAACAACAAAACCAAACAAAACCAAACAAAAACAAGAACAAAACCCAAAACTTTCCACTTTGGTCTCTCTTGGTGTGACTGACCAAATCTCTTCCTCTTTGCTTTCAGATTGTCTCTCTCAGGGCTATTGTGTTCACAGGTAAAAACTCAAAGGTGCCTTTTTCTCCTTCACAGCTCTCTGATTACTCCTCAGAAACACCTGTGTGTTCATGGTGCTCTCGCTCCTCCACCACCTCCGACTCTACCTCTGCGGCTGCGGCTGCTGCTACCGCCCTATCATTACAGACCAGCTCAGCTTCCTCGTGGGCTGGTATTTAAGCTCCTGCCTGTCACACCAACTTATTCCAGCTTAATGATGATGCAAATTCTCCAGGTTTGCATCAGCCACATGAGAAGGCTCCAGCATTACTCAGCTCTTTTTTTTTTTCCCCCCCAAACATTAGCAGCATGTTGCTCAACTGACCTCAGCTTTTCAGAGAACAAAGCACACACTTAAAAGGGATCTTAACCAATCCAGGAGGAGTAAATTCGGAACAGACCTTCCCAGAGATTTAAAGCAACTCCTAGTGAGGGACAAAAGCTCTTCGCGCGAAAAGAAAATGAAAAATGAAACAGGAAATGATCACTGCTTTGCGAGGAGTTTCTTTTTTAACTTACGTATAAAGACATGTCACGCGCAGCTGTCTTGATAATAGAGCGTAACCCAAAGCTGCATTCTTTATAACAAAACATTTTGAGATTTCATGTTTTCTGCTTATTTTATTATTTTTTTTTTACTTTGGGTTTCTGAACAATACAGTCAAGCGAGACTGATTCTGTATGGTTGCTGTCAGACATACAACTGTGAGACTTACTCAACATTAAAAGAGAAAAATTATTTCTTGCTACCAGTAGTAAACTTGTATTTAAAGTCACTACCTGAGTGTGACAAATTTAAAAATCACAGTGACTCCAGAAAACAGCTGTTTTCTGATTCTCATCAGCTCTAGGTGTCGTCCTAAAGTAAAAGATACATATTCTTCATTTGCATGTTGTTTCATTGAATTACCAAAAAAAAAAAAGTAACTTTAAAATTAAGCAGTAGTTACAATGACATAAAACTATGCATATAGCAAAAACTTAAAAAGGAACACATAGAATAATAGTTTGGGAAGGTGATGATATTAGGTATGATTTTTTTTCTAACATGTATGAAGTATTGTTATATCATGATTATAAATTTAAAATGAATTGAAAATATAAGCTGAGATTAAAATGTTTACTTAAAATGGTAAGAAAGGCAAAACACTTTAAAACCCTACTAACTTTCTGAATCTAGTGTCCCTAAAACAAATACCAACAGAAAAGGAATTCTACCTTCCCCTATGATCATCCGTCAAGTTTCTCAAATTCCACATATGAGTGAAATCATGTGGTATCTGTCTTTCTCTGACTGACTTAATTTGCTTAGCATAATACCCTCCAGTTCTGTCCATATTGTTGCAAATGGCCAGATTTCATTCTAGATATCACTTTTGGCTGTGGTTGTAGGTGGTTTTAGATGCAGTGGAAAGAATTTGACTTTATCATTATCCTGAAGCTACGTTTACAAACACCATTAAATATACTTCGAAATGTCTGAACAAGAATAACAAACAAAAAAACTTGTGTGCAAGAGGTGGGGGATGAGGTGGGTGGGAGGTCCAGAGGATGCAAGAAAAAAATAGCCACTAGGAAAGCAGCATGGAGAAAGAAGGTCAGAACCATTTTCTGTTATTTTGGCACCTGAGAAAATTATACCATGTCAGTGTTCTACCATCCAAATAAATGCAGCTGTATCATTTCCTTTTCATATTTTCCACCTAATTCCTATATAATTTGCTTTAGGTATCCCAAGTCAGGGTTTTTATACAGCCCAAATAGTTTTTCCCTGTCGTTATGCCTTTCATAAAGTAAAAATGGGTAGTTTCCCTCTTTTAACCTTGTTGATATCCCTAAAAGAGACAGCTAAAGGAAAATCCTCCCCCTCCCCCTCCCCCTCCTCCTCCTCCTCCTCCTCCTCCTCCTCCTCCCCCCTACCTTTTTTCCCCTCACACAAGTGAAGGGAGAGGCTTTTGTTTCCCCAAAAGGAGAATAGGTTAGTGCTGAAGAAATAGGACTTAAAAGTAGAACACTGGAAATCCCAGAGAATAACTTTTTATCTGTACCTCACACCAAACCACACTTCAATTTTAAATTTTGTGCTAAATGACTGAATTAATAAGCTGAGACTAAGATCCCACTGAGACAGGAAGTTAGATAAATTCTAAAAGAAAAAAAATGTTTTTTTCAATATTAAATAACATTCTCCTCCTTTTCAGTATTTTAAACATATGTACAGAGAAAACTTGAAGCCAGACTAATGGCCAAAAGGATTATTACTGTCATGTAAGAAAGTCATATTCAAAAATTCTGCAAAGCTGCAGACATGAGCATACCTCTTCCAGCCACCCACAAATTTGCAGAAAATTCAGGTTACACAGTAAATTTTAAGTTATCTTCAATATTAACAAACCCTTATAATCAACAGTCCTAAACTTATAAACTAAAAATTTATAGTCTTCAAATATGTGTGTATCATAAAAACAAATTCCAAGCAAATGCATTTATATTCTTCCACCTGCTTCAGTCCTTATTTTAAGCATTCCTGTCAAATCAGGAGGTTATCCCAGGTTATCCCTATTTACAAATATTTATTTAGTGCTTTTTGTATACAATGGATAACCCCAGATCTCTAAATTATCTTATATAAGAAGCAGATGTGATATACTGTGGTAGCTTCCCTTTTCTGGTAATAATTTCTGTCTCATGATTATAAATATGGACACGTAATGACTTGGCCAAAAATAATCCTAGGGGCGCCTGGGTGGCTCAGTCACTTAAACGTCCGACTTTGGCTTAGGTCATGATCTTGTGGTGTGTGAGTTCGAGCCCCACGTTGGGCTCTGTGCTGACAGCTCAGAACCTGGAGCCTACTTCAGAGTCTGTGCCTCCTCCTCTCTGTGCCCCTCCCATGCTCATGCTCTGTCTCTCTCTCTTTCTGTGTCTCAATAATAAATAAACGTTTAAAAACAAAAAAGTTAAAAAAATACCCTTCCTGGTTGGAGGGTTTAGGAATGTGACCTGAGCCAGGATATTATTAAACAAAATTAGATTTATCTTTTCTCAACTATTGGAAGTTGTAAAGATATGACCCAGAACAACTGGTGGTCATGTGTCCTGCCATGTTTAGTAAATCCTCATGACATAAAAGAGAATATGCAGAGATAAGAGACACTTACAAAATCCCAGCATCATCAAGGCCAGGTATAGTTCCTAAGGGACCCAGATTGGCTCTAGATCCTGAAGATCTTTCTTCAATCCTATAAGCTACATAGTTTCCTTGTTAGATAAGCTACTTCATGACACACACACACACACACACACACACACACACACAGCAACAGGAATGGTGTAGCTAAATGTAAATGGCAATGGCATATCATTAAAGCTTCTAAACTGGGTTGGTATATGATATATGATAGTCATTAGACACATGTGGTTATCAGCATCTGAAATGTGGCTAGTCCAACTGGGATGTGCTGTAAGTGTAAAATATCCACTAGAATTTGAAATCTTATTTTTTAAAAAAAAGAACAAAATAATCTCCTTAATAATTGTATTACTCATATTAATTTCACCTGTTTCATTCTATTTTTTAATGTGGCTACTTAAAATTAAAAATATATACGTGGTATAAATTTCTTGCTCACATTATGGTTCTAATAGACACTGCTGATCTAAAAGAAAATATAAAACATATTCTTCAATGGGTGTAAGCAGGGATTTCTTAAAAGGGACATACAAAGTACTAATCATAAAAGAAAGATATATTTAAATATAGTAAAATTAAGAATTTCAGTTCATCAAAAGACATGATTAAATGATTAAAAAAGCAAACCACAAAATAAGAGAAAGTATTTGCAACTGGCAAAGATCTCATGTTCAGAATAAATAATAAATTCCTACCTACAAATTAATAGGGAAAAGACAGACAACCCAATAGAAAATGGGCAAGAAATATGAACAGACAGTTGATAAAATGGTCAATGTATTTTTTAAAAAACTGCAAAACCATACTACTCATTAGGGGAATTAAAACTAAAATCACAATGTGATATTAATTCCTATCATCATAGTGGCTCACATAAGAAAAAGTGACAACAGCCAGAGTGTTAAGAGTGTGGTGCAATACTCTGCTGGTGGGAGTACAAACTGTTGCATTCATTATGCAAAATCGTTTAGTATAATCTACTAAAGTTAAACATACATGTATTCTTTGACCAATAAATTCCATTTCCCAAATTCAGGATATCCATGTGCAAAAAGACATAGATGAAAATATTCATAGTAGCTTTATTTATAATAGGCAATAATAAAAATAACACCAATGTCCATAAAGGGTAGAATGGATAGATGTAGCCCTTTACTTATTCAGCAAAATACAAGACAACAATAAAAGAGGAACAATGGCTGTGTACAAGAATATAGATAACTCTCATATAATGTTAGGAGACATGCAAAATAAGATACATACTATATGATTTAATTTACATATTTAAAAACAAGCAAATTACTCTATGGGTAAGAACTCTTACGATGTTCTTTGGAGATAAGTGGATTCTAGTGATTGAGAGAGGGCACAAAAGGGTTCTAGGGTCCTGGTAATGTGCTACTTAACAACCTGTGGAGTGATTACATTCATTTTTTAACTTTGAGATAATTCACTGGACTGTACACATATATTTTTGTACTTTATTTATATAAAAATTCAATTTATTAAAACAAACATTTTAGTTGAAATTTTATGATATCCTCTCAAAAGCAGACCAAGCAGACAAATAAGCAAAACTACAGAAAATATGAAGAATATGATTAACAACCTTAGGACAGTAGCTCTATAGAGAACTTCCTGTCCACCACATAGAAAATACAGATCATTTTGAAGTATATATAAAGCTTTCATAAAAAAAAAAAAAAATGTCTAAGATACATGGGAAATCCTAATAAGTTCCAAAGAATTAACATGCATACTATACACCCTTGCCATAATGCAACAAAATTAAAAATAACAATTGTAAAACTAAAAAAAATACATCTTGCATGTCTGGAAATTAAAAATATATATACACACACACATACATATATGTGTATTATATGTGTGTGTGTATATACATATATTATCAATTTACCTTTACATTATATATGTGTGTGTGTATATATATTATCAATTTATCATTACATTAAAGAAGAAACATAAAAATAATCACAAAATACTTAAAATTAAATAATAGATATATGTTCAAATTTGTGAGGCTCAGTAAAAAATTATAAGAAGAAAATTTAAAGCTTTAAGTTGCATTAATCAAAATATTAAGAAACCATCATGCACTGTTAGTGGGAATGCAAATTTGTACAGCCACTGTGGAAAACAGTATGGAGGTTCCTTAAAAAATTAAAAATAGAATTACCATATGATCCAGTAATTCTACTACTGGGTATTAACTCAAAGAATATGGATACACTAGGGGCGCCTGGGTGGCTCAGTCGGTTGAGCGTCTGACTTCAGTTCAGGTCATGATCTCATGGTCCATGAGTTCGAGCCCCATGTTGGGCTCAGTGCTCCACAGCTCAGGGCCTGGAACCTGCTTTGGATTCTGTGTCTCCTTCTCTCTCTGCACCTCGCCTACTCATACTGTGTCTGTCTCTCTCTCAAAAATAAATAAATATTTTTTAAAATTTTTGAAAAAGAATATGAAAACACTAATCCAAAAAAGATATATGGATCTCTATGTTTATTGCAGCATTATTTACATTAACCAAATTATGGAAGCAACCCAAGTGCCCATCAGTAGACGGATAAAGAAGAGATAATATGTACACACAATGGAATATTATTCAGCCATAAAAAAAGAATGAAATTGGGCCATTTGCAACACCATGGGATGGATCTGGAGAGTATTATGCTATGCGAAATAAGAGAATGACAAATACCAGATGATTTCACTCATATGCAGAATTTAAGAAACAAAACAATGGAAGAAAGAAAAAAGAGATAGGCCAAAAACCAGACTCCTAACTATAGAGAACAAACTTATTATTACCATAGGGGAGGTGGAAGGGGGGATGGGTGAAATAGGTGAAAGGGATTACACTTACCAGGATGAGCACTGAGTGATGTATAGAATTATTGGATCACTATATTGTACACCTACAAGTAATACAATACTGTATGTTAACTATACTGGGATTAAAATGTTTAAAAATTTTTAAAAATTAAGGGCGCCTGGGAGGCTCAGTCAGTTAAGCATCTGACTTCAGCTCAGGTCATGATCTCTCGGTTCATGGGTTCAAGCCCTGTGTCAGGCTGTATGCTGATAGCTCAGAGCCTGGAGGCTGCTTTGGATTCTTTGTCTCCCTCTCTCTCTGCCCCTCCCCTGCTCACACTCTGTCTTTCTTTCTTAAAAATAAACATGAAAACATTTTTAATAAAAAATAAAATTTTAAAAATTAAAAAGAAAGATTTAGGCAAATAAGCCAATTATCCAACACGAAATTTGAGAGAAAAAGACTATATTCAAAGAAGAAAAATGATAATTCTAGGAGGCATGGAGGTAAGAATAAAAAGGCAATAGGAAACATTTCCACCAGCAAATTTTAATTATTTGTAAAGACTAATACAGATAAAAGTCTAACAAAAGTGAGCAAGGAAAAATTAGGGAATTAATTAAATCTATAATGAAAAAGAGAAACTATCTTAGAGAGCTAGAGAGTTTTTAAATAATAAAGAGATACAATTACTATGTGCCAAATAATATGAAAACCTAGTATAAATGGACATATTTCTGGAAAACAAATATTGGACTCTGAAATGGCACTAGAAAAAATATAAAAATTGAGTAAATAAAAAAATTGAAAAATTGAATAACAATTAAAAGTGGTACTCAAGGATATACTTACTCAAAAAAAAAAAGAAAAAAAACAAAAAACAAACAAACAAAAATGAAAAAACTAGGCCTTTGTTTTACATGTAAAACCTACCAAAATTTCAAAAAATAAGTAATCCTTTCTTAGAGAAGTTATTTAAGAGTCTTAAGAGTTCTTCCTGTAGGATCAGGCTGGAACTTTACATGAAATTGTATCTTTGTTTTCTTTTCTCTCTCTGACCTGCTTTCTGTATTCCCTTACAAGTAGTCATTAAAACATTCTTTAGTAGATCACTTGCATATGATTCTTTACCTTACAGTATTTTTATGGAGAATCTGACCTAAGATGGTGGGTATTGAAAGTAGTCTATAATGCAAACTCTAAGAAAGAGGTTTGTAGTTTACTCACTCACCTGTCAAAAGGCAGTAAGGACCCCAAGACTAGTGGCAAGTAGAGTCCTAATAGCCTCTATCAGGCTGCTGTATTGCAATTACTAAGACTTTCATCTGAGATGAACTGGGATAAAACCAGTTGGAAAGGGATGCACTGCCTTGCACAAACTCTTTGGTATTTGACAACACTAGAAGCATTCCCCTTAATGTCAGGAATAAAACAAAGAAATTCACTGTCACTGTTATCATTTAACATTATCTGTTTGGCCACTGCAACATTATCTGTTTGGCCATTATCTGTTAGCCACTGCAATTAGATAAGAAAAAAGAACTTATACATTAAAAACATGAAAAATCAAAAGGAAAATTTCTCACTATTTTATAATTACTGGAAAAAACAAAATGTTTAACAATAATGAAAAATCCCTACTATAATCAAAGTACATGTAAGGTAATGAATAAAAATAAATCCATAGAAAAGCAGATTTCATATATATGTATATATGTAAACAATTATATAAAATAACCAAAGTACTTATGTCATTTATGATAACGAGTTTAAAACCAAATAATGAAATTAACAAGAAATTGGTAAAACCTATATTTAAAAAAATCAGCTTGATCAAATAAAAAGATATTGGGATTTTCTCTCCCTCTCTGCCCCTCTCAAAATAAATAAATAAATTTAAAAAAATGAGGCATCAGTACTTTAAAAATACAGTGATAGAACAGAATATAAAACACAGAAATTGTCCTAAATACATTCAGAGCTTTATCACATGATAAAAACGTCATCTCAAACCAGAGAGGAAAATATGAACAATTCAATAATGATGCAAAGAAAGCTAGATACCTATTTAGAAAAACATAAAGTTGAATCAGTTCTACACACCATAAACAGAAATAAAATCCTAATAGTCCCAGGGTGTATGTGAATGTAAAAATGAAATCACAGAAGTCTTGTAACAAAACATAGTATAATTCCTATAGAATCTAAGAGTGCAGAAAGTTTATCTAACTGACACAGAATTCAGAAGCCATAAAATGATGATATTAAGAAGATACAAATTTTAAAATCCATGTCACAAAAAAATCAAAAAGTCAAAAACTAAAATGGGGATGATATATTTAATATTATAGCTAAAGATCTAATCTCTTTAAACTTAATAATTTTATACAAATCAATAGGAAAATAAGATATCCAATGCAACAGAAAATTAGCAAAGGCTATTAATAAATTATTCACAGAAAAGGAAATACAAATGCCTCCATACATATGAAAAGATGCTCAAGCTTACTCATATTGAGAGAAATGCAGTTCCATAAATCAAGGATGTATTCAATGATAAGTAGAGCTGATCAAAAAGAGAAGCTTTCTTGAAGCAGCTCTTATTGGCCAAACTTGGAATAATTTGAGCATCAGGAAAGATAATGATGGCAAGAAAAAATAAATTTTTAAATAATTTTTAAATCATTAAAAAAAAATGATAGTATAGCTTTCCTAGGAGAGAAAGAGAGAAGAGGGAGGAGAAAAAAAGGAAAGTTTTTCTTTAACAACTCACAGCTAAAATATGTAAAAAGAGTGAAGAATTAGAAAATCAATTATTTTTCAATTCAATGCAGTAATTGATTCAGATAAAGATCACCACTGGGTGAAACCGTGTTGAGAAAGAGAATATTCACACGATCTTGAATTATGTTTCCAAATATTATTTATAATATTACCAAAATGACTCAAGAATAGAAATTTTGACCTCTTTAAGAGTTAGAAACTAATCAACAGCTTGAAAACTCATATATGAGAAATGAACAGAAAATATAAGGTAATTTTGTAGGAAAATCTACATTCAAAGAACACATTTTCTGTCTTAAGCAAACTGTTACCCAAAGTAGCAAAAGAGAAAAAAAATCTCAACTCTTCTTATAAGTTAGTGCAGTCTTGATATCAAAAAATAGACAATAAAAATAAAGAAGATGAGAGTCCAGTTTTACTTGAAACAGGTAAGTGCATGCTAAAGTATTCACATTAATCATAAAAATATTATTAAACTATAGTCAACAATGTATTTAATAATTCATAATAATCAAGTCATGCTATCCCAGTAATATAAAGTTAGTTTAACAATGAAAAATCAGTGCAATGATTAAATTATGTAATTAGTGGATGCTAAAAATTATAAATTTCATTTCCTTTATATATGTTATTTTTACATATGCATATATAGTAAAATAAACACATACATATTCTATTCAATGTTTTATTGGAATTTCTAACCAACAAGAAAAGGACAGAAAAAGAAATTAAAAGTATAAGAATTATTTTTTTTTAAATCTTTGTTATTCACAGATGACATTATTATATAAATAGAAAGCCCAAGAGAACCTACCAATAAATATATTAAAAGTAATACGAATGTTTTAGTAAGGTTGCTGTATAGGAAACCATTATATAAAAAGTTTACATTTCTAAGCATAGAGAATTATAAAATATAATCTTTTAAATAGTATCATTAATTGAAACTTGCTAAATGATGGCTCTGCGGCAGAGAACTAAATAAGCTAATATATGGAAAAATATATTGTTTCCATCTAGTGAACAATCAATAAAAGTGTTAGTAAGAAGAGGATTCAACCAACTGGAAATCATGACTTATTCCAATAACAAGGTAATTCGATTCATGTGATGTTAGTTCCAAAAAAAAAAATAATAATAATAAGTAGACCAATGGAAGAGAACAAAGAGTTTATAAAAAAGACTTAATTATATATGGAGCTATTGGCATATGGCAGCCAGCATTACAGAAGAGCGGAGACAGAATGGCCTATTTAAGGCACAGTGTAGGAAAAGATGTCCGTGCAGAAAAAGTTTAAATGATACCCCTACCTCACACCACACACACACACACACACACACACACACACACACACACACACTTTAGACAGATAAATCCCTAAATAATGAAAAGCAAATTTAAAATATATATCTTTTTTATAAGAATATATAGAAGTAAATTTTGTATCACCAGTTAGTGACAGATTTCTTACACAATACAGATATCTACATGATTTGTTTTCTCACCTAATAAGGTCTCTGCTCTAATGTCACCTTATCGTTAAGGCCATCGTTGTCCACCAGATATAGAGTACTAGTCCTCATACTTGATGCTTGATATTCTCTATATTATTACCCTGCTTTATTTGTCATCATAGAAATTATACCACTGCTAAAATGTGAGTAGGGACTTTATTGTGTTCACTCCTCTCTACCCAAGATCAGGTACCTAGCACATAGTATTCTCTCAATAACATTTGTAGAATTACAAAACTTATTTAAAAATTAAGAAAAAGATTTCTAAATTTACCACAGTGAGTTGAAATTTTTCTGTAGAAGTCTTCACAAATGTAGAAATAGGCCATATCTGAAAGATCTTTTATATTCCCCATCAGAGAAAGACTTCAAGGTCAGAATATATAAAGATATGTGCAAATCTATAAGAAAAGGAAAACAAAGGTATGATTTAATCAAACTATACACAGAAAAGAAAATCTAACTGGCAAGAAACATGAAAATGTGTACCACCTTAGGTACATGACTACTTTACTGACAAATGGCAATGAGAAATTTGCCACTTCCAGCACCATTTGGAAGAATCAAATGAGGTTTACCTACCTGAAGCATAGAGGAGGAAGCAAGTATACTCAAGACATTCCTTAGAGATCTCAGCTATATTCTCCAGCACCAATGGAGGTTCTAGTTGCCCGGTTGCAGAACATAACATATAAATGAGTGAGGTCCCCCTGACTTTCTGTTAGCATGACATCTACTCTCCAGACCTCACCTGACCTAAATAATCCTGAGTAATTCTACATGTAACTAATCTGGGTAAGTGCCAAAACCACCACATCTGGGCCAGGTTTATCTCAGAAGTATACAATCTACAATTTGATTGCAATTTACCTACATTATGCCTAGACATGAAGAAACTTCACCCAACTTCCTCACCCACCCTAGGCTAACATAGTCTCATTCAAAATAGAGTCAGAAGAAAAACACATTATTCTTGAATACATGTGAAAGGGTTACCACAGTTGACCACACACTAGGCCATAAAACAAACCCCACAACTTTTCAGATGAAAGGCATCATACAGGTCATGTTCTCTGCCCACAACAAAATTAAGTTAGAAGCTGAAAGCAGGAAAAAATAAAATCCCCATTAAGAACTCATTGGTCACAAAATGCATGGTATGAAATTTTAAACTTTGTAGAGATTAATAAAAATCAAAATGCTGTATTTAAATTTAGACACAGGGGTTAAGGCCTCACTGAAAAGAATGCATGGCCTTCACAGCTCATGTTGGAAAAGAAGCCTACAAAATTAAAAAGTGTCTAATATAAAGAATTAGAAACAAACAACAAGCCCAAAGAAAGTAAAGAAGATCATTAAAATAATGAAATCGAATACGACCATGTAATTGTGAACTTCCATAAACCAAAAGTCAGATCTTTGAAGGGTGACAAAATAAAAGCAAATTTCCAGGAATACTGAGGCATAAAAAGAGACAGGGAATACGTAAATAATATGGACGATAAAGAAGACAGAATACTAATAATGCAATTGAAATTTTAAAATAAGTGACTATTATCAACAACTTTATTCAAACTTAATGAAAACCTAGGCGACGAGTTTTTCGAGAAGGTCAACTTAACAAAACTCACCTGTGAAGACAAAATGTCTGAATGGCACTGTAACTACTAAAGAAATTGGAGAGCTGCAAAAGCATAACAAAGTAACGCAGATCAACATGGTTTTCCAGGTGAGTCTTACAAAAGCTTTCAAAGATTAGTACAGCTGCCAATTTGCACACCTTACAACCCACCCATTCGACTCATAGCAATTTAGCTAAGAGAAAGGCTTACAGACGTGCACCATGAGATGTCCACAAGAACAATCAGAAAGCAAAACATCACAAACCAATTCAAATTCCTTTTGCTGGAGAATATTTTAAAAACTATGTTTTCTTCACACAACGGACTGTGATTATGATGAGACTATAAACTGCTTGCAACATGGATGAAGCTTACATAATGTTAAGTAAAATAAAGTCTCCACAATCACTCAATATGATACTGTCTCCGTGAAGTTCAAAAAGCAAACGCACAACACACATATGCGCGCGCACACACACACAAATACACAATTCCTAAAAAAGCAAGGAAATGATAAACACTTTTAAATTCAGGGTTATACGGGCCGCTTGGGTGGCTTAGTTGGTTAAGAGTTTGACTTCAGCTCAGGTCATAATCTCGTGGTTTGTGGGTTCGAGCCCCAAGTGGAGCTCTGTGTTGACAGCTAGGAGCCTGGAGCCTGTTTCAGATTCTGTGTCTCCCTCTCCCTCTGCCCCTCCCCCGCTCACACACTGTGTGTGTGTGTGTGTGTGTGTGTGTGTGTCAAAAATAAATAAACATTAAAAAAATATTTTTAAATAAAAATAAAATTCAGGATTATATGATGCAAAGAGAGAGGTTTAAAAGTTCAAGGGTGTCCATGACATTATTTATAAATAAACAGGCAAATAAAAATCTGATCATGCATGGACTATTAATGATTTTGTATCATGAACCTAGGAACATGATAAATGTAATTCCTTCTGCTTGAGATCCTCAAGGAAATAAGAGAACGTAACTGTACCTTCTGGTCTCATAGTAACAAATCTTAACCAGCTATTTTATGCAGGGAAATGAGAGAAAGAGGGGTTCATGTTTCACCCCTCCCAGGCTGGCAAATATTTAAGATGGATAACACCCACATGTTGGTGAGGATATGAGAGAAAATAAACCTTCATGTTGATCTGAGAGTGTAAATTTATACAACAACTTCAGAGAACTATGTAGAAATATCTAGAAAAGTTAAAGTTGCACTTGCCCTATGAGTTATGAATTTTATTTCCAGAAATCTGTCTTAAAGAAATTCCCATGCAACTGCTCAAAGGAGGCAAGTACAAGGATCTTTCCCTGCAGTACTGTTTAGAACTGCAAAAATGTGGAAATACCTCCTGCATTCATCATAAAGAAATGGATAAATTGTAGTTTATTCCTATAAAACGTAATACAACTGGAAAGAGTATGAACTAAAGTTGCATGCATTAATATCTCAAAAACACAAGCTCACATGAGAAAAAGGCAGTTGCAGTAAGATGCACAAAGTATGACACCATTTATGTAAAGTTTAAAAGTACACAATACAATTTTGCATACTGTTTATGAATCTATTCCATGCGTAGTAAAAGAATGAAAACACACGTGGGGATATAACTAACTCTAGAAGAGTGGTTACCTTTGAGGAGGCAAAAGAAAAAAGGGTTACAAGGATGAGGTTTTGTGGGGATCTTTAATGTTTCATCTCTTTCAAATAAAAATAAGGTATGAACTTAAGGAAACATGGCAAAATAATATCTGTTAAATCTAAATCATACATCCCATCCCATATTTGTAATATATTTTCTAACTTTCTCTGTAGGTTTGAATTATTTCAACAATAAAATTTAATTGAATTAGGGGCGCCTGGGTGGCTCAGTCGGTTAAACGTTCGACTTCGGCTCAGGTCACGATCTCGCAGTCCGTGAGTTCGAGCCCCGCCTCAGGCTCTAGGCTGATGGCTCAGAGCCTGGTGCCTGCTTCCGATTCTGTGTCTCCCTCTCTCTCTGCCCCTCCCCCATTCATGTTCTGTCTCTCTCTGTCTCAAAAATAAATAAAATGTTAAAAAAAAATTTTAAATTTAATTGAATTATATAACGAAATAACTTCATACCTCAGACTCTACCTAAAGTCCCAGTGAGCACCATCAACTCCAGT
This sequence comes from Panthera leo, assembly GCF_018350215.1. Taxonomy (NCBI): domain Eukaryota; kingdom Metazoa; phylum Chordata; class Mammalia; order Carnivora; family Felidae; genus Panthera; species Panthera leo. Next base: position 87,488,926 of record NC_056682.1, on the reverse strand, counting down.
AAGAATTCATAGCACACACATAAGGGAATTTACTGGAATCTTTGGAATAATACGATGTGTCCAGTCTTGCCTGTAACTCTTTTACTCAACTAAGCCTAAATTGTGACATGAAAGAGATTTGGGGAAGAGTACTTAATGTTCTATAATATAAATTCTTATCAATCATCAGGGAATTCCAGAGAGTACTCTTTTGTAACAGACGGTTGACAAACAAAAATCATTCATAGATGAGCAATTCCAAAACACCCAGAGTACTTAAAATCTTCAGATTTTTGTACTGCAATTTTTTTGAGAATGTTTGAGCTCCAGAGAAAATTTCAGAAGCAATGAAGGAAAATTATAAATATAACTTATACATTTAAATATGGGTCAGATGTACAACTGAACCACCATGATTCTTATGGTATTTCCATTTCAAGAATTGACACTATAAAAAAAAAATCATGTGCCTTGATTTCAATCATGATAATGAGTCATCACAACATAGCTACAGGCAAGTCTCAACTTGGATTTCCACTCCTTGTCCTTTTAAGAAGCAGAAATCTTATAATCTCTGAAAAGGATACACCCTTCATTACTACTGACAGCATCTCTGTAATATGACTTATGTCAACATTCATGAGAATAATTTGTTAGAGGCCCTGTATCTCATACTTTTTACTGGGGTAAAAAAAAAAGGCTTATTAAAGGAATTTGCCAGAGAATAGTTACAAATAAAATAAAAGCTTTCCTGAAAGGAGGAAAGGGTGGAATCTAACATAAATAAATTCACATACTTTATCTATTAAACAAAACAACTAACAAACTGAATTCAAACCTAGTTCATTCAGTTATGAGTTGTAGGAAAATCTCAATGTAAGATTCAGGGCCAGAAGTTACCAAAACAAGTTCAATAAAATGGCTGACTCACTATAGCAGGTGTCACAAAGAACAATAAATAAATTGTCAAATCAAAAAAAACATAAAATTCTTTTGCTAAAATTGAATTACTTTTCAAATCTGTTTCTGTTAGTAAATTTTTAATTAATTTTGCAAAACAAATACTTTTTCCACTTGAACATCATTTGGAGGCATATAAATGAAATACAAAGTCATGTCCTGACTGTATACAGCCACTTTGGAAGACCTAATACAACTCACTGACCTCTTCGGTCTATGCTTTTCTCCCATGCCTCTGTCCACTCATTTCTTCCTTCAGCAAATATTTGGTAAATATTTACCATGTGCTGCACTTTATATTAGGTGAGAATATTTAGTGGATGATGATGATGATGATGATGATGATGATGATGATGATGGTGATGGTGATGATGATGGTGATGGTGATGGTGATGTGTTATGTGCCAGGCACTGTATAAGCACTTTACAATCCCTACCTACAATCCCTACAAACTAGTAGGGGAGAAACAACTAATAAATTGATTATAATGATAATAAATACTAAAAAGGAATCCCATAAGAGTCAAAATGACAGGGAGATGATCTGAGATTCAGGGATGATGTCCCTGAGAAGGCATAGGAACACTCCTAGTTTCCACTAATCACCTTATCTTGTTCCAGTTGTCCAATACTTCTTGTCTCTGGCAGTCAATGCTGTTCCCCTATAGACCTTACTCAGCCCTTTCTTCCCTCTTACCCCTTTCTTTCCCACATCCTAATCTGTTCTACAGGTGAGCCCATACTTGGCCTCCAGCTCCAAATTTTGGCAAATATACTTCATCCACTTAATATACAAAGACTCATAATGAGCACTCGTGTTCTTTTCTGTCATATAAGTAAAACCAAAGAGAATGCAGTAATTGCCAATGGAAAGCTACCTTTTCCCCCAAATTCTTACATGTAACTCTGACCTGTCAATGTGTTCTTTTATTTCAAAGAAGAAAATGAGGGCAGAAGGGCACAGAGGAAGAGGGAATGAAAGAAGAGAAAGAAAAAAAGAAAGAAAAGGAGAAGAACATTACCAGAAAGTTCATGATCAATTTTAAAAGCATAGGAGAACTTTGACATTCCTTTCCTTGCTTTCATTATTCTTCTTTCCCTTCTTCCTTTCACCTTTTCCCCATGTTCGTCTTTATCTCCTGTGGCTTTCAGTAAACATACATGAAAAATTTAAAACTTATATCATGGTATTAATATAATCAGAGATCCTTCCTCCATAGATTGCACAGCAATGCAATAGTCAGCCCCCAGATGCAATAAGTGCTTCATGGTATTGAGGTCATCTGGTCCCTTAAGTAAAACCGACCAAACCTCTCATTTCCTGTATGTCACAGATTTGGAATGAGAAGGAAGCATTTATGTTTCTGCCAACTGTCATCAGCACTGTTTATTCTTCTGAATTTTATATTACTGTCCTTCTTTTGCTTATTATTTTATTTTGATTCTCCTCCCCTCTTCACCTCATCCCATTTGGACTCTGCCCTAACCCTTTCACACACACCCAAATGGCAACCTCTCAAACTTGTATATTTTACACGTGTCTAGCAGACCAGAGTGAAATTTTGGTGCAATCAGAGTTGGAGGTGGGGGTTACCTATCAGGGCAACATAGAAAACAACTTGAAATTAAACATTAGATATACCTGTTTTTAAAATCTCTTAGCCATTCTTGACACTGGAGAATTTGCCTGGCTACCTTCCTTCTGTGTAGGAAGTTGCTAACTGTCTTGTCTCCCCTCACTTAGTTTCATCTTCTCTCTCATTGTCAGGCTGCCTGGAGAAATTCAAACTTCTTAATTTGCCATTCAGAGCAACCAGTTTGCTTTTGCCTTACTCCTAGCCCAGCCTACTCTTACACCAAGAGACATCATTCCGCAAACCAAATGGCTCCTCACAACACTTAAGAAATTCATTTGTTTCCCTGAAGAGGAATTCTTAAGCTAACAGTTTATTTTTTCCTCCTAACTATAATTTGGAAAGGATTATTGTAAATAAAAATAAAGCAAAAATAAACAGAACAAATCAATTTTAAAGGAGTAATGTTGAAAGGTGAAAGGTGCTGTCATAAATATGCTTAAAAGTTCTGACTAGTACCTTATAGTAACAGTGCTTTATTAAAATAATTATAATGGAATTCTCTCCAACAAATACAAATTTATAGATAACAGTATACGTGTGTGTGTACCAATCAGTTTCGAAAATAGTAATAAAAGTCTAATATAGGACAGAACACAATGTGAGGACAAAGAAAAAAGAATGGTAAGTCTTTGGCTAACAGGCACACATAAGCAGAAACCTCAGGAATACAGGCATAGATATGACCCTGAGAGTTAAATATATTGTGTAAGTCTATGTGTGGAGGGGTAGGGAAGTTTTGGTTGAAAAGGCAAGGATAGTAAACGTGAGAACTGCTGAAGTAGCCACTCGAGCGACAACCATGCAAAACATATCAATGTGGTGCGCTCGTTTTGCCTTCATGAAAACTCTAAGAGAAATTTGATTGATTAATTGGCCAAGTTAATGAGCAAACTGTAACCTAGCAGTCTGTCCCATCCAACCCTACAATGATCAAATGCATAATGTCTTGTGGAAGAACCAAGAAAGAAAGCCAGGCTAGAGCTAACCAAAAGCATATATCCTGTCCTAGGAAAGTGTCAGTGAATCTAGAACCAACACTTTTTGAAAAAAAAATTACAGGAAAAAGTATCAAGACTCTACAGGTGTTCATGAGAAGGCTGAAAAGGAAGGGAAGATGAGAGAGTAAAGCTGACTCAGAGCATGTTTGAAATTTTGAAATAATGCAGGTAGTTACGCTACGCTTAGGATTACACACTCAAATGCAGCATGATTGACAATAACTTAAATTTGCAAAGCTCTAAATTGGAAGCAAGTTTTTAATTTGGCAAAGAGACCGTTTCATTCCATGAACGTCAAGTCAAAATGTAGCCATTTTAGTGAAGAATTCAGCTCTGCAACATTTAGTGCATTTGTCGTAACGAATTATTTGACCACATCTTGGTCATTTAGATTTCTTGATAAGAATGGTAGAAAATTTGAGCAATTATAGCTTCGAAGTTTTGGTATTCAACATGCCAAAGAAATAAGGGTTCAAGCTGTTCCTGTTGGTGTCAAATATCATTTTCGAATAAACTGAGTCAACACTAGTTTGCATTTTAGGAAAGCAGAAAGGAAGAAAGGGAAGGAAGCAAGGAATGAAAAGAAAGGAAGAGGAGGAAGAAGGAGGGAAGAAAGACAGAAGAAACTCATCCTTTTAAAAATATACACATGACTGCGTGTTTTGTGGTCATTTGAACTGAGAATGCCACACGAGGAAAGTGTCCAATTACAAGAACTCATTTTCCTCTGACACATTTTAAGTATAAGAGGGAAAGAAATTGTAATCAACCATTTTTATTATTTTGGCAGTATCAAAATATTTTTGCTGGTTTCAAAGATGAAGGACAGGCAATCTGTGGCATACAGAGCCTTCCCGAGAGAACAGCTCCAGTGGCACACTTAGGAAAATGATAAACTGCGAAAAATTTATTGCTGGCATCCTTTAGTCATCCTTTGCCTTCCTTTTAGCTCAAATGTTTATGTTTTTGGTCTATTGAAATCCTCCAACTAAATCCACTTTTCACTAAAGTGTCCCAAAACACAAAATAACCCTTTCTTCAATGAAAATGGCCATTCTTTTAAGTATGATATAACAAAAAAAGCAATCGTATTGGAGACACTCATACTAAGTAAGTATGGACCGGGCTGATACAAGCCCAAACATCAAAGGCATATTTTCTAACTAAAATCAACTGATAGTATGGTATGTGTAGGAAGGTCTTTTTATCTATTTGTCTGGTTGGTTTGGGGGTTTTTGTTTTGTTTTGTTTGTTGTTTGTTTTTGCTCTTTTGTTTGGCATGGAAACTTCCAAAGCACCCCTCGCTTACTCTGATAGTTTTATTCCATGTATTTTAAGAGTAATTACACAACAATTCAACAGATTTTTTTAAGTAGACTTCATGCCCAGTGCAGAGCCCAACATAGGGCTTGAACTCACAACCCTGAGATCAAGACTTAAGCTGAAATGAAGAGATCAAGAGCCAGCCGCTTAACCGGCTGAGCCACTCAAGCGCCCCTCAATAGATTTTCTAATACGTTGTTAAACTTGCTAGAAACCAACAACATATCATTCTGTTTGTCCCATACTGGCCTTGTCTTGTCTCCACAGTATTCCTCCCTCTCTTAATCAACCCAGGTGCTACTCGGGACAGGTAGTGAATTTTCAGCCTCACTTACTAAGGAGTTAGGATGAGAAAGTCTTGTCCCATTTCCCCCACAGGCCAGTATGAGTAGATCCTGTTCATCCACAGGCCCATCCTGTTACTGATGTTCCAACCCCATAACATGCTAGCCCAGCCCATATGAGTAATTTTCTATCTGTTCCTCCACATCTTCTCTTCCGCTATCATTAGAGCCCTGCAATGACCGTGACTCTCTTGTGAGCCCTTGTCTTTGCATCACACTCAGAAGCCAGGGTTCTGTAAGCATCTCACCTACTACCTTGAGCAAATCAAATATACTCAGCCCCAGTCTCTTTATTTGTCACATGTGGCTAACATATCCTCATAAGGCTATTTAGAATACTTGACCAAATGGACACAAATTACTCAGCACAGTGCCTGACATACAGTAAATGAAATAGCTTTGACTTCCCTTCGAAATAAGAGAGGTCTGTCTTAAGAAAATGTTAAGTATAAGTTTGTACTGGGACAGTAGTTTATTAAGTGTCCATTAACAATTCTAGTTTCAAAATCCGTAAGTAATGTATATTTGTTTTTTCTGTATTTATCCAAAACCTGTTTTAAAAAAAAGAAAAAGAAAAAAACACTCCATTCCAAGATTTTCAAATATTTTAAATGATATTAGAAGATTCTGGGAAGAGATAGCAGTGGTGGCATAGTTTCGGGATCTCCCTAAATCCCCCATAAACAACAAGCAAAGACTCAAAGCCCACAGACAATATCTACAACAAAATTAAGTGACAGAATATCCTTATAAATCTCAAACTATGAGTCATTGGCCACAAGCCACCCAAAGTGGAAAGAACCGCATAACATCAGAAGCTATTTAGCAGAAAATAGAGGTAAGGCACAGGGGGTTCTGAGGGCCCTGGGAACTGGAGAAACCAAATATTGCCAAGAGGTATTCATGGAAGAGCTTAGTAGGGCCAGCTGTAAGCAGCCACCAAAACTTCAAGGGAGCTCTTCAGCTTCCAATCTACGGATGAGAACAAAGGGACCATAGTAACGTGTGACTGTGCTGAGTTATCCAGACCCTGTGGACTCCTGAAACTAACCAAATGAAGCTACCTTCCAAGATGAAACCCTGTACTAAGGAGAGACTCAACAACAGAGTGTAAAATGAAGAGGAAAGGTGCCATAGAGATGGCAGGTGGGTAGGAAGAGCCTAGCTCTTCTACATAGGGAGTTCAGGGAAAATCTCACCTATAAGAAGACACTGAAACAAAAACCGGAGGGAAATAAGGGAGTGTGTTAGTTTCCTATGACTGCTGTAGCAAGTTACTACAGACCTACTGGCTAAAGCAACACAAATTTATTACCTCACATTGCTGGAGGTCAGAAGTGAGTTCAACAGCTTTACTGGGCTAAACTCAAGTTGTCAGCAGGGCTGGTTCTTTCTGCAGGCTCCAAGGGGACAAGCCATTTCCTTTGCCTTGTTCAGCTTCTGGAGGCCACCTGCTTCCCTTGCCTCATGGCTATTTCTGTCTCACTCCAACTATTGCTTTGGTCATCACATCTACCCTCCTCTCTGATCGCCTGCCTCCCTGCTGTAAGAACACTTGTGATTGCATTGGGCCCACCCACATATTCCCAGATCATCTTTCCATCTTAAAAATCCTAAACCACATCTTCAAAGTTCTTGTTTGTAATGGAAGATAACATATTTACAAGTTTCAGGCTAGGATATAGACATCTTTGGGGCGTATTATTCAGTCTACCACATGGCACATAAGAAGACTAACCTTTCTGTATGAAAAGCAAAGTAAAAGGTGACTTCTACTCTCTTAAAGCAATAATTGGTCCTTATGTTCATGTTTCCACTAGGATTTAAATTAAATCAGTTCCTCAGGGCTCTCGAAAAATGTTTAATGTTTTGAAAACAATCACTGCACTTTGGGTTTTCACTATGTCACTGGAACCTGAACAGAAGACATGTGAAAGAGAAGAAATTTAGATTAAAAGTAATTCAATCCATTTGTTTCAATCCATTTCAAAATCTGCTCTTTTTCTGGCAAGACTTAATTAATATACCGAATTTGGTGTCAAAATGAAAAAAAGAAACACACTGTACATCAAAAACCAGCATGTCTGTTTCACCTGTACTTGCTAAAGACTGTCAAGACATAAAAAAACATATATTTATGAATCGATGTTTGAAATATCTTCCCACTGCTGAGCATTCATATGTTAATTTAAGTAATTCTCATATGATTTGCTCTAGTCACTCAATGTGACTCATTAGCCCTGTAATCTTAGTTGCTTACACTATAAACTCATTTTCAGGTCTGTAAAATGAGGATAACATATGTACTGCTCTTACATTAGTAAGGATTAAATGAGATGATGTAATGTGAAATCTATGCAAGATTTAGCCAGAAGGGAAAGTTAACAAATATAAGCAACTACTCTTATCATTTAATCTTCAGTTTCACATTTGAATATTTTAAATAAATCATCCCCCCCACCCCCGCCAATAACCTTCACAGATCACTGAGAACTTGAAACCCAGAAGCCAGAGTGATTGTGGTTAAGTTAAAATATTAGGTCCTATCAGATCTGTCCTCTGGTTTCCATCTCACACTAAGGGAAAGCAGAGATTCTTACAATGGCCTAGAAGTTTCTGCAGCTCTCTGGGGGCAATTACTCCTCCTCCTCCTCAGTCCTTTCCCATGTTGCCTTTTCTGCTGATGCTGGGGATGCCACTTCCTTCCTGCCTCAGGACGTTTATCCTAGCTCTTCCCTGTCTGGAACACTTAGCCCCAGGAATTTAATGGCTTCTTCCCTCTTTCAAGTCTTAAGCAAGAGGCTTTACCCAATGAACATTTTCACTTTCTGCTTGGTTTTTCTCCAAAGCGCTTATTCCATTTCTATTATATGTTATAAATTACCTATTTATCTTATCTATTGTCTGTCCTTTTCACCCATCTATAAACTCTAAGAAATCAGGAAGTTTTATCTATTCACTGCTCCATCCCTTTGCCTAGAACAATGTCACAGAGATACAAGATATTCAGGTGCCTTGTTTAAATTGATGCCTTCATTTTCGTTCTATTGAGAGCAGACCAGAGCCCAGTCATTCACTGCAAACTTCTACCATCATATGAATAGTATGCCCCCCTCTGCTATCCTCCTTGGCAGAAGCAGGTAGTTTGTGGGCTTCCAAAAATTTTTATATGTACTTAGATTATATACTTTACTTCTCAATTATCACAAAGCAAGACCAAACATGACTGGAATATCTTCTCTAATTAAAAGAGCTGCAAACTGCTCATTGTAATTTGATAAATTTTTCTTCTCCCTCAGAACTGTCGTCTCCTGCTGTTAATGTCCTACTCTGTTTAATCACGTGTATCCCCTCTGACGCTCACAATGACTTTACAGGGGATATACTATAATCTCTATTTTACCAATGAGGGAGTAGAGACTAAAGGAACCGGGCAGGTGGTTAGAAAGTCCCATGAGGAGTGGTCTGAACTTAGAGATGTTTCACTCCAAAGTCTATGTCCCTGGAACTCTGCTATATGGCCCCTTCAACAGAAGACTGGGCATTATTTCAAAGAGTCTTGAAGTTTGAAACAGCATTATTTTCTTGAATCCTCAGAGACAGATTAGTATTTGAAATATGTGTGAAATTATTTCTATTCTGCACAATTTCCCATAAAGACGAATGCCTTGTTTTTATGTTTTTATAATATGTGCAAACTCCAAATATAGCTTTGCAGCAAAACATTCTCTTTATCACTGTAGAAGGCAGTCATCACTTCTGTGTTAAAGGGATAGCATAAGAATCATCAGTATATCCACTTAAATTTAAGTTGGATCCAGGTAGAAACTGATTTATGAAATTGACTAAGTTATTGAGTCAACTACTGGCAGAAAGCCGGTCTCAAAGGAATCTAGACAAGAGTGAAAACAAAAGAAGGATAGGAAAAAAGCATTTGAGTCAACATCGATTCTCTGTACTAAAAAAGAAATTAAAATAAAAATGGAGAAAACATCCTGTGTGAGGGGGAAAAAACTCATCAGGATGAATACCAGGTCTCATATAGTGCTCTCAGAGTTAGAGTTGAATTGCCATCAGTGGATTTTGGAGGGGTTCATTATTTTGACAAATCAATGTGCATATTGTATGATGTTAAAGAAAAAATGCTCAATCAGAAACAGCATTACTTGAAGCCCAGCCAAGAAGGTTACTAGTTTATAAGAGCACAGCCTATATTCTATTCCTGCATTTTTATTGACATCATTATTTTGGCCTCACAAACATTTTCTAAAATTTATTCCAACTTCTTCCTTTCTTGGCTTTCTGAAAAGTATCAAAGCTCAACTTCTCCACTTTTATAATATGCTCTTCAGCTTAGAATATTATCTTTAATAGTTCTCTCTTAAAAAGTTGCAACCTAATCATAACAGAAAGAGACCATCATGTTGATTTGACTATATTGCATAAATCACTTCCAACAATCTCCAAGGATTTTTGTAGCTTGGGAGTCACATCATTCCCCTATTTAAAAAATCTAAAATATACCCCTAATATTTGCCTGATTATAGTTTTACTGAGGATAGTAATCATGTGCCTAACTGGCAAATCACTTTATCATGTTCTTCATACTGTACTTGTTGATTAATAACTGTTTAGTTGACTATATTATAATATACAAATAAGTGAAAACTAGAAAAACTAAAGACTTCAAGGTAACAATTATACATCAAAAACCACAAAATCTAATATGAAAGACTAATTTATTTCTTATCCAGAGTGACTATTCAGGAGGAATTGCCCTTTTCTTCATTTGCAATTGATACAGAAACCAGTTCATGTACGTTATAGTAGAATCAGTACACCAGTCTTACTTAACCCTAATTCCTCTGTGTTACAGACCAGGGAGATGTGGAAGCACGTCGTACCCTCAACTGAAGTCATTAACTTCCAGTCTCTTAGAATCAGCACCTGTTCCAAATGTTGGAGAATGTTGGCCCAAACTATTTCTGCAGAGTTCTGTTATGAAGATTGAGATTTTCTGATTGGCCTTGACACAGTGAGGAAAGACATTCAAAACTACTGTGGACAAGGGGTGGAAATTTTTTTTGAGAGAGAGGGAGGGCACGTGAACAGAGGAGAGGGGCAGAGAGAGAGAGAGAGAGAGAGAGAGAGAGAGAGAATCTTAAGCAGGCTCCACTGCCAATGCAGAGCCTGACTCGGGGCTTGATCTCACTACCCTGGGATCATGACCTGAGCCAAAATCAAGAGTGAGACGCTCAACCAACTAAGCCACCCAGGCACCCTAAGAGGTGGAAATACTTAAGGGATCAAGTAAATTCCACCAGAATGTTAATAGGTTTTATTATAAGTTACATTTATTTTGAACAGAACCAACTAGTCAAAACCAAAAATGTACTCATTAGAAACCCATTTTCAAGGCATATCTGTGTGCAGTGAAAATAGGTACCTCCTGAAACACGAAGAACAAATAAAAATAGTTGACCTACAAATGTGAAGCATCACAACATGGATAGGTGATTTACTTTAACCTTCAGACACTATAATGAGGCTTAAATTCACAAACAATTCCAGCTGTAACTGTTAATTTACTCTTTTGACATTGGTGATATCACCACCCACAATGACTTACTAGATTTGGATTAAACATATGTTCATTTTAATTTGAGGACCATCTCACTAAAATGATCCTAATTGCTAATTTTTTGGCAATTTTGCTACCTTCACTTAAGTGCTTGGTATTTAATTGTCTACTTAATCCTCCTAACAAGAGCATTAGCACTTATCTCGAGGGGTTATCTTGAGGCCTATTGAGTTGATATATGTAAAGTGTTTAGATCTTGGCTCGTAATAAGATTTCAAAAAGTGCTATTTGGTAAGCGGAATTATTATCCACATTTTAAAGTTAGAGAGAACTCCTAAGGTTATAAATCTTCCAGAATCCATGTTCTTGTCCACAATTCTGTGCTTAGTGTGAATTGTCTGAAATTAGAAATCATGAGTGTAAGAGAGGACACCCATATCTTTAACATCCAATTCCCTTCCCCTACAGTTCTATTCGCTTGATATTACTTTTCACTAACTTCCATTTCATACCCTCTCTGATAGCACGTTTCCTTGCTTCAGACAGACCTTTGAGTCTCTCTGTGCACAAGCTATTTCTCACTTTTGGAACGATTTCCAGGGAAGCATATTGTGTCTTATGTCTAATTATTTGTTTCAATATCTACCTATTTCTGAAGCTTTCTGAAGCTTATTTCATCTTTTTTCAATCTCTAACCTATCTATATAATCCCTGACCTCTTAATATTCTTCACTTTTCCCCTTTGTATTGAGAAGTATGCTTGGAAACACCTCTGTTATTCTCTCTATTGGATTCTTAGGAAGTAGAAACTGTATCTGAAGTCTAAGTTGTTATTCTCTACAAAGTCCCAATTTATTATAGATGTAAGCTTCTAAGGATGCCAGCATTAGGAAGCTGCAATTTGGCCGACATGTTCCAAAACGATACTCTTATCAAGGAAAATTATTTTAAAAATTTGATCACAATATCCAAATTCCTAAATATACTAAATATTGTACAATTGTGAAAACTACTTTTCTCTCCATTGAATAGGTCTGAAGTTCAAAAGCAAAAGTGTACATTCTAGCCATTAATATTTCGTATATTGTGTGTCTAATAACTGAAGTAGAGCGTGCAATGACTCAAGTAATGCACAGTGTTCAAATAATAAATCACCTCAGTATTTAGAAAGTATTGTGCCATGAATCAAAACCTTCATTAGAATCATAAGATATTTCACTTACGTTACATCACAGTGACTGTGAAATATTACACACATTTTCAATACAAAGTTAGGTAAAAATTTCCCAATACTGGATTTACATTTTGTGCATATTACTATGTCAGTCCTACATCCTAGAAGGATTCCTACAGTAGAGAGTGAGTATGATTGCTGAAGAATAGCCCTGCTGCTCATTCTACACCAAGGACTAACGGGATATCAGGCAAATGATTTATCTTGTCTCCATCTCAATTTTCTCATCTGCAAAATGGGTGGGTTGACACAATCCTGACTTGTTTCTAAATTCTATCAAAAATCTCTATATATTCCACATAACTTTCAAAAGATTGGTAAAATATTATTCATGAGAATGATTGAACTTTGTTACCAGACAGCATATTTAATATCTATGATGTTCATACTTTATAATTGAAACTTTCATAATTGAAAATTAATGCTACAGTGCTACACTCAAGATAAAATTATATTTCATGCTATGCTACTCTAAGCAGTTTCATAATTTGTAATAAAACATTCAGCATGTTTTTATAAGCATTTCCTTGATCTTTATAGAAAAATAATCTCCATATTAAGAAAACTTTAGGGAAAAAACTGATAATGTACAAATGTTGCACATAACTTTCCATTGGGTATTTTTAAAAAAATTATATATTTAAGTGATTACAAAAATTAAGTACATTTCAGAGACACAGGAGTGTTTTATTCTATTATTAGGATGCAAATTTTCCTACCAAATTGACCTCCCCTTTGCTTCTGGGGGGCTCTATTTTCTACTTTCAATTTAGAAATACTGCATGAGGTAGGAGACATACCAGAAAGCAAACACAAATGTATCAGAGTAAATCATACCCATTTCCAAGCATGGATATTGGCACAGTTTTTATGAAGGCTATGTTTCTTTATAATGATCTCTACCCATATCAGTTCTGCTTATCAGTGCTTTTAGAAAACATATTCAGACAGTAAAGATATTCAACACTGAAGACCAAGATGCTAGGGAAGAAAAATGACTTATTGCAAATAATTCATTTCGGATAATGCAGGAGATTTATTCAACCAGACGCTCCTGAGTTCTGAAGTCTGACAGCTGAGCAAGACAGTAGCCATGGTTATCTGCCTCTGCGATGGCTGTCAAAAACAATAGCTTTTAAACACTTTTTTTAATGGAATTTTTTTTAATGGAAGTGAAAATATCAGGGAGAGTGGAAATCAAATTATTATTATTATTATTTTTTTTTTTGCTTTTCCTTTCAACCACTTTAAAACAGATTCAGAGGTCATTTTGCTAAGGAATTTGCTAGTGACATACAAATAACTTCATATTCAAAGTAGAATGAACAAAGATGATATAACTATAAACACATCAGCTCCCTTTCTGGATATTTCCTGGTTTATCTCATCATTAAATTTTTGCTTGGTTTAAGCTTGATGATTCCTGTTTAGGATACTTATTATACTGAATGAAAACATGATTTGAAAGGGAGAGCCAGAACAAAGATCGAAGTCACAAAGTATAAGAAGAAAGCCTCCATTTGGCTTACTGCTTTTCTTTCTTCCGTATTGATCTTTATTGTTTACTTACAGACTTTTAGAGCTAGAGAGAGAATGACGCAATTATCTAATTCAACTGTCTATTTTAAAGCAAAGGAATTATTGTTTCATTAATGAAATGTAAAAATCATTGCTGCACTACAGTAATTCAATATTTCCTATTATGAATGTTTCTTGGTTCTATCCCTAATATTGCTATTTATTCCAAAGTATATTCTTTTCAGCAAAGTAAACCTTAAAAGTGCATAGCAATTGGAAACATTATTTTTGAATATATTTCCAAGTAACACTGTCCACTTTTGAAGCCCAATGCTTGGGAACACATGTGCAAGTTTTTTTACAGCTACTCAGTGACCTTAGGACAGGTCACACCTCATCAAGCTGGTGACATTGTATGCTGCTCAGTGTCAGGCCTGCTGAATCAATCAGAAAAGACATAAACTGAAATATGGACTGTGTCTTGCTAGAATTAAAAATCAGATGTTACATCTGTTTTTTAGTTTGACATGTGCCCTTGATCTTCAGTTGTGAGAGCAACTTTATTATATTTTTTATGGTTTAAAAAGTATTTACAGGTGTCAGACCTCAATAATTTTAAGCAAAGGGATTATTCCTTCACAATTCAAATAATCTCATAAATAAAATGCTGTTTATAAACTGCACCTTCTTGTTACAACTGGACTAGCCTCATAAAATAGGAAAATAGAGGTCTAGTCTTTTATGGTCCAATGTTTAAAAATTTATATGTACAAATATATGTAGATAGTTATTGTTTATATTTATCCATCCACATTTCAATATGTATTAATTATGTGGCAGGCTAAAGATTAACATATTGTGTGTATTAGTCAGAGCTTATAAGCTAAACACAAAGTTTGATCATTTGTAGACTTACAAACCACAAACAGGCGTATACGATAATCAGAAACGGAGTTTTGTCTCGTTCTTTGTTCTGATATTAGTCCTGGGGAATTCATCCAGAATATCAAAGTAAAGTTTGGAAGGAAAAGGTAACCAGGAACTACCAACATCTGTGATCCATGTCTCCATTGTGGAGAAAAAAAGTTTTAGTGGAAATTTATAGGAAAATATCACTGTCAATAGCGTAACAAACAGGCAGGTAAGAGTGGGAGGGGAGGTGAAACTTAAGGTAACACTGTATTGAAGTAAATCTTATCTTACATTTTATTCCACTGGATTTATTCAAGCCTATTTATGAGTATTCTTTATTGGCCTTAATTTTTATCCCCAGTAATAACAGTCTTCAAACATACTATTTGCTAAAATCTGCATGGTTCTAAAGTGAACTATTTTAGAAAACTACGTGCAACTTAATGGGAATAATTAGAACCATGAGGCCTCCAAGAAATGTTTTAATCCATTTAAACCTTTGGAGTTTTTAAAATAAGAACTCCTGCTATGCACAGATTATTGGGTCAATATTTATATTTAAATAGGGAGAAATATAATTGTAAAACACAAACATAATTATGTTTGGCTACAGCATTTTACATTTTCCAAAATGTTTTAATGTACTCCGCCTGATTGGGATGTCACAACAACCGTATATTGTAGGTAAGTGAGTTATTATTGTACTCCTTAAGCATCTCCTGCATTGCAATTTCCCTCCCTGCTTTCATCTAGCACTGTATTTATTCTTTCCTCATGACAATGAAAGAAAAAAGCCTGAACCTAACCTACTCGGGAAGTCATCAAACACTCATTTTATATGTATATGTGCCCCAAATTATAGTTGAAGTCTTAGCAACCTCATCTTGATCTCTGTTTTAAATATCTGAACACTAGTACGGCCAGTTGTAGGGGAAGACCATTCACTGCTAGTAGGGACATGATATTGGTTTCGTTTACATGCCTGGAAAAAAAAAGAAATATTTTATATGCATATCATATATGTGGCACACATCTGCATATATGTATGCTATCACTATTTATAAATTTAGAGGCGCCTGGGTGGCTCAGTGGGTTAAGCGTCTGACTTCGGCTCAGGTCATGATCTCACGGTCTGTGGGTTCGAGCCCCGCGTTGGGCTTTGTGCTGACAGCTCAGAGCCTGGAGCCTGTGCCTCCCTCTCTCTCTGCCCCTTCCTGGCTTGTCCTCTGCCTCTGTCTCTCAAAAATAAATAAACATTTAAAAATTTTTATAAAAATTAAATAAATAAATAAAAATAAACTACAAACTTACAAGTGCAAAATGAGCAGCAGAATTCAATAGGAGGAGGAACATATTATTCCCAGAATCGAAGAAATGTCTTTTTGACTTTGGTATTCTACCCACAATTGGGCAGAATAAAGAAACAAGAATTTCAATCTGAATTTCCTCAGATGCTGGCCTCGCTTAAAATTATAAGCGTTACCAGCTCGTTCAAATGCCTTGACAGTAAAATTACCAGTAGTCCAAAAGTGATTTCAAGATCTCAGGCTTCATCTAGATGTAGACTTCATCTAGATAACTAAAAATGAAACTAATATCGAGATGTGCAATACATAAACAATATTGGCCAATACTATTCTCAGGGCACCACTGATGGTTTTCACGCTAGCAGAGGGACAGTCTGAAGCTTTCTGGTCCCAGTCGTCCTGAGGTTTCCTATATTAATCATGTGTCTGGCTAATAGAAGCCTGGGACTCAAATATTTGCAGTATATGGGATATCATCCCCAGGTATCAAGTTATACCTGTAAGGTTTACCTGAGAGCTGGAGGAAAAATGAAACTTGCAACTTTGTCTTTCTAAATACCTACTAAAGCCTGTGGGACTAGGAACGGGGGCACAAAAGGGCCCAACATTCACAGATGTTAAGTCCCTGAGAGATCTTATCTTAGAAAGGCTGAAGACAGCACAAGATGCCGGATTTCATAAAAGGATCTGAGCATGACAGGAGAACTCACCATATCCAACCACCCAGGAAGTATTTTGAGCGCTCCAGGATGAAAGGGTTGGGAAACAGAGATGGGTTTAGCATGAAGCAAATGAGGTTTAAGCTTTGGGGGCCCTCAATGTGCTAAGAGCGTCTAAAGAAGTGTTCACACGGTCATGAATTTTTGGAAATTCAGCA
Organism: Panthera leo; assembly: GCF_018350215.1. Lineage (NCBI taxonomy): Eukaryota > Metazoa > Chordata > Mammalia > Carnivora > Felidae > Panthera > Panthera leo. The sequence continues at coordinate 87,472,256 of NC_056682.1, read as the reverse complement.
AAAATAAGATATTTAACCCTAACCATTAAAGACTACCATCTCTTTCCATCCCAGCCTGCTCTGAAGTTGGAGTCATTACAGGCACGTTTGAGATAGAGTGAAGTAGAAGTCAAGTCAGGAATACATTTATAGCAAGCTTAATGAAGTTTAATGAGATATACTTCTTTGGTTCGCAGGCATGTATGCCTTAGGTTATTGTCAGCTGGGAGAGGCTTTAAGGAACACACCGTTGTGTAGACACACCCAGTTTCATAACACAAGCATACAAGTCCAAAGGTCAAGTCACAATGTGAGCAAATGCTATAGCACCTGGGACCAGAGCACATGGGTAGAGAAGACAATGTGAAATGTACACAGCCAGAAGGTAGACTGTGGAAAATATCCTAATCGTTAGAGGAGTTAAAACTGTAAACAGAGAATTTGATTCACATTGATATCTAGTCAAAGAATTGACTTGTGTCAAGAATATGCTTTCTGGATAAGTGTATACAATTAAAAATGCACTATGGTGGTTTTCTTAAATTCTAAAACCTGGCATGGTGGTAGCAATTGTAAGTGGTGAAAATACCTCTAAACACAAATTTTAATCAACTATCTCGGAGGAAGGGCTGAATTAGCTTTCTGTATCGAAAATACTGTATTTCTTATGTAAAGAAGTATTCAAAGAGTATCAGCCCAAGAGAAGAAAATAATATCTTAGAGGTGTGGAGATTTTGTGATATCTTCGTCATTAGTCAACTTTTTAAAATGTGATGTGGGTTTTGATTTCTATATCAATAGTTTCTTTCATAGCTAAATCTGAATTCATACTTTTGTATCCTTTTCTCAAAGAGTTTCTACAAAACTGAATAAACTTCAGGCTCCACAAAACTTCTATCTTCCTCCAGGTGGTGTATTAATAATATATTGATTTAATTTATACCTGAATCAGGCTGCTGAATAAGGCTCTTCCAATAGTTTGAGATTTCTACTAACACCCCAAAGCTGAGGACTATTGGTGCTAAATAGCACACATTGTTGAGACTGCCCACATACACATCTCCATGTGCCTACTGAAGGCTCTGTCTGCTGCTGCAAACATTATATACCCTTCCAGGCTTAGGTAAAATCAGACTAAAAAGTTCAAAGAGAATGAGTAAGAATCAAGAGTCATTAATCTAAGGAGAGAATATAATGTGCTTTTCTCCTCCACTTCAGGTCCACCTTCCAACCCTTCTCCACCTCACCCCCAGCACCCACAATCCCGCCCAGACAGGCTGACCAGTATGGGTGCATCAACGGGTGCTCATGCCCTCTGGCTCTCTCTGGGTGCCGCTCTTATGGAGAATGAACAGGAGATGGGAAAGAGGAAGGAGAGTTATGGTGTTACCAAAAGCTGGCTGTTCCTAGCAGTGAAGGACACAACTCATGTTGGTTACCTTCTCTACACAGCTCTGCCTTCAGCTTCAGTACCCACTTTCTCCCTAGTATTTCAGTCTTAGGGATAGTTGTTGCAGTTTTGGAGTGGTGGTGGGGGTCCAAAGCTGATGGCCAAGAAAGAATTCTTGAGAGGTCTTTGGTGCAAAAAGATTACTTTATTAAAGCATGGGGACAGGACCCCCGTGGGCAGAAAGAGCTGCACTGGGGTTGTGAGGAGTGGCTGATTATATAGCTGGGAGTTGGTTGGGGAAGGGGGTAGTAAAGACAAAAGGGAGGTTTCCAAAAGGACTTTCATATGCTAAAGAGGACTCCTAAGATACTAGAGGCCTAGCTATTGTCAGGCTAAGATATTTTTCCCTCTAGCAAAGCATTAACTTTTAAAAACAGTAGGGAGGGGCGCCTGGGTGGCGCAGTCGGTTAAGCGTCCGACTTCAGCCAGGTCACGATCTCACGGTCCGTGAGTTCCAGCCCCGCGTCAGGATCTGGGCTGATGGCTCAGAGCCTGGAGCCTGTTTCCGATTCTGTGTCTCCCTCTCTCTCTGTCCCTCCCCCGTTCATGCTCTGTCTCTCTCTGTCCCAAAAATAAATAAACGTTGAAAAAAAAAAAATTAAAAAAAAAAAAAAAAACAGTAGGGAGTTTCTGGAAAAAAAGTTCTAATCCCCTCCCTCAAGTACTTGTCAATGGCAGAAAGTTATAAAGAAATTTCGTTTTCTCTATATTTTCTTCTTGCCTTTGTTCCCCACATCACCATGGAGGGGAGGGTGATGTTAAGGCTCCAGGAAACTGAGTCTATAGGTTTCTGGATATTGCCTTTTTTCTTGTAAATCATTAAAATAGTTGCAAACTGATGGAGACTAATGTCCTGTATGACTTTGGTCTCTATCAGTTAACCATTTGTTTTTCCCTTTCCTTTGTTCTTGGGCAGCTAGGAGTGCCTGAGAAATATCACACCTATCCCACTTGGTGGGGGAGGTGGGGGTTTGAGGGGTGACAGCTTGCCTTTTGCTCCCTCATCAAAGTGACTGTAAGAGTTCAAGGGTATTGAATTTTCCCTTTTGGTCTTCTTATATCCTTCCTGTATCTTTTTAAACACTCATTTTTTCATGAATGAGTGAAATTTACTGTTTTACTTTGATCATTTTATAACAAGCTTTTATTTTCTCATCCTTAGGCTTTGCCAGGTGAGTTCTTTTTTCTAATTTTGTGTGTGTGTGGTGAAATGTACAACATTGACTACCTTAACCACTTTTAAGTACACATTTCAGTGGTATCAGTTTCATTTGTATCCATTATACAACCATTGCCATCATCCATTTCTAAAACACTTCACATCTGGAAAAACTGAAACCCAATACCCATGAAACAATAACTCCCCATTTTCCTTCCCCCTGACTCCTGGCAACCATCACTTTACTTTCTGTCTCTAAAAAGACAATTCATAGAATGGGATAAAATATTTATAAATCATTTATCTGATTAGGGATTAATATCCAGAATATATGGAAAACTATAAAAACTCACCAACAAAAACAGACACTTCAACTTATAAAACAGCAAAAGGCTGTTTTGAATAGACATTTCTCCAAAGAAGACATGCAAATGACCAAACAAGCACATGAAAAGCCCTTGAACATCAGTGATCAGTAAGATCATGCAAATCAAAAACCACAATGAGATATTACCTCACAACCCATTAAAATGGCTACGACAAAGGAAAAAAAAAGGTACAGGTGGAGATGTGGAGAAATTGGAATGTGTGCACTGTTGTTCGAATGTAAAATGGTGCAGCCACTGTGGAAAACAGTATGACAGTTTCTTTAAAAAGTTAAAATACAGGGGCACCTGGGTGGTTCAGTTAGTTAGGTGTCTGACTCTTGATTTTGACTCAGGTCATAATCTCACGGTCGATGGGTTTGAGCCCATTGTTGGGCTCCACACTGCCAGTGCAGAGCCTGCTTGAGATTCTCTCCTTCCGGCCCTCCCCTGCTCTGTCTCCCTTTCTCAAAATAAATACACTTAAAAAAATACATAAATAAAAATAAAAATACAATTACCATATGACCTACCAATTCCACTTCTAAGTATATACTCAAAACAATTGAAAGGAAGGCCTCAAAGAGACATCTGTATGCCCACATTCCTAACACGTTGTTTATGACAGCTGAAACATAGAAGCAACCCATGCCCATTGATAGATGAATGGATAAACAAAAGGTAGTCTATATATACAATGAAATATCATTCAACCTTAAATAGAAAGTAAACAGTTTGTCTCTTTTCAAGTTTTGTAAACTGCTTCTCACTTGACCATTTTGAATGTGATATCTATTTCCTACTGCCACTTAAACTAATGTCTACCAAAACCACATGAGGGGGTCTTCAAGAAAGCTAATCTCTTTGAGTGGTTATCAGTAAAAAGGGGAAATGGATCTTTGAATAACTTTGGATTTCCAGTTTGTCAGTGGCCTTGCTGGTCTTCCTTCTATGCTTCCGGGTCTCCTGCCAGAAGGGGTTCCTCAGACGACTCAGAAGAGCTCACACAGGAACACATTCCCTGCAGCAGGGAATTGAGCACTGGGAGGTCACCAGCAGAGCTTCCTAAGAGGATGCATGTGCCGTAGGAGAGGACCCCGATTTGAGCTTCTGTCACTCGCAGAAGCAAAGCAGAACCCCGAGAATCAATCAAGAAGAAATTGCTTATTATGTGCTCAGTTACACAAAAGATATTTTTCTCTTTCCTTTCCTCCTTTCCAAGCTCCAACACTCTGGAGGATCCAGAGGTGATGAGAGTAGGGATATGAGATAAAATACATGATGCCCAGATCAATTTGAATTTCAGATAAACGGTAACAACGAGCATAGCTGTGTACTATGAAATACTTGGATTATACTTATAATAAAAATAATTTGTTTATCCGAAACTCAAATCTAACTATTTTTCTTTTGTGTCTAGTTTTGTTTTTGATAAATCCGACAGCCCAATCTAAGACGAGGAGACAGTGTCTCAGGATTAGAGCTTTCCCACCCCTACCCCAAACATCATTTTTTTAAGGCTGATCAGTAAGGGGAGGACAAAAGGAGAGTTTTAGATCAGAAATGAGATTGAAATGCTAAACTATTCTGGACCATACTAGCCTTTTTTTCTATGAAATTGAGAAAGTTCTAGAGTCTACATAAATCTCTTTAAATGGTGACAAGGAGAAAAGTAACACATATTCATGTTTTTGGGCCCCACCCCACCAATTTCAGGTTTGTCCAACAAGAAAATTAAACTCAAGAGCTTGATAAAATGTCCAAATACAACCTTGGGTTGTCATTAATTCTACTGTGAAGACTGTCTGTCTACACACAGACTAATGACTACCATCCCTAGAAATAGATACAATGTGTTTTTGAAATAATGGCTGGCTGTGAAAACAGATGTAAGAGTTTTTACGTGGGTTCTCAGACATCAGTGCAGGCTTGGGAAACACCAGATAGCTGAGATGGTGATGAAAATGGGGACTTTCCGATCCCTTCTTAAAAGCCCCTGTGCAGACCTAAAGTACTTGGCTGGAGGTTCAAGTGGAATAACATGAATGCAGCTTTGATAGAGCTTGCTGACCATGCTGATTCCTCTGCGGTGTCCAGGAACTCTTATAAAGAAGGATGTATAGAAAGTGATCCTTAAATCCCACCTCAGATGCTCAGTATTTTTTAAAAAGACTGAATGAACCTCTTCCTAAAGAAAGAATATCTCTGTAAGAATGTCCTACATCTCACAACCTGGCATCCCTCCCTAAAATGGGCACACCACCAGAAACACAATCTCATTTCATAGAAGGGACAGAAAAGTGTGCAGTCCAGTCTTTTGTGGTAACCAGGAAGACATAAAAATAGAAGTAATTCTGAACTTGTCCCCCAGGGAAGACGCTTTGGAGCCCTAGTTAGAATAGGTTGTTTAGATGTGAGCCCACTCTTCTCCTAAAGTTAATGAAGCTCATTTGGGAAGAGGGAAAGAGGAAAGAGATAAAAAGTCTTTACAGTCACCAAGATCTGTGGCAGGGCTATTTGGTGATGCTTTCCATGGCTTGAGACTCAGTAAATCAGACAGGCAGACCCTGCTTCTATGAGTGAGTGCTCAGGTATCAGAGGTCAACTTGGTAGATCTTATGAACTGATAGGATTCTACCTGAGAGTGAAAGATAATACAGAAGGCCTAACTCGTAGGGATAGAGATACATTGTCTTCCACAAGCTTGTCAGAGAAGCCCTTTCTGAGAAGGTAGCATTTAGGATAAGAAGTCAGCCTTGCAAATAGCAAATGGGAAGAGCAACCCAGACAGTTGAAACAGTGCAAGGTAGGATTCAAGGTCAAAAGGAGCACGACATACTTGAGGTATGAATAGAAGTGCATTGACTGGGAACGTGGTGAGAGAGCAAATGACTCAAAGGAGTTAGGGAGGTAAGCTAAAAGTCGAGCAAAAAAAAAAAAAGAATAAATGAGCAAATAAATGTGCGATTACTATAAAGCATATCTGCATTCCACTTATCAAATTTGGGAAGAAAGGATCCTCTAAGTACAAAGTGAGTAGTGACTGTTTTATACAGAAAAGGAAGGCAAAATCAATCCTCAGAACCTGCAGAAATAAAAGAATTTAAAGTCTTGGAGAAAGACAACACGAACGTGACAAGTAGATACAGGGCTTCGCAGTAAGGAAGACACCCTTCTCCCCACCTTTCAAGAAAGCTGATGAAGAAGAAATTTCCCCCCAAGGTTCCCACACTGGGAAAGCACCAATACAAAGAAAAGCCCCCTTGTTTCTTTCCATGGACAGTGGAAAGTTTCTGCTTTGTTTTTGCTTTTGTGTTTGTGTGTGTGTGTGTGTGTATTTTAGTGAGATAAAAGCTATTTATTGACACTGAGTAAAACATATACAAAGAATTCTGAGGAACAAGCTGAAAACTTTCCCTTGCTTATTTTCTCACACAGAGACCCATATTGCCCTGAAGGCAGGATGTACCAGTTTTCCTTTCTGGAAAAGCAAACAGGCAGTAAGCTTCACTGAGAGAGCAGATTTTGTCCTTAAAGACCTGCAGGGCAGACATCCTTCTAGTGAGTGGTAGTAGGGATGGTCGCCCCCAGTGTCAAGACAGGGCCAGCTAAGGGAATCGAGGGCACAGAATAGTGTCTGTAAAACTTCAAGACCATGGCTCAAAACATGTTAAGGGATATCCTGTGTGCTTAAGATTTTCTTACCAGGGAAAGAACACCCCTTAATTGGCTTTTGAGAAGACAGTAGTCATTCCCACTGACAATAAGTATGACAGAGTCATAGTGAGAAGAATTATTTAGATAACTATGACCATAACTGTCAATTTCTAGACTAAGTAGAATTTAGTCTTCAAAAAAGAGATCTTTCAATCACGAAATTCTGGAACTGGAAGATAACTGGAAGTACAAGTCATTAATCTCCCTATTTTTCAAATTAGGAAAATGAAACAGAGACAAAGCAGGTGATTTAAAGACAGCTATAACAGGTGCAAGGTCTATGAGTTTCATGCGCTCTCCCCCTCATTCTTCTTACCGCTCCCAAGGGCGGTATAAACGAGACTCCTAAGACCCCCGAAGAGTGTAAAGGGAGTCCAAGCACAGCATGCCTCTTTGTGAATTTAATCAGTGGAAGTTTTCATCTATTTACTTCTTGCAAGAGAAAAACTGGGGCAAGGGTATGCTTAACATCTCCTTCTCTGAGAGTACATAGCCATGTGTACATGTTGCCTACGGAAGTCTACCGTAGCTAGCTCAGTGTACTTGGAGCAGAAGCGAGCATTGGTCAGAGGAGAAAATGAGTAAGACTCTAGACTCAGAGACATAGGTTTGTAACAATGCTTTGCCAACAAAATGTACTTCAGGGAAAGTAGTCGTTCATTTTTAATTAAATCACCCTTTTATTTGAAGGGCAGATACATCCGTTTTTTAAGTATAGAGAGTAAAAGAAAATTTTAAAATATAAAGAGCTTAAAAAGGGGCAATAATTCAGAAATAATTACCAGGATCAGTAATTTTAAGAGTTTGGGACTCTGCACATTTCTGATGTCAAAATTTCAAAGTGAATTTTAGAACTCCTGTATCTCAGAGCGTATTTAATACCTTTGCAAATAATCAGCTCTTGTTTTTATTTGTATTTCACTATCAAGAACATGCTTTTCTCCCTTGAAGGTGCAATTAAAAATAATGATAATAATAATAATAATATATGAACTGCTGTTTTAGATAGTGTGATCTCTTAAAAATGTTATCATCTCTCTGACTCACTCTATTCCATTTCAATCTATAGTTCTGTAAGCCACAAAATGATGTGGTAGGCAGAATAATGGACCCCCAAGAGAGCTCTAGGTCCTAATCCTCAGCACTTGTGACTATGTTACTTTACATGGCAAAGGGGAATTATCTGTGCAGATGGAATTAAGGTTGTTGATCAGCTGACTTCAAAATAGAGGGATTGAGGCACCTGGGTGGCTCAGTCGGTTGAGCATCCAACTTCGGCAGGGGGCGGTCATGATCTCACAGTTTGTGAGTTTGAGTCCTGTAAATCGGGCTCTGTGGTGACAGCTCAGAGCCTGGAGCCTGCTTCGGATTCTGTATCTCCCTCTTTCTCTGCCCCTCCCCCCACTCATGCTCGCTTTCTCTCTCTCTCTCTCTCTCTCTCAAAAATAAATACACATTAAAAAAGTTTTTAAAAATAAAATAGGGGGGTTATTCTGGATCATCCAGAAGGGCCCAATTAATCACAAGGCATCCTTAAATGTGGAAGAGGGAAGCAGAAGAGTCAAGTGTCAGAATTACACAATGTGAAAAAGACCTGCATAGCCATTGCCAGCTTTGAAGACAGAAGAGGCCCGAGCCAAGCAATGTCGGGCATTGTCTCCAAGAGCCTCCAGAAAGGAACTCAGCCCTGACCTCCTCTTGATTGTAGCCCAGTGTGACCTACATTGGACTTCTGACCTCTAGAAGTCCAAACAACGAGACTAAGATGATAAACTTGTATTGTTTTAAGCTACCAAGTACGGTAATTTGTTACAGCAGTCACAGAAAACTTATATACATGACAAGGGAATATAAAATCACCCAGGTTTGCAAACAATATTAAATAAGTTAGAGTTAAGAAAAATAATTGAATTTGGAAATTAACTTCTCCACAATTTCATGCCACACTTTCCAAAAGGAAATTAACAAATTCAGCTTCTAAAAGAACATGAAAGTGGTGTTGTTTGCACAGAATACACAACTTGTTTAATGTTATTTTACCCTAACCATATTCTCTATTCTTCATTATTATTCCTTTTAAACTTCTGAACTGTCTATTATAAATTAAAAATAAAACTAATCTGTACCATTTTAGTTAAGTATTCTAATCAATCACTCAATATTTGTTGAGTTCTCTCTGCGCAGCTGTTCTCAGAGAATTTACTGTTTATGTTAAGAGATTAGCTTTTATTTTTTAACATAAAAAGAGTGGTACAATAAAAGTAGGAATTTTACAAATGAATTTTACAAATTCCATTAGATGGAATGATTTGAGAATATTCTAATAAATATTCATGGAACTATTAACAAAAAGGTATTTTTATTCAAGACTTTAAGGAGTAGTATAAAGCTTAGTCTGAGATAGATCTGCAAACTTTCAAAAACCAGCAATACAACAACAGCTCTTTTAAACATGTGATATAAATATCGGTGCTTAATTTTTAGGAAAATAGTTTGATTTACATTTGTATTATAAAATAATGAATATCAATCATTATTAATAAACACATATGACTCTATTTGAATAGTCTTATCCTTAAAAGAGAAAACTTAGCATTACTCACCACATACTACAAAATCTCTGATTACTTGGACATTTTTGCCTTCGCATATGTTGTGTTTATTATCGCTATCCTTTATGAGAATTTATTTTCAAATTACAAAAGCAGCACATGTTCATTTTAAATAGAGAATAACATAAATATGGTAAAAGAAAAAACTGACAAATCTTGTCTTCTCCAATCATTGTCTCCATTAAGATACCAATATTAATAGCTTGGCATACGTTCTTATTAACATTTTTGTATGTTAACATAAACTAATCAATGTGTGTTCCTAAGTATTAGAGGGTGTTATTGTTGTTTTTACAAAAGTATGAACTTTCACTATACAAATGAGTCTTTTCTTGAGTCTGTTTTCCTTTTACTAATGTTTCACGGATGTCAGTATTGTCACTAGCTGCATAACATTCCATAGTTTGGACAGTAACACAGCATAATTTCTTCAACATTTCTCTATTGAGGAATATTTTAGATTGTTTTCAATTTTTATCACAGAACACAATGTTGATTCACATGTCTTTTTTGTATACACAAAATATTTACGGCTTATGTTTTTCAGATAGATTCTACAAAACACACTGCTGTGTTACATGTATACTCTTAATTTTAATAGGGGCACCTGGGTGGCTCAGTCAGTTAGGCATACGACTTTGGTTCAGGTCATGATCTTACGGTTCGAGGGTTCAAGCCCTGCATAAGGCTCTGTGCTGAGAGCTGAGAGTCTGGAACCTGCTTCAGATTCTGTGTCTCCCTCTCTCTCTGACCCTCCCTTGCTCGTTCTCTCTCTCTCTCTCTCAAAATAAAAAGCATTAAAAATGTTTAATTCTAATAGATATTACAGATTAAATTCAAGAGTCAGATTACATTCCCAGAGTTGTGGCAATTTGACTCACAGACAGTACATGAAAATATGCATCTTTTTACCATCTAAATAACTGGATGTTTCAATCTTCTGATTATCAACAAACTTATGGTTGAAAATGGAATCTCATTGATCTTTTAATTGAATTTCACTCAAATTAAGCATCTCTTCCTATATTTCTTTTCCATTTGCATTTCTATTTCTGTGGAGGCCTGATTTTGTCTTTTGTTCCATTTTTGTACTGAATAGCTTTCCCTTTCATTTCATTCTTAATTGGTAGGAGCTTTTAATATTTAGAGATATTTGTACTTATTCTACCATATGTCTTATAAATATTTTCTCTCAAATAATTTTTATATTTTGATGTTTTATTGTGTCTTTTTCCACATAGAAAATTTTAATTTTTATATAAAAAATTTGTCATTTTTTTACTTCTGAGGCACCACTGTAATTTTTTATTGAGAGGAAAGTAGTAATTAAGCATTTTGCGTTAGTCCTAATAGTTTTCCATTCATTCCTTAATTCACTAAATTCAATATTAAAAACATCCTGAAACTTGCTTACGTACCAAACTCTCTAACATTATAGTTTACCAAAAATTATTTTCAAAACAAAGTAATTCCTAAATTTAAAAATTCCTAATTTAAAAATTCCTAATAATTTTTTAAATGACATACATCTATAGAATTTGAATTTAGAGATTATCATCTTTATTGTTGATAATTGACATTTGCTGAGTTAGTAGCAGTGTCACTGGCTAAATTGCTCCCTAGAACATTCAGAATATTCTGTCATTATCAATATGAAATGTTGCACCTTTAAAATAAGACACAATAAACACATGTATCCATGTGTTTGTCTGTAAACAAATGAATAAATGTAGAGATAGATTAACAGCTTGGAGCCAGGTAAATTAGCAGGGATGGTAGGGATAATATGTGAGAAAAATTCAGTTTAGTGTAAAATTTTGCCATATTCTGTTACCTGAATCTTCCTAAATCTATCTATCTCCTTTATGGTAGTATGAAGGTCTGAACACTATTACATGAGAGATTAGGAATTGGCATCATTCTGAAAACCCATTACACCGCTGTATCTCATTCAGTTGAATAGAATGCAAAAGGTCGGCCTGGCATTCACATTCTCTTTTCTCCAAGGAAAATCCACTGATTTCAGAATTCTCATCAATCAGCTCTAGAAGCTGAGCAGAGCTTTTGACATCTTTGTGAAACAAAAGGGGATAAGTCTTGGACTTAAAGGTCCTGGGAGTACGCAGCTACCTGAAGGACAGCACCATTCTCCTAGTCTGCCCTGGGGTGTGACCTGGAAGCCGTGGAGGTGCTGGTTCTGGCTGGATACCGCGTGCATAAGGAGAACAAGCTGAGTCTGGCACCCCCGGGGACCTGGTCTGGCAGGTGTGCAAAGGACCCGCTCCGGGCTGGCTGCCCGGAGAGCAGAAGGATCTTGTGGCCTCTTCTCCTGAGCGCTTGGGCAGGAGATCCCAGAGACTCAGCCCAGCACCAGGGAGGCACCCTCCCTCTGCATACAGCTGAGGTTGCCCGGCCAAATCTCAAGGTCCCCAAAGATGCTGCAAAGTGAACTTCAACTACAACCTGGAGCAGGCAGATGAGCTAAAGCTGCAAATTGAGATGGTGGAAGTGATACAGGGGAGTGGGGGTGACTGGTGGCTGGGGAATAAGAACAAGCAGCTGGCAGCCTTCCCATCCAACTTTGTGGAGTTGCTGGACAGTGGGCTCCTAAGCCTCAGGAACCCAGACATGCCTTCAGTCAGCCGTGGTCTCCAGTAGGCCTCCCAAGGTGAGCAGCCTGACCTATGACAGCCCTCTAGACTACCTGCAGACAGTCTTCCGCACTGAGATCTACAGGGTCCTGTCCAACTACCAGCCTGAGGCCCCGGAGGAGTTGGTGCTGGAAGAAGGATGAGGTAAAAGTACTGAGGAAGACCATGGAGGTTAAGGAAAGTGGTATCTCGGGAATCAGCTCCTACTAAGGAATCAAAGAAGATGCTGCTCAGAACAGCCCTCCCTACAGTCAAGAAGCTGGTGACAGCTCCCCACTGGGCACAGTACAGCCAAACCATCTGAGACACCCAGTGGAGCCAGTTAGGAGTGCCCATCCCAGACTCAGGCTCCAGTGGCAGCTTCCTCGGTGGGGGGGGGGGGGGGGGGGTCCAGGCCACCCCGGCAGAAAGGGATTGAAAATCCAGGCTTCCTGGCAGTGCTCTGCAACCAATCACGAGAAAGGGCAGAGCAGCCTAGCAAAGGCCCCTCCTGTGAATAAAACCCCCACCCCAGAGAAGACTCTGTCTCCAGATAAGGCCCCCACCCCAGAGGAAACCCTGACTCCAGATAAGGTCCCCATCTCAGAGGAGGCCCTAACTCTGGAGTTCAAGGTTCTAGCCCCAGACAACCCCACCCTGGAGGAGAGCCTGACTGGACAACTGCCCCCAGCTCAGACAGTGCCATTTCTGGGGATGAGGCCCCTGTCCCAGAAGTCCCACCTGAGGATGAAGCCCCTAGCCTAAAGATGGCCCTTCTTGGTGACAAGACCTCCACCCTAGAAAAGGTCTCAACCCCTGAGCAGGCGCTCTCTGAAGAGACGTTCACCAGAGACAACACTCAGTTCCATCACTTCTTTCTGGAGCAAGCCCTGCCAAAGTTCAAGTCTCTTGTAGCCAATAAGACTCAATCCCAAGAAGTCCACATGCCAGAGGAGCCCCACCCCTGCATGATGATGCACCATCTCTATCAGAGGGACAGCCCCCCCTTCCAGTCCAAATCCAATCCAGGGTCCATGCCTGCCCTTGAGAAGGCTACAACCCTCTTCTCCGAGGCACCTGGGAGCATGAGGCTACCTCGAAAGAGGCTGTACTCCCCAAAGAGGAAGTGCCCCAGAGAGAGCAGGCATCCTACTCGAAAGAATCCTCATCCCATCAAGTCAACTCCAGACCTTGAAGACACTCCCACCCTACTTTCCTTGGTCCCACAAAATCTCAGGGACAGCGAACATGATAGGTGATATAATGAGGCTACAGGATGAGATGCAGTCTTTAAGGAAGTGTGGGAGCAGATGGGGAGTGCAGCTAGAGAGGAAGCTGGCCGACATCTGGGAGGAGCTGAAGACCGAGAAGTAGAAGCTCCAGCTGCTGGAGGTGCAGATGAAGCAGGGGACTCAGGAGTTCAGGATCCGGGGCTCCATCCATGCACAGATGCAGAGGCACCGAGGATGGGGCAGGGAGGGACTAAGGCAGGACTCCGGGGGCGGGGGGGTGGTCACATTCCGGCCACCTCCTTTGCACACAACTTTGAGAAATGCAAAAACCTGCCTTGTACGTGGAGGGGAAAAAAAAAAAAAGACAGGAAGTAAAAAGAAAAGATTTTAAAACAAAAGGTCCCAGTAAAATCTCTCAAGCTCTAGATTAGGAACCTAAAAGCTATGGTTTAAAAGAGTAAAAAGGAAACATGCCAGCCCTCATAAGGGCTGCAGCTACCTTCAAATGAAATAAGCATGTTTAAATAATCTAGTATCAACAGGATTCTTATCCACCTGACAGAAGTCAAGGCAAATCATCTCTGAGTAAAGATAATTGTGCCTTAAGCATCAAATTATTTTTACAAATTTTCACACCAATATCCAATTCTCAATCACAAATAAGCACATGAAGAGATGGATTAACTTGATGAAAAACAAACAATAAACAGTAGAAACAGATCTTCAGGGATCCAGATAAGCAAAAGAGACTTTAAAAATGAATATGTTGCTTAAGTTCGAGAAACCAAAAGACAAGAATAAGAATACTGCAGAAAACTAGAAAGTATTAAAAAAATAATAACCAATAGAAACTCTAACTGAAAGAAACAAAACCAAAATGTAAAAGTACTGGATAGATTTAACAGCAAATTAGACACAACTGAAGAAAGAATTAGTAAACGACGAGGCAAGCTATAAAGAAAATAAGCATCTGAAAGCATGGAAAAACAAATGGAATATACAGAAGAGAATATAGAAGGCATAGGGACATGGTAAAAAAAAATTACATGGTCTATTATATGTGTAATTGGAGAAGAAAGAGGTAATGAGGTGAGGTAATATTTGCAAAGATAACAGCTAAAAATTGTTGCAGTCATACATTTCTACAGTCTCCAATTGTTACGATGCATTGGTATACTATAAATCATAAAAATGAATGACTTCTAGTTATATCAAAATAATATGAATTAATCTTACACACATAATATTAAGGGGAGGCAGCCAAACACACATATGATTTGTACATATAAAGTTCAAAAACAGACAAAATTATGTTATAATGTCAGAAGTCAGAATAGCAGTTATCTTTAAGACAGAAGAAGAAAATACTGATTGAAGAGTCATAAGGCAGGCTTCTGAGTGCTGACAGTGTTCTATGTGTTGACCTTGGTGTCAGTTACCCAGGCATATTCACTTTGCAATATATATATATATATATATATATATATATATATATATATACACATAGTTTACATTGTATAAATTTGTTATACTTCATATAAAAGTTTAAAAATAAAGCAAAATAATAATTATAATATGCTTTTGGTAGAGAAAAATATTAATTCCAAAAACAAAAATAAATTTATTTTTGTAATATTTATTTATTTTGAGAGGGAGAGAAGGAGGAGAGGGAGAGAGAGAGAGAGAGAGAGAGAGAGAGAGAGAGAGAGAATACCAAGTAGGCTTCACACTGTCAGCACAAAGCTGGATGTGGGGCTCAATTTCACAAACTGCGAGATCATGACCTGAGCAGAAAGCAAGAGTCAGACATGTAACCCACTGAACCACTCAGGCATCCCAAGAAATTTATCATTTTAATATGGTTCTTAAATTAAGAATTACATTTTAAGATTTACATTTTAAATATGTAACTATTAGTAAGACTATAGACTGTTCCACAGTTTCTGCAATTTAGGACTCCTCTGATGAAAAAAAAGGTTTACTACAGCTCACTCTAGCAAAAAGAACCTTTGTAATTATACTTATAAGATTTTTCCAGTATTTTTTATTTTTCTGATTTCCAAAATGGTCAGATAGAATATATAAATACTGAAAGCTGCGTGTGAATGTCTTTCCTTTTTCAGAAACATGACTTCTATATACTAAGTAATATATATGCACAAAGAACCTGCTAGTCATAATGTCCATTCTGGTTCAGATTCAAGAGAGCAAGTTATAAGAGGGATCCCTTTTAAATTATCTGATTAAGTTAACTGAGCAAATCTTGATTGCTTGCTTGATATGGAATCACTGATATACAAAAATTTTATGATGAAATCTATAGCCTTAAATTATATTTTAATGAGACTCGAAGAAAGTATATATCATCACCAATAGTTGAAACTATTTAGTGATTTTAACAAGGTATCAATATGCCAAACACAAAGAAAATATGTGAAATCTCATTATTAGGTGTGAATGCTAAAATTGAGGGGTCATTTCATTGTTTAACAAATTCCTAGGAACAGGAAACCTAATCATTTACAATGATTACTGTTGATAATCTAAAGCATGAACTACTCTGAGACTTGCCAAGAGAGATGTGAAAAGACATTTCTTCAATCAAGTGTAAGAAAAGCCATAGAGATCAACTTTAATAATAAATAAGTGTTGAAATGTCAAGAGAAATGTTATAAAAACTAATCTATATATCTCTGCACTATTTTTTAAACTTCTTTTCATGTAGTTTTATCCTTTTAAAGAGGGCAACTTATGAAAGAATAACAAAATTGAAGTGTACGTCACTGAAAATTTTTTTCATATAAATAAATCCATGAATCAGCATGTACATAGAGATACACTTATATTTGTATCATCGCACTTAACACATCATCCTAAAACTGTATATTTATTTATTCCCCCAGTGCATTGTAAGCACTACATAGGCAGGAGACAATATCTTGTTTACATTCCCAGGACCTTACACAATATGATACTCACTAAACACTTGTGGCACTTAACTGAGACTTAAAAAAATAGTCTTATTTCAGCAATCCCCCCAACTTAAATTATAATAGCAAATTTACACTAGTGCCCCATCTTATTATTTAAAATAAAGAGCAGAGAAATAAGGCCTCTGGGCAGAGACTAATCTCTGCTTCTCAAAATTCATGCCCTTCCTCATTATTAATAATAGAACTCCAATTTTTAGCTGTGCACTTGCCATCCAGTAAAAAGACCTTTCCTTGCTTCCCTTGCAGTTTAGTACAGTCGTGTTAGCAAGGCCATTCAGGCAATGAGTACTTTCAAAAGGAGAAGGCAAGTAAACAAATTATATATTAAAATACAAAATATACATGATAAAACTAAGTATATTATCAAATTCAGAATGCTCTAATACCACCATATGGTAGTGTGTTAACCTCCTAACTATATACGAATAAAAGGACAAGCTATTGTAACTATAGCTACAATAATTTGTTAATGAATACACAATATAAAAAAGGTAAATTGTGATATCAAAAATATGTTACATGTTAATTGTGTCTCAAAAAAATAAAAGAAAAGTTAAAACCAAAGGTACAACTGAAAGAAAGAAAGAAAGAAAGAAAGAAGAAGAAAGAAAGTCAAAGTGTAGAGTTTTTGTATATGACCAGATTTAGGTTGATATTAACATAAAAGACTATTATAGCTACAAGATATTTATGTAAACCTGATGGTAACCACAAAGCAATGACTTACAGGAGATCACAAAAGATAAAGAAAGTGAATCAAAGACCACTATGGAAATTCCCTAACCCAAAAGGAAGGCAGTAAGAGAGGAATAAAGGAACAAGGAAATTTACAAAGCAGCCAAAACAATAAGATGGCATTAGTAAGTTCTTACCCATCAAAAATGAATTCGATTCTCCAATCAAAAGGCATAGAGTTGTGGTGCCTAAGTGGCTGTCAGTTAAGTGTCCAACTCTTGATTTCAGCTCAGGTCATGATCTCATGGTTGTGAGATGGAGTTTTGAGTCAGGCTCCACGTTGGGTATGGAGCCTGCTTAAGATTCTCTCTCTCTCTCTCTCTCTCGCTCTCTCTCTTTCTCTCGCTCTCTTTCTCCCCCCTCCCTCTTCCTCTCCCTTTCCCTCTCTCCCCCGCACCTCCCCTGCTCATGTGTTGTGTGCTCTCTCAAAAAAAAAAAAAAAAAAAAAAAAAAAAAAGGCATAGGGTGTCTGGATGAATAAAAAACAAGACTCAACAAAATGTTGTCTACAAGACATTAACTTCAGCTTTAAAGACACACATAGATTCAAAGTGAAGTGATGGAAAAAGATATTCCATGCAAATGGGAACAAAAGAGAGTGGGGTAGCTATACTTGTATCAAACAAAAAGGACATTAAGCCAAATAATGCAACTAGAATAAAAAAAGATAATGATAAAAGGGTTATTTCATCGAGAAGATGTAACAATCATAAATACATATGCACCCAACACTGAAGTACCTAAATGTATTAAGCAAATACTAAAGGATATGAAGTGAGAAACAGATAACAATATAATGATAGTTGGGGATTTCAATACCCATATTCAACAACGGAAAATCATCCTGACAGAAAGTCAATAAAAAATATTGGAATTGAACCATATTTTAGACCAAATGGTCCTGACATATGCAAAACATTCATCCAACAGCATCAGAATAAACATTCTTCTAAAGTGCATACAGAACATTCTCCAGGATAGATCATACAATAGGCTACAAAACAAAGCTTCACAAATGAAAGAACATTAAAATAAAATCAAGTATTTCTTTCCAATTTCAATGGTTTGAAAATAGAAATCAATAATGGGAGGAGAGCTGGAAAGTTCAAAATATGTGTAAATGAGACAATATATTCTTGAAAAGCAGATTTGCCATCAAAAGGGAATTCAAAAAAATCTTGATTAAAAAAAATCTTGATATAAATTAAAATGAAAACACAATATACCAAAGTTTATAGAATTCAGCAAAAGTAATTCTACATGGGAAGTTTATAGCAATACATTCCTACAATTTAGAAAAAAGAAAGATTTCAAATACATAACATTACATATCAAGGAACTAGAAGAAGAAAAACAAACTAAGCCCAAAGTTAGTAGAAGGACAGAAATAACAAAGATCAGAGCAGAAATAAATGAAATAAAGACCAGGAAGACACTAGAAAAAAAAATCAACAAAACTAAGTGCTAGGTTTTTGAAAAGATAAACAAAATTGACAACAAAACTTAGGATAGACTAGAGAATAAGAAAGAAAATACAAATATTTAAAATAAGAAATGAAAGAGAAGACATTAAAACTAAAAACACAGAAAAACAAAGAATTATAAGAGACTATTATCAACAATTATACTCTAACAAATTGGATAATCTAAAAGAAATGGATAAATCTGGAAACATGGAACCTACCAAGGCTGAATCACAAATAAATAGAAAATATGAACAGACCAATAACAAGTAAGGAGATTGAAGCAGCAATTAAAAATGTCCTAACAAAGAAAAGCCCAGAACCAATCCTTCTCAAAGTCTTCCAAAGGTTGGAGTGGAGGGAACACTCTCAACTCATTTTAAGAAGCCAGCATTATCCTGATACTCAAACCAGATAAGATCACTATAAGAAAACCAAAGGCCAGTATTCTTGAAATATATAGATTCAAAAACTCCCCCCAAAATATTATCAAACCAAATTCAAGAGCACATGAAAAGGATCATACACCATGATCAAGTGGGATTTATCCCAGGGATGAATGATGGTTCGACATAGGCAAATCAATAAATGAAATACACAGTTAGTAGAATGAAAGATAGCAATCATATAATCATCTCAATATATGCAGAAAAAGCATTTGTCAGAATACAACATCCTTTCATGATAAAAACTTTCAACAAATTGGGCATAGAAGAAATGTACCTCAAAATAATAAAAGTGATACATGACAAGACCACAGCTAACATCACACTCAATGGTGAAAGACTGAAAGCTTTTTCTCTAGGATCAGGAAAAAGAATGTCCATTCTCACCATTCCTATTCAGCATACAACTGTAAGTTCTAGCTAGAGCCGTTAGGCAAGAAAAAGAAATAACAGGCATTCGAATTAGAAAGGAGGAAGTAAAATTGTGTCTGATTGCAGATATGATTTTATACTTAGAAAATCCCACAGACTCCACCTAAACTGTTAGAACTAAGCAACAAATTCATTAAAGTTGCTGGAAACAAAATTGACATGCAGAAAACAGTTGTATTTACATACACTAACAATAAAATATCTGGAAAAGAAATAAAGAAAACAGATTCATTTATAATAGCTTAGAAAAATAAAACAAAATAATTAGGAATAAATCTAATCAATGAGGTGAGAGTTCTGTATACTGAAAACTAGAAGATTTTGATTAAAGAAATTGAAGATACAAATAAATGGAAAGTTATTCCATGCTCATGGACTTGAAGAATTAATATTGTTAAAATGACCATACTCCCCAAAGCAATCAATCTATAGATTCGATATAATCCTTATCAAAATTCCAATGAAATTTTGTATGGAACCACAAAAAAACCCAAATAGCCAAAACAGTCTTGAAAAAGACCAACACTCGAGGCATCATACTTCCTGATTTCAAACCATACTTTAAACCAATAGTAATCAAAGTAATGTGGTACTGGCATAAAAATAGACACACAGGAGAACTGAACAGGACTGACATCCCAGAAATAAGCCTGCACATACAGATCAACTAATATTTGACAAGGGAACCAAGAATACTTGTTGAGGAAAAGATAATCTCTTCAATACATGGTGTTAGAAAAACTGGATAATCACATGTAGAAGAATGAAACTGACCCCTACCTTATATTATTCACAAAAATTACTTTGACATTAATTAAAAACCTAAACATAAGGGTTGAAACTGTGAAACTTCTAGAAGAAAACACAGGGAGAAAACTCCTTAACATTAGTCTTGGAAACATTTCTTTGGATATTACACCAAAAGCATAAGCAACAAAAACAAAAATAAATATGTGAAACTACATCAGACTAAAAAAGAAAATAATTCTGCTTTTGCACAGCAAAAGAAACAATCAACAGAATGGAAAGGCAATCTACAGAATGGTAGAAAATATTTTCAAATCATATGTCTGATAAGGGGGTTTACATCCAAAATATATAATGAATTCATACAACTCAATAGCAAAATGCCAAATAATCTCATTAAAAAACAGGCAGAGGAACTGAATAGATATTTTTCAAGAGAAGATATACAAATGATCAACAGGGACATGAAAAGATGCTCAAATTTATTAATTATCAGGGAAATACAAATGAAAACCACGATGAAATATCACCTCACACCTGCTAGAATGTTTATTACCAAAAGACAAAAGATAACAAGTGCTGGTGAGGATGTGTTGGAAAAAGGAACACTTGTAGGCTGTTGGTGAGCATGTGAATTGGTATGGTCATTATGGAAAAAAGTATGGAGTGTCCTCAAAAAATTGAAAATAGAACTACCACGTAATCCAACATTTCTACTTCTGGGTGTATATCCAAAGGGAATAAAATTAGGATATCAAACAGATATATGAATATCCATGTTCACTGCAGCATCATTCGCAATAGCCAAGATACAGTAACAACCTACATAACCATCCAGGGATGGTAGATAAAGAAGATGTGGTATATATGTAGACAATGGAATACTATGCAGCCATGACAAAAAAAGGTAAATTTGCCATTTGTGACAACATTGATACACCTGGATGCATTATGCTACGTAAAAGAAGCCAGTTGGAGAAAGACAAATACTGTATGGTCTCACTTATACGTGGAATCTGAAAAAGCCAAACTCCTAGACAGTAGAAGGATGGTTAGAGTAGAAAGGTGGTTACCAGAGGCTTGGGGGTAGAGGAAACGGAAAGATGTTGATCAAACGGAACAAAATTCCAGTTATAAGATGAATAAGTTCTGGGGATCTAATGTACAGCATGGTAACTATAGTTAATAATACTCTATTATATATTTGAAAGTTGTTAAGAGAGTAGATCTTACATATTCTCACCACAAAAAAAGAAATGGTAATTATGTGAGGTGACGGATGCATTAACTTACTGCTACTCTGGTAATCATTTGGCAATATATAAGAGTATCAAATCAACATGCTTTACACCTTAAACAAAATGTTTATATGTTATATGTTATATGTCAGTTACACCTAAATAAAGCTAGGGGGTGGGAAAGCCATCTGAAATAGATAATAGCGCCATTTCCTATACTACAAGTGAGGAAACCAAGGCACGAAAAGATCAAATAATTTGCCACACGTCATCAACTCAGTGAGTGGTAGGTAGATCTGGGTTTTGAACCCAACAATCTGGCTCCCAAGTCTGTGCTCCTAACCACTATGACTGTTCTAAAGTATTTGGATAAGGAAAATGTTTAAAATGAAACAAAAATAACTCTGAAAAATTTTCAAGTTGTATACTTCTGACTTGTACATATTTCTGTATGTATGTTATACCTCAATCAAAAGATTTACTTTAAAATCTGTTTAAAGAAAGAACTATGGGAATTTTTATTGTGCTAGGTATAAGAGGAACATAAAAACAACGTTGCTGGCTTCCAGTGGATTCTGGGCTACTCATATCTGAAACAATGAAGGAATAATAGATGATGGACGAGCAAGGTTTCAGACATGGAAGGAGATAGGCAAGATGATATCTTGGTTGGAACAGCATTTTCTTAACCAAAACAACAACAACAACAACAACAACAACAACAACAACAATTTTTCAAGATCAAAAGATCATATATATCTAAAGATGGAAGAAAGAACTTGTGCATAGAGGAAGACAAAGTTAAAAGCAAGAGCCCTCATGATTAGGCAAGAGGTGGGTCTAAATCCTATAACAGGGTCTAGGGCAGGGGCTGGCAAAATATGACCCATGTGGCAAATTCATCCCACTGCCTATTTTTGTAAGTACAGCTTTAGTGGAACACAACACTGTCCCTAATTTACATATCAAGCGGTTGGGACAGAGACTATATGGCCTGCAGAGACTAAAATAATTACTATCTGGTCCTTTACAGAAGAAGTTTGGTGACCCTTGATATAGAAAAAGAAGTTAAAAATTTGAATAATCCATGATTTTTAATAAATTCTGTGGAATGAGATCCATCTAATTTCCCTGAAAGTCCAAATGGCTAACTTTCTCTAGTCCTTCGTGTAAGTGTGTGTGTGTGTGTGTGTGTGTGTGTGTGTGTGTGTGTGTTTGTGTGTGTGCGCACTTAGTGATAAATACACATCAAAATTCAAGGCCACTTACTGTTAAATTACAAATGGGGGTACAGAAATAAAATGTTTTAAGTAAAATGGAGATTAATTAGGAATTCAAATGCATTAACACTACGTGAATGGTCAATTAAATAACTAATTATGTTGAAAAATCAATTGCCTGCTAAAGTAGATGACCACACCCCACCACATATCTTTTCTCAGCCCACACAGGTGCTCCATGTCTCCTAGACTTCAAAAATGATTTGGCTTCATATTTAATGGCTGGAAGGACTAGACACATTTTTTATCATTTAATTATCTATTCATTCTACAAACATATAACAAATGACAATTTTGTGCCAGAACTATGTTTGCATTTAGGGATATGGTGAACAAAGATGGTTAGGGACCACCAAAAAGCTTTCTCTCTTTGTCTTTCTGCCTGTCTCTCCCTCTCTCTCCTCTCACCCCCTATCTCTCTCTCATGTGTTTTAGGTATCATTCCAAAAGCTATGCATCCCTATAGCATTTGGTTTATATCTCTATAATAAAATGGAAATGGAAGGAAGGTCATTACTGTTACAATTGAGGTTGAAGGAAGACTGCTTAGTTTGTAAAACACTTGTCTGGGCCCATTGGTTGTACCCAGATTGGCTCTCGAAATGATGTGGAGGAGAGAGGTTGAAATTAAAATAGGCGAATTTATTCTCTATGACCAAGTATCATCAACTTTTGATTCTACCTAGTGACTTGGAAACTTTCCCTTAATGTTTAGGAAATAAGAGACAGAAGGTAGATTTTTGTTAGCATCAGGGTGAACCTCAACAGTATGTGAGAAGTCAGGGTTGCAAAGAAAGAACCTAATGAGCAAGTGATTTCCATACACCAGGAATGTCGGACCAAAGTAAATAATTTTGTAATAACATCTGATATTCAACTTCAGGTAGACTCTTATTCTGTACTACAATGAACTTCCATTGTTTCTAGATTTTCGGTTACCCAACACAACACCCTTGTGTTAGTGATTCTTTTGAGGAATAAAGGAAAAATATCCACACTTAGAAAGAAACAGGCAGAAGCGATCCAGATTAGAGCTGCTGAAGACTGCAGGTGGGCATCTGCTAGGAGAGGGCAGGTGCACAGCAGGCAGGAATCCTTAGAAACACTATAAATGACACTGAACTTCCCACGGTGTGTGGGCGGGGGTCTTGAATTGTTTTCTTGGGGCATAAAAGAAAAAGCACCCAGGAAGCCTTGAGGACTTGCAAACTTTCAGCTTATCATTACAAGTCTGATTTTTGCCTCATGTTAACTTACTTAAATCACATTGGCCTCCCCCAGTGGAATGTAAGCACACATATTTATCTTTATATTTCTCCTGTACCATGCTTAGCGTATTGTAGAGAAGGGGCTCATTAAATTAAGGAGAAAAAGAATTTCAGAAGCAGCAGGAAGACTGAATAAAAATGAAGATCTTTGCTTCAACATAAGAAGCAATATAGAATTGGCTGAGGGCTAAATAAATTACTTTTGTCTAGTTGCATTTCTCCAACTGAAAAGAGTTTCCCCACAGTTAGGACCGGGGGAGGGCGGTGAGAAGTGCGTCAGGGAGTGGGTGTTCAGAGTGGTTGTGAATGGAGTTAACAGTGGAAAGAACTTTTTCTGTAGCAAAACCTCAAGAGAGGGAGAAACCGGGAGAAAAATAATTTAAGGGAAGGGAATACATTTGCCTCTTAGATAAACAGAAAATAGATATCCCTAATGCTAATTTTTTACTTCTTCTGTGGATCATATACAATATGGACCAGAGGTTTCTCAACCAGACTGTACCATAAAATCACTAAAAAACTATGTGGGTTTATTGAAAAGATATGCTCAGGCTCACCCTCTGGAGATTCTGATATTCTTGGTCTGAGGGGAGCTGCGAAATCTGTATTTTTAGTACATTTCCCACAACACATTAAGATCTTAGAGGAAAGTTTCTCCTTCTATGGATCTTTTTAACTCTGGGTCTGCCTTGCTTACTGAATTAATTGGTAATGTGTTCACCATGTAATGCCTATCCCTTGCCTTTATAAATTTGAAAATTGTCAAAAAAATTAGTTGAATCTAAATTTTACCTTGTTTTCCTTTAAATAAATCCTTACTATGCCAGTATTATATGTACCTAATATACTCTGCATCCCATCCAATAAGCAGAAAACTTAGAGAATGAACAAAATAAGGCTCTTGGCTAAGAAAAAGATCAGTAGCAAAAAAAAAGAAAAGAAAAAGAATACTGAATAAGTAATTGTTTACTATATCCTTAATGGACAAGATATCAGCACATAAAAGAGAAAATAATGTTTTTATGGTTTGGACTTTCAATGTATAATTCCATTCTTTCATTCTCCTTAAATACTATAATAGATCAACTGATTAATTGTTCAATCAATAGATATAGAGATATCAGAAGGTAGAGACAGAGAAAGGTAAAAATCTTGGCATTTAAATCATGTCACACAAAAATCCAATAACCAAAAAAAAAAAAAAAAAAGAAGAGGAAGAGAATACAGATTTTCCAGTATAAATTCTTCAGCTGCTGTTTTACCTTAAAGGTAATAATGCCAATTTCTGGCATATAATCACATGGTTCTGGTCCAGATGATAATATAATAAGGGCCACGTCAGTGCCTTCATTTGTCATCTGTTCATGAGATTGTAACTTAGAGCATCAGTTTTGTTCAGCGATGAAAATGAAAGGGTACAAGCCATTTTTAAAGACAGATAAGAACAGGAAAACTGTTGGAAAGCTCATTTCTGATAGGAGATAGCAGAAAAGTTCAGAGTCCACACATTACCCACAAATGTTGTGACATAAGAGTTCCAATGTAATCTATCACTCCATTGAAAAAGCACAATCCTGGAATACTTCTCCCACCACACCGAAGCTTTCAAAATTATCTATATAACATTACCACCCATGTTTCCTTAATTCCAAGTTATATACTCTTCATTTTCATGCACACACACACACACACACACACACACACACACACACTGTCTGAAAGAGAATGGTATTTATAATTGATAGGCATATTTAATGTAGTTTATTTTCCACAAAAATTCTTAATAAGTCAAAGGTATATTTTGCAAATGACGGCATATTCAGATTGAGAAAATACTGCATGTGCATTCCAAAGTTAGTTAATGTTTGTTTTTCTGTATAACTGAAACTGTCCTATACTGATGCTATGAGCGTAGGCCTTGTGAAAGAGGAAATTTCTTGGAAGTCAGAGGAAGAATTAGAGTTCTTCTATCATCTATGATATCAAGAAGATGTCACCTGTGTGCTTAGACCAAGGGCAATTAATTGAATAAGTTATTGGACATTCCAAAGGTCACAACTGTTCCATTACTCCATTTAGCTCCCATCAGAAGAATATGACCCATCCTTGCTAAACCCACCAAAACTGACCAAGACCAGATGAGTCACAAAAACAAGCTGAAAGAACATTTGAACAGTTCTAAAATTAACCAAGGTAGGTCCCATATTCATTTCAGAGAGGAAGAATAAGTATTTTATAGGTGTGCTGGAACCCACTCTTAGGGATTCTCTAGATCTGACTGCTAAATTTTCAGGAATTTTGTAAGCTAGTTGTTAAGTTGTGGGTAGTTTGAAATCGGCCATACTGGGAGTATCTCCAACATGGAAA
Source organism: Panthera leo (assembly GCF_018350215.1). NCBI lineage: Eukaryota > Metazoa > Chordata > Mammalia > Carnivora > Felidae > Panthera > Panthera leo. The sequence continues at coordinate 87,446,143 of NC_056682.1, read as the reverse complement.
TCAGTACGTGCTACAAGTCACAGCTTTTTGTACCCCCAGAGAGCCATTTTCTTGCAAACCACATGCAAAAACATGCAATACTAGAATATTTGCGTTTTAGGAAAAGGTAAAAACTATCTTTTATTAAAAAATATTTGCTTCAGGACAGCTGTTTCTCTTTTTCAAAATTTATTAACTTTTCGTATTTCCATTTTTAGAAATTATCTGGAAAACATATGAAACTTGATTGATGCGACAGAATTATCTTTAACAGCAATATTTTAGATTAAAAAAAAAAAAACAAGTTGACCTAGTTCTCACCTAGCCAGCAACCCAATGTCATTTTTAACTATCAGTATTTCTGAAAACATAAGAAGTCTTCTCACCCTAAAGCCAACAAAAACTATTGACCTAAATTAAAATTAAATTACACACACACACACACACACACACACACACACACACACACACACGGGCCATACTGTTCCAATCCAAACAGAGTGATTAGAATCCACAAAGAAGCCACCCCTCTGGGTGTCTGAAATCCACAGGGAAGACAGTAGGGCTCCCAGCAGGCATAACCCATCTAAACATTGTCGGCCTGCCACAAAGTACAAAACAATATTCTCTCACAGTTGAAATCTGTCTGCTCCAATGGAAACAAAGGCCTCTGTGAACTCTGAATTGGGAATAAAGGAAACGTGTCTGATTTTATCTAAGATGCTTATACTTTTCACATGTGAATGCTTTGAGAAAACAAATTTAAGTGTTTTTAATATCAAAACATTTAAAGCACTGAATTTATTCCAAATGTGGACAGAAGTGACCGATGACCATCAGTCTTTTTTTCTTATTATTTTCATAAATAGTGAAGAGTCTATTTCTTGAGAGCATATTAGCATTCGTATCATTGTTTCTGATACTGAAAACTGACCTAGTCTCGGGTCATCTGATTAAGGCAAGGGAATCTGTGCAGCATATTGGGAGAAGGCTATGGCCAACAAGAACGCATGAACAAAATAGGAAAAGAAACGGCCCTTACAAACTCTTCATAAGCTTAAGACTCTAATCAACTCTTATCTCACCCTAAGCAAAAGCAATGAGAATGGCAGCTCACAAGGAACTCGATATTCTAGTATGCCCATTTGGTTAGGAAAGAAGGCACATTGGCAGAATAAATACAGGTTTTGAAGATTAAAGTACCTGATGACATACCTCTACTTCCGTTTTATTTTTATCTCTGACTTATTTTTAAACCATGAGTTTTTAAACTTGACTGTTTCAGGTGTGCCTGGGTGGCTCAGTTGGTTGAGCGGCAGACTTCAGCTCAGGTCGTGATCTCAAAGCTTGTGGGTTCGAGCCCCAGGTTGCGCTCTGTGCTGAAAGCTCAGAACCTGGAGCCTGCTTCGGATTCTGTGTCTCCCTCTCTCTCTGCCCCTCCCCAGCTTACACTCTGTTTCTCTCTCTCTCTCCAAAATGAATAAACATTAAATTTAACTGTTTTCGTTTGGTCATGAATATTAAATATCCATATCCAAAGGTCTGCTCTAATGCGGACTAGTTTCCTTGCTGTTCCTAAAATATTTCATTTTTCTCTTCATTTTTCTCTCCCACCTCAGAGCCTTTGCATTGGCTCCAACTTCTATGTGGAACGCTTTTCTCCCTGAGATCAGGATGGCTCATTCCCTCACTGCCTTCAAGCCTTTGCTTAAATACCACACTGCGCATGCTCTTCCAATATAAAAGAGTAAATTACATTCCCTTCCTCTACCCAACATCTCTTGTTTCTCTTAGCCTTCCTCCATAGCACTTGCCATCACCTAATATATGATATATATACTTTTAAAATTTTTGTTGTCCATTGTCACGTAAGCAGGATCATTTTCTGTTTTATCCACTGCTATATGCTGAAGCATCGTCCATATGGAGTGATAGCTTAATTAATAAGCCTTCAATAAATGAAAAGACCACAGGGGCCAAAGGAACCCGCCTGTTCTCTAATAGCTTTAACATTAATTCATTGCAAAACCACAACCAGAATTACTGCAAACAGAAAACCTTGTGTTTAAACATAGTAAACACTATTTCTGCACAATCCTTTTAGTGAATCTTTACAATTTTATTGTTCTAATATAAGGAGGAAAAGCTTTTTTTTAATATCACCAAAAGAAAGCTATTTACAATTTTAGTCTAGCATTCAATCTATAAGGGAACAAAAAAATTCTATGGATCAAATCTTTACAAAGTGGAAAAATTAAATAAATCAACAGAACATTACAAATGCTGAATTTATTTTTCCATTAGAGGAAAGTTTAAGTATTTTGCAAGTATAAACTGTACATTAATCTATAATTTGATTCCCAGGTTCTTAAAAGGAAGAGATCTGAATTATATATGCAGCCCACAACAATGGTTGAGAATTTTGTTCTCATAAACTAACTTCTGAGGTGGATAATAAACGTTTCTAGAAGGTAAGAATAACCACTACTACCTGAGCACTTTCTATGTCTCAGGACCTGTACTTGCATTAACCCCTATCCTATAACAATTCTACAGAGAAAATTTTCTTTCCCATTTTTATAGATGTAAAAACCAAAAAACACAACACACACACACACACACACACACACACACACACACACACACACACACACTAGAGGGATTAGGATTTGTGCATTGATTTAACGTTGAAGCTGTCAGGGAACATTCGCATTTCTTCCGACGCTATGTTGTCGTGACGAGCACCGGGTGTTGTATGTAAGTGACTAATTTGGCCACCTAAATGGTACACCTGAAACTTAAGTGACTAATCTGGCCACCTAAATGGTACACGTAAACTAATATTGCACTGTATGTTAACTAGCTGGGATTTAAATAAAACCTTGGAAAAAGAGGAACAAAAAGATGATTAACTGAGCCGTTACTACATGCCAACATTTCTCAGGCACTCGACAGCGAATAAAACATAATGATGCCGATACAAAAAAAAAGTTGAGTAAATAAATAAATAAATAGGTGAGGGGAATGAAAACTCTTTGTTACAGAAGAATTCAGAAAAATTTATGTAGATATTCCCCTCTCCAGGAGGTGGAACTTAAGTCCCTAACCTTGAGTATGGGCTCCCCTTACTGCCTTGCAAAGAATAGAGCATGGAAAAGGGAGGGAAGAGGAGGAGTAAACTTACGGTGGCGACACCTGACAATACTTTCTCAGCCAGGTGATCACGGTGTACATCATCAATAAGTCATGCTCATAGTGTGCATACTTATACGTGCTGAAGAGAATGCCACATCACCTCCATGCTCTTCCTCCAAAAACATGTGACCCTGGTCTAATCATAAGAAAAACCTCAGACAAATCTAAACTGAGACACTATACAAAATACCTGAAAAGTACTCCTCAGAGATGTCTAGGTTCTCCCACACAGAGAAAGTCAGAGAAACTGTCACACAGAAAGCTGGGGCGGCATGACAACCAAATACAAAGCACATCCTGAAACAGAAGACACACACTAGAGAAAAACTGGTGAAATTCAAATAAAGTGCAGGAGTTAATAATAATATATATATTTTTAAATTTTTTTAATGTTTTTATTTATTTTTGAGACAGAGAGAGGCAGAGCATGAGCAGGGGAGGGGCAGAGAGAGAGGGAGACACAGAATCAGAAGCAGGCTCCAGGCTCTGAGCTGTCAGCACAGAGCCCGATGCGGGGCTTGAACTCACAGACTGTGAGATCATGACCTGAGCCGAAGCCGGACGCTCAACCAACTGAGCCACCCAGGCACCCCAATAATAATATATTAATATTGACCTTTTAGTTGTGACAAATGTACCACAGTAATGTAAAATGTTAGTAGCACGGAAAACTGGGAAAAGGATAAACAGGAACACTCTACTATTTTTTACAACTTTTCTGTAAATCTGAAACCATTCTAAAATAAAAAGTTTTAAAATGTATATATTCCAAGTCTTACACAAAAATACAAAAGGACATACACACTCCCATTCCTGCCCACGCCAATTAGCATCCCCCAACAACAGAGTGATATATGTGTGTAGCCCAAGATGTTCAAACTGGAGCCCTCATGAGTGTGGTTTGCCTTGGATGAGTGGGGATGACTATTGGCTAAGCGCAAGCGAGAAGCTGGAAAATATAGTTACCTGGATGAAAAGTGTTGGTTTTCTATTTTCAGTGACGGATAGGAGCTACAGCATCTCAGTTGAGCTCTGGAGCAACAGGTGAGCTCTCTTTCTCATGAATCAGAAAAGGCTCATTAAGAATTTCTGCTACTTGAGATAAAAAAAAAAATCAAGAAGGGGTTACTTTGGAGTTGTTGGGAATAGAGTCCAAAAGAAGGGAGCTCTGGGAGCAGGAAGACAAATTGCTAGAGAGCTCTCGGGATCTAGGGGCAGAAAAGCTTGTCTGATCAGGGGGATGTGGCTCTGAGGGTTCTGAGGGAGAGATTCCTCATTGAGAGGGACCGAGGTCTCAAAGACACTGTAGTTTATGGGGTTTTGTTGCTGTTAATTAAATTTCTCTCTCAAATCCATATTAAGAATGTATGCAAGTTAGGATATATCTTTTCCCATATGGGACAAGCCAGTGAATTTTTATTCTCTCGTAAGTTTCAATCTGTGTCACTGAAATCTTGAATGTAAGGAATCAAGTATAATTTTTCAATTTGGAAGAAGCCCTACAAGGAAATGAAGCCAATAGGAAGCAACGTTACAAGGAGTAAATGTAATTTTTGCCTTATTTTGTATCTCTTGCCACTAATCAAAAGAAGAAATGAAAGCAAATTTTTTAGCTTGAAAATGAGGTCTGTCCTTCTGAAAAAGAACCTAAAGGAGACACATGCTTCAAGCAAAATAAAAGGTATATACTCTTCTACTGGGATCTGGTCACTGACTGTCCTTACGTATGATTGCCTTCTCCTGGTAAAATAATTTATTGCCTATTAGTTCACTATTTTGCAGTCCCTCTTTTCTCTCTTCGGCTGCATGGGTGACTCTATTAGTGGTAATGAAGTGTGTCGTCGGTAATCACACCATCAAGACCCATTTACCTTAAGCCCCAAAGCTTGAAACCTTCTCAGCTCTCAGTCCTGCAAAGAGAAAAGGAGCAATGACCTGCAAAAATAGAGACCTGAGAACCTCTGGAGATATTAAGTTTAAGCTTAATAGTGAGTCATTAATAAATAAGATGTGGTATAATTATCAATATGAACCACATTTAATAATTAATACCTTGCAAACAAAAGAGAAATGAAATACCGAGTGGAATTAGACAGAGGTTATATTCGGTTCCCCTTGAAGATCCTGCTTTGAAGGGGAAATCACCAACTGTTTAAAATGATGAGAGAGCCATCTCCCCAAAGCTCACGTAGTGAGCCACTTAGCAAACAGGCTTCCTCACGCTCATCCATCTGTGCTCTTACAAGCTTTACCCATGCTTAATTCTAAAAGTACAACTCCTCCCATTTAATTACAACTTTTCACCTTTCACTGAAGTATTGAAAGGTGTTGGTAGAAATATGTGATTTACAAAAAAAAAAAAAAAAAATGAGCAGGAGAAGTAGTGAAATACAATCTCTTTCATAGGTCATTCTTATCATAGAAGATTCTTAGGCTACCATTTGATGACAGTAACCTCCGGTTCCTGCTGACAGTCCCGAGTTTTGACGACCTATCCTTTGTTGAATGAACGCAGGGAACCAATAATTACTGAGCGATTCGCCAAGGTAGATGGTCACATTGGTTATCTGATATAATTCTCTAAACAAGCCTGTGAGCTCAGGCTTATTAATATCAATTAATAGTTCAGAAGTTTCAGGCTAAGAGAGGCCAAACCACTAACTTAAAGTCAAAAGTGGTGGTTTTGGAATTTGGCTCCTGATCTTTCCAATCCCAAAGCCTATCATTTTTTTTTTAATTATGGGTCCTAAATCTATCTATCTATTTATCTATCTATCTAGAATAAGAAGGCTTCCTTGATGCTTTGTAACTGGCTGTATCTAAAATAATGTTATGGTTATTTATATAACCTTTTATCAGTGCCCCATAATATTTAGCAGCTTGTCAACAGTTGGGAGAACAAAGGATCATAGTACTTTCCAAGTCCAAGTCTGATTCAGAAGGAAATCCATTTATTGTCCAGCACTCCCAGCCAATCAAGTGGTGATGAAGGGAGAGAAACAGGCTTTCACCATCACTCATGAACTCAGCTATCTCACCGGCCTGTCCCCCTGCTCCAGCTCTACCTGGGGTTGGAGGGAAGGCCTATAATTTCTTCCCATAATTTTTAACCTCGCACGAGCAGTTCTAACCCTCGTCATGAAATATGTTCACTTCGCCCTAAAATGAAGTCACAGGTGCCTGAAGACATGTTACAGGGCATCCTAATGTAATGCGTTTCTTTCTTTCTTTTTTTTTTTCCACTGTCTTCTGCTAGAAGTAACAGAAAGCCAAACACTTTCCAGGACCTGAGATTTTCTTAGGAATGGAATGTTAGTTTAGTCATGACCCAATAAGTTTATCATCTATGGCCTCAGTGACCCCAATCTCACTTTCTCCCAAGAGCATCTTCTGGGGTGCTATAACCACAAGTACGTAATACATGCTTTTTAGACTGAATAAATGTGTTTGTATTTCAGATTTTGTTGAAAATATTCATTAGTTTCTGTTCACATTGCCTAAATATTACAACCAAGTTTTACTGAAAATGCATTTTTTTAGCTTAAAGATTAGGATTTATTTCTAACAATTGTGGAGGCTGAGAAAGGGTCAGCCAATACAGTTCCTGGTAAGAGCTCTGTTCATTGGTTGCAAAAACTGCCTTCTCTTTGTGTTCTCACATGGCTTTCTTCATTCTTGTGCATGGAAAGAGAGGGATCAAACCCTCTGAGGTCTCTTCTTATAAGGACACAAATTCTATTGGATCAGGTCCCTACACTTATGATTCGTGTTACCTTAACTACTTCCTCAGATGCCCTGGGTTGATTTAGGGCAAGGCAAATATTGGTCTTGGTGTGTGGGCATTTGATAGGAGGTGGATGGAGCTACAGATTGGGATTGCTTGCTTTGCATAGAAAAGACGAGTTCCTAGGAAAATCGTTAACTTTAAGAACTAGATGAGAGGGAGCCCAGTTATCCTGGAGAAGACCTCAAAACATTTAAGAATTGGTAGAATTTCTGAAAATAGGTGTGAAGGTAGAGATAAAAAGAGAAGGGCCAATTGAGTGTCTATTTAGAGCCCCAAATCCCCTCTTTGCCTCGGTTCAGAAAACACATTTTTAAGGTTATAATGATGTTGGTGATGACAATAATAATAATAATAATAAATAGTAAAATAAATTGTCTTAAGCAGGTTTGTTTTTACTAAAGAAGTTTTAATACCTAAGTATTAGAGAAAGGACCCAATGCTTATTATAGTCAATGATTTCTCTCTGAGTTTAACAATACAAGTAAGTCTTAGATTTTAGAAATTTCCTCGTCACAAGGGTCAAATAGGCAACTAGCATCATCTATTATGAATAGAAAGAAAATGAATGAGAAACACAGGACATACAAGTCTGGCATCAACTTGTCAGAAAGAAGTTGTCTATTCAAACAGAATTGAATTCAGATCCACTATATATACAAGCTCTCTTCAGAAGAGCTGCAAAATAACAAATTTACCTAATTTCAGGAAATGTCCTCACTACTCTGTGACCTATTCGAACTCTAGCCATCTTTCAAAGCTCTGGGTCATCACATTTCCTTCCCAAAGCCATTGGCTCCTATTCTGGTTCTTTCTCCATTTCCTAAAATCCATTAAGTGCAAAGTTGTGCCACACAAATTAACATACAGCCCAAGTTTATATCATACTGTAAGATGATACAAATATCTTCACATGTCATTCTTATTTCTTACACAAGAAGCTGAACCTCTTAAATGCAGAAGTTATTCTTACATTTCTCCGCTGTAACTAACACTGAGCTGGGCACATACTACACTCAGCACATGTTCATGAACTGACTACGGATCTGCTGGTTTTCTATATATTGTCCTGCTTTGGGCACGTTTTCACCTTTCTTTTTTTGGTTGTAAGTTCATTATTTTTTATTTAAATTACAGTTACTTAACATACAATGTCGTATTATTTTCAGGTGTATAATACAGTGATTCAATACTTCCATACATCACCCAGCGCTCATCACAAGTGCCCTCCTCCTCCCCTATCACATTTTTCACCCACCTCCCTTCTGGTAACCATCAGTTTGTTCTTTATGGTTAAGTCTGTTTCTTGGTGTGCCTCTCTCTCTTTTTTCCCCTTTGATTTATTTTCTGATCCTGACATTCAAATGTTATTGCCTTTCCTTTTGATCAATCCAACCACTTCACATTAAAATCTATCCTTAAATCCTGCCTCTTCCAGGAAGTCCATCTGATGCCCCTGTGAATAGCAACTTTCTTTTAGCAGCTAGAAGTTAAATGTCACTATCATGTTTTGAAACCCCTATTACTTCATTGTTTTCCATTGTATATCTTATTTTCCCAAGTCGATAATAAACTCCCCTAGCCCAGGGGATGTGCCTTCTACTTTTTTTGTATCCTCCACAAAAACAATCACACGAAATGTAAGGAAATACAGATTCATTTGGTTTCTGATGTATATGCTCTGTCACCTTTTGTGGTTTCTTCTATCCTCAATTAGCTGATCCATCATACTCCTTTCTCCCTTTTTTTTTTTTAGGAGCGATTATTTTTTACTTTACAACTTAGCCAGAAAAGGGATTTTATTAAATAGTTCAGACTATTGGATATATGCCGCCCATTTCTCTTTCCAATACAGTGTTTTTAAGAAGTTCCCACTTCCTGAAGATTTTAAAGCTTTGGTTTTTTTAAACTTCTCATTTCAATTTTTCCAAGCAGGTCACAGTTCCTTTTCTTAAATCAAGTAACCAAATGATAGACTTTTCCCCATTATGGCCAGAATATTTAGATAAATTTAATTAGGTTGTGATAATTACAAAAAGGCACTGGTCATGAATTACTGTACCATTCCCTTTCTGTTCCTTATATAAACTGACTGTATTTGTCCTGTGGGTTCTGAAAGTCTTATCTAGAGAAGTAGCCCTCTTACCAAATCATGAAATCACAGAACCCTTATTTTTAAAAAGGTAACATTTTATCCCATTTTTAGATCCATAGATAAACTATTACAATGAATACATTTTTATTATTAACTGTGTGCTTATACAGAAAAACATAAACTATCTTGAGCTTCCTAAAAATTATTAAAATTAAGGTTATAACTAAAAGTTTTATTTGTTTTATCTTAAAGAGCCCTCTAAAAGAAGTATATTCGTCAAAAATATTTAATATTCATGTATAAAAGCAAAGGAATCAAAAATAGAGTATGTATAAATGTTAGTGGATATGAATTTTATTGGGATGGATTTATATTTTTATCATCATCTGCCATAGAAATATCACTATTTAATATTTTAAGATTTTCAATAAGGAATTTGGATAATACACACACACATAATTGCCAGTTACTTAATCTAGACAACTGAACTTTCATTTTTGGCTTAATTAAGACTTGATCATAAACCAATACGTCTTCCAAATGCTTTATTAGCTAAGACAATACATTCTTTCACTATCAATAACAGTGATTTATAGATTTATAAGCTTTTCTCTGTTGTAATGGTACTTGTTTTATAAATAATACATGCTTTCCTCAAAGTAATTATAACTCTAGAAAAAAAAGCGTGAAATGATTTTGTAAAAACATAAAGAGTAGAAAATTTTGGAAAACATAATATTGAGAGGAATAAATGTTGGAGATAAAATGCATTTTTCTTAATTGACTATGAACTATGAAATATGAATCAAAGGCTTCTTTGAGTGCCTTCATTTATTTTTTTTAAAAATGGAGTCAGAGAGGGAGGGAGGGAGAGAGAGAGAGAGAGAGAGAGAGACTATATTATAATAGGTAAACATGTCTGCCTACCTTTCTTTTCAGTTGCCAGCCAGTCCCCTTCATCATCATCTCTTCCCCTCAGTGTCAGCTCTCTTGAGCCCCTTTCTCAACATCTTAGTTTCTCGAATTACATTTAATTTGAGAAGAATAGTAAAATTATTTCTTGACCAGGAAATCCATTGAAAGAGGCAGATGTCATTAGAACTTAATCTAGCAAATGAATATTCAAGCGTCCTGATGCTAAGTGATGAAAAATCCTGGACATAACAACATGTGGTCTGAATTCTGAGGGTGTCTCTCCAGCTCAGGAAGGATTGCTGCTTATTGCTCTATGTGAATCTGTCTTTCCTGGCACCCCTCAGCGTGCAGCATAGGCCTGTGGTGACTTATGTTTTCCACAATGCTGAAGTGAGTTGGAAAAATAATATTTCCACAGATCTCAATGAAAAATCTAAAGACGGAATCTCATTTACATGTCTTTTGACTCTATATACAGTTTTATACGCTCCAAATTTCCTTCCCTTGTTTCCTCCCTTCCTTTTACTTCTTTAGTCAGAATCAACTCACCTCCTTTGCTAGGAAGTCTTTGCTTACCATCCCAGGCCAGGTTACATATTGTGTCTCTCTTCCTCTGTGCTCCTGCGCATTGATCTTTCATGATGCTTACTACTACTCTGTAACTGCCTGCTTAGTTGTCCATCCTTCAAACCATTCTGCCACCCACACGGAGGGGTCCAAGTTGGTACTCTGTCTGGAAGTGCTTTGTGTCTCCACTGGATATCCATCATGGTGCCTGAATTATAAGTTTCAGTGAGTGAATGAATAGCTGTATTTGCGAATAGCTCCCTTCTTCTCACAGGACAGTCTAGACTTGTTAACCTGGTCCCTTACTGCCCCCCTTCGTCCTTTCCCTCTTTATCTCCTATAACTTTCCTCAAGTTGTCTGGACACTGAAATGGTCTAGTCATCTAGGACTAATCCTTTCCCACATAAGCTGAGCAGTATTATACCACAGACTGGTAACAGTCCCATTGAAATCTTTTCTGTACAGTGTGCAGTGAAAATCAAGATTGGGCCCAAATGTTCCTACCTCAATGCTCCCTGGGGACTTTGTTCATAACACTAGTAGAGCACATATTACTAGCTATCACACGATGTAATTCATATATCTTTCCTATCATGCTGACCTCGCCAATGAGAGAGCTGTTTGGTTTTCTTTGTACATTCAGAGAGCTTAAGTGATTTGCTCAAGTTCACAGAGCTGGCAAAAAAGCAGAGGCAAACCCAGGTATTCCTCTTGCAAGCCCAGTACTCTTAAAGTATTTCTTCTGAGCTTCCTTTCTCTGCCACCTGCTCAGGGACTTTATTACTTTTAGTAATATTACCATAATGCCACACCCCCACCCTGTACACACACACACACACACACACACACACACACACTGCTCTTTGCATCCTCTCCTAAAGTATGTATCTCAAATAACTCTGGAAACCAAAAATGAATGTAAGTGGTAAATGTAGTGGCCTTTACTGGGAAGTGTTCTAATGGAAAGCCAGACACCAGCATATGTTCCTCAAGCAAAGTTCTGTTGATATTACCTGTCGTTGTTACGCAGCTTCCTTTGTTGGTGTTTCCTACTCCTAAATTAGAGTTCTGATGCACAAGATGAAGACTAATGAAGGCTGACTACATTGTTTTAATACCTCTTCGTGGAAAAAAATTTCTTTTTTAATTTCCCAATATGAAAAACATTTTTGGAGGAGAAACTGCCTGTTAAACTATAATGAAGCCCACTGTCTGGTATATTTTCTAGAGCGTGGACCTCTTTCACATTTGCTGACAGAGTTCAAATACTCAACAGAGAGCTCTGGGGGCAGGAGTGAGGGAGGCAGGACTTACTTAAGTAGGCCAAGTCGGCTTGAAATAAGTATAGTTGGAGCACAGGTCTTGGAATCCGAGGCTTTCTGAACTGTAATCCTAGCTCAGACACTGATCCCTCCTGTGACCCAGGATAAATTACTCCACCTTTTTCCCTTGGTCTCCAGAACCTCTAAATAGGGATAATAATCCTGACCTCAGAGTGCTAATGTATGAATTAACATCTGAAAGGCCTGATTTTAAAGACAGACAGAATGAAGCATCTCATTCCTTACAGATACAGTAACTCTCTCACCTCAAATTACCAAGAACTATTTCTGTGAAAGTGGCAAAAGATGGCTGATTCTGGCATCCAGCTTCCCTGAAAGTGTGGATACAGCCTCAAAAGGAAGTCAGACTCCTCAGTGAAAGAAACATGAGGCTGGAGGCTGAAAACTGAAAACCAAAATAAAAACAAAACAAAACAAAAAACTATTGACTTCACCAAAACCACCATGCTTTTCCATCAAACACTCCAGAGAGTGTTTGAGTCTGAAGGTAGTCAGCCTTTCTGAGTCCTATGTCTGCACACTGAGCTTTGGTAGTATATTTTGTTGTTTATTTCAATAGTTTACAGATATATTTATTTGGAGAACGAATGCAGTTATAATCACTAATAGTTGAAGGGCCAGACTTTTCAATATCTAGAAGTTCTCTCAAAACTGCCATTTTAGATTATGCAGAACAGTAAGATTCTGTAACCTTAGCAAGACAATTAAAATATATAGAATTAAGTCACTTAAAAGGGGAAAGTTTTCTAGAATATAACATATAACTCCAAATCCACTCAATTCAATATTAATTTTGGCCCCAAAAGATCAATTTCCCCATAGGAATAAATGTAAAAGAGGGGAAGGGTTAACTAAAGCCAGTAATGTGTTTAATTTCATACTTCTTTTCCTTCTCAGCATTATCTCTCAAATCACACAGAGTCTCTTCCCCTATATACACAACAGAATAGAACTTCTGGTGGTTATTTGTCCATTGAATCAGTTATTTATCACTGCATAACAAATTGCCCCCAGAGACAGTGGCTTAAAACAACAACATTTATTATCTTACAGTTTCTGTTGCCTGGGAATCTGGGCAGGGCTTAGCAAGATCTCTGTATTAGGGGCCTCTCCCAATCAAGATGCATTGGAGGTATCAGGGAATTGTAATTATCTCAATATTCAACTGGCAAAAGATCTACTTTCATACTCACTTAGAACATGGTTGTTGGGCTCAGAACGTAGTGGGTTCTTGGACTGACGGCCTCACTTCCTCACTGGCCTTTGGCCAAAGTCTACTCTCAGTTCCTTGCCACAGGGGTCTCTCCACAGAACAGCTCACAACATAACAGCTTGCTTCATCAAAACAAGTAAGCAAGAACTGGAAAAGGATACTGAGATAAAGACAGAGCCAGCAAGACTCTATAAGTCAGTCTTCTGTAACAAGTTTAGCAGTGACACTTCAATTATTTTGCCATATTACATTAATTAAAAGTGAGTTGCTAGATCTGGCCCACGTTCAACAGGAGGAGATTACACAAGGCTATGAATACTAGAAGGCAGGGATCACTGAAGGTCCTTTTGGAAGGCTACCTGCCTCAGACTTCTGCATGCCTTATTTTACATCTATTTTCCTTTCCAGCATTATTGATATTCAAGAGTGTTTTTCAGTGTTAAAAGCATAAGCTTTAATATTTAGTAAATACTAGTATGACATTATTATAAGGTGTAAAAGATCTTTTATTTTTTGATGTTTATTTATTTTTGAGAGAGACAGAGACAGAATGCGAGTGGGTTAGGGGCAGACAGAGAGAGAGGGAGACAGAAGCAGAAGCAGGCTCCAGCCTCTGAGCTGTCAGCACAGAGCCCGACGCGGGACTGAAACTCACGAGTTCTGAGATCATGATCTGAGCTGAAGTTGGACGTTCAACCGACTGAGCCACCCAGGCACCCCAGTGTAAAAGATCTTTTAAAGTGTCATGCTGAATGTTAAAATAACAGCACAAAGTCCTCCAAATCACACAGGAAAGTATAGGAACACTGCTGTATCATTGACAAAGACAATAAGGGATCTATGTAAGGTATAACATGATATTGCTTTATGGGATGCCTGGGTGGCTCGGTCTTTAAAGCGTCTGACTCTTGGCTTCGGCTCAGGTCCTGATCTCACAGTTTATGAGACTGAACCCCATATCGGGATCTGCACTAATAGCCTGGAGCCTTCTTGGGATTCTCTGTTTCCCTTTCCCCCTCCCCTGCTCCTGTACACGCATGCTCTCTTTCTCTCAAAAGAAATACATAAACATTAAAAAAAAAACATTAAAAAAGATAACATTACTCTATGGCAATAGCATCAACTCATTTTACAACTAATTCAAATGTGCTTTTGTACAATGGCTCTCAAGTAATGCAATTCTTGACAATTGAAAAATAAAAAGCTTAGATTTGCATTAGCGCATGCCCATCGAGACTTCAATAACATGTCATGTTACATTATTTCAAATTTAAATAAAATATGTCCAACTCTATATCTCTGTGTGTGCATTTGTGAATATGCTTGTAAAACTAAAGCATTTATTCTCTCAATGTTTTTATATGGAGGAATGTATTAGAAATCTGATCCATTAACTCATTTGGACCATGGTGTTACTGCAAAGTCATACACTTGGTATTCATGTAAGTTATCTAGGTTTGCAAGAGAAAAAAAAATGTCACTGAAAATGTCATCTCTGTATTAGTGGATAGATATATAAAATGTATATCTACATGTTGTATAACATGTATTTGTGGGTATGTTAATAATATGGATAGATTACACAAAAAAATGTATTACTGCTTTTATGAAAAAAAACCTCAAGGAACATTACCTATAAAGAGAAGGCCAATATCGTGATTTATATGTTCCTCCTCAACAGTAATCATTTGCTTGGAAAAATAATACTTCCTTAAAAATGCAATTTGACTTTCACTCTGATATTTTTGAATACATATTTAATTGTAAATGCTACTTTTTATATTAAATATAAATTAAATATATTAATAAATTAAATATAATGTATCGTCCAATTGGGTGTTCCATACAACACCCAGTGCTCATCCCAACAGGTGCCCCCCTCAATGTCCATCACCCATGTTTCCCTCTCCCTCAGCCCCCATCAACCCTCAGTGTGTTCTAAGTATTTATGAGTCTTTTATGGTTTGCCTCCTTCCCTCTCTGTAACTTTTTTTCCCCCTTCCCCTTCCCCATGGTCTTCCAGTAAGTTTCTCAGGATCCACATAGGAGTGAAAACATATGGTATCTTTCTTTCTCTGCCTGACTTATTTCACTTAGCATAATACCCTCCAGTTCCACCCATGTTGCTACAAATGGCCAGATTTCATTCTTTCTCATGGTCAAGTAGTATTCCATTGTATATATAAACCACATCTTCTTTATCCGTTCATCAGTTAGTGGACATTTAGGCTCTTCCCATAATTTGGCTATTGTTGAAAGTGCTGCTATAAACATTGGGGTGCAAGTGCCCCTATGCATCTACTTTTAATATGCTTACTGAAAAAGTCATGTTAGACTTGAGTTGTGGCATACACTACTGCTCACTCACCACTCCTTTTACAAAAAAATGTCTTCCTCTAGGGGCACCTGGGTGGTTCAGTTGGTTAAGTGTCCAACTTCAGCTCAGGTCATGATCTCGCGGTCTGTGAGTTCGAGCCCTGCATTGGGCTCTATGCTGACAGCTCAGAGCCTGGAGCCTGCTTTGGATTCTGTGTCTCCCTCTTTGCTCCTCCCCCACTCACACCCTGTCTCTGTCTCTCAAAGATGAATAAATATTTTAAATGTCTTCCTCTATTCTGAAATGTTTTATATTTATTATTTCCAAACACGTGGTTGTTTAGATCAGCCTCAGCTTGGTGGCCTCAGATACATTACAAAAGACAGATTTCATTTTTGTGTCATCAAAGAGAAAAGTTGGGTTTTTGTAGGAATTTGTCTCAAACTTTGTATATGATGAATCAGCTTCTGACTCTGTGGGAAAAGATTCCCTCCCACAAGGGTTTCAAAGCCTCGTTTCTGAGTCTGAAAAGCAGAAGCTCACTGTGAGCCAATAATTTTAAAGGTGGCTGCAACTTAGGTCATATTAATTGAGGAACAGTAACTCAAAACAACAAAAAAATTAAACTGACCATCCCTGTCTTCTCTTCACATGACAGACCATATCTGAAATAAAATGTTCAACTGTGGCATCACATTTCAAGTGGGATGTTGATACATTAGAATAATTGTGGTCAAAGGCCACAGGATAATAATTCTAGAAAACATAGTTGAGGAAGCTGCAGGTGTTGTATTAGTTTGATGGGACTGCCATAACAAAGTGCCACCACAGATTGGGGGTGCTTAAATGAGAGAAGCTTGCCACCTCATATCTAGAGGTTGGATATCTGAAATCAAGGTGTTGTTAGGATAGGTTCTTTCTGAAAACAGTGAAGAAACTATTCCATGCCTCTCTCCTTAGCTTTCAGAGGGTGTCGTCTCTGTTCTTCATATCACCTTCCCTCTGTGTACATGTCTGTGCTAAACTTCCCTTTTTATAAGGACATCAGTTATATCTGATTAGGGTCCACATTAGTGGCCTCGCTTTAACTCCATCACTTCTGCAAATGCCCTATCACCAAATAAGGTTACTTTCTGAAGTATTTGGGGTTACAATGTCAGCAGACAAATTTTGGAGGAACAAAATTAAATCCATAACAGATGTCTCAGTAAGGAAAGTATCAGGGGGTATATAATAACTATTGTCAAATCTCTGAAGGACTGGGCTGAAAAAGAGGGATGAGGCTTTTCTGGCCTGCTCTAGAAGACAAAACTAAAATGAATGTATAAACTTAGGGAAATAAGAAATTTCAATTAAATATAAGGAAATACATTCTTTGAGAAGCTATATAATATCCTGTGGGAAAGGCTTTGGTTCTCGCAGTCGTCAATACAAGAATGGAAAACCTCATCACTAGTAACTGCTAGCTATGGACCTTGGACTGCTTTTTTAATTTCTCTCTGCCATGGTTATTACCCTTCAGTAAAACAGAGATAATAATACCTACTTCATATGGTTGCTGTGGAAGTAAATGACATGATGTATATTCAACTTCCAGCACAGGGCTCAGCCCAGATTAGAACCTCAGGTAAGGTGGTCATTAATATCGTTATTATTCCTACTCAGAGTTTTCTAATGACTGTAAGGTGATGAGATCATCCTGAAGAATTAAAATCGTGGCTGGAGGGCCACTCTTCACAGATATTATCACAGGAAGTCTTATTCTGTTTGGAATAAGTTGGATAGAGGATTTTTAAGGTCACTTGTAAGTTAGCATTTTGTAGTTCTTGAAGATAGACGATAAGTTGGAAATAGATTCAGCAACCCCAATTTTACATCTCCCCATCACTGCTGGAACAAAACCTGAGTTGCTATTGTATACTTTGTTTGTAGCAATCCTCAACTGCTTAATTTCATAACTTGTAGCAGTATTTTCCCCTGTCATGTGTTTGATTAATGTTGAAAAATATCTGTACAAATGCCAACTCGATTTTAATGTAGTCTTCAATACCAAATATTATCACAAAAAGCAACCCTGAATATTCTACTGATGTAGCTCCTTGGGACTGAATGTGTGCCTCTAAATGCAAGTGCACCGTGTGTTTATTAGAATAATACAAATTAACCTTGTCCTCATGCAGTTACATAGAGAGAATGCATCATTCATTCAGGTGTTAATGCCTAAGTCACAAAACACACTTTAAAGTGCCTGTTAAAGTGCCCAGAGACTGTCGTGGGCACTGGGAATGCAAAAGTAACAAAATAGATATTCTCACTTTCAGAAGTTTTCAGATTAGTAGCAAAATAATCTCAGTTGGCTTTCAAATACTTAAGTAGTGTTGCTATGAGAGTGAAGTATAGATTATTAAAGGTGTAGCGAGTATGGGCACTGAACCACAATTTTGATGGTCAGGGAGGACTTGTCAATGGAAGTGTTCCTAAGCTTAGACCTACAGTGTTAGCAGGAGTTCACAAGTGAAAAGGAGGTGGATAAAGGAATTCTAGAAAAGAAAAAGTGTGTGTGACTGTTTAGAGTCACAAAAGGTACTGCATCATAGGAGCAACTCCAGAATCTACCTGGGGTGAGAAGCAACAGGGGCAGAAGATTGCACTGAGCCCAGGAGTCAGAAGACCTGACCTGGTCATTAAGTAGTGGTGCCCCTAACTCCCATCCATGAATGCAGATGTCCTCAGTAACAAAAATGCCAGCCAGCCTCAAAGTCCATACATTATTTAAGATCTTTGATGCAAACAAATTTTGAAAGATCATGGTATAGTCTTACAATGAGATATGGAAAGAATTGTGGGTTGTTCCGTGTTGAACTTCGAAGAGCCAAATCTCTTTTTCTTCATCAGTGGCTGCACCGTGAAATTGTAAAGAACTGAACCAAGAGATACCTCTGTCTCTCAAGAAGGAATTTAAGATGGAGTTACACAATCAGGACTGGTTTTTCCAATGGAGAGATGAATTGGGATGGATTTGTCTTGTTAATAGGAGAGGTTCAACTATCCAATGCTCTAGAAAACACCGAAGACAGAAGCCAGATCACAGAGACCTGACATACAGTGGTTCCCAAACTAGTTAAATATAAACTTGGTAATTTTTTAAAATATTTTTTTCAATACGATTCCCTGGTTTCAGCTCTGGACAAGCTGATTGTGTTATTCTAGGTAGAAGCCCATTCATCTAATGTACACTCAAGTTGGGTTGACAGACCAAGTTCATGTCGCTTCTATTGGCCCTTTCTTATGTTTCCAACTTTGTCTTGCTTTGACACATCCCTCTCTTCTTGCTTCAACCATACACAAGTGGTCCTAACATATCAGTTTGTTTCATGTTTTCATGCCTCTGTTATCAATACCCCTTCTGTCTTAAAATACTCTTCCCTGAGCCATGCCTGTCTGTGTTCTGTTTAACACATAACTGCACACACAAATTTCAGGAGTCATCTCCTTTAAATGTCCCCCATCCCTCCCTTGTTTAAATGTGACCAGTTGCTCCTTTGGTGTCCTTAAGGTAACCCTTATTTGTCATGTAATCTGTAACACATTTCTGTGGTTACTTTTTATTTTATTTAATTATTATTATTTTTTATTTTTAAAGAGAGAGCATGAGTGAGGGAGAGGGGCAAGGCGAGAGAATCTTAAACAGGCTCCATGTTCAGCATGGAGCCCCACGCAGGGCTTAATCCTCGACTTTGGGATAATGACCTGAGATGAAATCAAGAGCCCAATACTCAATGGACTGAGCCACCCAGGTGCCCCTCTGTGGTTACTTTAAAAAAAAAAAAAAAACACTTCTTTTTCCTCTTCTACAGTGTTTGATACATGTGCACTCAATGAATGCTTGATGAGTGCATGAATGGATAATGGATGAAATACAATATAGTAAGTATAGTGCTTAAAAGCATGGATTCTGGGGTTAGACTACCTGGTTTCAAATCCTTTCTCTACCACTTACTTGCTAGCTGTGTGAATTTGGGAAAGTTACTTTAAGTCACTGCATCTTAGTTTCCCAATTATAAAATGAAAATAACAATGGTACCTGCCTTATAGAGTTGTTAAGAGGTTTTAAATGAGTTAATATCTGTAAAGCACTTAAGCATGTCTGGACCATCATGTTATATGTGTTTGTAAAATAAATGATTATGAGAGTAGGGAGGATGAGTGCTTGAATCTAGATCTAGATAGAGTGATGAAAAGCAAAGACAAATTCATAGGAGAGAAAACTGGTGAGACTTGATCACTGACGAAGCAAAGAAGTTAGAATCACTCTCAGAATTGTACTGCAGGTCACTGAAAGGGGTAGGCAGTCTTCTTCCATTAGTTTATGATTTCTAATTGTCTCACCACTTAGGAAAGCAAGAAAAATCTGTCCTTGAAGGATGACACACAATCAGTTTCACTGGAAAAAGAACGGGTCAGATGTTTTAAAAACACTAATGAGAACAATGAGCCCTGAATAGCACTGAAACAAAAGAGCAACTAATCCCAAAAGAGAAGGTCCTGATTGAGACTGAGCAACAGAGAAGTGATGAGAAAGGATGCAACTGGGACCAGGGAAACGTTGTAAGGCAGTGTGTTAGCCAACAGAAAGGGCAATTCAGGGGAATAATTTTCTGCAGTGTTGTAATGGAGAGAGAACACAGGATCACAACTGTGGGTCCTCAGCTCAGACATCAGTAAGTGTAAATTTAAACAAATATCTTGATGTCTCTAAACCTTTTCATTCTGCTAAATGTGAATGATAATGCAGTCTTCATAAAGTTACCATGAAGATTAAATAAGACAATGTTTGAAATTACTATACACCTGAAAAATAAGGTACCGCAGTCCTTTGGATAAGCACGGTGGGGTAGGACCGTCAGGATCACTGTGGAAAAGGACACTGTACAAAGCAATCTTAGTAATCAGTAGGAAAGATGATGATTGCCTTGGCCTTTCAATTTTTTGGCAAAACATTAAATGCTTTCTTACTGTCATTTACAAATTTATAGGAAAACAACAGATAGTAAGACATCGATTCAGTACATTTTAATATGAAGCATTAAACGTGTTTAAAATTTAAGTGTTTTACTTCTTTTTAAAAAATGTACGAAGAGTATAGGTAATATAATAGTAGCGAATAATGCTTGCCTTCTTGTCGTATAACTAACAACAGGAAGGAAGCATCTCTTTTGCGTGTTGGCCAGTTGGCATACTCCTTTGTCAGGCTGGATCAGCTTCCAAAATTTCATTCCTGGTTCTTTCAGTGCCTACAAATATCTCCAAGACTTTTTTTGTGTGTGTAATGTTTTGCCCAATACCTTCATCAGAACTCTCACTTACGTGAATAAATTCTCTTGCAGTAAGCCCCCCGATCTCCCATCTGGAGGCTCTCAAACAGCAGTGCATGGGCCGCTATCTTCTCATCTCATGTCATATCCTGCACTCTTACTTTCCACGTCTGGGCTGCACTTTTATACGGTGTGCAATTCCCTCTTTCGAGAAGCCATCTTTGTAAAATGTCACGTGAGTGTGCCACCAGGAGACAAGGAGGCAACGCTACTACATGCTTTGTTGTCTGAGTGTTAACTGAGAGACAGCTCTATGGTAACCACACGGAGACGACTGGTGGCTGGTGGTGATGTGCGTCGTTTACTTACACGCAGATTTCGGAGCCAAAACACCATCAGCAGTTTGTACTTCATGCAGTTAATATACTGGAGTAAATGAAATTTGAACTGTGTTGTTGACGGATTGGCATTCTTTAGCTAAACCATGGTTACTGACATACATATATATATATACACAGACACATATACATACATACATATATATATATATACACACAGATATTTGTAGGCACATGTATATATACATGTATATGTATATGTATACATGCGCATATATGTATATGCATATATGCATATGCAAAGCAAAGGATGCCAGTATTTTCAATTTTATCCTTTGGGAGAAAAGTTCTTCATTTTTCTTTAACCAGTAAAACATATGTTCACATGAGCACTGTTGCAATGAGAATACCCAGGTTTTGGTGGGTGAGCTACAATATGGAGAAAGGAGATTTGGGATTAAGCTCAATTCCTAACCCACTCTGAGTGCTCCTCCTTTTCCATAGCAGTCCAAATGTGCAATTGTGACACAAGCCTGGGCTGGGAACCGCTGCTCTAAAGCCCTCCACAGCAACTGGAGGTTTAGTCACTACCTTTTTAACTTGAAAAAACACACTAAGCCATTAATTTGGATCTGTTGTGGTTTCGCTTTTAATTATTTGTTTTTATTTTGGTTTTGCTTATTGCATTTCCAAACAGATTATTGTAAGGTAATGGCTCTAAGTGAAGGAAATTTAAATGACTTTGACTTTCCAGGGTGTGTCCCAAGACCCCACTTCACTCAGACATCTCTCCTTTTTACTCTTTCTGTGTTGAGAAGTGCAATGAAAGATAAAATGCAAGGGAAGGTAGTGTGACTAGCAAAGACCACAAACCTAGCCCCATGTAAATTAAAATGCTAAAAATAAAAGGATATGTGCATATTTAAAAAGTATTTTCCCAGGGTGCCTGAGTGCCTCAGTTGGTTAAGCGCCCCACTCTTGATTTTAGCTCAGCTCATGATCTCATAGTTCATGAGTTGGAGCCTTGCATTGGGCTCTGCATGGAAAGAGGAGAGCCTGCTTAGAATTCATTCTCTCTCTCTCCCCCTCTCTCTCTCCATCTCTCCCTTCCTCTCTCTCTCTCTCTCTCTCTCTCTCTCCCCCTCTCTCTTTCCGTCTCTCTTTCTCTCTATGCCCCTCCCCAATCTCAAAATAAATCATCTTTTTTTTTTTTTAAAGTATTTTCCCATTAAAAGTAGGAATGAACCAAACATTCATGCTAAAGAAATAAATCTGGGGGAAAAACATTCCTGAGAATGTTCATTTTAGGTTTTTGGTATCAAATACTGTCAACAACCTAAATAGTGGCGGATATGGTTTAAAACAATGTAATATACTAGCTAGGTAGAATATTGCACAAATTTAATCTTGATATAATGTTAAATTGTAACACTACATAGTATAAATGTTAATCTCGAATAGATTATAGCAACAAGGAAAAATGCAAAGGCTATAAAGTGAAAAAGTAGACAACAAAACTTCCAGTCCCAGACTACAATGCAAGAGAGTTGATATTTCTGCCCTTTTCCCCAGAGCAGAAATGCTGCTGCTCAGTCCTTCCCAGTCCCAGCATGATCACAGGTTGATGCTCAACCAATTCCTTAGTTATCTCTGAGATATACTTCAAGAGAAATAGTACTGGCCTGACAAGTTCCCATTACATCCAGCTTCCTGACATTAATGGAATCAAAATAGTGGACAAAACCCATCCCAATTCCTGATATAAATGTAGTATTATGTTCCACTCTGAATCTCCAAGCCTAGCCCCCCCCCCCCCCCCCCCCCCCCCCCCCCGCCATCTGTATCTCAAATAGAGTACCAGTGTGGTCCATTACCAGAAAGGCTAGGATAATCTTCCTAAGCAGAGGTTATACTAAGAGAAATAGAGGGTCCATGGGCCTGGAATTCCTTCTCCCCTTGTCTATCTCCTCCCCACTTTCTTCTTCTCCTCAATCTTTTTCTCCTTCTTCTCCTTATTCTTTTCCCTTATTTGTTGGTTGGTTGGTTGGTTGGTTGGTTGGTTGGTTGGTTTTAGAGAGAGAGTGTGCAAGCAGAAGAGGGGCAGAGAAAGGGAGAAAGAGAATTTCAAGCAGGCTCCACACCAAGTGCAGAGCCTGATATGGGCTTGATCTCATGACCCTGAGATCATGACCTGAGCTGAAATTGAGTCAGATGCCTAACTGACTAAGCCACCCAGGCATCCCTTCTTGTCCCCTTTTATATCTATCTATTCTTTCTGCAGAATCTTAGTTCCAATCTAATCAGGCCAGGGAGGTTATCTTTTCTGGAAACCTTCCACCCTGAAATGATCAAAGTGGACCCATGGGTCAGTGATCCTATAGTCCTCTGAGGAAAACTTTTTTCTAGTGTTTCCACTTCTTCAGAGTGGAATCTGAAGACAAGAAGACAAATAAAACTCCCTCTTGATAATATTAATCTTCTGTCATGATATAACTGGATGTCTGCTACTTTTCTATAATTCTCTTAAGCTCCATAAGTGAGAATGGTAAGAATAACAGGGATGTTGGGGCGCCTGGGTGGCGCAGTCGGTTAAGCGTTCGACTTTAGCCAGGTCACGATCTTGCAGTCCGTGAGTTCGAGCCCCGCATCAGGCTCTGGGCTGATGGCTCAGAGCCTGGAGCCTGTTTCTGATTCTGTGTCTCCCTCTCTCTCTGCCCCTCCCCAGTTCATGCTCTGTCTCTCTCTGTCCCAAAAATAAAATAAAAAATGTTGAAAAAAAATATTTAAAAAAATAAAAAATAAAAAAAAAGAATAACAGGGATGTTAAAATATACATATTTTTGGACAAGGCTAAAGTCTTCTATTGAAAACTGAGGACTAGAAATGTATATAAACCCTTTGTTCTCCAAATACTGTTTTTCTTATCTCACAACCATAAACTTTACGGTAAACACATGACCGAAGACAGTGGTCATCTGGGCCAGTGTCAGATCACTAAGGTGCTTCTTAAAATGCAGACCCCTGGACCCCACTGCTAACCTACCACGTCAGAAGTGAGAGGGGGATGAAATGGAGGTGAGGTGGCATTAAGAACCTGCATTTTCAACAAGTTGTCCAGGTGATCCTTATGAACTAGAGTTTGGGCATCACTGCAAGCCCATTTTCTTCCAGCCCTAAGAAGAATGACCCACAGCCTCCAAAGCATCCCATATTACCTCCATAAGCCTTCGAAACAGACAAGGATTGAGGAAAATGGCATCATTCTTCCTAATTACTCATTTCCACTCCCCTTTCTAAAAGAGGATTACATTTGCCCCAGTTTTTGCCTTGTAACTTGCAGTGCTTCTCTTTGGGAAAAGCATACTCCGCTGCTACCTCATTTACACCACACTTGACCATGTGACTACCTGTGGCCAATGCAATGTAAGCACAGGTAATCTATGTGACACCTGGGCAGTTATTTCTAGCACCACTGCACTGCAGAGGTCTGCAGGGCCACATAAATGGAAAAGGTCACTTGTTCTGGCCCAAAGACGATGCAATAAATGTACGTGGCCATCCCCAATGAAAGGACAGACCCAACGTGTGCACAGTTACATACTAGTCTCACCCTGCTATAGCTCCCCGGCCTGCACTGCCTCAAGGACAACAATGACAGCTCTAATCTGTCTTCAACACACTGCAAGGAGGGCTTATTTGCCCAGCTTGTCACACACACACACACACACACACACACACACACACACACACACAGTTTGGGCAAGAAAGGATACCACTGGGCAAATTGCCTTCAAATACACAATCTATCTCATTTCTTCAAGGCTTTCCCTGTTTGCTTTTCCAAATTCACCTTCTCATCTTCCATGGCAACAGGACAAGACAGAATGGTTCTGTTTTAATATTCAAGAGCTGTTGCTCACGGACAATGTAGTGCTGTTCAGCAGGAAAATCCCATTCAGCACACAAAAAATTCCTTCAACTTCCCTCCTCATCACTTGTGAATTAAAGATACTCTGTACAATACCTTTGCCAGACCCCTGATTTCATCTTCCTGATAGCGTTGGCTACAAACACAAAGCAGGATAAAAAATAAAGTGTATGGCTAAACCATTTGCTATCTACTCATTTCTTTCTATAAATCACCAAAATGACAGGATTCTGAAATAGATATATAACATTAGCTTGATAAATACCATTTGTATCTGAAGTCCTATATATGGAAAAGAATTCCCATGAGCTACCTTTCTTTAACATCGGGTCCTCTAAAGTAGATAACAACATTATGCAAATTAAAAAAAAAGAGAAGAATTCTAAAAGATGCTGGAAACAAGTGTGATTAATATGCTGTAAACATACATGCAAATCTACTCTGTACCTAGGTGACAAATAAGTCACATGGAATTTTGCTAAAGCAATTATCACATGCCATTCGTGCTTCATGATTAGTCTGGCATCACTATATAGTATAAAGTCAAATATCTCTGTTTGATAATAAAAAGTCACTAATTCTTCCAAGTGTAATTAGAGTCATGTCATTTGGCACAATGTGTTTTTTTTTAATTTTTTAACATTTTATTATTTATTTTTGAGAGACAGAGACAGAGTATGAGCAGGGGGAGGGACAGAGAGAGAGGGAGACACAGAATCTGAAGCAGCCTCCAGGCTCTGAGCCGTCAGCCCAGAGCCCGACGCGGGGCTCGAACCCACAAACTGCGAGATCATGACCTGAGTCGAAGTCGGACACTTAACCGACGGAGCCACCCCGGGGCCGCTGGCACAATGTGTTTTAAAATGGTACGTGACTACCTTCAAAGCCCAAAGACTTATCAAATATAATTTTTCAAGTGGGCTTAGAGCTGCTAACATAGAGTTCTTAATTCCCAATATATTGTTTCAAATGTAAAGAAGAGATAATTCCTTAATGAATAGGGCCATTAAGAAGTCATAATCAATCACCGAGGAGAATCAAAGATCCCTTTGCTCCATGACTCAAGTCAATTGAGGTAGAGGTAATAATAGTGACAACCCTCCTTGTTACTTCACTTAGAAGCCCTTGATGTGGCTGCACTATTTCTAGTTAACTCTTAACAAGGATCCCAATGTAATCCAAGAGTTTCTGAGGCTGTGAATCGAGATTGGAAAACAAAGGAGTCCTCAACTCCAGGAGATGCCTCCAATGGGGACAGTTATGGGCCAAGAAAACCAGTAGAAATCTGACAAATGATTCAGATTCTTTCCCCCTTCCTTCCCTAACTGCAAGCATCCAAGACATTCCAAAAGTTTTAGAAGGCATTCACTTGGTCCAGCATTTCCTGGAGTACCTCAGATGGCCCCAGTATTGTTTTCTAATCCCAGGGAACATCCAGATTTCTGGAACTGACAGGAAAGGATACAAGCACCCTGATTATGGGCTGGACTATGTGCCCATTAGCTCAGACTTGCAGTCAAGCAGATGCCCAGGTAAATCCAGTCTCCCCAAAGTTCAGGGGTACAAAATGTCAGGCCTCATTCATCAAACTGGCATCACCCCCACAGGCACCTTCACCCCACATGTATCGTCACTTTGATGGGGACAAGGATGCCCTCCATTTCCCAGAGATTCTTTCACTTCTCTCCCACCTTCTTCTTATATCATTTTCTTCCCAACCCCCTCCAAAATATATGACCATAATAAGAATGCCATCTAGACTGGTTAGGGCATTTGTTCATTAAAAAGCCAACTCTCAGCTAAATGAAGAGCCAAAGATCATTAGAGGTGACAGAGCATAGAATTTTTGAAATGAGTACCTCCCATAAGGCCTCAAATATCACCTTGGCCGTTTACGACTCTCTTGGTGTGTATTTTATACACCATTTATTTAAAACAGCTTTGAGAGAAGGTCATTCAGGTATTTGGATGTGGGTTAACATCTAAAATGAACCATGGTTTATTATTCTTCTTATTGTCCACTTAGTAAGGATAGTACAGTAGATGGTTGAAGACTATGGCCTCATTTGGGAAAGTGCAAAAACAGCACTTTTCTTCCATTCACATTAGAATGAATATCTTGATATTTAAGGCTCTAACCCTTTAGGAATGAACGGTGATTTTGTGCATATAGTACATCTGTACCTCATCCTTCTAACTCTCGAGCATAATACCCTAGCTCAGACAGAGAAGAGTTGCAGAAAAAGGACATTAGTGTCTGCAGCAGTGTTCTGTTTAAATGAATTGGATCTATAAGACAATCTTATCAAGCTTGTTTTAGAGTAAGTGGCAGCTTTATGTTGAAGAACAAGGGGAAGTAGTGAAGCTTCATAAACCTGCAGGATTTTTACAAGCCAAGATAGATGGTGAGATAATGAGAACAGATTTACTTGTCAGAGGCTCTGATGTCAAGACCAGAGTTTTCTATGATTTTCAAAAGGCATACTTTTTAATACATTCACAACGCAATAGCACTCAACAGCAATTGATGATCCACAGAAATGTGTGTAAATTAATATTGAAAAGAAGCATCTACTGAACATCAGCACTGCCTGTAAGTAACAGGAGAGGGACTTAAACGCTGTGGTGTTTTTGAATGTTATCTTTTGCAAGCCTATTTCAAATTGGTTCTCATTACGCTGGAACTAATTGAAGGGTCATACATAGAAAGAAAAAGCAATTCATTTGAGAGTCTTAGCAGGATTTTTATGAAACCTCTGCACAGGTGGGAACTAAGACGATTTAGTAACCATATGACCAAAGATGAAGCTCCATCATGAAAACATCTTTGAGCAGAACTGAGAAGAATGAAATGGTTAAGACTAAGGGTGTAAAGAGGTTAATGGTGGGATGCCCCAAGAATATGCTTTAAAATGGTTAACGTTCAATGAATTTATTAACCTGGGAAAAGAATGGATTGTGAATTGAAAAGTTTGCTGGTGTTACAAAAGTGTTAAGAGAATTCGGGAATGAGAGAATTTGAAGAGCTACCAGGGGCCATCTGATCCCTTTTTGTGATGTCCTGTGGGTGAAGCCCATAAACAGGCCTGATGGAGAATGCTTTTGCATTAAGAGACCACGCCTGGGTCTCCTACAAGAGGACCAAAGAAAGGTACTTTAGATTCTTTAAAGAGGAAGGGGGTAAAGGGTACTCTTGTCAGAACTACACTAGAAAAAAGAAACATCTAAGGTATTGGTTGCTTACATAAATGTAACCATCTACATTGACAAAACAATCCATACGGTAACTATTAGGAATCAAAAAGAATTTGGACGATCAGCTCAAACTAGCTTAAGAAACGAACAATGAAGGAAAAAAAATATTATTAGTTCATGCCAGTGTATAAACCAGTATCGCAGACATACGGTGAACACCATTTTTCACTTTGATAAGCAAACTTAGTAGAATTTTACTTAAAAATGTAAAGGGATTTCAAACACTAGTCCCTATTATTTCCCTCAAGACCAGTACCCCCAGCTGCTTGAAATGGAGCAGCAAAGTGAAATTAACCAATTCCCTTGAAAGGCTGTAGTGGTTCAGCTTCAGGGGGCTTGTTAATTTCTCTTCTCCGGGGGTTCCAAGTGAGGCCTGAGAGCAGAGCAGGGAGGCAGAGTGAAAAAGAGAAATTAACAAGCTTTCTAAAGTATTGCTACCCCCACTCCTTTCCAGGGAATTGTTTAATTTCACTTTGTAACTCCATTCAGAGGAGCTCAAATTTGAGATAAGCTCCAATTAAATAGAGGGAGAGGGGAAACAAAGGCAAAAGGGTAGGAAAGGGAGGGAATGGATAGAATTTAAATCAATGACCTCAATTCAAAGCATTCCCCTAAAATACTCAAAGCACTTCATGCATGAAAAATCTAGCAAGGGTTAAAAAAAGTGTTGTTGTTTTTTTCAAATTTTTGTTAATGGTAGTCTCCTTTAGAACCTTGGTAGCACTTCTGAAATACAAATATTTTCTACTTTACCTGAATAATAGGGTTAAAGGCTATTTGTTTATATCTGATCTGTATAACACTCATTCAGTCTCTTCAAATCTGCATAACATGACTACCCATTTCCAAAAATAAGGGGATCATAAGTAGAAGAGCTATGAAGGGAAAAGAGGTTTGAAGGAAAGAGTGCATATAAGTTACCTAAGGATGAGGTATCATTCTTTTTTTCAAGATGTTGTGAAGGGTATAGGTCAATACATGCATTCAATTTATAATATCATTAAATAATGGACAAATTTTCACTAAGAAACCATAGAATATATAAAAAATCACTGAAATATATAATGTAATACAGCCCTTAGCTTAGTAGAAATAAGGGCTCAATAAAGTACCATATCTTAAAATTACTTGACCATAATCTAAAGACCACTTGTATTCATGCTTCTCTTCTATACGGTTTATAAAACTCTTTCTCTACAGAATACTTCACCATTGATACATTTTACTGAAACCAACCAATAATAGTGAAACAAGAATATATGGATCAAAGTATTTTTGTAGGCACCATGACAAAAAAAGAGAAAGCACAGCTTTGATGCTAGATATAGCAAATAAAATCTAAGTTGATCATTTTCTAGGTGGATTCCATATGTGGCCTTAGGCAAAGTACTAGGCTTTGCAAAGAAAGAAATTTCACCTTTCAGAAAATTAGGTAATAAGATCCATAGTAAGATCTTTCCATCCAAATGAGAGACCATTTGATTAGAAGGTATGTATGTAAGGTACCCAAGACAATGTATACCAAGGGTCCAGCAAACAGCAGCTATTATCATCATTATTAATGTT
The DNA here is from genome assembly GCF_018350215.1 of Panthera leo. Classification (NCBI taxonomy): domain Eukaryota; kingdom Metazoa; phylum Chordata; class Mammalia; order Carnivora; family Felidae; genus Panthera; species Panthera leo. The sequence goes on along the minus strand of NC_056682.1, from coordinate 87,416,332 downwards.
TAATATAGATAACACTAAAGCCAAAAAGTAATAGAAGAGATCATCTAGACTAGTTGTTCCCAAAACTAGTTTTACATCACTCTAAAAAGGTTCTATCTCAAAATTATTAGATCAGAACCTTTGTGAATGCTGTCCACATATCTATTTCCAGGCCAACATATTATTTTTACTGACAACACTTAGATAAGTCACTTGACAATATCTCACAGTGTCACACCATCTGTGATTGCGACACAAACACTAGGAACCTATGGTTCCTACATCTCAACTTCAGCTTGACTGTTATACACTCTGCCTGTATGGTCAACTACAATGCAATGCTCATTGTGTTCTTAGAAATCTGCTTAGTCTTTTTTTTTTCTTTTGAACATTTTGTGGTTTGGTTCTACTCATGTGGAAAATCCCACTGTCCTCTGTTTTCTAAACCCCAGATTTTCCCAGACAGACAACACCCGAACACATGTTTTGCCTACTTCCTATAGATTCTTCCTGTAACTTTGTCACAGTTTTGTTTATAGAGACGGAGTTAAATCAGGAACTCAGCTATACCAGCTTCAATGAAAGCACATAAAAAGAATAGTTAACTTGTAAACTTGTACATCTAAACAAGATAGACTAACAGGGACCATATTTATCCTCCTGTCTGAAACAACTGAAAATCTGGACAGAATATATAAAAAACAGTTAAGACATTAAACATCAGGGGGTCTGAACTAGAGGGGTTTAGAGTATGCTACCCCCAATATGCTAGTTTGGAAATAGTGACTATTTTGAACTAAAGGCATATGAAAAAACAGCAGATAGCAAGAAGGGCATGCTGACTTTGCATTTTCTCCCTGAAAGCTAAAAATCCCAAGGGAAAGATGCCTCCCTATCCTAGGCAGAAAAGAATATTCTTACCATGAGAGAGGGCGCCAAGGGCGCAAAGGCCAAGAGAAATCTGTACAGACAAACCTCGTTACAACGACCCTACTCTTCCATTAGCCTCCCCATGTACATTAGTTACTTTTTCCCCATTACTACTCTTTGTTCAACCTAGTATATGAGCACTTAAGCCTAACCTCTTTTTTGGGTCTTCCTTTTCCTATTGGAGATTCACAAGTACATGTAAAGATAAAACTGGTATAGTTTCCTCCTGTTGATATGTCTTATTCAACTTAATTCTCAGGCCCAGCTGGAGACCCTAAGAGGGTAAAGGAAAAGTTTTACCTACCTTCACAACAAATGACTGTGCTCCCTGAAAAATGGGAAATAAATAAGGTAATGTTTACAATGTCCATCCTACTCTCACCGAGTTTCCAGGTCACAGTGAAGGGAAGGGAAAGCCAGGAACTAAAAAAAAGTTTAAGTCACACAAAACACAACAGAATTGAATTAGAAATCAGCAACAGATCTCTGGACAGTCTCTAAATATATGGAAACTAACCCTTTACTAAATAACCCATGGGTCAAAGCAGAAATCAAAAGTGAAAATAGAAAATATTTTGAACTAAATGAAAACACAGATATATCAAAATTTATGTCATGCAGCTGCCTCAATACATGAGCACTAAACATACAGCACTAAGATGCCTATCTTGGAAAAAAGAAAGGTCTTGGTTTCCACATGAAGAAAAAAAAAAAGAGCAAATTAAATCTAAAGTACTCAAAAATGAGAAAATAACGAAATATCAGAGTGGGAATCAATGAAAAGGAAACCAGAAAAACAAAAGAGAAAAAATCAATTGCTGAAATGAAAATCTGGTCATTTTAGAAGATGAAGAAAAATCTACAAATCACTAACCATACTGATCAGGAGGGGGAGACATAAATTATCAAAGGAGACAGAATTGAGACAGATGGTATCATTACAGATTTTACAGATATTAAAACAATCATAAGAAAATGTTATGAACAGCTTTATGCTAACACATCTGACAACTTAGATAAAATGGACAAATTCCTTGAAAGACACAAACTGTCAACACACGCTCAAGAGTGAATAGCTTGAATAGCCTTCTATAAAGAAATTAAAATTGAAACAAAAATCTTCCCACAAAGAAAAGTTGTAGGGAAGGATTACAAAGGGACATTGGGATATTTTTTGGAAATTGATGGATATGTTCACTATCTTTATTGTAGTTACATTTTCAAAGGTGAATACATATGTTGAGACTTAAACTAGATTTTATATATGTGTGGTCTATTGCATGTTAAAGAAACTAATAAAAATGCGATGCAAAAAATTCTGATTACATTTAGTAAGTCTGTGATAGTTGGCAGCCTGTGCACTCAGGAGGACACAAAAAATGAACAGTCAGAAAACATACAACTCAAATCTTGATAAGTGGTCCAAAAGAGCACCTTCAACCAGAGAGTACAAATTCTTCAAGTTTAATGACATCTTAGCTCTTCTAGAAGTATTCTTTTCCTTCTTTGGGTCATATGTGATTATTTGAATATCTAGTAAAAGAAAAAAAATCTAGTACTTTAAAAAACCCTGTGTTTCCTAGTGAAGAGAGAAAAGTGTCTGAAATCAATCAGAGAGTAATACTTCTAGGTCAGGGTGTGGATAGCCTGTTTCTCCCAGTCACTTATCACTAATATCTGCCCCCACTTCTCTCCCAGGCCTTTGTGATGAGTGATTGTCTTCTGCCCTTTTTATTTCTTGGTGCCTCAGTGTCTCTTCCCTCAGCTTGCTATCGTGGGAACCTATGTTACCTAGTTAGGATCTAAAGAGAACAAGTAGAACAGAAAAAGGGGCAGGAGAGTTCTTATATAACGGGCCCCAGTATAGCTGTGTTGGAGTTGAGAGCAGACCCTTTCCCTTATGGGAGCATTCATGGGTTCCTGGGAGACCCTCCTTACAGAATATCTTTCACCGGCAGCTCTCAATGCAAATACGCCTTCGATGCTTGCTCAGAACTCTTTAAGGTTTTGGACACGTGACTGTATACTTCTAACACCTTTCTTCTGAGTTTTCCTTGCCCTTTCAAGCACTCCACCTGAATAAAATTTAAAGTGTTGCTCTACCATCTTTCTCTCATGTGACTCACTTTCTGTCTGTGGAAAACCTCCTAAACTTTGCACTCGTTATGAGTGCAGTGACATGCTGTGTTAGTTTTCTAGGGCTGCCATAAACGACCACAAACTGGGCGGATGAAAAGAATAGAAATGTATTGTTTCACAATTCTGGAGACTAGAACTACAAAATAAAGGTGTTGGCTGGACCATGTTCGCTCAGAAACCTCTAGGGAAGAATCATTCTTATCCTCTTCTATCTTCTGGTACTTGCCAGTAATCCTTGGGGTTCCTTGGCTTATAGATACACTACTCAAATCTTTACCTGTGTCATCACATGGCCATTTGGTGTCTCTGTCTCTTCTCCTTTGTTTATAAAAACACTAGTCTTATTAAATTTGAGCCCACCCTAATTCAGTATTACCTCATCTTGACTTGATCACCTCTATAAAGACCCTGTTTCTAAATTGGGTTCCGCTCCCAGGTATTGGGGTTAGAACTTCAACATAGCTTTTGGAGGGGAAGCAATTCAACCCATAATACATACAAACCATTCCAAAGTAGCCCTATTCTCTACTACCATCAGAACCTCAAGCCGATGGGATTTCTCAGGCATGAGACAAGCAGCAATCCTCAGTGCGCTTTAAACCTCCAAGTGGTTGCATTAGAGCTCCTCTCATTACATCCAAGGTGGGAGGAAAACACCTCCTTCCCACCCAACATCCACTTCCTTTAAAGTCCCACATAGATGGTGCAGCATTTCCTTTTGGAACATGGATACGGTTAGCACCTATTATATTAGGACCTCAGTCCAAAGGGAAACAGAAATAGCTCACTATTTCATACACAATTATAAGAATAGTTTAACAATTCTTCTGTTAAGGCAGATGCAAACTAACCACATCTGGGATCAGAAATTTCATTCTCAAACATTAAACTAAAAAGCAAGCGTTGCCCAAAGTAAGAGTTTCTGCTTTCTCTGTTGCTTCCTCAATGGGTGAAGCCCAAATTATCTTCATTAAAAGTCGTGTGGTATTCCTGGTTTATAAAAATGTAGTGGGACTACGAGTAATAAACCCCCACCATAACTGAAATCAATAAATCGTGCAGCAGGCCAAGGTTAGTCGATAGCCTACACAGTCATCCCTTCAAATGATTTTTGTTAAACAAATAGTAAAATTTGTTAATTGAACATCTTTCACCTAATTGGCTTGTAGGTAAAATTCTGATGGGAATAAAAATGGCCAAGAATGAGCATTTTATGCTCTTCAGCAAAAACTGAAGGAAACAAAGGATAAGAATGATCAAGAAATGGAATCAGTGTTTTAAGAATTATTGAATACATATTAAAAAGCAAAAAGTAAAAAGCAAAAATGGTTTTATTTCACATGACTCATGAGGACAACTAAGTTTTGTAGGATCTATTCCTTATAAGGAAATTGTTAGTGGCACACATAAAAAGCTAAGATTAAATGACTGTTTGCAATCACTCCAGTTATGGAATGTACATGCATATCACACACTTATTATATATATATATAATTTGAGTTTGTAATGTAATCGCATATGTCCAAACTGCACCACTAATTATAAAAGCTACTTTGTACTATTGAAAAAATTTTTGCACACATGCACAGCAATCCTTCTTACCTACAGATTACCTACATTTATACACACTTGCCTTACACTGATACTTTAGTATATGCTTTGTTCAGTCGTCCCTGCTTAGGACTTTTTGCAAGTCAGACCAGCATCAGTGACTTCCTGTGACACATACATGGTTAGAATTTCAACATATTCTTAAGAAAACCTAGCTGTGACACCCTCTCACTTCTTTACGTCACCTGCTCCAAACTCTGGCTCTTTGAGACTCTCCAGTCTCTCATAAAATCTGTTACCAACAGGCTGTACTTAGTTTCTATTTTATGAATGAAAGGTGTCAAACTTTGATTTCAACTCCAGCTCCATTATTCTAAACTTTCTATGACTTTGAATGAAATTGCAAAACATATGCAATGGTGAAGGAACAAATACTCAAAGCAATTCAGGATTCACTTCTGTGTGACTAAATGGACAACCTTTGGAAATTGGGGAGCTAAATGCAATTGTCTTTTCCATTGTCCATCCACATTTACTTTTCCTAAGCATCATTTTCTTATTGCTATCTGCCCTCCTCTGCCAGCAAAATGCTTTCTATTCTCCAGAAGTATGGTACTAACATGATGGTCAATGTGAAAATGACCCACATTTATTTTCAAGAAGGTTTCTATATCTGATAAGTTATACCTTAAGGATACTTATGTTTCTAAATAGTACTACACAAAAGGCAGAAACTCTTTAAAGATGGGAATCAGAACAAAAACTCAATGATGGAATTTGGGGTACACTCTCAGCCCCATTTAGTCACACAAAAAATCTAATTTTAGTAATTTTAAGAGCTCTATCCAACAACATAACAATTCTGTACCTTATCCTTTTGGAAGCTTCTCCTTTTCCTCCCTTCTCCCGTTCCGGGGCTAGAAATCTGAAATGCATGAGTGGCTGACCTCTTCTCCCTTCCTAGCTCCCACTGTTCTCCTCACTCATTGCTGCTCCTTTAATGGCCCCAGGGTCAGGCCCTGGTAGCCAGAGAGGATTAAGAGGAAATGGTTCAACTCTACCAGGTTGGTAGAATTACCATCAGGGAACTTTGGGTAATCAATGGTCTCACTGGTGGTTTTGCAGACTCAATTGGAGCTCTTCTGATGAGGGTCCTCACCTACAAGTCACTCCTGAGCAAAGCTGCCTCTCCAGCTGGCTGCTTACAACTTATCTGTGCTTCTGGTGGTCCCCTCTGTTGAGAGGTTCCCTCCGTCCCCTGAGTCAGTCTTTTTGGGGAGAATCCCTTTCAACCTGACCTACAGTCGGTTCTCCTGAGAATTCAAATCTGAAGCATGTGCAGCTCCTTCCCAGAGATCTTCTTTTGCTATCAAGTAGGGGCAGCTCCAGTCACTGCTATTCATCATTAGACTATTTAAGAATAGCTCAAATCTGGGGCGCCTGGGTGGCTTAGTCAGTTGGGCGTCCAACTTCAGCTCAGGTCATGATCTCACAGTCCGTGAGTTCGAGCCCCACGTCTGGCTCTGTGCTGACAGCTCAGAGCCTGCTTCAGATGCTGTGTCTCCCTCTCTCTCTGCCCCTCCACCACTTATGCTCTGTCTTTCTCTGTCTCAAAAATAAATAAATATTTAAAAAATTAGAAAAGAAAAAGAATAGCTCAAATCTTGGGGCTCCTGGGTGGCTCAGTCGGTTAAGCATCCGACTTTGGTTCAGGTCATGATCTCACAGTTCTTGAGTTTGAGCCCCATGTGGGACTGTGCTGGTAGCTCAGAGATTGAAGCCTGCTTCAGATTCTGTGTCTCCCTCTCTCTCTGCCCCTCCCCTGCTCACTCTCTGTCTCTTTGTCTCTGTCTCTCTCTCAAAATTAAAAAATAAAACATTAAAAAAAAAGAATAACTCAAGTCTTCAACATCAAGAGCTTGACCAATACATGCCAGAATCTTAACCTGATCCTTCCCTGAAGCCTTCAGGGAGGAAAGTTCTTAATTCTTCTTCCCCATCCCAATACCATGTAGAAAATGCTCTCCAAATAAATGTGTTTCCTAAATCCTTTCAACCTCCATCTTTTATATTGTCTGTGGGTGGGTGATGGCTGATTTGGGCAGACCCTGGTTATAATATCCCCCTTCTCAAGCCTAGTTCCTTGATGCAGAATATTTTGGGGGCACCTGGGTGGCTCAGTTGATTTGAGCATCTGACTTCATGTCAGGTCATGATCTCACTGCTCGTGAGTTCAAGCCCCGCATCGGGCTCTGTGCTGACAACTCAGAGCCTGGAGCCTGCTTCGGATTCTTTGTCTTCTGCTCTCTCTGTCCATCCCCTACACGTTCTCTCTCTCTCTCTCTCTCTCTCTCTCTCAAAAATAAATAAACTTAAAAAAAATTAGAATATTTTGTTCTCCAACTTGGAAAATACCACTGAACATCCTGTTGCTTACCTAAAATGTTTTAATAATTAAAGCAGTTCAGAAAATGTGACTGTCAACTTTGTGAACATCTAAGGAGTCCAAGCAGAGGCTAGATCTCTATCTAGACTGTCAGAGCACAGGTAAGACTCTAGCATAGACTGGGAAGTTCTGAAAACTTAATGATCCACAGGCTGCCTCCATCTCGGATGAGCCGAGGGATTCCCCCAGTTTTCAAGGACAGAGGAAAGAACATCAACAGAAAACCAAAATACCATTCAACTCAATAAACATCTCCACGTATCCTACTTGGCTATCATTTATTTGATCTCTTCTCATTTTGTTTGAATTGGCATATCATGATAGCACCAAGCTTGTTATTTCAACCTTAACATAAAATCCCTAGAGGGATAAAAAGAGAATTCTGGGTTGTGATACATCAAGGATTCAGATAATCAAAAGAACTTTAAAAATAAAACAGTAACAACATTGGAGTAGTTAAGTAATGTGGACATATTCAACATCGCTCTGTTTTAAAATAATTATGAATAATTACAATAATAACAATTAAAATAATTTCGTTCTCTCCTTCCTTCCCTTCAGGCTCTTTTGTTTTAATTGCACTTTGGTATTTTCTTTCTCAGGCCAGATATTAGCAAACACAATCAGAGTCCTCCTTGCCCCCCACAAAGTTGCTTTGGTTCAATTTCTGTTCAGTAACTAAAATAAATGTTTAAACTCTAGGTTAGCTCTTTCCTAATCCTCTTGCTCTGGTGTTCATCATCACATGTGCTTTTTTGCTTCTTCTGAGAAAACCTCAATGCAGAACTCATTACTTCTCTGAGTGGTCCTAAGGAACACACACACACACACACACACACACACACACACACACACCGGTAAGTGAACAACGTAGACTCAAACAAATTAAAACCCTTCAGATACTCCTGCCTCTACTGTTCTCTTTAGCTAAACCTCCATGGAAGATTTTTTTCTTCTTTTGACCTCTCCCTTCCTTTCTGTAATACCTAGACTCTGGGTTCTCTTCTCCTCTCTCCCAGATTTTCCTCAATCATTTCCCATTTTCCCCTCCTTTATATGTGCAACAAACCCACTGCACCTCAGCATCTCCTGTAAAATTTGTGCACCCAAACACATCCCAGTGACGATCTGCAAATAAAATTCCCTTATAACAGCTCCTGCCTCCCCGAGAATGCAATTTAGTCCCCACCTTTGATTACTAGAACATGCTCACCTGGCTTACCCTTTCTCATCCCTAGAGGTTTATCCAGCTAGTCTTTTGAATGAGATGTTCTCCCTCTATTTGGATATGCAATCTGATTGAAATAATGTGAATTTTCTTCATGATTTGTTTCTCTGTTCTGTCAACTGAAGTCTAATGGATCATTTCTGGTGTTATTGTCTACTGTAGTCACAACAGAGAATTCAATCAGATGACACGAATACATGACAAAGGAGGGCCCGACTTAAGCTGTGGAAAATGAAATGGATGATGCCACCACTGTGCTGGGCTCTGCATTTTAAAAGGTCATGAGTTGGCAAGCCCTGGACTCTTCACCAGCAGGACGCTTTTCCTTTCTGGGGTGCCCAATTCCCATGGCCCTGAAGGATTACATTCCACAAGACTATTTTTATTTCCATCTATACATCTAGAAACTTGTTTAGATGGAAATAATGGCAACAATGATCCAGGTAATTATACCTTGAATTTATAGGGCACTTTTCTGAGGAACTTAGAATTCTTCTTGAGGATCTAAGGCTCCCCATCATTTTCCTTCCCTAACTATCATAATCCAAAAAGAAGTGATTGCACCTATAAATGTGGACTTATTTCAAATGGTTAACCCTAAATACAGAGCACTAGAAAATTCCACCCATACCTCACTCCAGGAATGACTTAACAGGAAGCTGGCAGCGAGTTATGATGCTTATGGTGGTTGTAAAGTAGTTTACTTTCTGCCTGAGTAAGACATTAAGGCATGCGTCAGGTGTCATTAAAGAAGGTGTTCAGCAACTGTCAGCCTCCAAATAATTACAGACCACGGTTTCTTTTAAGACATGCTCCCCACTTTCCACACTGTGGTAACTGCCTTACACCACCTGTTCTGTCAGCACTGCATGGAGAGAATTTGAGGGGCAGGCCGGCTGCTCACCTGAGGTTAATGATTACCCTGTGGCTTTTCTCTATGGTTTACACATTCTAATGTTTTCCTGCTGTATTATCACCTGGCAACCTCCATGGGGAGAGAAAGAAGTACACTGCAGGTCCAAATTACCCACAGACTTCTTCATTGACATGTGTGTATGGGTATGTGTATGTGTGTGTGTATATGTGTGTGCACAGCCAAAAATGTTGTTGCAGTACCTTTAAACCAAGTTGGAAAAGAAAGAACCAAAGGTAAGGACATTTCTTGAATCAAAATCCTCTCTCTAAAGATATATTGTGGAACCACTGAAGGGATGTCCTTCCAGGGGTACAAACCAATGTTCATGTGGGCTTTCTGCATGGGACAGATACTACTGCTCTGTTGCCCTAAACTGATGTTTTGAAATGTGCACATAGGCATAAACACACACACACACACACACAAAAGCACACATATCAAGAACCTGCATCGGTATTCCTTCATCTACATTCCTTAATACTGCCTTTACTAGGAAAGCACAGGTCTTTATGTGGTTAAGAGACTATAATTTGAGCCCGGCAAGGCTGCTCGTTATGTTGAGTAAATGAAAGCCCTTTTAGATTAATAGGTCTGTGTGTCTTCCTTCAGTTTGCAAGGGCACAGCCATGCTGATTCCTGAACTGTAGCAATTTAAAGAGAGCAAGTATTAGCATCAGCTGAGAGATATGAGTCATGATGCAATTTTCTACAGATCGCCCCCATTTGTTCAGTCTTCTGCAACCTCTCCAATTCACTATGTCAACACCCATCTCCTCCAGACACTTCCGAGAAAAGTTCAAGCTGGATTTCTCAGTAAATATAAAAATATATGAAGGGGTCAGACTTCTTGCCCAACAAGTTACCATGTTTGGTTTAGTATATATTAAAACTCCCTGAAATGGTGTTTTGGGGTTTCTTGGGATATTTCCTTCCTTAGGCAAATGCAGTACAAAAAAAAAAATTGTGTATTTCCCCACCATGCATCCATCCTATGATTCAGGTCCATCCACAGGAAAACAGCTGTCCTGCTGTGGCTTCCCGTGCCTGGGTCCCTAATGAGGCTCTGCTAATTTCCAATTCCTATAAGGGGCTCATTTTTTCACTACATCTTATGCTTACAGCTGTGTGGCTTTTGGGTTGGGATTCTTTTTTTTAAAGCCATGTCTAAAGGCAATCCATTTGATCAGAGAGTAATATCCTGACTTCCTCTTTTATCATTTCCCAGTCAGACTCGGGCTGCAGGTAGGATCCTGCAGTTACTTTGTTTAACATTAAAAATAATTTCATTTTCCTGCCAAAAGCTGGTCTTACTAATCATGTTGCTGCTTAGAAGCCTGGAGAATCATGGCTTTCACCTAACTTTAAGTAGTGAGAAATGGCAGATGATCCTAATTAAGAAAGAAACACGGACAGGGAGAAAGACTGTGATATAGAACAAGAAGAATAACAACTCTACGGTAGTAGCTATTTCCATAACCCAAAAGAGAAAGGGAAATTGTCAAGGCAGCAGGAATTGCTTTCAAGAGAAGTCTCTACTCCAAGGCTAAGGCAGGGATGCAGCTAAATTTACTCAGAACTACGACTTCTTTCTTCAGCTCAGTTGAGAAGTTCAGTTTAATCTAGTACTGCCAAACCACTAGGTCAGTAGAAAACACCAGATCCTGAAGGAAAGATGACTTGTATTCAAGAAGCAAAAAGGATGCATTCGATTTGAAATCAAAAGATCTGAAGATACTTTTCCGTAACTATTATTTCTTTTCTTCAAATCATCACTTAAAAATCTTCCGTTTTAGACTGAGACTTAATGTAGGAAATGTCAAAACCTGCAGTACTGTGACCTGGAACAGTTCATAGCCAGCCTTTTATTATTATTATTATTATTATTATTATTATTATTATTCAGGTTTTTAATTCCTGTGCAGTTAACATGCAATGCTATATAAGTTTCAGGTGTACAATAGAGTGACTCAATTCTATACATGACTCAGTGGTAGTCACAAGTGCGCTCCTTAGGGGCGCCTGGGTGGCTCAGTCGGTTGGGTGGCCAACTACGGCTCAGGTCATGATCTCCCAGTCCGTGAGTTCGAGCCCCGCGTCAGGCTCTGTGCTGACCGCTCAGAGCCTGGAGCCTGTTTCGGATTCTGTGTCTCCCTGTCTCTCTGACCCTACCCTGTTCATGCTTTGTCTCTCTCTGTCTCAAAAAAATAAATGTTTAAAAAAAAAAAAAACAAAAACAAGTGCGCTCCTTAATCCCCATCACCTGTTTCACTCATCTCGCCTCCAACCTCCCCTCAGGTAACCATCTGCTCTCTCTAGTTAAGAGTCTGTTTCTTCATCTGTCTCTTTTTTTCCTTTGCTCGTTTGTTTTGTTTCTTAAACTGCATATATGAGTGAAATCATATGGTATTTGTCTTTCTCTGATTGGCTTATGTCACTCAGCATTACACTCTCTAGCTCCATCCATGTTGTTACCAATGGCAATATTATATTCTTTTCAGAGCTAAATAATAGTCCATTGTACATATGTATACCACTTCTTTTTTATTCGTCAATCAGTGGACACTTGGGCTGTACCACATCTTGGCTATTGTAAATAATGCTGCTATAAATATAGGGGTGCATGTATCCCTTTGAATTACTGTTTTTGTACTTTTGGGGTAAATTCCGAGTAGTGCCATTGCTGGATAGGAGAGTAGTTCCAATTTTAACTTTTTGAGGAAACTCCATACTGTTTTCCACAGTGATAGTCAGCCTCTTGACTTGGGTGTCTGATGCTATTGCCAAACGGTTGAGTGTTTATTAATTATATATTAATTGTTAATCTAGGGCAGCATGATATGAAGGCTAAATCTGAACACAGCATAGAGAAAATCCAGGAATCGCAGCTAATCAGAACCTATTTGTTTGTACAGCTCCCATAATATATAACAGATTTTCTATGTACCTGTGATAAAGAATAAGAAGTAAATTTATAGAATTTGATAGATAGGGCATGGGTTTTAGGCTCAGACAAACCTATGTCTATGTAGACACATAAAGACTACACTGCCCACTGGGTACTTGAGACTGTTTACATTTGGTATGGTTTCTAACCGGTAGAGCCAACACTCAATAACCCAAAAATGGAAGCAACTGTGGAAAAGACCTTGGCCAAAACAATGTTGAACACCAAGTATCTCTCATTCAACACTGAAAATTTACAGATTTATTCTCTAAAATTCAGAACTTAAAAGACTCTTAACAGAGTCTAAAGGACTTCCCCAGAACAGTGTCAAAAGGTCCTACAACTGACTAAAGATATAATTCAAGTTCTGATTTGTCCAGAAAGAAGAGAAATAATTTCAGTTCAGTTCCTATTGCATACCAGATATTTATGTACAGCCCATTTATTTCTCAGTGTAGCGCAGGCATTATTATCTCTATTTTACAGGAAAAATAATTGACACTGATAGTAATAACACCCATGTTTTTTGTAATTACTATTACAGTTAACATTTGGAGGAACAATATGTCAATTACTGTACTAAGTGCTTTAGATGTATTTCTTATATAAACCTCCCCAATAAAGCAAGATATATTTTTATTCTCATTTTAGAAATAAAGAGGGGCACCTGGGAGGCTCAGTTGGTTAAGCATCTGACTTCGGCTCAGATCATGATCTCGCTGTTCATGAATTCCAGCCCTGTGTTGGGCTCTGTGCTGACAACTCAGAGCCTGGAGCCTGCTTCAGATTCTGTGTCTTCCTCTCTGTCTACCCCTCCCCCACTCACACTCTCTTTCTCAAAAATAAACATTAAAAAAAGAAATGAAGAAATTGGGGCTCACAGAGTTGGAATAACTTGCCTAAGATCACATAGCAAAACAATCAGGTCAAGATTAAAACCCCAGTGACTTCCACTAGGGCCACAAATACCTGGGAGGCAGATATAATATACTTTACTTGCTATAAATATTAGCATTTTTAAGTTACCATTTATGTGAAATATGGTACATCTCTCTAAATTACTTCTAACTGCAATAATTAAATGCTTATAGTATTCACGGGAGGTGGCGGGGGGAGGGGGGCAGGCAATACTGAGAGTATGAACTCTAATGTCAGGTATCTGAGTTTGAGCCAATGGTGTGCTTAGTTGTTAGTGGCAATTTAGAGAGGCCTACCTACTTTAGTATAATAAATAAGAAGCTTTGTGCACACAACTTCCCTAAACATCTTACCAAGAAATGTAGTGGTGATATAAAAATTTCTTTGAGTGCCAATAAATATATTTTTGTACTCATTTCCCTTTGTCATTTAACCTGAATTTTATTAAAGCATAATTATTGACTTAATTATTAAAAGTTGTTTTCAAAAGTGGGGCCTTGAAGATTTTACATCATCCAAGGTCACATTTCCCTTTTGATTATGCCCTAGAAAAGTTATGAAATGTCTTAAAATCTATAAATTATTTTTTTTTAATCCTACAAAGAAGTTTGGAAATATCCTCACGTTGTCCTAAAGCATCTATAGGATTTCAAAGTGATTTTGCCACACACGTTTTCTAATGTAGGTTTTGGAGTCTTTGGAGCTCTACTTACTGGCTGTGTAACAGGTCCAGGAACTATTAGAGCTCATAGGTATCAGTGTGCACCTCTCTACTTCCCAGCATCCCTCACAGGTTGACCATGTGACTGACAAGACACAATGGAATATGGGCAGAAATAATATAAGGCCAGGCTCCTAAAATACTCCAAGTAATTTTCCAAATATACTCTTCCCGGTCTGTGCATCAAGAAATGAATGTCTCCTAGATAGGGAAGTCACATAATAGAAGGAAATTAGATCCCTCATTAGTCACTTGGATTAAAGCCACCCAAATAGGAATCTCTGTACCAGTATTATAGATAAGAATTAACCTTTACTGGGCTAAGCCACAGAGAATGGTTCAGTAACAGCCAGCCTTATTTATATTGACCTTGGATCTTGGAAATTATGGTATTTACTCTCTACTTCATAAAGGCCCTGTGAGGATGGGGGATAATGAACTTTAGGTGCATGGCAATTATCTCTCTCTTTCTATGAGTTTGAGTTGTAGCCTATAAATTTTTGTCTGTTAGCTAACAAATGTGTAAAGTTAAATATGTGCTTTATGGCATATGTTTATATAAATAAATACACATGCACGCATGCGCACACACACACACACACACACTTATCTCACCCAGTCCATACATTCCTCTACTGCTAACCTATGGAAAGGGGACAGTCTTTAGGATGACCATTTGGTGGTTTACCAGAAGGCAATAAAACATGAATTTTAGGACAATCTTTTCGTGCTCATGGCAGACTCCCCACCAGCATTTTTCCTTCCTGGAGGAACAGAAGACTATGATTCATAAAGAATCATGAAATCACAGAAGTCACTTGACTTGATATGGATCAATTTTGCATATGATTCATGGAGAATTATAGAATGACCAGGCACAGAGTGAACCTAATGTAGCTTCTTACATTGAAAGCCCAGAACTAACGTTCAGGTCTGTGTATCAAAAAGACTGCCCTCAATAGAGAGCTACTGTAACTGGTTTCTGGGACTTTTATAAGTTGTACCATAGTCAACTGAATCAGCTAACTGAAGAACTCTAACAGTGGTGGTTTCTGCACCAGATAGTAAGGAATAGGGGGAATCAAAATTTTAGAGCTATCCCAATACTTTCTCACCAGAAGTTAGAACAACTGAAATATACAGCATGCTTGAAATCAGTTGTATCTATTAAAAAGAATATTACTGTTCAAGTCTGGTGCATTAAATGTTTAAGCTATATAGAGACTGGGTCAGATTGGTGCAAGAGAAAGATTTAAACTCAGAGTCACAATCTGTCTTAGCAGTTAATCTCTATATGGTCCTGAAGAAACTAAACCAGGAATCCCAGGCAGGCTAGAATTTAAATCTCAACTGCCATGAATTTTATACACACACACACACACACACACACACACACACACACACACACACACACAAGAATATTCAGCCATTAGAAAAGAAGGAAATCCTTCCATTTGTGACAAGAATGAACTTTGAGAGCATTATTCTACTAATGCTTGAATAAATTAGACAGAGAAAGAAAAACATGGTATGATCTCATTTATATGTGGAATCTAAAAAGGTCAAAGCTGGAGCACCTGGCTGGCTCAGTCAATATAGCATGTGACTCTTGATCTCAGGGTCAAGAGTTCAAGCCCCCCGTTGGGTGTGGCATCCACTTATAATTTTTTTTTTTAATTTAAAAAACCAAAGTCATAGAAACTAAGAACAGATTTGGTTGTTGCCAGGAGCAGAAGATGGAAGTGAGAGAAATAGGTGACAATGATCAAAAGGTACAAACTACCAATTATAACTTGTAAGTTGTAAGATGAATAAAGTTCTGGAGATTTAATATACAGCACAGTGTATATTAATAGTTAATTAATTTTTGTAGTTAAAATATAGTGTAGTGTAAGTTATAGTGTAATTTTTATAGTTAAAAATACTGGTGGCCCTGGGTGGCTCAGTCAGTTGAGAGTCCAAATTTGGCTTAGGTCCTGATCTCACAGTTCCTGAGTTCAAGCCCTGCATTGGGCTCTGTGCTGACAGCTCAGAGGCTGGAGTCTGCTTCAGATTCTGTGTGTCCCTCTCTGCCCCTCCCCCACTCACACTCTGTCTCTCTCTCTCTCTCTCGGAAATAAATAAAAATCATTTTAAAAATACTGTATTATATACTTGAAAGTTGCTACGATTTTTAAAGCTGTTACCACAAAAACAAAAAATTGTAAATCTGTGAAGTGATAGATGTTTTAATTACCCTTATTGTGATAATTATTTTGTGACACGTATATATGTAAGATCACTACATTGTACACCTTCAACCTATATGATGTTGTACATAAATTATATCTCAATGAAGCTGGAATAAATACATTAATTAATTCATTCATTCCTAAATACATTCATTCATTCATTCCAGGTGCCGCCAGTGACTCATCCCTCTGAGCTAAATGTCTTTCTGATATCTCGTACAGATCAAGTTTCTTATTCAAGACTTTATCATTGTCTGCTTTATTATTCCTTAGGTTTTATTGCTTGACTTGTTAGCTTGGCTCCTAGGTTCTTCAAATCTAATTTCTGAAGATGGATGGAAGCTGAAAATATATCTGTGACTCTCGCCTCTTGACACGCTGCTCCCTGAAATCGTTTCCTTCCTTCATTGCCATGGTTTAGGCCATCTAGTGCTACATTGGGATTAAAAGAAGCAGAAGCATGAGCTCACTGCATGAGATGATGCAAAGTAAGGAGATGAAGACAAGTAATATAGGAAAACAGCACAAGCTCTCACAGTAGTGACAAAAGTGCATCATAAAAACTCTGAAAGTTGCCATCCCTCGGATTGGAGTGATTCCCACCTGAAAATTTCAAGAAGCAGAGTGGGGCCAGATAGCCATTCCAGGCAGGAGGAGGGAAGGAGAGGCAGCAAATTTCACTTGACTGGGCTCCTAGTCATAATTGACACCAAGTGTGCAGGAATCTTTTCCATAACTAGATGTGGGCCACATTAAGCTCCTCTGTTAGAAGGTCACCCCAGGACAAATAGGCCTCAGCACAGTGATGCTTCAAATACGATCGTGCTCACTTCAGCAGCACACATACTGAAACATGATAGCGTTTCTAGAATCAGAGAAGAGTATACCACTTACATCAGAGGAAATACAGGCAAGAGCTCCCCGGTGTTGAGAGTTCTCAGAACACTCACGGCTTCACTATCCAAGAAGGAAGAGGCTTTTAACTTCAGTTAGGTCCTGAGAGTGTGAAATCAGATTTTGTATTTACTACTAATAATGTAAGAGATGTCCAACCCACATACCTCTTCCTCCACCCTGATCAGGAGGCACAGAGACCACAGCTCCTAAGTTGAGGGAAGAAGAGCCAGTTCCAAAAGGAAAAGGTGACTGCATAAACTTCCCCAGCTGCAAGTTTTCTACCAGTTGGTGAGAAAAGGGGAATAACTGTAATTGGACTGGAGCTGGATGTTTTGTCTGTCATTGGGGGCTAGACAAATTCAACAGATGCCCAACAGGCAGAATTGACAGCTCCTGATGGACATTTTAATAGGTAGTGAGGAAGAGAGGGTTTGAAGATTATGCCCGGGTTTCTATTTTGGGTAATTCTCTCCAGCTCTGTTTGATAATCCTATGACTTTGTATTATCTAAGATTGCTTAGAAAAGCCAAAGGACCTCTGGAGTTTCCATGGAGAGTGGAGGAAAAAGTAGCTCCAGAGAGCAAAGTCTTAAGGGAGTGTGGAGGACCAAATAATTACTCTGTATCCATAGTTGTGCATATTCTGTGTGCCAGACACATACACAATTATTTCAACTGGTTGTCCAGTGAGAGGGAGAGGACATGACCTCTAAAGAAGCATCTTAGAATCTTGGAGAAAGTGAGTGAAAATTTGCATAATTCAAAATGCCTTTACAAAAAAGGTTCTGATCCTCCCGACCCAGATAAGAATCACAGCAGTGACAGATGTGGAGTCACTAAATGATTACAAATGGAGAATAACATAAACATATTTGTGTTTTAGGAAGCCCACCCTGATGCTTGAATGGAAAATAGAGAAGGACTAACTCTGGAGATTTTAAACATGAACACTTGTTGGGAGATAAATGTAATTGTTGGGGTGAAAAATGGTAATCTGAGTTAAGGAAAGAATATGACAAAGGGAAGAAATTCAGGGAATATTTAAGAGGCAAAATTAATAGAGCTTTGTGACAGTACTGGACACAGGTGGTAGGAAAGCGAGTCTGTTTCATAATGATGCTCAGGTTTCTGACAGGGGTAATCTAACTATATTTTTTTAATGTTTATTTATTTTGAGAGAAAGAGTGCAATTGGCGAGGGGCAGAGAGAGAGAGGGAGAGAGAAGGAGAGAGAGAGAGAGAGAGAGAGAGAGAGTTTGAATCCCAAGCAGGCTCCACACTGCCAACACAGAGCCCAATGTGGGGCTCCAGTTCATGAACTGCAAGATCATGACCTGAGCCAAAATCAAGAGTCAGACACTCAACCAACTGAGCCACCCAGGTGCCCCAATTCTAACCATATTATAGTAGAGGTCCCAGAGACGTGAGCTGAGGTTTAGATGAAGGTGATTCTTACAGTTGTCAAGTTAGAGCCAGTCTTAGGTGAGCATTCCACTGTATCATAGGACTACATCCTATCACCTTACTATGGTAGACAGAATAAAGATCCCCCCACCCCCATGTCTATGTTCTCACCTTAGAAAATTTTAGGTTATATGGCAAAGGGGAATTATGATTGTGGGTGAAATTAAGTTGCTACCCAGGTGACCTTGAAATAGGAAGACTATCCTGGATCATCCAGATGGGCCCAATGTAATCACAAGGGCCCTTAAACATGGAAGAGGAGGGCAGAAGAGTCAGGGCCAGAGTGACACAACATGGGAAAGACTTACAAGCCATTGCTGACTCAGGGGGCCAGGAGCCAAGAAACGCTGACACCGTGAAAGCTGGAATAGGCAAGAAAACACATTCCCCTCATCTAGAACCTCCAGAAAGGAGTGCAGCCTTGTTGATGCATAATGTTGATGCATTATCCCAGTGAGACCCATTTCTGACTTCAGACCTCCAAAACTATGAACTATGATACTATATACCGCCACTGTTACAGCAGCAAGAAGAAACAAATACACTTGCCATTTAACCTTCTTTAGCAAATCACTGGCCTCAGATCTACATCCCTAATTTGTTTACCTCTAATGCTTTTTGCTTCTCTTAACTATTTGCCATTTGCAATTTGTTTTGAAAAGTATTTATGAGCTGGTTACTATGTGCCTACAGCTGCATGACTACCGCTATAGTAAGTAACACAACCAGGTGTATTCCCCATGAACAGTCAGGCCCATCGAATTATCTCAATACAAACATGAAAGAAAAGAACACTTTGTGACAGTCATTTTTTGCCCTGCTTATCTAATCACCGTTCAACTAAAACATTCCTTAAGTAATAAATAATTGAGTTATAAAATTTAGGCAGCTTTCTGTCACAGGTATGATACTTATTTTGCTGTTGAATTAATTAATGTTTGGGAAATGCCGTGTAAATGTTAGCTATTACCCTTTTCTTATTTATAGTAACTACGTAACCTTAAATTTACTTCCAGGCAACAGAAAATCCTGTGAAATACATGTGGTGATGATGGATGAACGTTATTTGCCCTTATGACTTTATCTATAACCTACATATAATATTCAGAGCTTGAAATGATGAGGATACTATCTCTCAGGCCTAGCTTAGCCCAACACTCAAGAAACATAAATGTGAATGATTTTGGCTGGAAGACTTAAAAATGAATATGAAGCCATTACTTACATCTTTCATATAACTTTAAAATGGGGGGGGGGTGGGGAGAGGTGGGGCAAGACTCTGTTAAAATTATGTCTTTTGGGAAATGAAAATATTATATGTATTTACATAAAGTCCAAAATGTATTTCCAAATCAAGATAAAGCACAGATAATTCAGATTCTATTTTAAAGTCATAATTAGCCTAACATTAGGTTTATATTGCAGCTCACCCCCCCTGGAAGATGGTTCCATCTGGAAGAGTATATTATATTTATTGTGCCACTGCCAGATGTTCCTAGAAGTTAACAGAAAAGAGCAATGGGCCTCCAAAGAGATAAGCTGTATCATACTCTTCATAGGACTAGGAGTGATAAGAACATTACGTTCTTGCACGAAGTGGCAGCCAGCCAGATAGGCAGGGGAGCAAAGACTCTGGCCTCTGGGTTATCCTTAGTTATAACACTACCACCTAAAAGGACAAAATGTGAAGTGGGTCAGGAAAAAAAAAAAGGCATGAATTATATAAGTGAAGGAAACTAAAACTTGATTCCAAGCACAAAGCAGGCTAGAGATACTCCACTACACAATTCCAGAATCTTCCACCCTAGTCTATGCCCTTAAGCTACAAAGACACCAAATCCCCTCTGAAAGCGATACTGGAAGCTGTAATTTGATTAGGGTTGAGATACCGTGGTTATAAATTGCACACGAAATAACAAATATTTAAAATATTTGAAAATTGCTTGTTGTATTTCTTAAAATTGAGCCAGATGCCATAAGCCTCAAAATGCAGGGAAATTGCTGTCTCCTTGGCAAGTCTGTTTGTACAGCAAAACCTATATTTGAGCATCTCCAGAGAACTAAGGTGTAATCGGCCACAGCTGTGTAATTGAAGAAGCTCTGATACATGGGACTATACAAGTTATTTTCAACGAGCAGAGTTCAGGATATTTTTCTTTGAGAATGAATGTGCAGAGTTCTGGGTTATAATTGTATTTCTACCACACTAAAGGAGCTTACTAATGCTAACACTATGATAAAAGCAGGGCCTGAAAGGGACCGTCCAAATGTATGAAGTTTCACCTCTACTTGACAATGTAATTTTTAACCAGCTTTTAAATACCATAAGCTAAATGCACCTGAGCCCATTTAAACAGTGAATCCTAGGTTGGAATGTTAATTCAAATGTGTGCTTTGCAATAAGTAAATATGCTGAAATACATCGCCTTCCTGTTCATGTCATCAGCCCCTCCCAAATCTTGAAATCGAAGTTATTTCATGGTGTATTCGAAAGAATATTGTTTTCTGTCTATGGATACATGATTGTTCCAGTCGTTCATGCAGACTCTCCTGCAATACTCAATATTTGGAATCTTCCAGAGCTTATGCTATCTAGAAGCTGTGTAGCCGCATTTCCACTTTACTCATTTGAGAGTACATGATCTTTCCCTGAATTTTCTTGGGTGAATTGACCTTCCACCAAGTACTATCAAGGAGATTTGATTCCTGGATCTTGCCTTTATGAATAGCAGTTCCAAGTAATTGGCTATGACCCACACCTAAGTATACCTCTGAAGTAACCTTAGCACAACTGTAGATGGTAAATATTCCAATTCCTTCTCTACTGTAGGAGAAACTAGCTAAAAGGAATGTCACAGGATCACCAGGGACTACTAAAGACCTTCTAGGTTTTTGGTGGTCATTTAATAAACACCATATCATTTGTAGGGCTTGGAACAGTGAGGACTCTCTGTTCTCCATAAATAGACCTTGAGCTTTAGATGCACTATTAGGGAATGTGGCTCTTTACAAAGTCCTCTTTCAAGGTCAGTATCTATGCAGCAGAGCAACCTAAGAAAAAGCTTGGAAAGAACTCACATGAGGAAGTGAGAAGAGGAGGCTAGTAAGTCAGCTGCCCATGCCAGCCAAAACAAGAGTCAGCAAGATGGCCGATGCCACAGGGAGATTAACTGGACTTTATTCCCTTTTGTATTCCATTATTTTAATTTGAAGCCTTGTTTTGGTACAATAAAATCCCTAATTTGCATAAGGTATAAGTGTTTGAATAACAGCACTGTTAACAGGTTAGAATTAGTTCACATAGAATTAACCTGTAAGCTTCTTTGTTAGACGGTGAATACTATGAGGCAGAGACACATTCATTTGTTTATGTACACAACTTAGCATGACCTTTGGCAGATAGGGGGTCCTAAGGAAGTGTTTATCAATTTGAGTTTTTGAAAAGATGTCCCTTAAGTGTCTAGTGTCTATGTTTTCCTTAGCATGTACATTTCTTAGTCCCTGGAAACTTATATAATAAAGTATAAAACAAATATTTAACATCATACACAATGCTACAAGACTGATTATACCATTTCTTAGTTCTTTTGTACCTTTCATTTTACTTAATTAATCGATGTGAGTAAATGCCTCAAGGAAATATACATATTTAAGAATTTTGGACACATTTAGAATGTTGGCATATTTATAATTTGAGACATACTTAAGAAAGTGAAATTAGACACATCTTAGACATATTTAAGAATTTTGGACATATTTAAGAATATGAAAATTCTCCTTAGCCTGCAACAATTTACCACGGTTGGAGAGCAACATGATATAATGGAAAACTATTGGTCCCATTCAGGGGTGTGTTCATAGTGGGTACTCAACAAATGCCATTAAGTGCTTGACTGTTAAAGGAATAATGGAAGGTTTTGGCACTCAGTGAAAATGAAAGCCTAATTAATGATGCAAATGAATTTCTGATCAACGTGGGAAAAGTACCAGTACTATTAAATCCTGCATAGTTACAATTGTGTCCACATTCTCATTCTTCAGTTCTGTTAGGAAGATTCAGAATCTGAGAAAATGCGCAAAAGATTCAATAATATGACTTTAAGAGCATGGTTGTCTTGATTCCCCTCCACCCCCCTTCCTTCAGCCCCAAAGAGAAGTCCCACAAAAATATAAGATTGCAACTTTGCCCGCATCAGTTACCTCTCCTCTGCCTAGCTTTTCTCTCATGGAACACAGAGGCAGCTTGTGATTTAGATCCCTTTCTATCCAGCTACGTGCAACTGAGAAACCCCTTAGGAGGAGGTCAGTGAAGAGAAGAGGGATCACTGTGCCTCCAGCTTTGCTCAGCCAACAGACTGCAACGGCTGAGTAGTCCAGAGTGAAATCATCATGATCCAAACCTGAAAATCCCCATTAGTAAAAAATGTGCTTTCCTTTAGGGGTGCCTGGCTGTGGGGCTGCTCTCTGTCAGGCAGGCTCTGAAAACCTCCCTCCCTGGGGATGTCACATGCCAGGCAGCTCTGCTCTGCTCTAGGGGTAGCACTTCATATGCTCTCAGTCAAGGTAAAATCTGGGAAGATGAAAAAACTGAAGTATTTTTTACCTAAACCTCCACAGAGATCTGGAAGCGGTCAGGTAAGATGCCTGCAGCCCTGGGCAATGAAGCATCCCCTAGCTTAAATAAGGGATGAGTGGTAGGGCAGATAGACATGTGGTTATTCTTGCCACTGAACTTGATTAAAGAATTTGGGTCAGTTGGATGCTCAATTTGTTTCCATTTTGTTGGACAACTAAGTAGAGTTTATGAGGTTACTATATTCTCTACTTTTAACATACATACATAAAAAGCATAGTTACTCAATGTCCAAAGAGGAGACTTTCAACAAACCCCTTATACAGTGGAGCCCTGCAGAGACTTTCAAGTGCTGATGGTGTTGAACATAGCAGGTCAATATCCATGAAAGTTAGACAGCCCTTGAAACAGTGAAAGACACTGTGAGTTACTGGTTCAGAGCATGGCTTTGCATATATACTGTCAGACTTGAAATCCTCGATCTTTTCTACTCAATAGTTAGGTGACTACATAAATTATTTAACTTCTCAGTGCCTCAATTTTCTTATCTGTAAAGTGGGGATGATAAAAATGTACCTACTTGACAAGAATAAAAGTGAACTTGGAAGATGAACTTGGAAGAGTGTATGAACTTGGAAACACTTAGTGCCTAGTAAGTTTTAATATTAATGTCTTAATTGGCATTTAAACATCTTATGAAAAGGAAATATTGAAAGAATATAATGTCTAAATTCTGAGTTCTTATTGAAGGATGAGAAAGTTCATTTGAAAACGGTCTTTAAAGGGGTGCCTGGTGGCTCAGTGGGTTAAGCATCTGACTTCGGCTCAGGTCATGATCTCATGGCTCATGGGTTTAAGCCCTGCGTTGGGCTCTGTGCTGATGGCTCAAGGCCTGGAGCCTGCTTCAGATTCTGTGTCTCCCTCTCTCTCTGCCCCTCCCCTGCTCACTCTCTGTCTCTGTCTTACAAAAATAAATAAATGTTAAATTTTTTTAATAAAAAAAGAGAAAATGATCTTTAAAAAGAAAAAAACAAAAACCCAAGAGCATGAAAGGGAGTAAGAGCCAAGGCTACTGTGGTTACAGATTATATGCAAGAAGAAAGGTCCCTAAATTATGACAATAAAGTTAAATGTGTATTTCATGAACAATTGAAAAATTCTGTGATTGACTCAGTCATTAATTAAATTTTAAATTAAGAAAAAGTTTTATACGGTAGACAGCCATCTAGACAACTACAATGAGGATTTTTAAAAAAAACAGTTAATTTAATTTTCACATAATTTCTTTATAAGATTAATATAAATGCCTGTATAACCATCTATGTACATTAAATTTTATATAAAAAATTAAGCTTAGATTAGGTATTCCTAACACGTCAAGAAAGTTGTCCATATAAAATATACCCTTGCTTTCAACATCTAAATAGCTTTTCCAAGAGATAAAGAAGAAAAATTCTTGCTCTTTTTTAATGTTTATTTATTTATTTTGAGAGAGAGAGAGAGAAAGAGAGAGAGAGCACATGTAGGGGGAGAGGCAGAGAGAGAGGAGAGAGAGAGAATCCCAAGCGGGCTTTGCAGTGACAGCAAACCATGAGAACATGCCCTGAGCTGAAATCAAGGGTCAGGCGTTCAGCCACTGAGCTACCCAGCCATCCTGAAAAATTTTTGCTTTTTAAACGTACCCCAAGGTAGCATAATGTTATTCTTTCCATTTAAGATTTATTTACATATTCATTCTATGAATGATAGAAATAGATCAATTTCCTCACTATCATATTAGGATCGGCACAATCCAAGAGTATTGTAGGAATTTGAGACATTTAAATTCATTGACCACGAGCCCTAATTTTCAGGCTTTAAAGCTGAGGCCCATAGAATATAACCAATCTGCCTAAAATTATAAATAAAATAATTCACAAGTATGGTTGCTTCACACATAGAACTTGCTCTCACTTAAGGAGGACAATACAACACTGCACTACCAGCGTATGAGTTTTCTAGAGCTGTCATAACAGATTGTCACAAACTGGTGGCTTAAAATAACTGAAATGTATTTTCTCATGGTTCTGAAGCTAGGTGTCCAAAGTCAAGGTGCAAGCAGAGCTTCATCCCTAAGGATCATCCATCTCTTGGGTCTTCAGCTTTGTGGTGGAAGCTGTCGACCTTGGTTTGTGGCTTTCTCTCTCTCTGTTCCCTCTTTAGTCACCTTCTCTGAGTGGGTCTAACTCCAAACCTCAGAGACCAACCAGATAATTATGAATAGATCCTCCTCTCAAAATCCTTAACTTCAGCACATCTTTTGCCACACAAGGTAATATCCACAGGATCTAGAGACTAGATTGTACGTATATTTGCAGGATGAGGGAAGAAGGATGGGAAGGGGTGTGGGGGGCAGGGCATCGTTGAGCCCACTTCAGCCAGGCAGTGCTAATGAGCCTGTGGATACTTCTAAACCAGAAATTCCATCTCTGAGAAGCTTCAGGTGATACAAGCTTAAGAAATTACTGTCCTTTACCAATTGCCCTACAACTCACTCCTCTTAATTAACTGGATTGTATAGAACTCAGAATTCTATCAGTAGCAAACCATTTTTATCTAAATCTCAGAGTCCTAGTTAAACTTGACATGTGTATTCTAGTTAAACATGGCAGATTACATGCATCCAATGATCTCCATGTATTCCTGAAACTCCACAAAGAAGACTGTCAAAGAATAAAAACATACAATGTCAAAGATTACAGTACAAGATACCAAAGCAGAAGAGATCTATCAATCAAAGTCTGGAAGATGGAAAGCAGACGGACACGTAATGACTGACTTAACAGAGCAGGGAAAAAACAACCCTAAGTTTGCAAAGCAAGAAGTGAATAATTCGCATATGGATTCATACCTAAAAATCCCATAATAGCTGAGGAGTTGAAGGCAATACTTACCCTTAAAGGCCAAGTGAGAGGTAAAAATTCAATAATACTTTATCTGCAACTCCTAAATTCAAAATTCTGAGAAGTAGAATTTTTTAAAACTCAGGTGGCAGCAAAACTTGACATTATGTGAACTAATTTACTATCAAAGTGACTTAAAATGAGTAAAACTAATTATAGTTTTTATTCACTCCCCTTATGTGAATATTCATGTTTGATTAAGGAGGCTGTGTTAAGCCCCCGAGGTAATATATGGGCCATGCACTATATTATTATCTGAAATCTTTAAAAAACCTGTATAGAATTGCCTAGCACTGGCACAGAGGAGGAAAAAATATAAGAGAGGTGGGGGGGGGGAGTGGATTTTGCACTCTTTCTGGGGGTTTTAAATTCTCTTTTTAGCTCCTCAAGCCTAGAGTTTTCTCTGTCTGCACCATAGTGCTCACTTTCAGGGTTCTAGCTGTTAGATACAAGCCAGGGGATACCAGAGGGGAAAAAAGGAAAACTCAATGTTGATTCAGATAAACATCGCAGTGAATGTAGGAATCATTAGGGTGACAAGATCAATAAAATCGAAAATAAAAGAGGAGACATAACTAATAACAAAGAAATTCTTAGGATCATATGAAACTACTATAAACAATTACCAACAAATCAGAAAACCTGGAAGAAATGGATAAATTCCTAGAAATATACAATCTATAAAGACTGGATCATAAAGAAACAGAAAATCTGAACAGACCAATTACTAAGTAAGGACACTGAATTAGTCATCAAAAACTTCCCAACAGAAAAAAAAAAAAAAAACAAAAAACAACATATCCAGAGATGACTTCTCTGATAAATTTTAGCAAACATTTAAAGAATTAAAATCAATACTTCTTAAACTCTCCCAAAAAACATGAAGAGGGGGGAACACTTCCAAACTCAGTTTATAAGGCCAGCCTTACCCTGATCCCAAAGCCAGATAAGAATATTACAAGAAAAGAAAATTGCAGGCCAATATCCCTGATGAACATAGATGCAAAAATCCTCAACAATGTATTAGCAAACTGAATTCAATAGCATTTTAAAAGTATTATATACTATCATCAACTGGGATTTATTCCTAGGATGTAAGGATGGTTCAACATCTGCAAATCAATGTAATACACCACATTAACCAAATGAAGGATAAAAATTATATGATCTCAATAGATGCAAAAAAAGCATTTGACAAAATTCAGCATAATTTATGATAAAACCTACCAACAAATTAGATATAGATGTAGTGTGTCTCAACATAATAAATTCCATGTGTGACAAACCCACATATATCATACTCAATGGTGACAAATTGAAAGATTTCCCATGAAGATCAGGAATAAGAAAAGGGGTCCACTCTCATCACTTCTATTCAATATAGTGCTAGAAATCCCAGAGAGAACATTTAGTCAAGGAGGAGAAATCAGACTGATAAGTCATCCAAATCAGAAAGGAAGAAGTAAAACTGTCTCTGATTGCAGATGATATGATTTTATTTATTGAATCCCCTAAAGACTACACACACACACACACACATACACACACACATACAAACTGTTACAACTAATAAACAAATTCAGTAAAATTCAGGATACAAAATCAACATATAGAAATCAGTTGCATTTATGAACACTAATAACTAATTATCTGGAAAAGAAATAAAGAAAACAACCCCATTCATAATAGCATCAAAATAACAAAATACCTAGATGGTGAAAGATGTGTGCACTGAAATTTACCATACAATCACGAAAGAAATTAAAGAAGACACAAAATTGGAAAGTTATCTTATGTTCATGGATCAGAATTAATATTGTTAAAGTGTTACTTCTACACAAAGCTATGTATAGATTGAATGCAATCCCTATCAAAATTCCAAAGGTATTTTTCACAGATATAAAACAAAACAAAACAAAACAAAAATCCTAAATCTCATACAGAACCACAAAAGACCCTTAATAGCCAAAGCAATCCTGGAAAAGAAGAACAAAGCTGGAGGCATCACACCTCCTGATTTAAAACTTTATTACAAAGCTATAATAATCAAAATAGGATGGCACTAGTATAAAAACAGACATAGACAATGAAACAGAATTGAGAGCCCAGAAATAAACCTATACATACAAAGTCAACTAATATTTGACAAGGAAGCCAAGAGTACTCAATGGGGAAAAGATAGTCTCCTCATTAAACGGTTTTGGGAAAACTAGATATTCACGTGCAAAAGAATGAAATTGGCCCCCTATCCTATACCATTCACAAAAATGAAATGGAAATGAATTTACAGCTACTATAGAAAACGGTATGGAGTCTCCTTAGAAAATTAAAAACAGAATTATCCTATGAGCCAGTAACCACCCAGCAATTCAGGGTATATGTCAAAAAAAAAAAAAAAATGAAGTCACTATCTTGAAGAGATATCTACACCTCCATGTTCACTCCAGCATTATTTGCAATATCTAAGACATAGATACAACCTAAATGAATGAAGAAAATGTGGTATGTGCACACACACACACACACACACACACACACACACACACACACACACTATTTAGCCATTTAAAAAACAAACAAGCAAATGCTGCCTTTTGTGACAATGTGGATATACCTCGAGGACACTATGCTAAGTGAAATAAGTCACAGAGAGAAAGACAAATACTGTATGTTCTCATCAATATGGAATCTAAAAAAGCCAAACTCATAGAAATAAAAAATGGAATGGTTGTTGCCAGGGGCTGGAGAATGAGGAAATGAGAAGATGTTAGTTGAAGGGTATGAGCTTACACTTATTCATAAGAATAAGTTCTGGAGATCCAGTATACAGCAAGGTGACTACAGTTAACAATACTATACTATATACTTGAATGTACTAAGAAAATGTATCTTAAAGGTTCTCAATACAAGAAATGATAGTTATATAAGGGGATGGAGGTATTAACTAACCTTCTTGTGGTAATCATTTTGTAATACATACATGTATCAAATCATCACATTGTACACCTTAAACTTTTATATGTTATACATCAATTATATCTCAATAAAGCTAGTAGAGAAAAAAAGGAGCAAATTTGGGACATCCCGTTTCCTGATTTCAAACTATATTACAAAGCTATAGAAATCGAATTAGTATGGCATTGGCATAAAAACAGGCATATAGATCAATAAAACAGAAAACCCAGAAACAAATCGATGCATATATGCTCAATTAATCTTTGACAACGTTGTCAAAAATATACAGTGGAAAAAGGATAGTCTTTTTAATAAATGGTGTTGGGAAAACTAGACAGCCACATGGAAAAGAATGAAACTGGAAATTTATTTTACACCACAGACAAAATCAACTCAAAATTGATTAAATACTTGATCTGAGATTATAAACTTCTGGAAGAAAACATAAGGGATAAGCTTTTTGGCATTGGTCCTATGATTTTTTTTCTTATTTGACACCTAAAACAAAAGGAACAAAAGGAACAATAAACAAGTGGAACTACATCAAACTAAAAACCTTCTGCACAGCAAAGGAAACCATCATCAAAATAAAAAGGCAACCCGTGGAATGAGAGAAAATGTTTGAAGACCACATATAAAGGAGTTAATACACAAAGTATGTAAGAAAATCATACAACTCAAAAGGAAAAAAAGTGACAATAATGTGGTTAAAAATGGGTAAAGTTTCTGAATAGACATTTTTCCAAAGAAGGCATACAAATAGCCAACAGATACTTGAAAAAATGCTCACCGTCATTAATTTTCAGGGAAATGCAAATCAAAATCACAATAAGGTATCCCTTCAAATGCCCATTGTCAAAAAGACAAGTATAACAAGAACTGGCAAGAATGAGGAGAAAAGAGAACGCTTGTGCACCGTTGGTACGAATGTAATTTGGTGCAGCCACTGTAGAAACAGTATGGAGGTGCCTCAAAAAATTAAAAATACAATTACCATATGATCCAGAAATTCCACTTTGGGTATATATCCAAAGCAGATGAAATCATGATCTCAAAAAGATATCTGCACTCCATATTCATTGCAACATAATTCATAATAGCCAAGGTATGGAAATAACCAAAGTGTCCTTTGATGAATGGATAAAGAAAATGTGATGTGTGTGTGTGTGTACATACATACACAATGGAATATTATTCAGTCTTTACAAAGAAAGAAATCTGCCATTTGCAATAACATGAATGAACCTGGAGGGCATTATGCTAAATGCCAGACAAAGACAAATCATTTACATATGGAAGTTTTAAAAAATAAAAATTAAAAACAAAATTTAACTGAACTCGAAGAAACAGAACAGTTGGGGTGGGAGGGACAGGGGAAATGATATTTCCACCTAATATATTAATTTCAATAGCAGCATGTAAACACATAAGCCTTTAAAAATACTATCTCCCGGGCATCATAAAAAGCTATTGAAGGACATACCTTAAGAAAACCAGGGAATAAAGAAGAAATCATGAAATCAAAGAAATAGAGTCAACAGGAAAAAAGGAAACTGAAATTTCAAAGATAATATGTCTTGGAATAACATTATCCTGAGAACAATCTTAGAAGCATCCAGCCTAGACCAGCACAAGAGAATGACTATTCTACTGAATATTGAAATATTATTATGTTTTGACCACATTGAAAATGCCATAGAAAACTAAGTAAATAAAAAACAAGGCAATTATTATTATTATTTTTGAGAGAGAGAGAGAGAGAGTGCATTGGTGGGGGGGGGAGTTGCAGAGAGAGAGAGAGAGAGAGAGAGAGAGAGAGAGAGAGAGAATCCCAAGTAGGCTCCGTGCTGTCAGTGCAGAACCCAAGGTGGGGCTGGAATCCATGAACCATGAAATTGTGACCTGAGCCCAAATCAAGAGTCAGACGCTTAAGTGATTGAAACACCCAGGCACCCAAGGCAATGATTATCTTCAATAAAACCAAAAGGTATATAAGAAAGGAAACATAATAATTGCAGTAGTCCACATGGCTTTGCCATACACAAGATTTATACACAAAATGAAAGCATCAAGTATCAATTTGCTATATGGTTAATACATTCCCAAGAAGGGGGGAAATGAATTATGGGACTGAATATAGGGGATTATGGATTGGTGTGAGAAAATAAAATTTTCCAGAGTAGAGAGTCAAAAATACTATTTAAAGTTTAAAATAAAGAAACTAGACATACGCATTTAAATTTAGAAATAAAGAAGCAGGTATTGGAAGAGGCAAGTAAAAGAGGTGAAAACTGTTAGTTCCATGATAGAGACCTGAACTTGTTTGACTTGAGTGGGAAACTTATTTACCTTTGTAAATCCCTGACTTTTTAAAATATACGTTAATTGTACATAAATAAAAATATAATTTTTAAGAGAGACTAATGTTTGTGTTAGCAAATAAATAAGACTAATATAATTGCAATTTCATGCCTGTGCAAGTGTAATATTTTTCTTCATCTCCTTTATCTAACCTGCATTTTTCAAATTAAATTGCATTTTTTTTACCCAATTACTCTTTCTACGGTATAGTTCAAATCGTTTTCTCTCAAAAAATTGTTTAGTGACAAAACTCACTAATTTAGCATTCAAGTTATCCACAACTTATTCCCCAACTATTTTCCTTCCACTTAATCAACAGATATTTGTGGAACAACTTCTGTGTGTTCTGTTGGAAGCCGGGAAGACACAAACATGACAGACAATTCCAATCTTTGAGTCACTTAAATTCTATATACTTATGATTAACATCCTTTTTTTCTGAACCTTTGTTCTAAGACTGGTTCGCTTGTCAATCTTCTGCTTCCTCTTCAAGTATGTATATACAAACCCTGGTCATTCTTCAAAGCAGAATGCAAATGTCACCTCTTTTGTGAGGTCTTCTGTCACCTCCCACCCCTGAGGGAATAAATTTTTTCTTAACCAAACATCTTTGAACTTTTAGCCATGTGGCTTGTATGCACTTATGGCTTTTCCCTTAGATTACAGCAACTCATCAACATGTTTTCCCAAGTGGAACATGAGTTCCTACAGAATAGGGTACTTGACAGATTCATTCCAATATGAATTGGAGCATGGAGCATGCTTAAGACTCTCTCTCTCCCTCCCTCTGCCCCTCTCTCTCATTCGCAGGTATGTGCTCTCTCTCTAAAATAAAAATAAAAATAAAAGATGTGGCAGACAGAATACCCCCCAAATATATGTATGACCTAAAACCTGGAACCTATGAATATGTTAGGTTATATGACAAAGAAAAATTAAGATTACATATGCAATTAAGTTTTCTAATCAGCTGACCTTCAGATAGGAAAGTTATCCTGAACTAGCTGGGTGGGTCCACTGTAATCAAGAGACAAAAGGAGTCAGAGATGTGATGAAGGTAGCAGTTTAATGATGGGATGTGAGAACCAGACCTGTTGTTGCTGGCTTTGAAGGCCGAGGAAGGTGGTCATGAGCCAAGGAATATCGACAGCCTCTAGAAGCGGGAAAAGGAAGGAAACCTTCTCCCCTAGAGCTTCCAGAAAGGAATGCAGCCCTGCCCACCTCTCAGACAATACCTTGATTTTAGCCAAGCATTATTAGACTTATTAGACTTCTAACCCACAGAACTAGGAGACATTAAAGTCTTATTGTTGTACACCACTAAGTTTCTGGTAATTTGTTACAGCAGCAATAAAAACTATATCAGATAATATCAGATTCTTCCACTGAAAAAATTATTCTTCTATCCCCTTTCCACAGATCACTCTTTGGAAGGAAGGTACTCCACACAGTTCATATGTGACAGTGGGACTTATACTCTACGTCCCTGAAGGTAGAGTAGCTACATAAATTATTAGGAATTCTTTTGCAGAAGAAAGTTATCTATTCCCCCATTAATTTATTCAATCATTTATTTCAGTGTGGACTTAGGGATATTTATTTGATATTTAGGATAATTAAATCTTCACTTATATCCCCTTGGCCAAAAACGAGTCATATACCTAGCCCTGGACCAATTGCTGGCAAAAATAACTCCATGACTGGTTTTGATTGACTGTGATTCACCGCTGGGGCTGTACAAAGTGTCCATTACCCCCAACACACACACACACACACAGACACACACACACGCACGCACACACACACACACACATGCACACACACACACAATAAAAATAAACACAAGGAAGAGGGAAAAATGTATACTTTGCTGTCCAGTGGGCGATAAATGCTACAGGCAACTGACAATCTATTTCTATTTTTGCTTTGTTTTAATGTGAAATGTGTTCAAAAGACACTGGTGCTCTAAATCTATCAAGCAGAGACACTGGACTGATTGATTTATCATCACATTTGAAAATAAATGTCTTATGGTCTTGACATATATAGGTAGCTTGGAAAGACAAAAGCATACTTTTCACATTTAAACAATTTGAAAGTCAAAAGGTTTTTTTGTTTGCTTTTTGTTTTTTTTTTCAGTTAAAAGTATTTTAAGATTTCAGGAGTTTGCTATACAAATCCCAATAAAGATTCCCAGAATACAAATTTACAGGGTGAATTACCTAGTTTTTTTTTCCCCATCATTCTAGCTAGACTACAGTTCCCAGTCATTCAAAACTATTTTAGGAGTTGCTGTGAAAGAACTTTTCAGATGTATTTAATATCCCTAATCAGATGACTTTAAGGTAAATTATCCTGGATAATCTGAATGGGCTTGATCAAATCAGTGAGAAGAATTTAAAAGCAAGTTTGCAGAAATTCTACCCATGGACAACCACCACTTCTGCTCATATGTTCAAGCCCATCTATGATCTTCCCTTCCTGATTATCTGCTTGATAGATTTTGGACTTGCTCAACCAGCTCTCATAATCAAGTAAGGCAATTCCTTGTAATAAATATCCCTGCCTCTTTCCTTCCCTCCCAGCCACTGATCTATCTACCTACCTATCTACTTATCCATCCATCCAACCATCCATCCAGCCATCCAACCATCCATCCATCCATCCATCCATCCATCCATCCATCCATTCATCATTCCTACTGATTCTGCTTCTCTGGTTGAATTCTGATACACCTAGAGACACATTATTTCAGACAGGTTCATCTTCTGCTTAGGGTTAAAGTAATATTCCGTCTTCACTCTGATATCTCTATAATGCTTTTACTCTTAAAACTGTATCTTCTTAAAGAATCAAATGGTTTCACTGTCATCCATTAAGTGTTCAATGCACTCTTTATTAGTCACATTCTGCAGAAGATTTCTTCTGAGCTTGCAAATTAGAAGGGAAGGCTTGAGATGGAGAAAAACTAGGGCAGAGTGCAGAAGGTGAAGATACGTATTCAAAAGAAGAAAAATAATACATGTTGATGTTTTGACAAAACAAAAACATCTAAAACATCTGCTGGTTTGGAGGTGTTTTCAATACTCCACAGGCTTCTTGACACAGTGCTAGAAGTAAACAAGAATTCGAAGCCAACTAACTCTGGCTCCTGCCTTTCAATGAGGGCCAAATAACGGTTGTTTTTATTTGCTTAAAACTTAAACCTCTTTAAATTACGTAGCTGTGATGAGGAAACTTTGTTCTCTCCATTATAGTTATTCAGTCTTCATTTCCTACCTGAACAATAATTAATGAACCACAGAAATTATCCTTTCCCATGAATCCCCTTGGACAATCTTTTCAGTCAATAATCCCACGTTCTTGGTATCTTTTTGTAATCAAAGTAGCACAGGGTTTGAAAACAGAATTCCTGGGTTTGAGTCCAGTCAAATCTTGTATCAGAACACTCTCGATTCCCCATCCCCCTTAATTTTTCACCATAATACTCACCACCCTCTTACATTCATTATCACTTATTTATTCATCTTGTTTATTATCTTTCTCCCTCACTAGAATCTAGAACATAAACTCCGGAAGGGCTGGGATTTTTGTCTATGGATTTACTGCTGAATTCCAGTAAGTAGTACAATACCTGGAACATAGTCGATGTGTACCAAATACTGAACAAACAAACCTCATCCTGTTACTGAATCTGTGATACAGACATAATAGTAGTACCTAATTTATTAGATTATTCTGAGGGAAGAGATGATAATAACCTCACTGCTCCAGAATATCCTAGCCAACCTGAATTCTGAGACTTTCTATAGGGATTCCAACATCTGCTTCCTTCCACACAGAGTATATGAGAGACAAAGAAATAAGGGACAGAAATAAAGCATGATTAATTTTACCCTTTTTCAGAATTAACTACTCTAAGTTTGAAATTCTTCATCTACAACATTGTGTTGGGTTGGACATTGGAAAGTTTGTTAGTTTGCTTTAACCTAGTACTATACCGAGTAGGGACTTAGGGAGAAGTTTTACTGCTTATCATTTAGTTAAGTCAGCCAGCCAGTCAACAAAAGATAATAGCTGCCTGGCATTCTGCTCCAAGTGGTGAAGTATTAAAGTAACCAGTAAAAATATCAAGAAATCTTTCCTCGGACATAACCCAAATACCTTACACTGCACTTTGCACATTATCCTTCTTATTCTTTCTTTAGTGGAAAAGGAAGAAAAATGGATATCCCTTCTAAAATAAAATACTGAAAAGACCTTGCAAATCAGCTCTTTTGAATATTTAATTTTAAACCCCGAGACCAAAATTTGCAAGGATTATTATTGTCCAGTACTCTGAAATTGAGAATGAATGATCCAGTGTTAAATAACAAATACTCACAAATGAAGTCATCAGGGACACACAAGAATGTTAACAAGTGGTTCTCTCTGGGTCACAGGAGAATTGTTGTTGATATCTTTATTTTTTTCCACAGTGAGCTTGCATTATTCATGTGCATATATATTAATTCTAAGAAGGGTTTTCTTTCCCTTTAAAATAGCATTTTAAATCTTGGGGTAATAGAAATTTTGCAAATGTCTGCAAGGTCTTATTATCATTAAGTAGACTGGGGGAAGAGATAAAAAGCAAGCAGGAGTTTGAAACATGAAAACAGATAACCACAGGTCATATAAGAAATATGTAGCCAAAAGTTCAATAAACAAACTGTTTCGGCAACACAGCTAACTCAAACCGTTTATAAGCAACCTCTCTTGGCTCTTCTGATATTTTCCCGTAAACACTAAGACATCACTGTGTTCAGGGACTGCCAGGCTATTGGCAGGGGACAAAACACAAAGCACATTTTTCACTAATAATATTTTATTTTAAAATGCCATTGGTCTTAAGCAAGTTCCACAATTGCAAATTGGGGGCTTTTTCAAGTAATTTATAGGGAAAAACTGTGAAGTTTATCTGTGAAATGAAATGAAATAATACCTACACTTCCTACTTTGGGGAAATTTTATGTTAAATCACCCCGACAGGCAGAGATGACAAAGCATTGAGAAATATTTAAAGATTTCATTTCTCTTCCTGATCACGACAAGGTTCATTTTGCGCCCTCAGAGGGGAAATCAAATCTGATTTACCGTCAACTACCTCAGTGCCACGATTCACATTTCACATTCTTTAAACAGCCTCAGCGTAGCCACGATATTACTGTCCTTTCACAGCGGGGTTGATCAACTGCCAAATGCCTGACAAATCATCAAATGCTTTCATTTAAAGCTACCTGTTTCTTTATCATGATAAAGCATGATGCATAGCATGTGGCAACCCATCATAATTTTACGGGTAAAGAGAAACTGTATTTACACAACCTTTCTTTGAAAGGGCAAACAGTAGCAGGAAAAGGACGGCCTGCAACTGTAAGTATTCTGCTAAACTTCACTCTTTTCCTCCTTTCTTTATTTCACCCACACAGCAAAATACTCCACTCCTTTCCTCGCCCCGGGAAAAACAAAGTCAGGTTTTAAGCAAGCCCCCGAAGCGTCTGAAAAGGAACACTGACCAGCCTCACTCTCCTAATCCTCAAATCACTATTCGGATCTTGAATCCTGAGCAGACCAGTAGTGAGTGAGCTTAAGAGGAAACAGTGGTGAACAGGCTGGGAATTTAAATGTCGTCCAGCAGGAAAGGAATTAAAATGTTTAATCATTCTACCAAGTTCATAAGGTGTAACAAAGTGAAAGCTAGCTGTCTTGACTGACTTACTGTTTGGAGCAAAGATGTTTTGCCATTCTCTGAGGGTGGGTGGGAATTACGTTTTATTGTTTCTATGTTTTCCAAGAGCTGGATCCAAGTTGGTCAAAATCGTGGTGCAAGGTCAAACTCCTAGGGGCACATTTCTATTCCTGCCTCCCCAAGTCACTGTTATGTCACGGTTGTGTTTTACTCTTCTGTAACAACTGCCATAAATTCTACATGATAAGATTTGGAAGTGGAATGAGGAAGGCAAAACACAATATACTGTGTTCTTGAAGAGATACCAAGATAAAGGATATAACTCGATCCATCAATGTTCCTCTCTTGGATAACTGAAGGTGGATAACTGAAGGCAAATAGTAAGGAAAATGTTAGGGGAGCCAGGCCAGTGGTGCCAGGAAACTGAATTCATCACTCAAGGAAAGCAAAACAAAACACTATGAGAAGTGCTCATTTTAATACAAAGTATAATAAATACCTATTTTTCCCTCTCCCAAGCCCAAAAAAGTTTAAAAGAGTTATATCAAAATTGCTCAGCCTTCCCATTCGAAATCGTTGCTTCTCTTTAGAATCGTGGATTTCCCACCAAGATATGAATTTCCTGCCGTTCACTGAAGATCTACCTAATTTATTTTTAAATTCGGCCATTCAGTCTGGTTATTGACCCACTTTTCAATTAATTTTTTTTCCATTAATTTTTTTCAGGGGTGGGGGCCGACAATAAACACTGAAACACTTCAGTCTCCTTCACGAGTCCAAATGTACACAGAGAAGAGGAGAAAGGTTAGTCCCCTTATAAAAAAGATTTCTTCTTCAGGAGCGAATAACCCCACCCACCTCTCTCAACTCTGCAGCCCGTGGATGGCCTTGTACTGAAGGCAGCATCCCAGAATTTGACCTTCAGTGGTGTGCAAAACCACAGTGATTTGTCTTGCCACAGGGCAGCAGGGCTTGCTGCCATCCCACAACCCTGCTCCACTGTTGGTGCAGTCCAGATTTCCAGGCTAATACTGGTGTTTTTCTGTGCCCAGTTTGCTACGTTCATAGTTTTGCAACCAAAATCCTGGGTACCTGCTGCAACATCCCTTTAGACACCTGCTTCATGACCCAACTGTCTCTCTCGTCATCACCTTTGGTCATTTTATATCCTTCAATCATGAGACCCAAACCCCCCTTATTCACTCAGTCCAAGAGCACATGAGAAGGAGGGTCCATCAATTTCCTACGCCTTTATCACCAGCATAGTCCCGACCACAATATTTATTTCTTTCAGACAAGAAACAATTCTTCTGGACTCCTTATCTGGGCAGTCTTGCCATTTGTGGCATGGCCCTGGCTGTTGGGTAGGGCTAAGAGGTCTGAGGAAAACAGGCCAGGTGAGCAACACTGTTCAGCTACTTGCCTTCATCTCAGGATTCCCAGGAAACATGGAACTAGGATTATCTACTCAGATTGCCAACCCCTATTCTGTGGGGAAAAAAAGAAGCAAAAACTGATGCTGCCATGTGTAGGTAAAGAGATTCATGGCAAAACTTGGTGCACCAATTAGGGTCTGTCAATTTCCCATTTGCTAAAAGTAGATAGAACAGATCGTTTTCAAGAAACTTTAATCAGTTGTGTTTGTAAAATGTGCAAGTTACCTCTCAACAAACGTGTTAAAGTGGCCACCATGTCCTTGTTAAGCCTCTGTTCCCTTGGTTTT
Organism: Panthera leo; assembly: GCF_018350215.1. NCBI lineage: Eukaryota > Metazoa > Chordata > Mammalia > Carnivora > Felidae > Panthera > Panthera leo. Next base: position 87,377,688 of record NC_056682.1, on the reverse strand, counting down.
GAACACTTTAGTGCTCCTACCCTTCAAGTTATTAGACAAATCTCCTTTTGTACCTCTTCCTTCACTACTGAAATTTTCAATGTTGAGATTCCACTCTTTGGCTTACATTATCATGAATATGTTACTAAAATGTTTATTTTGCAGGAAAACAATTTATTATTTACAAGCCTCCCTTTCCTTCTCACCTCTACCACTCTTTGGCATGTAGCTTCTGAAACGGGTCTTTGTTTTGCAGGAAGAACTGACAGGTGACCTTAGAAATGGCAGGAGGTCAGGAAAGCTACATACAGAAATAAAGGATTTGTCATGGAAGATGGGTCGGGGAGGGCAGTGGTAAAGGTAAAAATAAGGATTGTGGAAAGAGGGTGAAGAGATCAAGCAGCTACCAATGAGAGAGAGCCTTTGGGGAAAAGCTGAAATATTGAAAAGGAACTACATGAAAAGTTTAGCCTTACGATATGTAATACATCCTTTTTTTGTCTCTCACAAAACCTTAATAAATCCATGGTATTCATCAATTTTTCTCGAGACAGATTTGTGTGGGGGCGGTTTTTATTTTTTGTTTGTCTGAGGTATGCGAAGATATGTGGAAACTGATCTCAATGGAGGAAAAATAAGAACAAAAGCAGCTTACGTTCTGGGTCCCCTCCAGGCCAGTTCTCTCAGATGTACATTGAATATCCAGGGGGCGCCTGAGTGACTCAGTCGGTTGGGCGGGTGACTTCAGCTCAGGTCATGAGCTCACAGTTTGTGAGTTCGAGCCCCACGTCGGGCTCTGTGCTGACAGCTCTGAGCCTGGAGCCTGCTTCAGACTCTATGTCTCCCCCTCTCTCTGCCCCTCCCCTGTTCATGGTCTGTCTCTCTCTCTCTCTCAATAACGAATAAATGTTAAAAAAAAAAATTGAATATCCAGTTGCCTTTCCCACAGGACCACTTCACACAACTGAAGCTCAATATGACCCAAACTCGAAAACCTGCTTTTCTTCTACCATTTCCCTTTCAGTAAATGATAGCACCGCCTACCTAGTTGCGTGCGCCGCAAATCATGGCTCCTTCTAACTCTTGCCTGCAAAGCAGCCGTCTAGGTTTTTCCTCATGGATCACATCTTGAATCCATCTTTTTCTTCACTGTCTCCGTCACAGTCCTGACCCAGGCTACTATCATCTCCCTCTAGAACTACTGGAAAGGCTTCCTAACGTGGTCTCATGCTTTCAGTCTTGCCCCCTTTCAATCAGTATAATCTTTAAAATATATCATCTCCAGGGGCACCTGGGTGGCTCAGTCAGTTAAGCCTCTGACTTCGGCTCAGGTCTTGATCTCACAGTTCCTGCGTTCGAGCCCTGCGTTGGGCTCTATGCTGACAGCTCAGAGCCTGGAGCCTGCTTCCGGTTCTGTGTCTCCCTCTCTCTGCCCCTCCCCTGCTCAGGCTCTGTCTGTCTCTCTCTCTCAAAAATTAAATAAACATTAAAACAATTTTTTAATGTGTCATATCCTAAGAGCAGGGTTTCTCATAATTTTTAGAATACAATTCAAACTCCCAATTTTTACCACCAAAGCCCTTCATGATGGGACTCCTGCTCACGTTTCCACCCAATCTCACACATCCTCCTTTGCTCTCTTGGCGTTCTCAAGGTGCAATGATCACTTTTTTGTTCCTCTGAAGAGCTAAGTAACTTCCGGCCACCAAACATGCTGCTTGCTTCACCTAAAAACTCTCAATTCCCATTCAATCTCTGATCTCCACCTAGCTAACTTCTCTTTTCTACTCACACTGGGTCTCAGTTTGAATATCACTTCTTCAGAGTTTTCCTAACCCTGCCCCTCCCCCGACTCCTTTGTCACTCCCGGACTGATGGGGCCTTTCTGTTACACGCTCTCCTTGCACAGTACACACTTAGGTCATGGCATTTATTTCATCTCTAATTAAATAACCTTTTCTATAATTATTAATGTCTGCATCCACCATAGACTCTCAATTATATGATCCATATCGATGTTGTCAGAATTATGTTGGTGACTATTTAATATTGTGTAGGCAGTCATTTCTGGGCTCACCATTTCTGTAACAGATTCTTTTAAAGCTAAGACATTAAAAACTAAACACATAAATCACATTTCCATTTGCTATTTCTAGTTCTCTATACTTTAGAAGAAAGAACATACCCACAATATCCAATGTATATAGGAAATTAGGCTTGCGATGAGGATGAGACTAAAATAAAATTTCTGGGAATTTTCGGGAAATGGCATTTTTTCTTCAAAGGACGTGTCAGTCACTAACAAGGACAAGATCTCCCACCTTCAAACGTAGTCTTCACACCGCTAAAAATAAAGATCTAGTATCCATTTTAACTCAAATATCACTCTCATTGCTGAGGGAGCTCACAAAAAGGAGTTCATTAGTGTCACCTGGGGTGACAAGTTTATGGTTCCATCATTACATCTGCTAATAAATGAACTGATGATATGAATCAAATTCACTAAAATCTCTGTTCATCTTGAACTACGTTGTAAAAAATCCAAGTCAAGATGATGTGCTCCATAGTATCTCAGATGTAATAAAGGCTAACGCTCTCACTGTGAAATGAGAGTTATGTGCAGTCAGCTTTCCTATTTAACCCAAAATGTTTCGAGGGCTAATAGCCCATGTCATACTGCTCATCAAAATGGACCAAGAAAAAAGACATGGCCGAAATCAGTGGCTTACTCTATTGCCACTCACGACTGTTTCCACCTCTAAGAGAATTAGTATAAGCACAGCTATCCACAGATATCTCAGAAGCTTTTCCCTGGGAAGTCACTTCGGTCCTTTCCTTCATTTAACACTCACTACTTCTAATTCTTGATTCCCTCATTTGATAGGAATTTAATGTGTATTCAATAAATGTTCACGGCTGCTTTAGGCTCTGCGGAAAATTGTAACATAAAATTAAATATAGAGTCAAAGCTTTAAAACTAGTTAGCAGGATGGTATTTCTATCTTTCATATACACACCTAAACAAAACTAGTGAGCAATTATTTTAAAGAGTGGGGACTCCTTTTGTAGAGATACCATGGTGGGTTGTAAGTGAATTTCAAAATAAAAGAAAGGCCATTGTGGGATAATTGAAGACTAAGAAATATTCTCAGAGGAACACCAAAGAGTATGGAATGTTACCTGTGATTGTACCTATAGCTTGTTTACTGTTTTGAGAAGAGAGTTGAAAAGAACAAGCCACCAATGTTGAAAACAGTAAGAGAGGGGCACCTGGGTGGCTCAGTCGGTTAAGCGTCCTACTTCGGCCCAGGTCATGATCTCACGGTCCGTGAGGTCGAGCCCCGTGCTGGGCTCTGTGCTGGCAGCTCAGAGCCTGGAACCTGCTTCAGATTCTGTGTCTCCCTCTCTCTATGACCCTCCCCCGTTCATTCTCTGTCTCTCTCTGTCTCAAAAATAAATAGATGTTAAACAAAAAAAAAAAAAAAAAAAGAAAGAAAAGAAAACAGTAAGAGAAAATATTGATGAGGCCACATTAAGAAAGATTTTAAATACTGGGATGGGATCTGAACAATATTAAAAGGGCTAAGCGGGAATTATACTTGGAGTAAGTATGGTATTTCAATCGACAAACTTGGAAAATCAGAGGGGGACATCAGTGTGGGAACTACTCATGTTTGGTATATAGGATTTCGCAGTAAAGGGCAGAGATTCAAATGGCACTTCCCAAAGTTTAGAGTGGAGAAGACTTTAAGGTCCATGGGGTTCAAGTTTCCAGCACAGGATTCAGGAATCCTTTTTGTATTATTCCTAACAGAGGTGTAGATACGTTCCGTATTTGGAGACATTACTAGGAAAAGCTTCCTTATATTGAATTAAAATTTACACCCCTATAACTTAAGATTTTCATTTCTACCTTTTGGAGCAACACTTCAACAAGACTGTGTCTTACTACATGTGATAATTTTTCAAATATATGACAGTCATGTATCCCTCTTTTATTCCAGCTTTTTAAGAAGAACCACCTCCTAGTTCCTTAAAGTATAGCTTATTAACATAACTTATACATTTCTTATTTATTAACAGAGATTAGGCATCACAAATACCTACCAGCTATCAGGATTATCGATTGCTGTTTCAGTTTTATGGCTGAACTTTATAATACTTTCTCACAAAAGAGGACAGGCATCTTTTTTTCCCCCTGAGAGTAAACAATATAAAAACTATATGCAAAGCTAAAATATCTTACGTCTAATGAAAACTTCAGCAAGTCTGAAGAATTTGTGGTTGGGCTTCCAACTTAAATTTTAAAAATAAATTAAAAAGAATCTAATTCAATTTTCCAAAGGACTGTATTTCTCTTCTTGTATTCCTGCTCCAAATTTGACAGACCATAAAGATCCCAGAAAAATTAATGTTATTATTGTCTGATATGTTCAACAGTGCATTTGCTTCTAAACCTTGAGGTGCATTCATGAAGAAGAAAAATCCATTTAAGTATCTATTATCTCTGAATGGAGACTGAATTTGATGAAACCACCATACAACTAGCAAATGTTTGCCTACCCAAATGACTTTTGCTCTGGCATCGTGCCTCAGAAAATAAATTATTATTATTTATGATCACAATAATGTGTATTTACATAATAAGTTCCTCCAAGGACTTGAAACCAGTTTTTGCTTATTCTATAACACCCTCATTTGTAGAAGCCAGAAAACTGCAGCTTTGTTGTTCCCAGAGGGAAAATGTGTCAGAAGGTCACAGGCATATCATTCTTTTCTTTTTTAATTTTTATTTATTTTTGAGAGAAAGAGAGAGAGAGAGAGTGAGAGTAGGGGAAGGGCAGAGAGAGAGAGATGGAGGCACAGAATCCGAAGCAGGCTCCAGGATCTGAGCTGTCAGCACAGAGCCTGATGCGGGCTCGAACTCACAAACCTTGAGATCTGAGCCGAAGTCAGATGCTTAACTGACTGAGCCACCCAGGGGCCCCAGGCACAGGCCTATCAAAGCAAAAGTCAGTATTCAATGTGCCAGCAGTCAGAGTATACCCAGGAATGTCGTGAATCAACAACCGTGATGTTTAATCTTTCTATTCGGTGTCTGCTACTCTGATGAAATAAATATCTTAGAAACTTAAAGATAAATGCCAGACACTGCAAGCACCTACTGTGTGACCAATGTTATGTGATACGGAAGAAATGGCCCAGTCTCAAATCCGAGAAGACTAAACACCAAAATAAGAAATATCTTGAGACTCTTGTAAGAGAGAATGCAATGACTTGTTTAGAAGAAACAGCAGCATTGCTAAATTACGGGGTACAAAATAAAAAGAGCTCTGTTTTATTCCCTGCTCTGCAACCAACCTGAAGCTAGTTATTTATCGTACCCACAAAATGTAATAAAACAGCATACGCACATCCTATCCCAGAAGGATAGGTGAGGATTAATCTCTTGTAGGTGTCTGGAGTTTCACAAACGGTCCTGTGATATACAAATTGCAGAATTTTCATTTTGCTTTTATAATACATTCATGGCCCTTACACACTGGAGGGTACCCTCAGTTGTCCAGATTGTACATCAGCATGGATCCAACATCCCTCTTCAACATCTCCTGAGGATTAGCTGCACACCAAGCCAAAAATATGATTCAGTGATTACACATTATATCATGCAAGGTTGAGACATACAGAGCCTCAATTTACTTTTGTAATACAAAATTAACCTTGTAGGTACAAAATTACAGTATTATTTTATAATTATAGATATAACCTCTATGTTTATGAGACATGACAAAACACCTGACCTTCTCAATGTAGGTTAGCTAATTATTTTGTGTCTAGCAAGTTCATTAAACCTGTATCTCAATGTAAGTGTGATTAACACTTCTTCATCTTACCAGTTTCTATTACCATCGCTCATGACATATTAATTAAATTCCATATTCAAGTATGAATTTAGAATTAAAAAATTTAGCCAAGTGTACCCCAGTGACCACTGTTTATAATATCATACTCTCAGTGTACAAAAAATCCATAAATGACTTTATTTATCTGTATATTTGTTTTATCTCTCTCTACTAGCTTCTAAGCTACCTTGGGGCAATGAAAATTATTTTTTTAATTCATGTTTGCAAACGTAACTCCTATGACACTTGGCACATGGCCAAAATAATAAATATTTGTGGCATTCTTGAACAGTATTTGGATTGAAATGTAAGATACGGTTTTTTCAGTGAATTGCACTGTTACGTGAGTAGAATGTTGCCAACTTAAATTAGTCAGGTTTCAACCCTGGTCATATTTGGACTTGCATGGGTTTTAAACAATTACAATCCAAAACCCAAGATTCCATCTAACATAGCTATAGTTACTTGTCTTCCCTTTTGATGATCATTTCATAAAGAGCCAGTGTACTGCAGACATATAATATTGTGTGATACTCACTGAGAAATGCAGTCTTCTCAAAGTAGCTAGAATCAAGGTAAGGCAGGGACTCATCTTTACAGCAGGCAGTAAAAGATACAGAAATCCCCCTTTCTTTTTCTTCAATTATAAATATTCATTTAGGGGCGCCTGGGTGGCGCAGTCGGTTAAGCGTCCGACTTCAGCCAGGTCACGATCTCGCGGTCAGTGAGTTCGAGCCCCGCGTCAGGCTCTGGGCTAATGGCTCGGAGCCTGGAGCCTGTTTCCGATTCTGTGTCTCCCTCTCTCTCTGCCCCTCCCCCGTTCATGCTCTGTCTCTCTCTGTCCCAAAAATAAATAAAAAAAAAATGTTGAAAAAAAAAATATTCATTTAGAGGAGAAACATCTCACTATCGAATGTGCATAAAAATACTTTATTATAAAATAAGTTGAAATTATAAAATAAAAGCTGAACCTTGAGGGGCGCCTGGGTGGCTCAGTCGGCTAAGCGTCCGACTTTGGCTCAGGTCATGATCTCGCAGTCTGTGAGTTCGAGCCCCGCATCGGGCTCTGTGCTGACAGCTCAGAGCCTGGAGCCTGTTTCAGATTCTGTGTCTCCCTCTCTCTCTGACCCTCCCCCATTCATTCTCTGTCTCTCTCTGTCTCAAAAGTAAATAAATGTTAAAAAAAAAAATTTGAAAAAAAAAAATTAAAAAAAAAAAAAAAAGCTGAACCTTGAAAATTACCTTCTAAGTATAAAACCAAGAAAATACTCTGTCAAAGTTTTGATAGATGCATTCTCCCTGACCATTGCACGATCCTTGCTTAGATTTTTTTCAGCTGCAACTTTATCTGTGTCTCTCTTCTCTGTTAAACATGTAAAAATCATTTGGTTTCTACTTTTTTACTGTGAGTGAAACTTATAGTAAACCTATATCTTTTATATGAAAGTTTAAACTTAAGAATTCTAATATATATCATAGAAGCCCTTTATATAAAATGAGAGGAGTGCCTGGGTAGCTTAGTCAGTTGAGCTGCCAACTCTTGATTTTGCTAAGGTCATGATCTCCTGGTTGGAGCCCCTTGTTGGGCTCTGCACTGACAGTACAGAGCCTGTTTGGGACTCTCTCTCTCTCTCCCTCTCTTTCTGCTCCTCCCCTCCTTGTGTGCTCCTGCTCTCTCCCTCTCTCTCTCAAAATAAATAAACTTAAAAAAAATAAAAGAAAAAAATAAAAAGAAAAAAATCAAGATCCACATCCAAGATCCAAGATATGACTATGGAATCAGGAGAGATATTGTAAAAGAACTTTTCTTTTTAACATATATATTTCACATACCTTGTAGCATTGGTACACAATCAATTTGACATTATTCAAGTGAGCTGCAATGTCAGTTATCTGAAGGTAATTTGATTTCCAGTAATAGAAAACTATTAGGTGCTGACAGAAATACAAATGAAATTGGGGCGCTTGGGTGGCTCCCTTCAGTTAAGCGTCCGACTTTGGCTCAGGTCATGATCTCACAGTTCATGGGTCCGAGCCCTGCGTCGGGCTCTGTGCTGACAGCTCAGAGCCTGGAGCCTGCTTTGGATTCTGTGTCTCCCTCTCTCTGCCCCTCCCTTGCTCACGCTCTGTCTCTCTCTGTCTCTGAATAATAAATAAATGTTAAAAAAATTAAAAAAAAAAAGAAATACAAATGAAATAAAGAAGCTTCATCTTGAAGAGCTTAAAGGAAATTTTTAGGAATAAATCATAGATTCAAGAAATGAGTAAGAATAATTATCACTAGTCAATAAGTACAAGCCATACTCTATTCATTGTATATGTAAATCCTTTAGGAAAAAAAAAAAAAGCACTGCTCATTAATGATGGTGGTGGTTTGATAGGCTAGCATTTCCTACAAGTAGACTTAACAGGTTATAACAGACCAGGATCAGCTTCATTTCACATTCACTTGTACCAGGTGAATTAGCAGTATCATTGGCCATAGTGTACCTACTGAAACGACAGATGAATAAAGTCAAGAAAATGACAACAATCAGGCTCTAAGAGTTTTCCTATGACACATCAGCTTTGATTCCGAAGCACTGGTGTATTCAATCTCCCTCTTGAAGGAGGAAAGGGAGATTTGGTGAACATATGATAGCATTAATATTTTTAAAATGTAAGCATCGGAATCCTGGGAAGATGGCGGCGTAGGAGGACACTGGGCTCACCGCACGTCCTGCTGATCACTTAGATTCCACCTACACCTGCCTAAATAACCCAGAAAACCGCCAGAGGATTACCAGAACGGAGTCTCCAGAGCCAAGCGCAGACGAGAGGCCCACGGAAGAGGGTAGGAAGGGCTGCGAGGCGGTGCGAACTCCACGGACTGGAGGGGGGAAGCCGGGGTGGAGGGGCAGCATGCCGGCCAAGCAGAGCCCCCAAGTCTGGCTTGCAAAAGCATAGGGGCTGGACGGAGTGTGTTCCGACAGCAAGCAGGACTTAGCATCTGGGAGGTCATAAGTTAACAGCTCTGTTCGGAAAGCGGGAAGGCTGGAGGACAAAGGGAGGGAGAGTTGCTGAGCCCCCGGACGACAGAGCTCAGTTTGTTGGGTAACAAAGGCGCTCACCAGCGCCATCTCCCTCGCCCATCCCCCAGCCAAAATCCCGAAGGGAACCAGTTCCTGCCAGGGAATTTGCTTGCTCCGAGCAAACACCCAACGCTGTGCTTCTGCGGAACCAAACCTCCGGCAGCGGGTCTGACTCCCTCCCGCTGCCACAGGGCCCCTCCTGAAGTGGATCACCTAAGGAGAAGTGAGCTAAACCTGCCCCTCCCGCCCCCATGCACCTTGCCTATCCAACCCAGCTAATACGCCAGATCCCCAGCACCACAAGCCTGGCAGTATGCAAGTAGCACAGATGGGCCACACCACCCCACAGTGAATCCTGCCCCTAGGAGAGGGGAAAAGAAGGTACACACCAGTCTGACTGTGGCCCCAGCGGTGGGCTGGGGACAGACATCAGGTCTGACTGTGGCCCCACCCACCAACTCCAGTTATTCAAGACAGCACAGGGGAAGTGCCCTGCAGGTCCGTAGCACTCCAGGGACTATCCAAAATGACCAAATGGAAGAATTCCCCTCAAAAGAATCTCCAGGAAATAACAGCTAACAAACCGATCAAAAAGGATTTAAACAATATAACAGAAAGTGAATTTAGAATAATAGTCATAAAATTAATCGCTGGGCTTGAAAACAGTATAGAGGACAGCAGAGAATCTATTGCTACAGAGATCAAGGGACTAAGGAATAGTCAGGAGGAGCTAAAAAAATTCTATAAACGAGCTGCAAAATAAAATGGAAATGACCATGGCCCGGATTGAAGAGGCAGAGGAGAGAATAGGTGAACTAGAAGATAAAATTATGGAAAAAAAAGAAGCTGAGAAAAAGAGAGATAAAAAAATCCAGGAGCATGAGGGGAAAATTAGAGAACTAAGTGATGCACTAAAGAGAAATAATCTACGCATAATTGGTATTCCAGAGAAGGAAGAGAGACGGAAAGGTGCTGATGGTGTACTTGAAGAAATAATAGCTGAGAACTTCCCTGATCTGGGGAAGGAAAAAGGCATTGAAATCCAAGAGGCACAGAGAACTCCCTTCAGACGTAACTTGAATCGATCTTCTGCACGACATATCATAGTGAAAATGGCAAAATACAAGGATAAAGAGAAAATTCTGAAAGCAGCGAGGGATAAACATGCCCTAACATATAAAGGGAGACCTATAAGACTCGTGACTGATCTCTCTTCTGAAACTTGGCAGGCCAGAAGGAATGGCAGGAGATCTTCAATGTGATGAACAGAAAAAATATGCAGCCGAGAATCCTTTATCCAGCAAGTCTGTCATTTAGAATAGAAGGAGAGATAAAGGTCTTCCCAAACAAACAAAAACTGAAGGAATTCGTCACCACCAAATGAGCCCTACAAGAGATCCTAAGGGGGATCCTGTGAGACAAAGTACCAGAGACATCGCTACAAGCATAAAACATACAGACATCACAATGACACTAAACCCATATCTTTCTATAATAACACTGAATGTAAATGGACTAAATGCGCCAACCAAAAGACATAGGGTATCAGAATGGATAAAAAAACAAGACCCATCTATTTGCTGTCTACAAGAGACTCATTTTAGACCCGAGGACACCTTCAGATTGAGAGTGAAGGGATGGAGAACTATTTATCATGCCACTGGAAGTCAAAAGAAACCTGGAGTAGCCACACTTATATCAGACAAACTAGACTTTAAATTAAAGGCTGTAACAAGAGATGAAAAAGGGCATTATATAATAATCACAGGGTCTACCCATCAGGAAGAGCTAACAATTATAAATGTCTATGCGCCAAATACACGAGCCTCCAAATATATAAAACAATTACTCACAAACATAAGCAACCTTATTGATAAGAATGTGGTAATTGCAGGGGACTTTAGCACTCCACTTACAGAAATGGATAGATCATCTAGACACACAGTGAATAAAGAAACAAGGGCCCTGAACGATACATTGGATCAGATGGACTTGACAGGTATATTTAGAACTCTGCATCCCAAAGCAACAGAATATATTATATTCTTCTCGAGTGCACATGGAACATTCTCCAAGATAGATCACATACTGGGTCACAAAACAGCCCTTCATAAGTACACAAGAATTGAAACCATACCATGCATACTTTCAGACCACAATGTTATGAAGCTTGAAATCAACCACAGGAAAAAGTCTGGAAAACCTCCAAAAGCATGGAGGTTAAAGAACACCCTACTAAAGAATGAATGGGTCAACCAGGCAATTAGAGAAGAAATTTAAAAATATATGGAAACAAATGAAAATGAAAATACAACAATCCAAATGCTTTGGGATGCAGCAAAGGCAGTCCTGAGAGGAAAATACATTGCAGTCCAGGCCTATCTCAAGAAACAAGAAAAATCCCAAATACAAAATCTAACAGCACACCTAAAGGAAATAGAAGCAGAACAGCAAAGGCAGCCTAAATCCAGCAGAAGAAGAGAAATAATAAAGATCAGAGCAGAAATAAACAATATAGAATCTAAAAAAACGGTAGAGCAGATCAACGAAACCAAGAGTTGGTTTTTTGAAAAAATAAACAAAATTGACAAACCTCTAGCCAGGCTTCTCAAAAAGAAAAGGGAGATGACCTAAATACATAAAATCATGAATGAAAATGGAATTATTACAACCAATGCTTCAGAGATAGAAGCAATTATCAGGGAATACTATGAAAAATTATATGCCAACAAACTGGACAACCTGGAAGAAATGGACAAATTCCTAAACACCCACACTCTTCCAAAACTCAATCAGGAGGAAATAGAAAGCTTGAACAGACCTATAGCCAGCGAAGAAATTGAATCAGTTATCAAAAATCTCCCAGCAAATAAGAGTCCAGGACCAGATGACTTCCCAGGGGAGTTCTACCAGACGTTTAAAGCAGAGATAATACCTATCCTTCTCAAGCTATTCCAAGAAATAGAAAGGGAAGGAAAACTTCCAGACTCATTCTATGAAGCCAGTATTACTTTGATTCCTAAATCAGACAGAGACCCAGTAAAACAAGAGAACTACAGGCCAATATCCCTGATGAATATGATGCAAAAATTCTCAATAAGATACTAGCAAATCGAATTCAACAGCATATAAAAAGAATTATTCACCATGATGAAGTGGGATTCATTCCTGGGATGCAGGGCTGGTTCAACATTCGCAAATCAATCAACGTGATATATCACATTAATAAAAGAAAAGATAAGAACCATATGATCCTGTCAATCGATACAGAAAAGGCTTTTGACAAAATTCAGCAATTTTCTTAATAAAAACCCTTGAGAAAGTCGGGATAGAAGGAGCATACTTAAAGATCATAAAAGCCATTTATGAAAAGCCCACAGCTAACATCATCCTCAATGGGGAAAAACTGAGAGCTTTTTCCCTGAGATCAGGAACACGACAGGGATGTCCACTCTCACCGCTGTTGTTTAACATAGTGTTGGAAGTTCTAGCATCAGCAATCAGACAACAAAAGGAAATCAAAGGTATCAAAATTGGCAAAGATGAAGTCAAGCTTTCGCTTTTTGCTGATGACATGATATTATACATGGAAAATCCGATAGACTCCACCAGAAGTCTGCTAGAACTGATAGATGAATTTAGCAAAGTTGCAGGATACAAAATCAATGTACAGAAACCAGTTGCATTCTTATACACTAATAATGAAGCAACAGAAATACAAATAAAGAAACTGATCCCATTCACAATTGCACTAAGAAGCATAAAATACCTAGGAATAAATATAACCAAAGATGTAAAAGATCTGTATGCTGAAAACTATAGAAAGCTTATGAAGGAAATTGAAGAAGATATAAAGAAATGGAAAAACATTCCGTGTTTATGGATTAGAAGAATAAATATTGTCAAAATGTCAATACTACCCAAAGCTATCTACACATTCAATGCAATCCCAATCAAAATTGCACAGCATTCTTCTCGAAACTAGAACAAGCAATTCTAAAATTCATATGGAACCACAAAAGACCCCGAATAGCCAAAGTAATTTTGAAGAAGAAGACCAAAGCAGGAGGCATCACAATCCCAGACTTTAGCCTCTACTACAAAGCTGTCATCATCAAGACAGCATGGTATTGGCACAAAAACAGACACATAGACCAATGGAATAGAATAGAAACCCCAGAACTAGACCCACAAACGTATGGCCAACAAATCTTTGACAAAGCAGGAAAGAACATCCAATGGAAAAAAAGACAATCTCTTTAACAAATGGTGCTGGGAGAACTGGACAGCAACATGCAGAAGGTTGAAACTAGACCACTTTCTCACACCATTCACAAAAATAAACTCAAAATGGATAAAGGACCTGAATGTGAGACAGGAAACCATCAAAACCCTAGAGGAGAAAGCAGGAAAAGACCTCTCTGACCTCAGCCGCACCAATTTCTTACTTGACACATCCCCAAAGGCAAGGGAATTAAAAGCAAAAATGAACTACTGGGACCTTATGAAGATAAAAAGCTTCTGCACAGCAAAGGAAACAACCAACAAAACTAAAAGGCAACCATCAGAATGGGAAAAGATATTTGCAAATGACATATCGGACAAAGGGCTAGTATCCAAAATCTATAAAGAGCTCACCAAACTCCACACCCGAAAAACAAATAACCCAGTGCAGTGAAGAAATGGGCAGAAAACATGAATAGACACTTCTCTAAAGAAGACATCTGGATGGCCAACAGGCACATGAAAAGATGCTTAAGGTCGCTCCTCATCAGGGAAATACAATTCAAAACCACACTCAGATATCAACTCACACCAGACAGAGTGGCCAAAATGAACAAATCAGGAGACTATAGATGCCGGCGAGGATGTGGAGAAACGGGAACCCTCTTGCACTGTTGGTGGGAATGCAAATTGGTGCAGCCACTCTGGACAACAGTGTGGAGGTTCCTCAAAAAATTAAAAATAGACCTACCCTATGACCCAGCAATAGCACTGCTAGGAATTTACCCAAGGGATACAGGAGTACTGATGCATAGGGGCACTTGTACCCCAATGTTTATAGCAGCACTCTCAACAATAGCCAAATTATGGAAAGAACCTAAATGTCCATCAACTGATGAATGGATAAAGAAATTGTGGTTTATATACACAATGGAGTACTATGTGGCAATGAGAAAGAATGAAATATGGCCCTTTGTAGCAACATGGATGGAACTGGAGAGTGTGATGCTAAGTGAAATAAGCCATACAGAGAAAGACAGATACCATATGGTTTCACTCTTATGTGGATCCTGAGAAACTTAAGAGAAACCCATGGGAGAGGGAAGGAAAAAAAAAAAAAAAAAAAGAGGTTAGAGTGGAAGAGAGCCAAAGCATAAGAGACTCTTAAAAACTGGGAACAAACTGAGGGTTGATGGGTGTGGGAGGGAGGGGAGGGTGGGTGATGGGTATTTTGGAGGGCACCTTTTGGGATGAGCACTGGGTGTTGTATGGAAACCAATTTGACAATAAACTTCATATATTGAAAAAAAAATGTAAGCATCATTTAGAAGGATACATTAAGAGGGGCGCCTGGGTGGCTCAGTCTATTAAGCGTCCGACTTGGGCTCAGGTCATGATCTCACATGGTTCAAGGGTTTGAGCCCCATGTCAGGCTCTATGCTGACAACTCGGAGCCTGGAGCCTGGAGCCTGCTTCGGATTTTGTGTCTCCCTCTCCCTCTGCCCCTCCCCTGCTCATGCTCTGTCTCTCACTCTCTCAAAAATAAATAAACACAAAAAAAATGTTTAAAAAAAAAGGAAAGATGCATTAAGATATGGAAAATATTTTCCAAGAATCAGCAGGGAAACTTTATCCTTTATCTCTAATGTAAGAGAAGATGAGGCATTGTGGTAGATCATCAATAGAACATATAGCATCAAACAGGAGGGGATGAATAATGTCAGGGCTTAAAGTGGAATTTCAACAGGAAATGTGTATGTTCTATTCCAGTACAGGAAATCTTAGACTTCCCAGCTTTTAACATAGAACTGAGAATGAATACAGTCACTTATGATTGCCAAATCCTATTTCAAAATTCATAACACACAAGAAAATAGTAATGAAATTATTTATATTAATTTAGCTAGCTGTTCTTACAATTTAAACATCCTGTAATTCAAATTATTATCGAGCTCTTATTCTTCGACTGTAAAACATTAGCCCCTAGAAGGCAAAGACTAGAAATATTTATATATAAAGTTAATGTAAAATCATAAATAGGAGGAAGCCTCAGAAAATATCTCCACCTTTTCCTGGTATGGTGACTTTTGTAGTGAAAAGAAGATATAATTGAGATTTATAATAAATGAACACATAAAAACAATGGAAGACTTTGTATGTTAAAATGGTATTACATTACTGGTGACTTCTTTATTTTATATAAAAATCCACTGCATTTCTAAGTAGCCATAAATAAAATTGTATTAAACATCACTTATTAATTAATAAATATTAACCCTAGTGTAAGTTCAGAAATTAGTATAGTTGACTTCGTGTCTTTTTTTTTCCCTGCCTCTAGATAAAAACATAGCCTTTTTTTATTACTCTTCAATTCACGGTGAATATCAGAGTGGGTTTGCATTGCCATTGTGATCAGAGAATTTAATAAAAAAAAAAAACAGATTTGTTTTTCCTTCTGGAAGTTAAATTGCATGTAGAAAAATAGCTGCATATTCTCTTTCTACCCTCTAATTCTGAATTTCAGTTTTAACTTAATTTATTGATTCCACCTTACGGTGTTTCAATCCTTGATGAAGCACCTCTCAGGGGCTTTGGGCCTGGAAAACAGAAACAATATCAAAACTACAACTTGAAACCACTGCTAAAGATAAAAATAAAGAAATTCGAAAGCAAGCAAGAATTATCAAAAGGGACCAAGCATGTGAGATTTAGCTTGTGCACTCATTTTTTCTAGAGAGAATTTAAAGTAGAAGTGCTCTCAGTGTCAATTATAAAAGCACACTGTTTTTCTCAATGGCATAATTTGGTGTCTATTGATCCAATATGGTGGACAAAGAAAACTGTTAGCCATATCTGTCTCTAATAACTCCATCCAGAAGGGAATATAGGCTGAGGCAGTGGTTCCCAAATGTTTGCTGCAGCTGCTTCAGAACCATCTTGAAATTTTATTAAACAGATTCGTGGGCCTTCCCACCTCAGAGTTTCTGATTCAGTAGGTCATGAAAGTGAACTTGGGTGGTTAAGGGAGCTCAGATTTAGTTTTCCAATAAGTTTCCAGGTATTGTTGGTGTTGCTGGTCTGGGACCACCCTTTATCAACACTGGTCTAAAGGAAATGGAGAGAAAGGAAACTGAAGAACTAAAATATGTAAAAGATTTAGGCTTCTTAATAATCCAGCTGAACAATGAATTCCAACTCAGAAATTTAACTGCTGATGAATGTCCTATGTAAAGGGCAGTAAATATTTTCAGATCCTTCAAGAAATGACCTAATAAATACTCCCCAGATGTAATGTCTAAGTCAATCTCATGCACCTAGGAACCAACTTTATTACCATTAAGAATGAAAGATCCAGAACAGGAGCAGTGCTAGATAATGCATGTCTTCCATCACCACCCACCCTCTCTTCCTCATTGTGTACGTCTTCAAACAAATGAGTGCATGCCTATGCCTCAAAATGCACTCTCTGCCAGGCCCACCAGTAACAACTGCAGGGAAGGCACCAGCATACAAATGGAGGCCCACTATATGTCTAAATATTTAAAAGTTATACATCCACCTTAAAAAACTATTAAATATGTTCTATCCACTTACCTGAACAAATACACATTCATAACAACTGGGTTGCCCAAGTTTTAATTTAGAATATGTAGACTCAGAGTTTTGTGCCTAAATATTGAAGTGCCAGAAGAACCAGTCCCCAGCCCACAAACCACTCTCCTCTTTTTAACCATGGCTCTGACTTATATTGTGAAGAGTCTGGGGATTTGTCTATACCCCGCGCCCCCCCCCCCAAAACAGCTGCTACCCCTTGAGCCCACAAGGTGGACACTGTGGCAGGTCTACCTTAGAAAGGTGGTCTCATGGATGATGCCTGCACAGGCTCCCTGAAACAGGACCTGAGCATTTTGAACAAGGAATTCTGGGATTCTTGGTTCCTAGTCTAGTCTAGAAGCAGGAATGGGGACTTAGGTGGGAAAATCTCCTTGGCCCCTGCAGACTTGTCATCCAACCCGGGAAGGTATGGGCAGAGAAAAGTCAAAGTGGGCCCTCTAAAGAACAGAGCTCAAGGTAGTTCTGTACTCCTCTTCAGAGACCTAGAATCTTCAGTGGTTACCTATTTTTTCATGAAAGCCTCAAATATTTCATTCATCCTAGATTTACAAGTAACTGATTTATAAAGCATAAAATGGTTTTTCTCCTAAAGACATTTTACTTGTATTAATGATTCCATTGGAATTTCAGGCCTTGATAGAATGGGAAGGAAGGGCAGGAAAAATAAGTCAAGCAGAAACAGACATTTCTCCTTGATGGCTACCAAACATCTACTCCCATATTACTCTAAAGCAAATCCTTGTCAGTGAAATTAAAGAACACAAAAATCAGGAGGCCTGAGTTCTAGTTTCATAACTCATAAACTCATAGCTACTTAAATCAAGAAACTGTAAATCGCATTTCTACCACTCAATGTTTTCATTTTAAAACCAGAAAAATTAGACTGAGTCTTAATTATGCAAAAGGTGTCCTACAGGCAGCCAATAGACATGACTTGAAAATAGCTGGTAGGAGTGGTAGAGGTGCACATTGTTCTATGGTCAAATACAGTTCACACTGAGTTCAACACTGCCTAATCGATTCACTTTCTGTTAATATATATTTTAGTTTTCAAAGAGTAGGCATAGAATATATAGCATTCCTTCAAGTTGTTAGAATAAGGGATTACTATTTAAAAGAGCATCTCACTGAATTAGTGCTTCTCAGAACACATGTTGAAAATGGTGGACTAGATGATTTATTATCTATTGCTGTACAACAAATAACCCCAAACTGTGACTTAAAAATATGTATTACCTCCTATAGTTTCTGTGGGCCAGGAATTTGGGAGAGACTAAGCTGGGAGACTCTGACTCAGAGTCTCTCATACAACTGCAGACTAGATGTCAGGCAGGGCTGAGTCATATGAAGGCTTGACTGAAACTGGAAGATTCCCAAAGTAGCTCACTCACACAACTTCCCAGCTGGTGCTAGCCAGCTTCCTAAGGACCCTTTTCATAAGGTTGCTTGAAGTTCCTTGCTACCTGGTGGCCAGTTTCCCCTAGAGTGAGAGGCCGAGGCAAAAGCCCCAATGCTTTCTATGACCTAGCTTCAGAAGTCGAACACTCTCACTTCCACCATATTTTGTTGATACAAAGTCAACCCTGTTTTAATATCAGAGGGGACTCTGCAAGGACATTCATGCCATGAAGTGTGGCCCATTGAGGGTCATTTCGAATGCTGGCTACCACAAATGACCTCTATGGACTCCAAGTTCTAAGATGTTATGATTGTAGGAAATTTAGAATAGTTGTTAATACTGAAATATATTACATTGAAAATAGGCCAAACGTTACAGATGCATAAAATCATCTATAGTAGACAAAATGATGTTCATTCCTAATCTCTAGAACCTGTGAATATGCTATTTTACATATAAAAAGAGACTTTGCAGACAGGATTAAGTTAGACTTTGAGAATGGGGGAATTATCCTGGATTATCTAGGATGGCCCAATCTAAACATACGGATGGTAAAGATTCTTTCTTGACTTTAGTCATAGGGAAATGTGAGTATGGAGGAGAGAATCAGAGCCATAGCAGTATGAGAAGAACTCAGTCCCTCCTACCACCACCACATGCTGACTCTGATGACAGACAAAGGGGTCAAGAAATGTCAGTGGTCTCTAGAAGCTGGAAAAGGGAAGAAGATGGATTCTCTATTATGCCTCCAAGATGAAACCCAGTCCTAAGAGGCCTCGATTTTTAGCCCAGTGAAACTCATATTGGGCTTCTGACCTACAGAACGGTAAGAACATACAAATTTGTCTTCTTCTAAGCCACTAAGTTTGTGGTGATGCATTACAAGTGGAAAGAAAACTTTAATCACCATAGAAATTTAATTTTTAAAGCACTTGATAATATTAAAATCTTGAGTTAGTTCATCATTCAAGATAATATAGAATATTGTCCAATGAAATTTACAGTCCCTGTATCATTGGCATTACATTTGATTCATTACATTAACACTCAAATTTTGCCTTGAGATCAAAGTGACAAAAATGAAAATCTCCTGGTTCAGAAAATGCATTGAGGTGAAATTGTTTTGAAGGGCATATTCTACTTCTCAGGAAACCACGCTGAATTTCATTTTTAACAACAACTCCTGTAAAAACTGTTAAAAGTAGATGAGATTTTGAAATTGCAAGGACAAGCTTTGAATAGGATAGAAGGTTGAGAACACCTACATGAAAAGTGAATTTGATTATATAAAAATTTGTATAAAAACCCTTCAAACTATGTAATGTCATGTTAGATTTTAAATATGGGTAGGGAAAAGCTGTTAACCAGTAAAATGTACTTAATATTATTTATCATTTGTAATCTGTGTATTTGAATACCTAATAGCAATATGCTATCAGGGCCTAGGGAAGCTATCAAGTTTAAGACTTTATTATTAATCTCATAACATGGACAACCAAAATGGGAATACCAGACAAAATATTCAACATTAAATTACAATGGAAATTTGCAGTACAAGATGACACACCACCAGATGATTAATTTCAAAACAAATGATCCAGAGAAAAAATTATATGAGACTGCAAATAAAGAAAATATGATTGAGATGAGGGAAAATACCACGAGAGAGATGCAATTTTACCTGGCTTTTGAAAATGGTGAGCAATTGTATAGGAGGCGAAAGGAGGGGAAGAATTCTGAGTAGAAAATCTAGAGATAGGATAATATGCCTATCGCTATATGAATCACCCATATTATAATTATTGGTGACCTATTTAGGAATTCCTTAACAAGAGCCATGTCACACTTAGGTTGTACTCCAGGATTTATAACAGTTCAAAGCATATAATATAAACTCAATGAACATTTAGTGAGTGACACAGATGGCTTTTAGAAGAGTGAAGTCAGGGGCACCTTGGTGGCTCAGTCGGTTGAGCATCCGACTTCAGCTCAGGTCACAATCTCACAGTCTGTGAGTTTGAGCCCTGCGTCGGGCTTTGTGCTGACAGCTCAGAGCCTGGAGCCTGTTTCAGATTCTGTGTCTCCCTCTCTCTGCCCCTACCCCACTCATGCTCTCTGTCAAAAATGAATACACGTTAAAAAAAATTAGAAGAGGAAAGTTATAGGGGGGAAAAGGGTATTTTTACAAAATTATTCTGAAGGCATTTTCCAAGATGAATTGAGGTCCAAAAAGAGTCTTGGATGTCTGTTAAAATGGATTCACTTTCTGAGAGAAGAGAATAAAAACATGAACTGAAGGTTGACATATGAAAGAGGAGATGTGGGGTGCCTGGGTGGCTCAGATGGTTAGGCATCTGGCTCTTAGTTTCAGCTCAGATCATGGTCTCATGGTTCATGAGATTGAGCCCTGCGTCGGGCTCCATGTTGACAGTGTAAGCCTGCTTGGGATTCTCTCTCTTTCCCTCTCTTTCTGCCCTTCCCCACTCACTCTTGCACTCTCAAAATAAATAAACTTGAAAAAAATTCTAACTCTCTAAAAAGAGAAAGAGAGAGAGAGAAGAGAAGAGATGTAAGACATGTCAAAGAGGAAATGACAGAATTAGGTGTTGGAGTAAGGGAGGAGTCCAGAAAAAAATTGACACTTCAATCCAAATGACTATGATAATAATGCTGCAATTAACAAGGATCAGGAAAGGAGAATGAGAATACAAATTGTAGGTAAAGATATTCAGTGTGATTTACAACATGTTGGGTGGAGTATAAAACACATGAAATACATATGGATGGTGGCAATGTGTCCAGTAATGTAGGACAAAGTCCACATATTGGAAAGCTATGTGCACACAAATCCTAATCAGAACCATTAAGAAGGATGAAATCACCAAACAAATTCATGGAAAGACAAGAGAGGATACAATTTAGGAAAGAAACATTGAAAGAGGGGCTCCTGGGTAGCTCAGTTGGTTAAGTCTCTGACTTCAGCTCAGGTCATGATCTCGTGGTCTGTGAGTTAGAGCCCTGTGTCAGGCGCTGTGCTGACAGCTCAGACCTGGAGTCTGCTTCCAATTCTGTGTCTCCTTTTCTATGCCCCAGCCCAGCTTGTATGCAGGCACACTCACTCTCTCTCTCTCTCTCGCTCTCTCTCTCTCTCTCTCAAAAATAAATAAACATTAAAAAAAAGAAAGAAACATTTAAAGAAACAAAGGAAAGAAGAGAGACTAGGAAAGGAGACAGAGAAACAACAGAGATTCCCAGGATAGGCCTAGGAAAGATAGGACAAGTCAGCCATCAGGGCCCAAGGTAAGGGAGTGTTTGTATTGAGGGAGTGTTTTTGGATTTGTTAGATGGCTGGCTGTGACCCTTGAAAGAGCACTTTCAGAAGAATGAGAAGAGAGCAATTAATACTGTGTACCTCAAAAGTCTTTTGGCTTCTGAAACTAATTAAATAAAAGGTTAACATATTGAAACTAAAATAATAGGGCTCTACACAAGTATCCAATATGCCATCTACTCCCTTCTCGGTAGATTCTCCTAGGTATATATCCAAAGTAGTCCAAGTGGTTGCAGATTAGTAGAGCAGTTAATGACAAAAATGCCCACCTGTGTGTGTATGTGAGGAGAGAGGGGTGACCATACATTGAACATTGAATCCAGTGAAGCTGACAAGAGAAAGGGTCTAGAAAACTCAAATTTATCTTTGTGGGGACAGAGATCTATACATCTGCATGGACCCAAGGATCCTTTCATAGAGAATTCAACTCAGTGTGGCCATTTCCTCATTCTCTCACTCTATTGGGGGCACCTGGTATCTAAACCACAGAGAAAATGGTAGCCATTCCCACACTGAAATTATCAGTGCCTCAACATTAACCCGTGATATATACCATGATATAGAACTGAGGTGGTTTATTCTAAGATAAGCACTACCTTTACCAAATTTACATTGAGGATTTATAGTATGCCATCAAGATTAAAACATGGTAAATTAGCAAAACTCTGGGTTCAGAAAGGTGTATCTTATATGCCAGTAGATAAACCACACTGCCTCCGCTCATGCTGACATTTTTGTCAACACACTCTGCTAATTATTCAGGATAACATTTTTCATAATTGGCAAGGCCGTGCCCCCTGTGTGGACTTTCTCAGTGAATGTTGAAAATTGCTAAATATTATTTATGTAATTTATTTTTGTCAACGACCTTATTAGTGCTTCCATTGCTGAACTGTGTTTGTGGGTGGATGTGTGCATGAAAATGCAGTCTTGACTTTTTCAAAAAAGAAGTTATATAACTTTACACTTCATAAATTTAACAACCAAAATGTTATCTGTAATAAGTGTTTCTGGGGAGCACTGTTTTACCACTGACTGGTTTGATGGGAGTTGATTAGATAGTGGTTTTTCATCTGTGTGTTGTTACTGATATTGGCCCCATTCCAGTTGGCTGCTGAGGTGTCTAAACACTCACAAACAAAAATTACCCATAAAACCTGTGACAGGGTTCTCTGGGTTCATAGCTACAGATCACTGCACATCTGGATGGGTTGTTTCAGCTGAGTTTATAATGTCACATCCCTTGTAAACATGATACACCTGTCTTTCTGTTTAACAGACAGTTTTTGAAGCCGAAGCATTTATTTTCTCCCAGAACCCAGCAATGGCATATTATTTACCGATATTGAAACTGAGAGTCCCTATAACATTCCAGGATTTACATTCTTTTATCTTTAGATGCAATAGCTCTTTACTTAAATAAACCAGGAGAGAAAAAAAAATGGCTTCATTTTGACATAAAGTTGGAATTAAAAGGAACAAAATGAAAGAATCAAACACTTGATGAGTCCCGTGATCTTTCAGAGACTCAAGACAAGGATTTGTAACTATTTTCAGCTTTCACATGCTGAAAGTCCCTTTTTCTGTCAGTGTTACAAAAGATTAACCACCAAACCATCTATGAGCATCAACTATGTGCAAGGCTCTGTGACAGATCCACAAAGTTACGAAGAAGTCTATCACTGTTGTCACCCCACTCCAGAGGGGCTTACAACCCATTTAGGAGAAAAGGATGGGTATGCACTAAAAGATACCAGGCTGGACAGTAAATAGGTGTAAATTGTGTGCAAGACAGCAACAGAGCAGATGATGAATGGCAAGTGACTGGGTCCATAGGAAGCAAGAATGAAATCTGCCCCTTGATTTAAGGCTGAAGTTGCTACTAGCCAAGTCAATCACTGGTTGCCCCTCTGCCCCTCACCTCAAAATCATTGATTTCAAATGAGTCATTTTATTTGTGTAGGCCTCAGAATTTATTTCCAGCAATGGCCACAAGATATATAGCAGGTTTTCTAGTCTCCATCCCCAGTGTTCTTTTGCTAAGCCTCACAGAGGAATTCCCATCTCTAAGGTACATATCCATATTCATCCTTGTCTTTACTGTTACCGATATCAGTGAAAATAATTACATTGAAAAGGAAGCACAGTTGACAATACTTAGACACCACTAGGGCATTTGGAGTTGGAGGTCAAATAATTTTCAGAACAAATCTCTTGGAGGTGTATCTTCATAATTACAGTTCATATAAAGTGGTTTAAGACAACAAAATGGAAGATCGCATCTGAAGAAAAAAATACTCATTCAGTTTCTTTGTGACCAAAGAACTTAACTCCTATAATTCAATATTGATGGATTAAAATTGGATTAATGGATTAAAAATTGCCTTAGATTTTTTTCATTATTCATTTACCTCATTCCATACACCTTTACTGAGCATCTACTGTATGCAAATTTCGTGACAGGTGCTAGGAAAACAACAATGGACCAGTCTCTGCACTTAAGGAGTTTGCAATCTGAGGGGGGAGAAAGGCAGGGAGGGAGATGAAAAAATAAGCTAAGGGGAAGTATACATGCAATTCTACAGAAGCACAGAATAAGAAAAAGGGAGGAAAATCAACTCCTGAGTTGAGTTTTAGAAAGATAAGCAGAATGAAAAGGACATAGGAGACAATATATGTTTTGTAGGTTCGTGGGGACCCAAAACATAGTACCCCTTTACCCAAAACAAGAACCAATTGAAAAATGATCCAAAGCAGACAACAGATAAGAGCCAAAAAGAAAATCTTTGTTACCAAAGAAGAATGGGGTGCAGGACATATGTTCTGTCTGTGGGCAACTGTACATTAACGGTGAGTTGGCCAGACCTACTCCTCCAGTCACAGGCGAGGTGGGACCAGGAGACCACAGGCAGCAAAGGAGAATAAGCTAGCTCCCAAAGAAAAGGAGAGAGAAGGGGCTCAGCTTCTCTTTCCAATCCCTCCAATTAGGTAGGTAAGTCCCAAGTTACCTTCTCTGATGCAAAATGTGCAAGGGCACAAAGAAAGGTCAGATGTGTCACTCTAGTGGAACTCTACATGCACAGATGCTCTAGAAGTGGGAAAGAAACGGTACTCTCTATTCCTGCACCAGTGCCATGTCATGAGAGCGTGGGGCTCAGAAACCCCAAATCAGTTGAAAGCAAGGCATTGTAAGAAGCAAAGTATTGTAACAGATGTAGCAGAGGATGAGACTGTTGGGAGCTACACCACAAAGGGCTAAACACAAGAAGCCAGGAGTTTTTCATATTTAATGCCTTAGTGCTGTGATCCACCTGTGCGAACCCTGCCCCTAATACCATCACCCCATTTCTGAACTAAATCTCACCACAGTTTCAATATTTTGAGGCCTGTGACTAAATGTTGGTGATGCTGTAAATCTGTGGGAAATACACAATTAACCAGGAGTCAGTAAATGGCTAAATGATGGAAATAATATGAATATTATTCCCTAGAAACAATAGGGCATCCATCCGCCCATCTATTCATTTTTGTCTTCGAAACCATAGTATTACTCTAGAGAGTTACAGGAATACTATTTTCTACATCTAAAAGCAATCAGTCGTAAGACTCTACAGGGACATGTTTTAGTTACTAATTATTAACCACTTTGTAAAAGATCAATTACGTCAAGATATTTCCTCTTATCCAGCAAAAACAAGATTTCATTTTGACTAACAAAAATAATTTTCTGAAAAAAAATTAAGAAAAGTTAAAATAATTGTCTTTGTTGAACTCCATTATTAAGACGGGTAATAAGGCTTAACTCATTCAGTCAAATACTCTGAAATATTCTCTCTGGTTCTATTTATAAAAGATAATCTGCAAATCAAAACCACAGTGAACTATCACTTCACACCTGTTAGAATGGCTATCCTCAAATAGACAAAAGACAAGAAATGTTGGTGTGGCTATGGAGAAAAGGGAACCCTCGTATATTGGTGGGAATGTACATTGGTGCAGCCACTATGGAAAACAGTATACGTTCCTCAAAAAATTAAAAATAGAACATATGATCCAGCAATCCCACTTCTTGGATATATATTCAAAGGAAATGAAATCACTCATCTCAAAGAGATCTCGCATCCACATGTTTACTGCAGCATTTAATTTATAATAGCCAAGATATGGTAACAACCCAAGTGTCCATAGATGAATGAATGGATCAAAAGATATGGTATATATGAATACATGGTGTATCATTCAGGCTTCAAGAAGGAAATTCTGCAATTTGAGACAACATGGATGGACCTTGAGGGCATTATGGTAAGTGAAATAAATCAAAGAAAGACAAATACTGTATGATCTCACTTATATATGGAATGTAAAAGAAATGATTTCACAGAAACAAAAAATAGATTGGTGTTTGCCTGAAGCAGGGGTGGGGGTAGGAATTGGTGAAAGTGATCAAAAGGTACAAACTTCCACTTACACAATAAATAAATTCTGGGGATATAATATACAGCATGATGACTGCAGTTAACAATACTGTAGTATACATTTGCAAGTTGCTATGAGAATAGAGTTTAAAAGTTCTCATCACAAGAAAAAAAATTTGTACTTATGTGAGGTGTTGGATGTTAATGAAACTTATTGTGGTGATTATCTTAAAAACAAACATATATCAAATCATTATGTTGTATACCTTAAACTAATATGATGCTATATGTCAATTATATCTCAACCTAACTTGGAAAAATATTTAAAGACAGTCTCGAAGGTCTAAACCAAAAATTTACACACTCATGCACACACACACACACACACACACACACACACTAGACTGAGCTACTATAAACTGTTTTCACAACAAAAATAAGAATCTAAGTATAAGCATAAATATATATACACAAACACCAAATATCAAACAAAATCTTTCTAGCAATAGTCCTCCGTGATTTCTCTATCCACTAAATAAAAATTGTGTCTGCATGAAGTTTTCTCCTCTAAAAGTGCTCAAATGTCCTGAAGAAAAAAAAAAAAAAAACAACAAAGGAAGGGTGCCTTTATTTGCATAGCATCACCTCACCTCAAGAAAATCCCTCCCTTGCTTCTCTCTACTCTGCTTGGCTAGTGAAGTCCTTTGATTCCTGCTGATACAGTTCCTGTTTGCTCTCAGGATTGTTTGATCACTCGGGGCACAGCGGAACAGCATGTAGCTATTGCCTTTTTGGCACAGGCTTGATATTCAACAGTAGGTGGTTTCTCACCAGTTTGGCTTTTGCTTTAAGACAATGAGTGACAAGATGTTAGTTCACACAGCACGACTTATGTAACTTACAAAAATAAAAAAAAAATGGGCTGGAGATTTGTTCTGCAAATCAGCAAGATTTTCAAAACAATAGAATAAGGATTTTCCCAGGATCCCAAGATAAAGATGACTTGGCTAAACCAATAGGCAACTCAGTCAAGAAAACAAGTCCATCTAGAGAATGCCATTTTCAGGTTAATGCCATTCAAAATAGCCAGACCGGTATCCCTAAAAAAGATGTTTATTGAAGCCTGGGACACCTGGGTGGTTCAGTCAGTTGAGTATCCAACTTCAGCTCAGGTCATGATCTCAGTTAGTGAGTTCAAGCCCCTGCATAGGGCTCTGTGCTGACACCTCAGAGCCTGGAGCCTTCTTCAGATTCTGTGTCTCCCTCTCTCTCTGTCCCTCCTGTGCTTGTGCTCGTGCTCCCTCTCTGTCTCTCTCTCTCTCAAAAACAAATAAATAAACTCTTTTAAAAAGATGTCTTGTGGGATGGGGGGAGATGAAAACAGAACATATTATTTATCAAGGTGCTCACTTATTAAAACAATGGCCATGTTAATGTAAGCAATATAAACCTAGAAAACATATCTACCCTAGAATTGCAAGAAACCAAAAATTACATAGTATAATTTTGCATGATCCGTATAAAACTCATATAAGTTCTTGCTTCTTGCTTGGAGATTTTAGCTTCACAAAAAAATGGTTATTATAAGGTCAAACATCCCTTAAGAGGACAGCTCTAAAGTAGTTGTTCCTTGAATGTAAGAACTAGTGTTTTTAAGGTTTCAGTTTTGATTTATTTTCATTGCTTGTGGATAAACTTCTGAGAAGTTATACAATAATTGTTCCAACTTGGGTCTAGATTTCTCAGTGAATCATAATTCCTGCTTCCTAGGAATAATAGCCATACTGCACACAAAATTTTCCAGGATTGCCCACGTTTGGCTATCCTGTTTTTCGTGAATTTAAAACACAAAACTAACAAACAAGAGTCTGTGAGTCCTTCCAAGATCTGGAATGCAAATGTTAATAGACCTTTCTATAATTATGTCTGAAAGTGGTGATTGCCTTCCCAAATTTAAGAAGGCAATTTGGTTTTGCCAGGCAAATTAATGTCTAGTCCCTCTACTAGTCACATACATGTCCCTTTTTAATATTGCTTTCTATTGGCAATGAATGGCTTGTAAGATTCCTTCACCTTACCTTCCAAAGTTAAAATCTTTCACATATGTTTGAAAATACAGTAATTTCCACAATTCTATCATCTATTTTTCAAAATATGACTAGAATAGAGGTCCAATACATTGAAAAAAAAATCCAAAAATGGTAAAAGCACATAATCATCCTACATATTGCAAGATTCCCTTTATGAACTTATTCTTATTAAAGTACAGTTCAAATACAGTATTATATTAGTTTCAGGTATATATAAAGATTCAACAGTTCCCTACATTTCTCAGTGCTCAAGGGAAGGCTCTATTTATTTTATGTCTGAAAAAGTATTGGAAGGGTTATTAGCAGTAAATAAAGTAGAGAGGTAGAGTTGTACTGTGGAACTGTTATTGTACTAGTGACAAAAGAAACAGGTTCATGCCAGCTCAGCCACTAACCACCCTGACTTCTCTAGCTTGACCTTCCTGAGACTCTGGACAATAGCTTCTCTATCCACCTACTATACTAGGTGATTGTAAAGTTCAAACCATATCATGTATAAAAGATGCTTGATAAATGCAATATACCCAGGAAAATGTTAGGTGTTACTGTGCACATGTAAGGTGTTACGATTTTGTTAAGGTCAAGGGAAAGCTGTCATTCTTATCCTCTATTTCCCCTTTCATTCTTTATTTTAAAAAAGATTTAAAAAAAACCAAGTGCATGATTGTAAAGTCTCCACGAATCAAAGTAGCAAAGCTTACCACTTTATTACTTTAATCCTCATATCCACCCTATGGTCAATTTATCATATAATTGTATACTTTAAATATGGAAAGGACATCAATCAGCTTCTAGTCCCAAATCACAATTTTATGGACAAAGACTGAGGTACGGATAAGAAATTAGCCGTGGTGCCCAAAAGGACCGAATGCAGCAAAAGAAGTCCGAATGCAGCCTTAGCCTTCATCCCTTCTGGCTCCCTCTGTGGCTGATGGTAGTTTTAAGAAAGAATGATAAGTCCTAGGGTCACTGGCAGCTAATAGGTGTCCGCAAGAGCACCAGTACTGTAAATATCATTTCTATGAAAGTTAAAAATACAATCAAATTCGATCAACTGCATTTTTGTGTGTGAAAAGTGTCCATGCGGACTGAACGAACACATTCAGGCACTGCACATCTGTGCTTTGTAGCATCACAGGGCTTTCATCACACTAGGCCCGTTCTTTGAGAGAGACTGGCTTCACGCTGCACTCAGCATGAGGACCACGGGGCAGGACACCAATTAGTGGAGGCATTTGCACCAACTTGACAGGACCACTGTGCAGGGAAGCTCACCAGACCCCAAGCAGTGGTAGACGCATGTCCTTTGGCAGTAAATAATTAAACTTGAAGTAAAAACTTCATCCTTCATCGACAGAGATTGGATTTATGTTCAAGAAAATCTGCAGCCTTCAGAAAATCTGATCGGTTGCCAATCCCACGTGATCGAGATGAAGCCACTAGAAATTGCACTGGTTTCCTGTAACACACTTCCTATGTGATCTACATTCACTTTCTTGACCTTCAGCAGCATAGGCGTGGAAGCGGAGGTCACAACCGAATTAGCACAGTAGCAGGTAGAAGCCATCAGGACCCCTAATCCTGTGCCTGACAATAAATCCAGCTATAACTATTCGCCTCTCTGGCCAGCTGATGCCATCATACTTTTATAGTTCGCAAGTTTCCATTTAATTATAATTTTTAAATATTATATTTTCTAGGCTTTTACATCACAAATTGCTTTTTAGAGGAAAAAAAGTGAGATAAGTTAGCCATGTGTTGGCTGTCTTTTCTGTAGCACATGTTTTGCTTTTAATCCCAATCTCCAGATCTAATTCCCTCTCGGTCTATTTCTATTCCGACTGATCTGCTAGAAATTACTAAGAAAAGATCACAAACCAAATCTTATGATAATATCCTCAGAAATTTTAAACAGCTCTAAGAGGTTTGGCCTCAGACCCAAACATTAACATGATCGCTCAATTTTAATGAGGTCAAACAAGCTGCTGGGCATCTGGCCAGTGATCAAGGTCTTGGCCTGAGTTGGGAGGGCCATCTTGTTCTTGCGAAGAACTTAAGAAATAGTGACAGGTGATAATGTAATGCATGAAGCTACTGCCCTCAGCCACTTCATCTTTTCACCCCACTGGGATCCCAGAGGCAACAACACTTTCACCAGCTGTAAACAGTAGCTAAAGATCTGCAGAAGAAGCATATCCTTGCAGAGAAAAATTTTAAGGGGCTTAAATAACCCCCTAACAATCATCACAATGAGTTCATCAACCTGAGGAGACCAGAAAGAAAATAGACCTTTGGATGTATCGGCAGAGATGAAGGCTAATAAAGAGCCAAGGTAATACAGCTATATTTTCATCTTGACTTTAAACAGTAAACTCTAGGGCTTTAAAGACACATCAGAGATCTGTATTCCCTTACAATGCCTCCCTCCTTAATATTATCTTTGAAAACAATTAAGTCATTCTCGAGTAGACTTCATTCCTTTGAGTAACCGCAATATATTTAGGTCTGAATCATTTACTAATTATATAGGGAAACTCATTAGGGCCAAGACTGAAAAAGAGAGAAAACTATTTGAGCCTGAAATCTCAGAAGTGAGTCACTTAACAAACAATTTACATTTTTCCTTCTAAATGTTCACATGAAATCTTCATCTTAGTATCATGAACAACACAGAGCATGCCAAGGCACCAGTGGGGGCCATGTCACCAAATATGAGAGGAAGAAAAGCACCTATAAACAGCTTTAACGTTTGCTTTTAAAATAAAACATTAAGGGGCACCTGGGTGGCTCAGTCGGTTAGGCATCCAACTCTTGATCTTGGCTTGGGTTGTGATCTCATGAACTACTGTGAGATAAAAGGAGCAGCACATCGGGCTCTATGCTGACAGTGTAGATCCTGCTTGGGATTTCCTCTCTTCTCTCTCTCTGCTCCTCCCCTGCATGCATGTTCTCTTTCTCTCTCTCAAAATAAATAAATAAACTTTTAAAAAAAATGAAAAATAAAACATTAACACATACCAAAATGCATAAGCAAAAATAATGAAGTCATTCTCTGTTACTATTGTTACTTTAGAATCTGCAAAACTCCGCTATTTGGCTGACACATTTAAAGCGTTAGGAAGGAAATGAAAAGGTTTTAAAATCACAGAATGTAGCTTAAGAACCTGGAACTTGGTTCAACTGACATATAAACGATATCAATCTTCCTTATTACAGAAATCACGAGTGTTCTCTAATAGTATTTGAAAAATTACTTCATCGAAAAAGGAATGATGAAAATATAAAGGAGGAAAAGTGAAAAACTCAATGGCTTTTCTTAATTCCTAGTGAGAGAAATAACACATAAATAAGCAGCCATGTTGATAAAGATGCCTATTTTCTGAGACTAGACAGAGACTCTCTGAGCCCCTCTTGTGTTAAGTCCTGTCCCACTGCGAACAATATGTGTGTGGGGTAAAAATTATTTCACCAACTCCAAGATCCTTTTACTATGTGTTCAACAACCTAAGAATATTGTCACGAATATTTGAAAAGTACTCTACTGTGTCACCAAGAGCACGTAGGCAGGAGATCCAGGGTGCTTTACACTAAGGAGCACCATCCATTAGAACTTTCTGCAATGTTGTAAGTGTTCTAGAGCCGTGCTGTCCGACACTGTAGCCATTAGCCATAGGCAATTACTGAGTATATGAAATGTAGCTATTGTGACTACAGAACTGAATTTTTTATTTTACTTTGATCGACTTCAACTCAGCCACATGTGGCTAGTAGCCGCCTTTATTAGATGGGAAAGCTGTAGACAGTAAGCATGATGCTCGTGGGCTGGTAATCGACTGTATCCACTATACGTACACAGTCTGCATTGTAAAGAAGAAACCTTATTCTTCCTTGATAGATGTACATTAGCTCCACCACCACTGTTTCAGTTCTCTAACGTCACCTGCTGCTGGATTTCTGAAAGTTGGGAAATTAAAAGCTAGGGTAGCTTAGCTCTCGTTAAGTCAGAGCATCCCAAGTAACGGAAAATATTAGCAACATGGCCACTCACGTACGTACCCCATGTGTAAAGACCATGTCACATATTGCATCATGCAGCCTACTCATGCATATGGCAAATATGTCCACCAGCAACTAGGAATGACAACGGATATTTAGCCTAGAAAAAGAAGTATACACCTGACTTAAGGGTCCTCAGGCCAGTGGAGGCATTTTTTGAAGAATTAGCTCCGTTCCCTCCCATATAGATAGTCTAAGCAGAAATAACCCTAAATTGTGTCAAGGGAGATACAAATCGCATGCAGAGATCCTTCCTCAAACGTCAAGATTAGACAGTGGAATGGGTTCGCAAAGGGTGACTACGGAATCTGTCACACAGGACACTCTCATACATGCCATGTGGTTTCATTTACTGGTGTCATTCACCATGTGCTATTTCTAGATTCATATATTTTATTTCAGCTAAATATGTTTAGCTGAGTATCTTACATAACGGTCTTGCTGTATCTTTTCCAGACTTGCAACTCCCACGTAGTCTAGTGTGAATGCATAATTGCTTCTTAAAAGTATAAGTTAAAGTTAATAAACTTTCCAATATGTTGTTACTAAGGCTGTTGTTTAGTTGTAAAAGGAGACAATGTGGTTGGCACTGTGTTGAGGTACAAATGATGCAATTCTTAACCTGAGAGCATAATCTAAAATTTAGCCAAATGAAATATAAAGATGGCTATGATTTGATTATTCAAAACCTTTGTTGGTAGGTAAACTCTAAGGGGGAAAATGAGTTTTTAGAAGCACTTACAGAGCAGTATGAAATGATATTAATGTCGACTTTTAAAAATTAGGGAAATGAAAAAGAAATAAGAAAACAAATTGACATATTGGACAAGAATTTAGAACGAGTAATAGACTTGGTATGTATTCATTACTAGTCAACAATAAATTTAGAGGATTAATTATTTACTGTGTTGCAGAGAATAAAATCCTGCTATGGGCTATATTTATTAAACATGGTTTTGACAAGCAACAATTTTACGAGCACAGCATTCCTTCTCAGAGCTTTTTTTAAGCTTTCACCATTCACTATTTGCCCCCCAAATGTGAATAATACCACAGATGCAAAACCTTCAGGTAGCCCGCGAGCATATTTTCAGACTTCTGCAAACACTTTATGCCCTGCTCTCAGGAATCAGTGAGTCTTTGAGACAAGCTCTTCCCTACACGATTCCCACCACCACCTCACCCCTGTAGGCAGCAAGCAAAATGGAAGATACAAAAGGAGGTGATGCCATAGAACGAGAGACACCTAAGGATGGTGAACAAAAAGAAGATAGATTGGAGAGACTGCAGGTGATAAAACGCGCGCACACACACACACACACACACACAACCTGAGACAAAGAGTGAGAAGGGTTGGAAACTCAGGAACCCTGCTTTCCTATCTTATACATGATCGGACTGAAAGTGTAAAAAGTGCTCACAAGGGCTTGTCACAGATGACACCTTTGCAGTACTTTCAACAGATCATCTGACTTCTACCCACCAGCATGGCAAAGACCACGGGAAAGTCTGGGCTGAAACTCAGATCACCCAGCCTCTAACTGGTAAGGTTGCCATTATTAGATTCACCCTAAGACTCCGGGATAATTGTTTACAGCAGGTGCCATTGGGTAACTCACTGGTAGGAACTGGATTCTGGAGTCAGACTGAGTTCCACCATCACACCACTGACCAGCTGTGTGACCTTAAGCAAGTTAATTAATCTTTCCAGGCCTCAGTTTCCCCAGTGGTGGAGGACACAATGCTGATCTTATAGCCTTGTCAGTACTAAAAGAGATCATGCTCAAGAAGTCTATGGAACAGTGGCTGGCTTATAATAAACACTCAACAAATATTACTTTTAATTATTACTTGTAGTTTTCCTACTGTGTTGGAATAGTTTAACTGTATTTTCCATAACAAACAAAATTATTGATATTTAATGGCTATTTAACAGATAGACATGGTGGTTTTAGTGGTTGGTAAATCTCATTAAATAGGTTTCTAATAGCCAGCTGGTATTTAGTGAGCATATTAATGGTCTTATTGCCTTTAAATGAAACCCTTATTTCAACCATTTAATTTC
Organism: Panthera leo; assembly: GCF_018350215.1. Lineage (NCBI taxonomy): Eukaryota > Metazoa > Chordata > Mammalia > Carnivora > Felidae > Panthera > Panthera leo. The sequence goes on along the minus strand of NC_056682.1, from coordinate 87,343,540 downwards.
TGTTTATAACTTATACTTCCATCCTTTTAAAAGAAGCATATAAAGCTTCTCTTATAAAAGAATAATGATATCCATTGACTCCTTTTCTTTCCTGTTTTTAATGACTACCTAAATCTTTAGAAGCATTTGGGCAAAGACACTTTGAGCTGTTTAATCCTGCTAAGTCATATGTTGTTGTGAAATTATTTTCTGCCTAACTACAAATACAATATGCTTGTATAACTTCCTCTTTTACATTTCAACAGTTTCTGATTCACAGACAATCCTAACCTCACATGCAAACTTTCTTTCCATTTGGCAACACAGCTTCTGTCTTTATGCTCTTCTTTCTTATTTCCCGTTTACTTTTTTCCCTTGTGGGTGACTTTAATCCCATCATTTCTGCTCCTGTCTACTTGCAATATCAATACTATTTTAGCAAGGTGTTAGTCTGCACTTTTTCTGCCCCAAACTTTTTACCTGTATAAACTCTTTCCCTAGACTGACTAACCAGTCCAGTTTAAGGTATGGTTTCTTTTTCTTTTTAAGATTTTTTTAATGTTTATTTATTTTTGAGAGAGAGAGCATGAGCAGGGGAAGGGCAGAGTGAGAGGGAGACAGAGGATCCAAAGCAGGCTCTATCCAGACAGCAGAGAGCCTGATGCAGGGCTCGAACTCACAAATAAGCTATTGTTTCTTAAGTGCAGAAAACTCACAAAAGCTCCCATAAAAGAGCCAGACATAAACACCTGCCATGATGTTAGATCACAACAGAAGGAGCAGTGAAGTAACTAACATCTTTCCTGCCTTTGTTCCCACTCCTCTCTCCCTACTCCCAACCCCTTAAGAGCTAAACACTTCTGCTGGTGAGCTAGAGAAGGAGTAGATTAGGTAATAAATCCTCCCCCCATCCACTTCAACTTCAGGCTTTTCACTGAGTTGCCAGACAGAAGCATCAGCTATAACTCAAAACTGAAGTTTTTATTAATTCATGCAACTAGCAGTTAAATTACTAAACTGAGGTAGTTTTCTGTGACCTAAAGTTACCAGAAAACCATATTGCCTAAGAGTTACCAGAAAAGTCATAGAGCTTCTTCATACAGTGATGGGAAAAACTAATCCCACAGACTACACTTAAAAGGATAGAGGGAGACAAAATCACAACTGATTTACATCCATTCTCTGCAAGTCATTTCTGTCCAATGTGTCAGTTGCTTTTTGGAAGAGAAATGGTGATACTAGGGGCCAAAATGGCTTTCCCCAGAAATGAAGATGGCATGCCCTGGCCAAAACAGAGAGGCAGAGCCTCGCTTTGTGACTGTCTTGAAACCATGGAAACCATCCTGAGAAAGAAACATTTTACTTGTCATCACTAGGTCAAGGATTGCTAGTCACTCCTTCACATTTCATCTCTACCTAGGGACGTGGGAAGGCACCAGACTTCAAGTATCTTCATTTTCCTGAGCTGCTGAAAAGGAATCATGGAAAATTCCTCTCTCTTGCTTACCAGGAAGGTGTTTTGAAATCATGTCATGAAGAATGATTACAATTATCCTTTTAAATAATGACACAGGCATTAACATAAACTTTATTCTTCTGCATGACAATAATGCCATCGTTTAAAGATACAACTTATGACGGCATGAACTGCCCAGAGAAGGGGCTCTAAATCAATGCAAAATAACAAAAGGATAAAACACATATCCCCAGAGACACACCAGGAGATGCACATTGTTTTGCATTTATTAAAATGCAGTTGTAAGCATAAGGCATGAAATGACAACCTTAAACCAAGAACTTAAATTATGTAGAATATTTTATGAGAATATAACTTCACTTTCCTTTGGGGGAAATAAGGGAGGTGAGAAATGTAGCTCCATGAGTCTGTTCACTGTTGATCAGAAGGTATCTAGTACAATATTTGGTATTGATTTTTTCATGAATGAAGGACAAACAAAAAAGGATTCAGCATCATTCAAGAAAAAGACCTATGCCGTGAACATTTTGAAATAATATTGAAACTTCAACATGACATGTAACTCCCCCAATATAGCCTAAGTAGTAGGCACCTTGTCGCAATTTAAGAGACAAGATCTCCAAGTCTATTTCACTCCATTGAAACACTGATCTACATTAAATATTTTCCAACGTATGCACAAGATATGTGGGTATTGCCTCTGTTTAAGTAGAAAAACTTATAACTGATTGCATTTCATTTCTTAGGCCTCAAGGAACACACCACAAAGACATTGTCCTATAGGAAATAGAACTATCCTAGGCCCAGAGGCTTTAGTGATAACTCTTGCTCCCTCACATTTCAGATGTGCAAGACATTTACCTTTCCACAGCTTATGTATCTTTCAAAAAGCTTAAATAATTGCAATTTAACTTAATGCACAAGTTACTAAGAAGATCCAACACAAGACAATGAACATGAAATTATATGAAGATTTAAAGTAATCTAAGTTACTGATGTATTTTATTCTTTTTTTTTAGTAGTATTTCAAGGAGATTTCATCTTAGTAAAGGACAAGGGAAATAAATAGAAAGATAAAAAAGAGAGAAAGAAGGTTTAATGCTATGGATAAGGATGACATCTCTCTATATATCCTGCTTACTCTAATATGTAAATAGAGAGAGGTACAAAGAACAAATGACAATTTAAAGAAAAGGGGCATTTAAGATTGAATCACAAAGGCCTCTAGCAAATCCAGAACCCACCCACTTTAACAAGCCTTGGGATAACCTGTTAGTTTCTCCGTGTAATGTACAATGGTAGCTCTTCCATACCCCCTCCTTCTTCTTCTTCACCTTGCTGTGATCACTCCTCCAAAGGACTGGCTGAGTTTGCTCTCAAATAACTTCTAATGTCAGGATTTATTCTCCAGATCCATGACAGTTTGCTCCATTACAGTGATATTTTATTTTATTCTGCATTCCAGTCCTACATCAAAACAATCTATGCTATTTCCTTCACTCCATGTTTGGAGCTTTTGCCTTACCTGTCTGGGGCACGAGTAAATTTTTCATCTGCAATTTGAGACTTCTTCTCCTTTAGCAGTACTTTGCAATTGGGGGGAAATGCTAGCAGAAAAAAAAAATGTTTCTGAAATTTTTTTTTTCTTAATTTTATTTTTCAGATCTTAAAAACAGTAGGGGCAGTTTGTGAGGATAGCAAAGTACAAGGATACTGAGCTCACCAATGTGTCCCATGGGCACACTGAGGCAGAAACTATATCTCCAGCAGTGAACTTTAAAAGCAACCTGAAGGCTGGCCCAACAGATCTTCCACAGTTAGTAATAGACAGAAGGCCACGTAGAAAAGGGTAGGAGGGTGGAGATGTGGTCAGGAACCAATCCCCAGCCTGACTACCCACAACTGGAGAGATATCACAGGCACAGAGGAGCAAAGGTATCAGACACCACACCAAGCACCCCAGACCCTGGGGACCTGCAGTGGAAAGAATTCCCATAATGTCTGGCTTTGAAAATCAGTAGGGTTGGGGCGCCTGGGTGGCTCAGTCGGTTGAGTGTCCGACTTCAGCTCAGGTCACGATCTCACAGTTCGTGAGTTCGAGCCCCACGTCAGGCTCTGGGCTGATGGCTCAGAGCCTGGAGCCTGCTTCCGATTCTGTGTCTCCCTCTCTCTCTGCCCCTCCCCCATTCATGCTCTGTCTCTCTCTGTCTCAAAAATAAATAAACATTAAAAAAAAATAAAAAAAAAAAAGAAAATCAGTAGGGTTGAACTCCAGGAGAGCTGGAGGGAAACTGAGCCCTGCCTTTAAAGAGCCAGCATGCTAAATAATTGAGCACAAAACACAGCACAAAAGCAGCACTTTGAAAAGCATTTGGGGTATATGTGAAGGAGATTTACTGGCTATTCTTAGGACATATGCTGGAAGGGCAGGGATTTGCAGATTTCTCCTGAAACAAAAGTGTTGGCTATTACCATTCTTTTTCCCCTCCCCTAGCCTAGATAGCTGGAAACCTGTGGGGACCAGATTTAACACTCTGTATCTCCCTTGATAGCACCATATGCTTGACTCACACCACCCTACCTGTGCCCTGGAAGGCATACCTCCAAAGCATCTCCTGCCCTTCCACACTTGACAGGCAGCACCAGCCTGGACCAGCACCACTACAAAGTGACTCTTTGCCTGGGGAAGCAGGGAGAGAACCCCAATCACCAGCATCTCACAGCTCCTACAGCTGGGCCTCTTATCTGGTTGTGCAGGAAGCAAGCCCTGCCCTTCTGTGTACCTCCAACTGTAACAGAGGCTAACTGTAGACAGCTAAGCTGGCTGCCAGCCCCACCCACCCTTGTGTCTGCAACTAGGCCTCTCAATAGCACAGGGAGCAAACTCTGCCCAATGTACTCACAGCATGTGAAGGTCATTGCAGCCAACTGGGCTGAGGCCCAGTGCCACCCGTGGACATGCCCACAACAATTGCAGCTCTGCCACAATAGAAGGACACATGCAGTCCCAACAGGGGACACCCCTGAAAAACATGTTTCTGATGACAAGGCGGGGGCAGATTGTAGTATAAGGCTCCACAGGACCTCTTCTACATAAGGCCAGTTATCTCAAGACCAGGAGCTGTAGCTGACCTACCTAATACATAGAAACAGACACAGAGTTAGAGAAAATGAAAAGACAAAAGAATATGTCTCAAATGAAAGAAAGAGACAAAGTAAAAAAAAAAAAAAAAAAAAAAAAGAGCTAAACAAAATGGAGATAAGCAATATGCCTGATAAAGAGTTCAAAGCAATCGTCATAAAAATGCTCACTGTACTTAAGATGGATGAACTCAGTGAAAATTTCCATCAACAGATAGAAAATACAAAAAAGAACCATTCAGAAGTCAAGAAATCAATAACTTAGGGGCACCTGGGTGGTTCAGTCAGTTGAGCATCTGACTCAGGCTCAGGTCATGATCTCAGGGTTCGTAAATTCCAGCCCCACATCAGGCTTGCTGTTGTCAGCCTGTCAGTGCAGAGTCCACTTTGGATCCTCCGTCCTCCTCCCTCTGCCCCTCCCCCATTTACACTCTCCCAAATATAAATAAATATTTTAAAAGTCAATAAGTTACGGGGCACCTGGGTGGCTCAGTCGGTTGAGCGTCCGACTTTTGCTCATTTCATGGTCTTGCAGTTCATGAGTTCGAGCCCCACATCAGGCTCTGCGCTGACAGCTCAGCTTCAGATTCTGTGTCTCCCTCTCTCTCTGCCCCTCCCATGCTCATGCTCTCTCTCTCTCTGTCTCAAAAATAAAATAAAAAATAAATGAATAAATAAAAATCAATAAGTTAAAATTTAAAAACATAGTAAAGAGGATCAACAGCAGATTAAAGGACGCAGATGGATGGATCAGCAGTCTGGAAGACAGGGTAATGGAAAGCAATCAAGCTAAATAGCAAGCAGACAAAAGAATAATGAAAAATGAGAATAGGATAAGGGGCTTCCATGACATCATCACATGTAATAACATTTGCATTATAGCGATCCTAGAAGGAGAAGACAGAGGGGAGCAGAAAACTTATTTGAAGAAATAATAGTAAAAATTTCCTTACTCTGGGGAAGGAAATAGCTATCCAGGTCCAGAAAGCACAGAAACAGAAAGCTCCATACAAGATGTACCAGTGAGGTCCACACAAAGACATATAATAATTAAAATGGCAAAAATTAATGATAAAGAGAGAATCTTAAAAGCAGCAAGAGAAAACAGTTACATACAAGGAAAATAGTTACATACAACCCCAAAAACGCTCAGTGGATTTTTCAGCAGAAACTTTGCAGGTCAAAGGGAGTAGCATGACATATTCAAAGTACTAAAAGGAAAAACCCACAACCAAGAATACTCTACTCAGCAAAATTATCATTTCAGACCTCAAGGAGACATAAGGAATTTCCCAGAAACAAAAGTTGAAAGAGTTCATCACTATTAAACCAGCCTTACAGGAAATGTTAGAAAGAATTGTTTAAGTGGAAAGAACAGCCCATAATTAGAAGAAAATTATGACAAGAAAACTTTACAGATAAAAGCAAACATACAGTAAAGTGAGTAGATTAATCACTTATAAAGTATATGGAGATTAAAACATGAAACAAAATCACTTTATATCTATAAAAACTAGTTAAAGGGTACAAAAAATTAAAAGATGTAGGGGCACCTGGGTGGCTCAGTTGGTTAAGCGTCCGACTTCATCTCAGGTTGTGATCTCGAGGATCATGAGTTCGAGCTGACAGCTTGGAGCCTGGAGCCTGCTTCAGATTCTGTGTCTCCCGCCCTCTCTGCCTCTCCCCTGCTCACACTCTTTCTAGCTCTCAAAAATAAACGTTAAAAAAAGATATAAAATTATGACATCATACATATAAAATGCTGATTAGTAAAAATTTAGTGCTTTTAGAATGTGTTCAAACTTAAGCAACCATCAACTTAATATAGACTGCTAAACACCTAAGATGTTATATGTGAACCCAATGGTAGCCACAAACCAAAAATCTATGGTAGATTCACAAAATTTAAAGAGAAAGGAATCCAAGCATAATACCAAATAAAGCCATCAAACACAGGGGAAGCAAGCAAGAGGGAAAAAAAGGAAAGGAACTACAAAAATAACCAGAAAACAGTTAACAAAATGGCAATAAGTATATATTTATCAATAATTTCTTCAAATGTAAATGGACTAAATGCTCCAATCAAAAGACAGAAGGTGACTAAATGGATAAAATACCAGGACCCATCTATATGCTGCCTACAAAAGATTCATTTCAGGCCTAAAGACACACACAGACTAAAAGTAAAGGGATAGAAAAAGATATTCCATGCAAATGGAAATGGAAAAAAAGTCATGGTAGCAATACTTACATTGGACAAAATAGGCCTTTTAAAAAAAGGCCGTAGCAAGTGACAAAGTAGTGTTACATAATAATAAAGGGATCAGTCCAATAAAAGGATAAAACAAGTTTAAATATTTATGCATACATTGGAGCACTTTAATACATAAACCAAATATTAACAGATATAAAGGGATAAATTGACCATAATATAATAATAGGGGATTTTAAAACTCCACTTACATCAATGGATAGATCATCCTGACAGAAAATCTACAAAGAAACAATGACTTTGAAAAAAACCTTAAACAAGACAGACTAAACAGATATAGATAGAACATTCCAATCGAAAATAGCAGAACACACATTCTTTTCAAGAAGAACAAAGCCAAAAATTAGAAGGACAAAAATAATAAAGATTACAGTTAAAATAATGAAAAAGTGACTAAAAATAAATAGAAAAGATCAATAAGCCCAAGAGTTGATTCCTGGAAAAGAGAAAATTAATAAATCTTTAGCCAGACTCGTCAAGAAAAAAGAGAAGACTCAAATAAATAAAATCAGAAATGAAAAAGGGAAAATAACAAATGCCACAGAAATACAAAGAATGACAAAAAAAAAAAATTACTGTGATAAACTACATGCTAACATGGTAAACAACCTAGAAGAAATGGATAAATTCTTACAAAGACAATCTTTCAAAACTAAATCAGGAAGAAATAGAAAATCTGAACAGACCAATTACTAGGAGCAAAACTGAATCAGTAATCAAAAATCCCCCAACAAACAAAACTCCAAGACCAGGTGAATTCACAGCTAAATTCTACCAAACATTTAAAGAATAGTTAATACCTATTTTTTCTTAAACTATTCCCAAAAAAAACAGAAAAGGAAAAAAAGATTCTAAACATACCAGGCCAGCAAAATCAAAGATACCAAAAATAATGGAGAAGAAGAAGAAGAAGAAGAAGAAGAAGAAGAAGAAGAAGAAGAAGAAAAAGAAAGAAAAGAAAAGAAAAAGAGAAAAGAAAACTATAGGCCAATATTTTTGATAAACATAGATGCAAAAGTCTTCAACAAAATATTAGTAAACTAAATCCAATAATACATTTAAAAAAATAATTCACCACAATCAAGTAGAATTTATTCCTGGGTTGCAACGGTCATTCAATATTTGCAAATCTATCAACATGATACATCACATCAATAAGAGAAATGATAAGAACCATATGATCATTTCAATAGACACAGAAAAAGCATTTGACAAAGTACAACATGCATTTATGATAAAAACCCTCAGTCAGTTAAGCATCAAGTCAGGTCACAATCATCCAATTGTTCATCATAAGGTTGAGCCCTGAGCCGGCTTCTGGGAAGATAGCCCAAAACCTGCTTAGGTCTCTCTCTCCTCTCTCTCTGCCCCTCCCTCTCCCTCCACTTGAACTCTCTCTCTTGCTCTCTCAAAGTAAATAAATAAACTTTAAAAAAACACCTTCAACAAAATACGTTTAGTGGGAACGTACGTCAACATAATTAAGGCTGTATGTGAAAATCCCACAGCCAATATTATCCTCAATGGGGAAAAAATGAGAGCTTCCCCCTAAGGTCAGGAACAAGACAGGGATGTTTACTCTCACCACTGTTATTTAACATAGTACTGGAAGTCCTAGCCACAGCAATCAGATAACAAAAGGAATAAAAGACATCCAAATCAATAATGAAGAAGTAAAACTTTCACTATCTGCAAATGACATGCTACTCTATATAGAAAACCCAGGGGTACCTGAGTGGCTCAGTCAGTTCAGCAACTGAATCTTGATTTTGGTTCAGGTCATGATCTCACGGTTGTGAGATTGAGCCCCACGTTGGGCTATGCACTGTATGTGGAGTCTTCTTAAGATTCTCTCTCTTCCTCTACCTCTGCCCCTCCCCTCCTAGGGCTTTCTCTCTCTCAAAAAAAGAAAACCCAAAAGATTCCACCAAAAAACTGTTAGAACTGATACACAAATTCAGTAAACTCCTTGGATACAAAACTAATACCCATAAATCATTTGCATTTCTATATACTGATAACCAAGTAGCAGAAAGAGAAATTAAAAAACAATCCCATTTAAAATTGCACCAAAAAAAATAAAATAACTAAAAATAAACTTAACCAAGGAGGTGAAAGACCTGTACCCTGAAAACTATAAAGCACTGATGGAAGAAATTGAAGATGACACAAACAGAATGATATTCCATACTCAGGGATTGGAAGAATTAATATTTTTTAAATGTCCATTCTACCCAAAGCAATATATAGATTCAATGCAATCCCTATCAAAATACCAAAAGTATTTTTCACAGAACTAGAACAAATAATACTAAAATTTACATAGAACCACAAAAGACCTGAATACCCAAAGCAATTTTGAGAAAGAAGAACAAAGCTGGAGATACTATAATCCCAGATTTCAAGATATAGTACAAAGCTGTAGTAATCAAACAGTATGGTCCTGGCACAAAAACAAACACATAGGTTAGTGGAAAAGGATACAGCACCCAGAAATAAATCCATGCTTATGAGGTCAATTAATCTTTGACAAAAGAGGCAAAAAGATACAACAGGGAAAAGACAGCCTCTTCAATAAATGGTGTTAGGAATACTGGATAGCTACATGCAAAAGAATGAAACTGGACTTCATTCTTAAACCACATGCAAAAAAAAATGAACTCAAAATAGATTAGAGACCTAAATTGAATCCTGAAATCATAAAACTCCTAGAAGAAAATATAAGCAACTATCTCTTTGACATTAGCTTTAGCAACAGTTTTCTAGGTATGTATACTGAAACAAGGGAAACAAAAGCAAAACTAAATTATTGGGACCACATCAAAATAAAAAGCTTTTACATGGAGGAAAAAATCATTAGCAAAACAGAACGGCAACCTTACTGAATAGAAGATATTTGCAGGGCACCTGGGTAGCTCAATCTGTCAAGCGTCCAACTCTTGATTTCTACTTACATCATGATTTCACAGTTTGTGAGATTAAGCCCCACATTGAGCTCAACACTGACAGCACAGAACCTGCTTGGGATTCTTTCTTTCCCTCTCTCTGCCCCTCCCTCACTTACTCTCTTTCTCTCAAAGTAAAGAAATAAATATTTTTTTTTAAAAAAGAAGATACTTGCAAGTGATATATCCAATAAAGGGTTAATATCCAAAATATATAAAGAATTTACACAACTCAACATCAAGAAAGTAAATAATCTGAATATAAAATGGGCAGAGGACATGAATATTTTTCCAAAGACATTCAGATGGCCAACAGGCATGTGAAAAGATGCTCAACATCACTAATCAGCAGAGAATGCAAATCAAAACCACAATGAGATATCACCTCACACAAGTCAGAGTGGCCAGAATAAAAACAAGAAATAATGTGGCATATATGGAGGAAAAGTAACACTCATGTACTGTTGGTGGGAATATAAATTTGGGCAGCTATTGAGGAAAACAGTATGGAGGTTTCTCAAATAATTAAAAATACAGGTACCACAAGATCCAATAATTCCACTACTAAGTATTTACCCAAAGAAAACAAAAACATTAATTTGAAAAGATATATGTACCCCTATGTTTATTGAAGTGGTATTTACAATAGCCAAGATAAGAAAACAACCCAACTTTCCAGTGACAGATGAATGGATAAAGAACAAATTGTGGGGCATCTAGGTGGCTCAGTTGGTTAAGTGTCCAACTTCGGCTCAGGTCATGATCTCGTGGTTCATGGGTTCAAGCCCTGTGTTGGGCTCAATGCTGACAGCTTGGAACCCGGAGCCTGCTTCAGATCTCTCTCTCTCTCTCTCTCAAATAATGAATAAACATTAAAAAAATTAAAAAAAGAAATTATAAGATGGTATGTGTGTATATACATATATGTACACATATATACATACACATATACACACACAATTATATGTAATGGAATATTGCTCAGCCATAAAAATTATAAGATTTTGCCATTTGCAGCAACATGGATGAAGCTAGAGGAATTTATGCTAAGTGAAATAAGCCACAGAAAGACAAACACCATATGATTTCACTTGCATGTGGAATCCAAAAAAACAAACATGAACAAACAAAAAGCAGAAACAGACCCATAAATACAGAGAACAAACCGATGGTTACTAGAGGGGAAGAAGGTGGGGTGATGGGTAAAACAAGTGAAGGGTAATGGGAGATAATAGGCTTCCAGCTTTGGAATGAATAAATCATGGGGATGAAAGGTATAGCACAGGGAATATAGTCAATGGTATTATAATAGTGTTGAATGGTGACAGTAGCTACACTTGCAGTGAGCATAGTGTAACACATAAACTTGACAAATCACTATGTTGTGCATGTGAAACTAATGTAACTAACGTTGTTTGTCAACTATAATTGAATAAAAAATTTTTTAAAGACACTGGAAAAGATATTTAGTAAAATCAAAAAAAAAAAGGGAAGAAAAAAGAAAAATGAAAGCAAGGCAAGGTGTGTGAGAAATACTCAATGAATATTACTGTGTATTTCTCTTATTCCATTCATCAATTAATATGTTTCTATGCTATGCACTAAACAGAGGCATCAAGCCTCGGACCTCTGAACACGAACACGTGAATAACCCAGATCACCAAACGGCAGATGACGTATACCACTGTTTAATTTTTCAGACTTTATTCTGAAGTTTTTTGAATGTCTTACTCTCTCAAGATGTCCTTCCTTTTCTACAGAAGTTTCCATTCCATAATCTTGACTCTGGTTTCAAGTAGACTCCTAATCCAACACTTCTGGGCTGAATAGCAAGTGACTGTAGAAGCTCATCCTGTAGGTTTCCTACAATGAACTGATCTTAGGTTTTACTGAGTACATTTCCATTGTGAACAACATTTGTATGGGGAATTGTTCCTCTAATTTCTAAAGTACTTACAAAACCAGTTTCCCTGAATAGAATAATTTTCTGGCCCATAAAACACACTAAATTTGGTTTAGTTGAGAGCATCAGTGGAAGGCTTTGTCATGGATTCCACCAGCAGGGCATTCTTACAACATGTCATATAAATTTTTCTGAAATTTTACAGAGTTGAGCAGATGGTACAGCTCTTTGGTATTGGCCATAATAGCCTCACAAAGCTTTTAAATTCATTTGTAAAATTTTAATCTTTAAACAATGAATCGTGACGGGGGGGGGGGGGAAGGAGTCGTTCAGAAGCATTTTTTAAAATTATTCAGTGATATCATCCTGGGTGTCCACAAGTGGTCAGCTTCTTGTTCACAATCTTCCAACCTACTGGATTCAAAATGTATGGGGAGGGAAGCACAAAGTTTCAAAATTTTAATATAGTACTATGTCACTTGCTGAAGGAAGAAATAAAAGTGGAGACCAGCAGCCAGAACCTAGGCAACCAATACATTCAGTGATCAATTGCATGATTCTCTTTGCTATGAGGGCAAATCATAGCCCCTCCTCCTCCATAAACTGCTTTGGGGTCCACTGGGATAAAGGGTCTGATGACATTAAAATGGCCCTTGTATTGTATTCACAAGTTAACACATTTTCAGAATGTTATTTGAAAGAGAAACTAATAACATATATTAAAAAAGAGGCCACAACATTTTTTGAAGATCTATAATGTTATAAAGGAGTCATGATCTCTGTTCAAGGAAGTAAAAAATTAAGAAAATTTGTGTTCATGGCATTCTGAATTGAGTGTGTGCTATGAAGTTCTTCTGATTATGAAAGTTGCATTCCTATTCAAAAACAAAATAAAATGTTCTTAATTTTCAAAAGATTAGAATATCCTTCAGTATCAAATAATATCTAAATATAAACTCTGCAAACTGTCTCACAACTATTTACTTAAGGACATTGTGGTCAAACTTCAAGGTGCAGCCTACAGGCAAGTATTAACCCAGATCATCTGAAATAGAGTTTTCATTGATCTCCATTGTCCAGCTTTGTTAATTTCTATCATTCAACTTTATTTTTCAGTAATTTCTGAACCTTGCCGCAAGAAAATATTAAAGTTAAGAGGCCAAAATTAGTAATGGAATTCAAATTTTTCTAACAGTTAATAACTCTTCAACTAACTGTAGCCGTGAGTCACACAGAGAGTCGGGACACCGAAGCTTTTCTTTCTAGGAAGCAGCTTTATTTGTGCCAGCACGGGCTCAGTGAGCTAAGACCCAAAAGGTTGAGCCCCAAGCACAGTGGGGGGTTGCCTTTTGTATAATTTTTGCTCCTTTGTCTCCTGTATATGATAACATACAGTCTGATGGGTGGTCTATGTTACAGGGTCGTGAGGAATGTCATGTATGCACGCATAGACAGGTTGCCTTCCCTTATCTTGAGGTTTTCACCACATTCCTTAGGGAGGGGCTCTAGCACATAACCACAATGAACTACCTTTAGTATACAAATAAACACAGAAGCTGTATTTTTCCAGACCACATCAACCAGGACAGCAAACTGACCCAATAAAAATCACACACACAAAAAAATCTTCTTAGAGAAAGAGAAAAAGATCTGGGAATTGGAGTTGTAAAACCTCTTCCACTAGCTGAAAAAGGTTTCCAGGTTCTTTCACTTGATTTAACTACAGGATTATGACCACTGTCTTTTCTAACTTCTATCCTCCATTTCCTGTGTTGTTTCAGCAGGTAGTTCTTTGTGTATACTACTGTATTCCAGTGAAAGCTATTGCTTCTCTTGGTGGCCCTGTCAGCTCAAATGAGCCCAGGAAGTCTGCCCTGCAGTGATACATTCTGTCCTGAGGGCATAGCTGCTCTCCAACTCAGTGGTGTTGCTGGTTGAACTCTGTTACTAGGCAAAATGCCATGTGACCATGGATGCTGGTTTCATATGGATAGATCTCTTCTGTTCAGCTCACTTTCTGTAAATAGTCTCCTCTCCCTGGGGTCTGAGACAAGTCTTTGGAGACTGGTCTGGAAGACAATTAGAATGATCAATACAATTTATAGAAAATTACTAATAATCCTCCACGGTCATGCCCCCATCCCACATCCTAACCTCAGTCGGAGGCAATCCCTAAACCAAAAGAATTTATTCAAAGCTGGCACAATTCTGCCATAGAGAAAAAGATGCAACATAGGAACATTAAAACCTAGTGTAGCTAGTTCTTTTGTCAAGACATAAGCCTCAGGCAGAGCCTGCAAGAGCCCATTGTTTGTCAACCATCCTTTATCTGAAGCTCCTAAGAAGAGAATGATGCTCATTCTGCAGAAGCCTTGGGTGGTTAAAAGGCCAGTTTCTGAAAATAGAAGCCCTGTGTTTGAATTCCAACTCCCTCATTCCTTGAGCACATTTTTAAGCTCTTTTGGTTTGAATAAGTGCCTAAAGGACTAGGGAATCTCCCTCTCAGAAAACCTTTAGAAATAAGGCATTTTAAAAGAAGGGAAAAAACTTGTCTGAAACATACTAGAAAACAGAAGAATGGATGGATGACCTTTGAAGCCACAAATGATAGAGGTATAATTTGAAATAAACCTTTGATTTTTACATTATACCCTTGTTACCTTTCATTATACCCTTGTTACCTTTCATTATATATCTGTAAATCAAAGCACTTACAAATTCATTACTTACTAATGAGATTTGTTTAATTTTAAAAATAACAACATCTTATCCTTAGGTACTTTAGGTTTCAAACACTGTCCCTCCAATTATTCTCATATTTTTTTTTCTTATTTCCCTTGCCACATATTTGTGAGACATAAAATATTCCAAGTAGCCATTAGCAATCTTAAAATAAGGACATGTAGAATTGTAAAACATGTGCTTCGTGGTTGATTATTATTTTTCTACCTTTGTCTACTACTGTAACCCACTCTATAAATTTAACAACTTGGGTGTCGTTATAGCTATGGCAGGGCTAGTGCCACGTGGCCTCCTTTGGGAGTAGCGAACTTGGGAGGCCAAGTAGGAGCAGGAGACAAAACAACAGGATAATATATCTGAAAGTATGTAGATCCTGACAGGATGACTTTTATTCTGGTTTATATGGATAGTAAAATTATCAGACCATCAGTGATATCAAATGTGCAGTGAATCAAATTCTATAGGAAGCAGCCTCTTAATGATGCTTAGAACTTCCATTTGAATAGCAGTTCACCATAGCCTCTTTTGGCAGCTGGTTGATTAGGTTCCTGGTAGCTGATATTGTGTCTGCTGTGAATGCTGCTGGACTCTTAAACACACTCAACTATTTAAACCCTAAAACTTAAGGAAGGTTTAAGACTATCCAAAAGACCACAATAACAAGGAGATTTCCAGCAAATTAGCTGCCCAAAGATTAGACACATCAGCAAGGGATTCCCCAAGGTTTGGAGGCACATTTACGAGATTAAAACCAGCCACACGTTGCCACGTCCATGGTCCACAGCAGACAATATCTAATCAATATTTATCAGGCTTCTCCAGAACGAGACAAGGAGGACTAAGAGCTAAGAGTTCTGTCCAAGTTCTGCCACTAATGAGCTGTGTGACTTTGGGAATGTTACTTAGTGTTTCCTGGCCTCGGTTTCTTCTGCTGTAAACTGGGCAAGATAATCTGCGATTCTATCCAGAGAATTCTTCTGCTTAGTTAATAGGGTCATGGCCATTCACGAGAAAGTTTTATCTGAAAGTCTATGGGAGGCTAGAACATAAAACTTTATAATTTCAAGCACTTTTCTATTTTAAGCATCATTATATTTGAGGGAAAATAGTCCCAAGTGTTTTTAAACTGATTCTTCCTAGCAACTTTCTAACAGTTCCCAAATTATTCAAATTAAGCAGCAAATTGAGACATCGTAGAGCAGATGTATATTTAAATTGCTGCCTTTATATTTTACATATCATTGAATTTTCAAATAATACAATTAGCAACAGGGCAAAACTATAAGTGAACTGAATTTAAACTGTGAAGCTATAGGGATAGAAGTTTTTAATCACTAGATGTTCTGTAGCATAACTGAAGCAAGTTGTTTATGATAATTTTATTACCTTGGCCCTCTCTTTAACAGAGTTCTTATATTTTCTCCTGATGTATGATATCATACTTTCAAAGCCCTTTCAGTAATTGGAACTCCATGAACCTGGCTTCCAAGGCTCATTAATGTGAAAAATTATTGTAAAAGTTAAATAAGTACGTTTGCTTCATTTCAGTTTGGAACTTCTAGCTGTGAAAGATATCTCCTATATTTATGACAGTATCTCTGATTAGAGATCACCTCTTTTTGTCAACACTGTGTCTTCATGAATTCCATTTATATTAGAACCTGTTTGCAACAGGAGGATTTTAATTTTTCAGACGAAAAATGCCGATGTGTCCATTTTGCAAACATTGCAAATTTTGTTCAAGAAGCCCGACCAGCAGTGCTTTTATCCTTGACTGCTCTTTAGAATCACCTTGGGAATTTGGTGGGGGGTGGGGGGGCTGGGGGGGAGAATTCTATAGCTCGGCCCAGTCCAGAACATTTAAAGTAGAAACCTTGGAGGTGGGCAGCAGGTATTGGTATATTTTAAAAGAACCCCAGGGGGTATACAGTCAGGACTGAACTGCTGGCCTAGAGTAACTACTTATCTCATTGAACTTGTATCACTCTCTATTGTGTTTTACTATTGGCATTCCCACACTTAAACCTTCTCGACTACAATGCCTCCTGTTTTTCCTGTCTCTAACAGTATTTCAAAATGGTCTTGAAATAGTGGTTTACTTTGTCTTTTTTTTTTTTAACGTAAGCCCCATACCCAGCCTGGAGCCCAATGTGGCGCTTGTACTCACAACCCTGTGATCAAAACCTGAGCTGAAATCAAGTCAAAGGCTTAACTGACTGAGTGACCCAGGCACCCCTACTTTGTCTTTCTCTACAACAATTCAATAGAGTTGCCAGCACATGTATCATCTCATTTTACAGATGGAAAAGTCTGGGTTTGCCCAAGAGAACACAAACATTAAGTGATAATACTAAGTGCTAAGACTAAGGATTCAGGTGTTCTTACATCAGGTTTGGTGCTTGGAACCCCAAAGTCTGCCTTTTATCATTCCTGGTGGTCTGCACACAAAACTACATGTTAAGACTATATAGACCACCTACTGAGAGGAGCTTAGGGAGATGGGTGAGAACTCTGAGCTCACCCCTGCACCACATTTACAAGTAGATGCCATGCCATCCACAACCAAGTCAATAAACCAGAAAGTGATCCAAATACTGGCAGAACAAACTCCACAACTAAATATAGAAAAGAACCTGCATCTGAAAGGTTAGGAAGATCAGAAAGGCAGAGGGAGGCTGCCCACAGGAGGGAGGGAGCTGCGCACACAGAGAGAAATGGACTCTCATACCAGGGAGCTCACATAGGGAAGACTGATCCCCAAAATGTTTGGCTTTAAAAACTACAGGGGCTGAATTCTGTGAGTTTGCAAAACCAGTGGAATGTGGAACCTGGAGCTTTAAAAGCCAGATGACTCAGCACTGGGTGAGCTGGGAGGGCAAGTGATAGCTGGGTTGCTACCTTTACAAAGACAGCAGACTGTGTGAAGAGGCAATATAAAAAACAGCAGTTTACACAACACTGGGGGCAAACGGGAAACAGATCTGTTCATACTGGTTTTGGAGCATGTTGCGGACTTCTCTGAAAAATGAGGGAGCTGGCAGGTGCCATTTTCCTCCCCCCACCCCCAGCATAAACAGAGAGCTACCGGTGGGAGACAGAGCTGCACAGACACTTGTAGCTGGGCCCAGGGCTCAGGGCAAATTTTGTTAAAGCTGCACACACACCCCACCCAGCTAGCGGATGCACAGCTGCCATTGTGTGTAGTGCCCAGCCTCCATGCAGCACCCAGCTGCACACCTCCAGCCACTGTCACACCCGGGGCCCAGCCACACCCAGCAATTGCTACACCCAGCCTCGTGCCCCCAGCTGCCCTGGGGTGCAGTTCCCAGC
Organism: Panthera leo; assembly: GCF_018350215.1. Taxonomy (NCBI): domain Eukaryota; kingdom Metazoa; phylum Chordata; class Mammalia; order Carnivora; family Felidae; genus Panthera; species Panthera leo. Next base: position 87,325,751 of record NC_056682.1, on the reverse strand, counting down.
CACCACAGAGCTTTGGGGGACCCAGCCTAGGACTAGTGGCCCAACACAAATTTTGCTAATACCACCACCCTGCTCCCAAGTTTTCCGGTGGGTACGCCCCCTCAGACTGGCCTACCTGGGTCCCACTAACACCCACAGAGAGAAAGCATAGCCCACAACAGGCAGAGAGTCAGTACATACGACTGCACTGAAAGGAAAAGTAACTCAAACACAACAGTGGAGTGTGAGCAACACATATAGGATACTCTCCCAAAGTTCTACATTTTGGTGAACAGGGGACACTGCACTGCAGGACACTCCAGTACCTCCTCTTCATAAAGTCACTACTTTCAAGAGCAGAAGATATAGCTGACCTTCTTAACATACAGAAAAAGACACAGAGAGGCAGACCAAATGAAGCGACAGAGAAATTTATCCCAGAGGAAAGAACAGGACAGGGCCATGGCTAGGGATCCAAGCAAAATGGATATATGTAATATGTCTGATAGAGAATTTAAGGCAGTGATCATAAGTCTATTCAGTGGACTTGATAAAAGAGTGGAAGACATGAGTGAGACCCTTAACACAGATATAAGGAATAACATAAAAGAGATAAAGGGCTCAATAAACAAAATGAGAAACATGCTTAATGGAAGGAATAACAGGATGGAATAAGCAGAAGAATGAATTCATGACAAAGATTGAGTAATGGAAAGTAACCAAACTGAACAAAAGAAAGAAAAAGAATTACACAAAATGAGGGCAAGGGAACTCAGTAATTCAATACAAAATAATAACATTCATATTATAGCAGTCCCAGAAAAAAAAGAGAAAAGAGGGCATAAATTTATTTGAAGAAATAATAGCTGAAAACTTCCCTAATCTGGGAAAGGAAACAGATATCCAGACCTAGGAGGCACTCCAGGAGTTCCAGAGAACTCCCTTCAAAATCAACAAAAGCAGACCCACACCAAAACATATTGTAATTAAATAGGCAAAATTTAGCAATAAATAAAAAAAATCGTAAAAGCAACAAGACAAAAGAAGTCAGCAACTTACAAGGGAAAACCCATAAGGCTAGTGGGAAATTCTTCAACAAAAATTTTGCAAGCCAGAAAGGAATGGCATGATATAGTCAATGTGCTAAATGAGAAAAATCTGTAGCCACGGATACTCTATCCAGCAAGGCTGTCATTCAGAATAGAAGGAAAGATAGAGTTCCCCAGGCAAACAAAAACTAAAGGAATTTATGACCACCAAACTAGCCCCACAAGAAATGTTAAAGGGTACTCTTTGAGTAGAAAGGAGAGACCAAATGTGACCATATAAAGGTAAAACACAAAAGCAGTAAAAATGAATATTTCTGTAAAAAAATCAGTCAAGCAACTCACAAAGTAAAGGATATAAAATATAATAACATATATCTAAAATGTGAGGAGGAGAGAAGAATGGGTTCAAACTTAAATGACCATCAACTTAATTTGGCCTGCTATATGCAGAAGAGGTTATATACAAACCTAATAGTAACCATATATCAAAAACCACTAATAAACATGCAAAGAATAAAGCAAATGAAATCCAAATACAATGCAACTGAAGAAAATCAACAAAACATGAAAGAAAGATAATTAAGGATCACAGAAAATCTTCAGAAACAACCAAAAAACAAGTAACAAAATGGCAATAAATACATACCTATCGATAGTTACTTTGAATGTAAATGGACTCAATGCTCCAACCTTAAGACAGAGCATGTCCGAATGGATAAAAAGAACAAGACTCATCTATATGCTACCTATAAGGGGCTCATTTTAGACCTAAAAACCCATACACATTGAAAGTGAGGGTATGGAGAAACACCGTCATGCAAATGGATCTCAGAAGACAGCTGGGATAGCAATACTAATATCAGAAAAAATAAACTTTAAAACAAAGACTGTAGCGAGAGACAAAGAAGGATTCTACATAATAATAAAGGGGACAATCTCACAAGAACATATAGCAATCATAAATATCTATACGCCCAACATAGGAGCACTCAAATACACAAAACAGTAACAAACATAAAAGAACTAATTGGTAATAAATAAAATTATTGTAGGGGACCTTAACAGTTTACTTACATCAATGGGTAGATCATCTAAACAGAAAATCCAATAGGAAAGAATGGCTTTAAATGACATACCAGAATAGATGGATTTAACATATATATTCAGAACATTCTATCCTGAAACAGCGTAATAGACATTCTTTTCATGTGCACATGGAACACTCTCCAAAATAGATCACATATTAGCCCACAAAACCAGCCTCAACAAATTCAAGAAGATTGAAGTCATACCATGCATTGTTTCTGACAAGACAACTATGAAACCAGAAGTCAATCACAAGAAAAAAAAAACTGGAAATACCACAAATACATGGAAGTTAAATAACATGCTACTAAACAATGAATGGGGCAACCAGGAAATAAAAGAATAAATTAAAAAGTACATGGAGATAAATGAAAATGTAAGGCACCTGGGTGGCTTAGTTGGTTGAGCATCTAACTCTTGATTTTGGCTCAGGTCATGATCCTAGAGTTCATGAGATCAAGCCTTGCATTGGTCTCAGCACTGGCAGTGCAGAGCCTGCTTGGGATTCTCTTTGTCTTTCTGTCCCTCCCTTGCTCACTTGTGCTCTCTCTTTTTCTCACTCTCCCCAAATAAATAAATAAACATAAAATAATTAAAATAAAAAATAAAGAAAAGAAAATGAAAACATAATGGCCCAAAACCTTTGGGATGCAGCAAAAGTGGTTCTAACAGGGAAGTTGAAAGCAATACAGGCCTATACAAAGAAGCAAGAAACATCTCAAATAAACAACCTAACTTTACACCTAAAGGACCTAGAAAAAGAACAACAAACAAAACCTAAAACCAACAAAAGGAAGGAAATAATAAAAATTAGAGCAGAAATAAATGATACAGAAACCAAAAAAAAAAAAAAAAATTAAAAAAACAGATTGAAGAAACCAGGAGCTGGTTCTTTGAAAAAAAAGATCATTATTATTAATAATTCTCTAGCCATGCTTACCAAGGAAAAATAAGAAAATACTGAAATAAATAAAATCACAAGTGAGAGAGGATAAATAGCCAACACCACAGAAATATAAGCAATTATAAAATACTATTATGAAAAACTACGTGCCAACAAATTGAACAACCTAGAAGAAGTGGATAAATTCCTAGGAACATGAACTACCAAAACTGAAACAAGAAGAAATAGAAAATTTGCACAGACCAATAACCAGCAAAGAAATTGAATCAGTAATCAAAAATTCCCAACAAAGTCCAGAACCAAATGACTTCATAGGTGAATCCTACCAAACACTTAAAGAAAAGTTAATACTTATTTTTCTAAAAAAAAAAAAAGAAGAAGAAGAAAAAAGAAAAAAAAAGGAAAAAAAAGAAAGGAAAAGGAAGGAAAACTTCGAAATACATTCTGAAACCACCATTATCTTGATACCAAAACTGGATAAAGACAAGACACCACTAAAAAAGAGAACTATGGGCCAATATCTTTGATAAACATAAATGCAAAAGTCTTCAACAAAATTAAAGCAAAGCAAATCCAATAATACATTTTAAAAAATCATTAAATGCAATCAAGTGGGTTTATCCTGCAGAAAAGAATATCGAATGGGAAAAAGTCTGTTCAACAAATGGTGTCAGTAAAACTGGACACCAACATGAAAAGGTATGAAGCTGGACCACTTCCTAACACCATTCACAAAAATAAACTCAAAATGGTTTAAGGACCTAAATGTGAGACCTGAAACTAGGAAAATCCTAGAAGAGAACACAAGCAATAACCTCTTTGACATCGCCCATACCAACTATTCTAGATATGTCTCCTGAGGCAAGAGAAACAAAATCAAAAATAAACTATTGGGACAATGTACAGAATGGAAGAAGGTATTTGCAAATGACATTTAATAAAGAGTGTCCAAAATATATACACAGAACTGATACAATTCAACACCTCAAAAGTAAATAATCCAATTTAAAAGTGGGCAGAAGACATGAGCATTTTACCAAAGAAGACATACAGATGACAAACAGACACATGAAAAGATGTTCATTCATCACTCACTATCAGGGAAATGCAAATCAAAACTACCATGAGATATCATTTGACTCCTATCAAAATGACTAAAATCAAAATCATAAGAAACAACAAACGATGGCAAGGATGTGGAGAAAAAGGATCCTCTTCCAATGTTGGTGGAAATGCAAAGCATATAGCCACAGTGGAAAACAGTATAAAGTTTCCTTATAAAGTTAAAAATAGAACTACTCTATGGTTCGGAAATCACACTGTTGGGTATTTACTCAAATACAAAAACACTAATTCAAAGGGATACATGCATCCCTATGTGTATAGCAGCATTATTTAAAATAACCAAGATATAGGGGCGCCTGGGTGGCGCAGTCGGTTAAGCGTCCGACTTCAGCCAGGTCACGATCTCGCGGTCCGTGAGTTCGAGCCCCGCGTCAGGCTCTGGGCTGACAGCTTGGAGCCTGGAGCCTCTTTCCGATTCTGTGTCTCCTTCTCTCTCTGCCCCTCCCCTGTTCATGCTCTGTCTCTCTCTGTCCCAAAAATAAATTAAAAAAAAAAAAAAAAAATTATAAAAAAAAAAAATAAAAAAAAAAAAAAATAAATAAAATAAAATAAAATAACCAAGATATGGAAATAGCCCAAGTGTCCATTGATTGACGAATGGATTAAGAAGAGGCGGTGTATATGTATGTATGTATACACACACACACACACACACAATGGAATACTATTCAACCATAAAATAGAATAAAATCTTGCCATTTGCAATGACATGGATGGAGCTAGAGAGTATAATGCTAAGCAAAATTAGTTGGTCAGAGGAGATAAATACCATATGATTTCACTCATATGTGGAATTTAAGAACAAAACAAATGAACAAAGGGGAATAAAAGGGAAAGAGGGAAACCAAGAAACAGATGCTTAACTATAGAGAACAAACAGATGGTTACCAGAGGGAAGGTAGGTAGGGGGTGGATGAAATAGGTGATGGGGATTAAGGGGTGCACTTGTTGTGATGAGCCCCAGATGTTGTATGAAAGTGTTGAATCACTATACTGTACACCTGAACCTAAAATAACTGTGTATGTTTACTAACTGGAATTAAAATAAAAATTTTAGAAGAGAAAAAGACGATCGAAAGAAAATGGCAAAAAGGAAAGAGATGATTCACATTGTGTGTACTTGAAACCCACTGACTGCCTGTATTCAGCCCATGAGATTTCCTTTAAGAGTTTTGGCAAGGCCTTCAATGTTTTGTTATTGAAATTTCATCTTACAAAAGGTGAATCTTTTGAATAAATAATTAGTTCACTAGTTTTCAAGCCAATTATCAATTAGTTGAAAATTATTAGCCAGAATTATGCTCCAGCCTGTCTCTCCATCACTTTACTATTGGTCTCCTAGCAGCTCTTCCCTAATTAAAGAAAATCACAGCTTTTTAACAGCTTCCTTCTGGCTTCCAGATCTGGAAAGAAAAATGAGAACCTTTCCATTCTGGTAACATATTTAAAATGTATGTAATCGGAAGGCTAAAATTAAAGAAAAGTATCACATAGCAAATATTTTCAGAGCAAGGTATTTTGACTCCAAGATCTGCTAATGTAGAATCACGTGAATATGGTCAGCACTTTTGATTTGCATAACTCAATCCAAATCCAAATCCAGAAATGCATGATGTAAATGAGAGAGGCAAGGAATCTCATTTATCCAAGCCACGAGATTTACTGTACAGGACATGCAGAGCCCTCATCCACCAAAGATAAAGTAATTCTTGAGATGTCCACAATGAGTTCAGGACTGCTCAACTTACCTTAAAGTCAGCTCCTCCCTACCACCAGTACATGCAGCCCCCACACATACATGCATACACTTACCCACACCACACACACACACACACACACACACACACACACACACCACACAGCATGCACACACTGCCAAAAATTCTTGTAGCAACAACAAGGGAATGGACTAAAACCCAGCACGCAGGCCTGGGGCAGAAGTTTAACATCCCTACTGCTTTGGATTTCTATTACTTTAGTTGATACTAATTAGATACTCTTTAAGGCACATTCTCTCGGTGATACTCAAAAATTGTCTTCCCACTTTATAATTCCAGAACATGTGGACCCTCATAAGGCTTTTTGATACCAAGCCCCTGGGATAGCCACTTGTGACCATTCTTTAAAAACTTACTAGAGAATTTAGGGGTGCCTGGGTGGCTCAGTCGGTTAAGTGTCTGACTCTTGACTTTGGCTCAGGTCATGATCTCACTGTTTGTGGGCTCAAGCCCCACATCAGGCTCTTCACTGATAGCACAGAGCCTGCTTGGGATTCTATCTCTCTCTCCCTCTCTGCCCTTCTCTTTCTCTTTCTCTCTCTCAGAATAAAAATAAACTTAAAAAACTTAGAATTGACAGCATAAATATAAAGAAATGATAATACTGATATTTACGAGCACTGTCTTAGTGCTTGACAAATGTTACTGAATTTAATTTTTGTAATTAATTCACAAGGGCTGCTTAATAAATCAAGTGACGTTTGAATCCAGGGCGGCTTGATTGTACAAGTCCACGTTTTTACCTACTGATAATATTTTGCTTTACATGGCACAATTGGTAGAGAAAGTACAAAAAAGAAAAGATCTCTTAACCATGATTTGGCTTATTTAGAACTAACCAACTAAATAGTGAGAATAGAATTTTCCACTTGAGACAGAGAACAACTTGATAACCTCATACACACACACATATTACTCATTTGAAGCCTATAATATCCTTTTCTTCCAAGAATTCTTCCAATTCTATCATTTGTAACTCATACCCTTTTTAACTACTTAAAATGAACAAAATAGATTTTTAAGTTTATACAAATTTAAATTCTGGCAATAGAATTATAGTCCTTATACCTTTGGCAATGACCCCATTGCTGCATAAATGCCACCAGTGAATGAAAACTAATTACAGTTCTTTCAGGCTAAAAAGCGGCAGCTGAATACCACTAATTATGCAATGAAGCTAACAATAATACTAAAAAACATTAGCAATAAATACATTCACAGGAAAGACAAATAAAGAATAAATGTAGCAAATCAGCCATTGTAGGGAAAAAAATGGCAAATGCTGAGATCTTCCTGTATTACACAATGGATATTTTTAAGTGCTTAATTATCATACAATGATTACTTCTAGCTCTTCACAAAGGCAATTTTCATAGCTGTCACACACCCCCAAATGCATCGTTAACACATATTGATGATTTTGAGTTTTGTATTAATGGAGCTATGTCTAAGCTCACATGGCAAACAGCTAGAGCTGACATTCAGTTATGCTAAGAACCATAGACCAATTTATAAGATCACAGTTGTCCAAATGACTGGGAAGGAAAAAACAGGGCTTTGTTTGGATTTGGGAGAAGTAATTGCTATTCAACCAGTGTTAACCTGGCCAAATTGCTCTTCCACGCGGACTTCTGTTCTGGTCAAATTAGATGCTGCATAAAATCCTAAGGATTCAATTGGGAACATATGCCAATTTTATCCTTAATGTGGTCTGATCCAGGAGAGACTTACTGGAGAGAGAGAGAGAGAGAGAGAGAGAGAGAGAGAGAGAGAGAGAGAGAGAGAGAGAGAGAGAGAGATTAATAATATGAATACAAACCAATCATAGCTGGCTGTCTAATTTAATAGTGCCCATCTAATAGTGAACATCCCCACCATTCTTCTCAGTAGGTATTTGCCCCAGAATGGGCAACAAGTGAGAAACCTGAGTGTCCTCTCACCTCAGCCTCAGTTTTCTTGTCTCTCCTGGGGTGAGCAACTCACTTGCTTATGGGCTCTTTAAAGAACTTTCATTTTGAGTTTATTTTTTTTGTGAATGGTGTAAGAAAGTGGTCTAGTTTCATTCTTCTGCATGTTGCTGTCCAGTTCTCCCAATACCATTTATTAAAGAGACTGTCTTTTTTCCATTGGATATTCTTTCCTGCTTTGTCAAAGATTAGTTGGCCATACTTTTGTGGGTCCAGTTCTGGAGTCTCTATTCTATTCCATCGGTCTATGTGTCTGTTTTTGTGCCAATACCATGCTGTCTTGATGATTACAGCTTTGTAGTAGAGGATAAAGTCTGGGATTGTGATGCCTCCTGCTTTGGTCTTCTTCTTCAAAATTACTTTGGCTATTCAGGGCCTTTTATGGTTCCATACAAATTTTAGGATTGCTTGTTCTAGCTTCGAGAAGAATGCTGGTGCAATTTTGATTGGGATTGCATTGAATGTGTAGATAGCTTTGGGTAGTATTGACATTTTAACATTTTGAAGGACCTGAATGTGAGACAGGAAGCCATCAAAACCCTAGAGGAGAAAGCAGGAAAAAAACCTGTCTGACCTCAGCTGCAGCAATTTCTTATTTGACACATCTCCAAAGGCAAGGGAATTAAAAGCAAAAATGAACTATTGAGACATCAACAGATAAAAAGCTTCTGCACTGCAAAGTAAACAATCAATAAAACTAAAAGGCAACCAACGGAATGGGAAAAGGTATTTGCAAATGACATACTGGATAAAGGGCTAGTATCCAAAATCTATAAAGAACTCACCAAACTCCACACCTGAGAAACAAATAATCCACTGAAGAAATGGGCAGAAAACATGAATAGACACTTCTCTAAAGAATACATCCAGATGGCCAACAGGCACATGAAAAGATGCTCAATGTCACTCCTCATCAGGGAAATACAAATCAAAACCACACTGAGATACCACCTCATGCCAGTCAGAGTGGCCAAAATGAACAAATCAGGAGACTATAGATGCTGGTGAGGATGTGGAGAAATGGGAACCCTCTTGCACTGTTGGTGGGAATGCAAATTGGTGCAGCCACTCTGGAAAACAGTGTGGAGTTTCCTCAAAAAATTAAAAATAGACCTACCCTATGACCCAGCAATAGCACTGCTAGGAATTTACCCAAGGGATACAGGAGTACTGATGCATAGGGGGACTTGTACCCCAATGTTTATAGCAGCACTCTCAACAATAGCCAAATTATGGAAAGAGCCTAAATGCCCATCAACTGATGAATGGATAAAGAAATAGTGGTTTATATACACAATGGAATACTATGTGGCAATGAGAAAGAATGAAATATGGCCTTTTGTAGCAACGTGGATGAAACTGTAGAGTGTGATGTTAAGTGAAATAAGTCATACAGAGAAAGACAGATACCATATGTTTTCACTCTTATGTGGATCCTGAGAAACTTAACAGAAGAACATGGGGGAAGGGAAGGAAAAAAAAAAAAAGTTAGAGAGGGAGGGAGCCAAACCATAAGAGACTCTTAAAAACTGAGAACAATCTGAGGGTTGATGTGGGGTGGAAGGGAGGGGAGGGTGGGTGATGGGTATTGAGGAGGGCACCTGGGTGTTGTATGGAAGCCAATTTGACAATAAATTTCATATTAAATAAATAAATAAATAAATAAATCATCTTCCAGACAAAAAAATAAAAAATAAATAAAATAAAATAAAGGGTATGGTCTACAGGTCAAGGGAAAAAAAAAGAACTTTCAAGGGTAATTTACTAAAGTTGACTATATGTGATTTTTGCCTTCCATGCTCTCTTTAGAATCTAATTGTCGTGAGGAAATTATTAACAGTGAAGGTGAGTTTTTCTGTGATAATGTATATTTTATGTAAATGAACTAAGGATTTTTAATAAAGTCTTAATAGTTTGAGCTTGGGTAAGTACTAAGCACTGTAGAAAGAAGCTTGCATACATTTGTAATATTTTAGAGGAGGGGGAGCTAGAAATGCTGGAAGTAATATTAGAATAAGAAACAAACTAGGTTCTAGAATTAACTCTGAAATTAATTACAAATGGTCCCCAAGTTACAATGGTTCAACTTACAATTTTTCTTAATTTTTTTAATGTTTATTTATTTTTGACAGTGAGTAGGGGAGGGACAGAGAGAGAGGGAGACAGAATCTGAAGCAGGCTCCAGTCTCTTCTCTGACAGTCGAATAGTAGCAAGCCTGATGTGAGACTCGAACCCACTACCACGAGATCAAGACATGAGCCCAAGTCAGACACTTATCAGACTAAGATACCCAGGCACCCCTGCAATTATTCAACTTTACCATGTTGCAAAAGCCATACACACTCAGTAGAAACGTTACTATGAAATTTGAATTATGATCTTCTCCCAGTCTGGCAATATGTGGTATAATGCTCTCTCCTGTTGCTGGGCAGCAGCAATGAGCCACTGCTTCTAGTCAGCCACACTTTCAGGAGGGTAAACAACTGATACAGTTACAAACATTCTGTACCCACCACAACCATTTATTTTCACTCTCTGTACAGTTCTCAATGAATGTTCGATGTTTGATTATGAAATAGCCTTTGCGCTGGAAGATTCTGCAGAACTGTAGGCTAGCCTAAGTGTTCTGAACACGTTTCCGGTAGGCTAGGCTAAGCTTTGATATTCAGTAGGTTAGGTGCCGTAAATGGCATTTATGATGGTTTTATTAACACATAACCTCACAATGAGGCATCTGGGTGGCTCAGTCAGTTAAGTGTCTCATTTTGGTTCAGGTCATGATCTCACAGTTTGTGAGTTTGAGCCCCACACAGGGCTCTCTGCTGTCAGCACAGAGCCCTCTTCAGATCCTTGGTGCCCCTCTCTCTCTGCCCGTCCCTCTCCCCACTCCCCTCTCAAAAATAAATTAACATTAAAAAACATTTTTTAGGGCGTCTGGGTGGCTCAGTTGGTTGGGTGTCCGACTTCGGCTCGGGTCATGATCTCACGGTTTGTGAGTTCAAGCCCCACGTCGGGCTCTGTGCTGACAGCTCGGAGCCTGGAGCCTGCGTCGGATTCTGTGTCTCCTTCTCTCTCTGTCCCTCCCCAACTTGTGCTCTGTGTCTCTATGTCTCTCAAAAAATAAACAAATGTAAAAAAAAATTTAAAAAAACGAACATTTTTTTTAATGACATAACCCCACGGTGATAAATGAATATCTGTACATGCGACTTGGAAAAAGTTCATTTATGGTTTACTTACAAAATGCTCTATGATTCTATTCTTTTTAGCATTCTTAGTACTACATGCCTATCTGTAATACTTCTGAAACTTCTCAATTGTTCCAAAGAGGGGAGAAAAAAGAAACAAAAATTGTGTTTTTTTAAAGATATGAAGAGAAACAAAAGGGAAAAGTGAGTTTAAAAAAATATAATACCATCTATATGTCAGTGGAAATGATTAAATGAGACCCAGAATCTCCTGGACCTTAAGCAGAGGGAAAGGGGCTTAGAAAAGAGCACGAAATTATGAAAACAAAGTAAGGTGCAAAATGAGTATTTATTTTTAAAGAGCAAAGAATTACAACTCATTGCAAATTTAAAAGCTTCTGAAGAACAAACTAAAGGTGAAAAAAATTTTAAAGTTATTTTGCTCATGGGACAAGGGAGACCCCAGTGAAGCAAGAAACGAATTTAGCAAGACTCTTCAGAACCTCAAAAACAAAAAGCGGAGTGGGTTCTATATGATGAGGATTCTGATTGGTTACGAAGAGGACTGTACAATCCTCAGAATTTGCCATTGCTCTCTTTGCCATTACAGGAGAGCCAGTACAGTTTCAAAGAGGTTGAGCAACTCAGTCTAGAGTCATGCAGGAGGCATTCTGTTAGGCTTGTACTCAGAGCTGATAAACTGTCCTATCACAAATATCATGAAATCCATGATAATAATAATCACACTTCTAGTCATTCTATAAGACTCTATTTTTTGTTTGTTTGTTTTTGGCTTCACACTCTTGATTGCTTTCCATATGATAATTTTGCAACATATATTCTTAAATCAGCATTTTCTCTATTTTCTTTCCTGCTTAAGCAGTAATACAGATCTGTTGTACAACAATGTGAATCTACTTAACACTACTGAACCCTTAGAAATGGTTTAGATGGCAAATTTTGTATGTTTTTAGCACAATTAAAATTTTTTAGAGTATTTTTTAAAACCAATAATATAATTTAGACAAGTTTCAGCTTCGCAATTCATTCTCAGTATTGTACATTTTTAGTACTATTATAAACTGGGAGAAATCACTTTGCAAATTAAGTTCTTCTAAAGTTTGCCTATTCAGTGACTAATATTAAATACTCTTCCTTAATGAGTTTGTTACTAATGTCTTCAGTGTCATAGGGCATAAGTTTTATCTTCATCCATGTCAATATTTATGACAAACTATCAAGAAATTCAAGGTTTTTCCCTATATGTTTCATTCATTCCTCTTCATTAATTGGGTTATCAAAAGTCTAAGACCCTATTCATTATCTGTACCAAAAACATATCTCTTCCCCCACATCAATTATTGCTTTGGGTATGATTTTTTTTAATATGATGCTGAAATTTTTTCAGTATTCCAATATATCTGAATATGCTTAGCTCTTTAAAAATTAAATCTAGAGATGATAAAAGATAACTGAAACATCACAAAACATTTTTACAAAATGCAGTTCACATGAAATCTATACAGGTTTTATCAACTGTTTTGAATAACATTTCTTTTTGTTTTTTTCATTTACTTATTGTTTGGCTTTCTCTTTTAAAGTGTCATTAATATCATTACACCTGAGTTTCTAGGCTTGAACCACTTTAAAATTCAAACCATTCCATCACACATGACCTCTAAAGACAAACCCAGTTGGCATGTGTGTTTAAAATATTCGATCCAGGAGATGAACTGGAAAATAAAAAAGGACGAATTGTTTTTACTGAAGTAGTCCCCAGCCTCAAGGACAGTGGAGGCAGTGGGGTAGGGGAGAGAGAAGCCAGCAGATGATGGAAGGCAAGCCAGCAGATGATGGGTGGGTCTGGCTTGGGTGCCTGCACCTACCACTGAACAAAGTTAGTTTAGTTAGTTTAGCACCAAGATTTGGGAGACAAGAATAAGTGAGTATTTGCTACAAGGCATCTTGGGAAAGTGACTTTGAGATTGATGCAGCCTTTCAAGGGAGGACTTGACAAGTGAAGAGAAAATTAGCTATAGTCTTCCAATAATAAAAGGAATTAGCGAATGTTCTCCCCTTCTGAGGGCAAGAGACAGGCTGGGACCAGAGTAGTCTCCAGGGCATCACCAGTGCTTTCTCAACAGATGTCCTTGCTAGCTATAATTTAACCACTCATGCAATTATCTGCATACCAAATATCTATATCCCAATAAACCCAAACTAATTGTATCCCCCGCTCAGCTTCCCCTTAACCAAATGCAAAAACACCCACAGCCACTCAACCACTCAAGAGGAGGGAAAGTTTCATGGAGAAGGAGTCAGCGTGGGAAGTCAAGTGTTCTTAATCAACTGACGACAAACTGACTTGCCTTTACAAAATAGTTTAAAATGTGTCACCATATGAACCCATTCCTAGAGCCCCTTCTGGATCCCTGAATAGGGCCTAGACAAGTGAGTGGCCCTAGAGCTCAAGTTTTATTCTCCTCACTGTAGATCCTCCTGCTTCAGACTCCAAGCTCCTGGACGGCAAGAACTGCATCTTTTGTTTTTAATATTTGTATACCCAACTCCTTGCACAGTGCATGATGCAGTGTGGATGCATATAAAATATTTTATGGATAGGGGTGCCCGGGTAGCTCAGTTGGTTAAGCATCCAACTCTTGATTTCAGCTCAGGTCATGATCGGGTGGTTTGTGAGTTTGAACCCCACATCGGACTCAGTGCTGACAGCGTGGAGCCTACTTGGGATTCTCTTTCTCCCTCTCTCTCTTGCTCCTCACCTGCTCACTCTCTCTGTCTCTTTCTCAAAAATAAATAAACTTATTTTTTTTTAATTTCATGGATAAATGAAGCAAGTGTGGCACACACAAGAAAATACTGGAAAGAGGAGGCAATTAAATCTTCATGCCAAGATGAAGAGAAGGACCAAGTAAGGCTTCTGAAATTTCTGAAATAAAATGATATTTAGGAAAAATATATCAGACATTTCCAATTGATTTTTTTTTTTGTCATCCTTCATCTGATCTCTTCTTCCTAAATTTGGGAGATTAGCCATTAGGTAAGTCTTGTGGGAGGCCATGTCCTTCTCTCATTACAAAAGCATAATAAGCCAGCTATATGCTTCCCTACCTTTAGGAGGCTAGGTGACAAGAATATGACCCTAAGCTTTGCCAATTAGATATAACCACTAAGGACTTGCTTCAGGAGTTAGAAGTGACAATCCATCCATTCCAGGAGTGCCAAGAGTATCTAGTGTCCAATGGCAGAGGGCCAGCTACAACATATGGTTTCCAAAGAATGCAGTGATGGTGGTACCAGGGCCAGAATTCATTGTTCAGCACCCTTTCTGGAGATTCAGAGCTATATGGAAACTTATTGGACTTATATTCCTTTGACAACACACTCTGTTTTTTCCTTTGTCTCCTATGACAACACACTCTCCTGCTGTCCTCCTGTCTCTTTAACCATTTCTTCCCTGTCACCTTTGAAGATTCTTTCTGACTTCATCAGCCTTTAAATGTTAGATCTTCAAAGTTCATCCTTACGCCTTTTTGTTTCCTCACTTTATAATAATCTTCGACTGGCAACCTCTTCCACCTCGCACTCTAGCTCCAGGCACCAGCACCTCTAGATTACAACATTTGTTCTGTCCTTCCACATCCATCCCTCATACCTCCCTACCTTCCCCCAGTTTATGTAATGCAGTCTCTATACTGAAATCAGAGTGGCCTTTCCAAAGGGCAATCAGATGAGCCCTACTTGTAAACGCTTCATTGGATTACAAATGTCTTTAGGATAAATACCAAAATCCTTACTATAGTTTACAAGGCTTTGCCCAGTCTTGTTCCTGCCTATCCTCCACACACATGACATGATGCTTGTCTTTTGATGAAACCAACCCAAGCCCTCTGTCCTGACCTTCCCTTCATTGAACTATTTCATGTTCACTTTTCAAATCTCAGTTCTAGTAGGACATCCTAAGGAAAGTCTTCCCTGACTCAGACTAAGTGTGATCTCTGCATTAAGTGTTCTTAAAGAACCAAATACCATTCCTTCATAAGACTTATCATTTGAAATTATATATTTGAGTATGTGATTATGGGATTTGATATCTAAATCTCCAGTTAAATGGTAAGGACTATGAGGGAGGGACCCCATGTTTTTTATTGTTTTTCACCATCACATTCCATCACTTGACTCTTCCTTTCCTTCATTCACTATTTAACCATCAAGCTTCATCATTCTTATTTGGAAATTTTCTCCTCCATTTTCACTTTATATTCAACTGTCCTCATGCTAGCACAAACATCATGCTTTCAGAAGTAAATTTTTATAACTGCTGTTCTATATGCTTGAGCTTTCCTTCTCAAAGTGCATCCCACATACTACTGCAAAATTTAGTATATGTCCCAAAGATAAGTAAAATATCGTTATACCATAAGCTTATAGTGGTAAGTTTAAGGGAAGCCATCAGAGTTTTTGAGAATGTTAAAAGTTTCTCAGGGGCACTCATATGGCTCAGTTAGTTTAAACGTCCGACTTCAGCTCAGGTCATGATCTCACAGTTCGTGAGTTGGAGCCCCACATGGGGCTCTGTGCTTACAGCTCAGAGCCTGGAGCCTGTCTTGGTTTCTGTGTCTCCCTCTCAGTCTGTTCCTCCCCCATTTGTGCTCCGTCTCTCAAAAATAAATAAACATTAAAGAAAAATTTTTAAGTTAGTTTCTTAACCTAATCATCCTAGTTCATCAGAGCCTGCAATCAAGGTACCTAAATGACCTTGTTTCCCAAATATTCCAATATAAAATATCACCTCTTGCTAAGATAGTCTGATCACATTCTAATTTGCATAATTTCTGACTCCCATCTTCTCTTCTTTTCTCAAATTGCTCTCACTTCCTAGAATGTCTTCATCGTGTAGTTTTTTGTTTTTTGTTTTGTTTTAAGGCTAGTCAATGAGGCAGAAGCGGATAAGGAACAAAGAAATCTGTAACTGGATGTTATCAGTTAATTGTAAACACCACTGCAGTCAGACCAGCCTTCCCTCATCTTTTGACTATAGATGTTTTGACTATAAATCTATCACCCACATACAACTAAGGCATTGCCCAGCCCAGTCTATCATAACTTTCAAATGGCAGAAAATTGTAAATGAAAGCAATTCCAGTTTTGACCATCTTCTACCAAGGGACAGGATGGCAGAAGTAGGATCAAAAGCTTTTCATTACATTGAAAAATATGATAAAACCCTCTCTACTTCAACTTTCAATATTAACTAACTCTTTCTTTCCCTTACCCTCCCAAACATTTTCCAAATTCAGCCCATAAATCCTTCACTTTTTCCCCCAATCCTATCTAATTTGAATTTGTCTGCCTTTCCCCTGCTGTTGATTCCTAATAGGTTATTCTTTTTATTATAAATCTCTTTGACTCTTCTGCTTATCTGGATTGACATCATGTGCTATTCCAGTGTGAAGTGAAGTAAAGAGGCCCTTAACCCTTTTACATGAATAATTTTTGTCTCTGTTCCAAAATACCACGCATCCTTAAGAACAAGTCTTAAGAATTATTTCTCCCATAAAAACTTCCTTAATGGTTTCATCATATACTTTATAAACCTACATAATTAAGTTCTGTATCATAAAATTTTTAGCTCTTAAATACACACTCAATGATTAAATTTTAAATTAGAAAATGTTTTTGGAGATCGTCTGTTTCATTCTTCCCTTTTGCAGATGAGAACATCAAAATTCCATTTTTCAATCCTGTTACAGATGTATTCCTTATTGCCTCTCAATAGACTGAAGTATCTGGATAGTGGAGAATGGTTATATACTGTTTTCATGTCTCCCTCAGCCCAATGCATTGTACTATGTACAAAATAAATAAACACCTATTTAATATCTAAATTGAATAAATAAGAGACACTATGTCAAAAAATCATAAGGGAGTCATTTGCCCCAATTCCTCAACTTCAAATAAGAAAACTAAAGCCTAGACGTAAGTGCTTTGTTCATGATAGCACATATAGTTAGAAGCCAATGTAAAGTATTAAAATATACTATTTTTAAACCATATTCAAGTATATTATTTTAAACTTAAAATATGATTTAGCTGGACTTGCGGGAAAGATGGTGAAGTAGGAGGACTTTAAGATCACCAAGTCCCATGGATACAACTGGATGACAACCACATCATTGAAAATAGCCCAGAAAATGAACAAAATATGGGGAAACCCTACCACAACAAGCAAAGAGAGCTGCTTCACAGTACTGGACTAAAGGCAAAAGTGGCTCAGCCACAACAGCACAGTGCAGGCAACACACACAAGAGACACCTCTGAAGTGCCAGGTTCTGGTGAATAATAGATGTTGCACTGCAAGGCACTACAGGACCTTTTCTTTATAAGAATTCTACTTTCAAGAGCAAGAGACATAGCTGACTTTCCTAACACATAGAAACAGACACATACAGTTCAATAAAATGAGCAGACAGAGGAATATATCCCAAATGAAAGAAGGCAAAAATCATAGTAAGAGATTTAAGCAAAATGAAGAAAAATAATATGCTGATAGAGAATTTAAAGTAATGGTCATAAAGATACTCCCTGGACTTGAGCGAAGAGTGGAGAATCTCAGTGAGACCTTTAGCAAAGAGATACAAAACATAAAAAGGAACCAGTCAGAGATGAAGAACTCAATAAGTGAAATTAAAAATACACTAGATGAAATAAATAGTAGACTAGAGGAAGTAGAAGAATGGATCAGTGACCTAGAGAACAGAATAATGGAAAGCAATCAAACTGAACAGGAGAGAGAAATAACAATAATAAATGAAAACAGACTTAGGGAATCTAACAACACAATCAAGCATAATAACAATTGTACTATATGGATCCTAGAAGAAGAGAGAAAAAAGGGGTGGGGGAGAAAATTTATTTGAAGAAATAATAGCCCCAAAATGCCTAAATCTGGGGAAGGAAACAGAATCCAGATCCAGGAGGCACAGAGAGCCCCCAACAAAATCAACCCAAGGAGAATCACACCAAGACACACAGTAAGTAAGTAAAATGGCAAAAATAAATGATAAAGAGAGAATTTTAAAAGTAACTAGGGAAAAAGGAAATAGTTACATACAAGGGAAATCCCATAAGGCTATCAGCTTATTTTCCAGCAGAAACTTTGCAGGCCAGAAGGGAGTGGCATGACATATTCAAAGTGCTGAAAGAAAAAAAAAAACAAAACCTGCAGCCAAGAATACTCTATTCAGTAAGGCTATCACTCAGAATAGAAGGAGAGATAAAGAGTTTCTCAAACAAAAGTTAAAGAAATTGATGATCACTAAACCAAGCCTACAAGGAATGTGAAAGGGGATTCTTTGAGTATAAAGGAAAGTCCATAAAAAGAAATAAGAAAAGTAGGAAACACAAAAATAGTTAAAATAAGTATATCTATAAAAATCAGTCAAGGGAAGGGACTTGCAAAACAAAAGTATATAAAGTATGACACTATATACCTAAAAAGTTGGGGAAGAGGCATAAAGAATGGGTTCAAACTTAAGCAGCCATCAACTTAATATAGACTGCTATATGCATAACATGTTATACATAAACGTAAAGGTAGCCACAAATCAAAAACCAGTAATAGATATGCAAAAATAAAGATAAAAAAATCCACATATATCACTAAAGAAAGCAAACAAACCATGAGAAGAGATCAAGAAAGAAACAGAGTACAAAAACAAGTAACAAAATGACAATAAGTACATATCTATCATTAATTATGATGAATGTAAATGTACTCAATCAAAAGACATAACATGAGAGAATGGATAAAAAAAGCAAGACTCATTTATACACTGCCTACAAGAGACTCATTTCAGATATATGGATTAAAAGCTAGAGGATGAAAAAGCATTTATCATGCAAATAGAAGTGAAAAGAAATACTTATATCAAAGAAAATAGGCTTTAAAACAAAGACTGTAACAAGAGACATAGAAATATACTATATAATCATAAAGGGAACAATCCAACAAGAAGATATAACAATCGTACATATTTATGCACGAAACATGAGAGCACCCAAATACATAAAGTACCTAATAAAAAACATAAAGAGTGTAATTGATAATAATACAATAGTAGTATGGGGCTTTAACATCCCTCTTACATCAATGGATAGATCATCCAAACAGAAAATCAAGAAGGAAACAGTGGCTTTAAATTGCACATTAGGCAAGATGACTCTAACAGATATATTCACAACATTCCACCCTAAAACAGCAGAATACACATTATTTTCAAGTGCATATAGAACACTATCCAGAAGAGATCATATACTAGGCCACAAAAATCTCAACAAATTAAAAAATATCAAAATATGGTATATGCACCTTTTCCAACCACAAAACTTATGAAACTGGAGATCAACCACAAGAAAAAAATCTGAAAAGAACAAAAATTAATAGAGGTTAAATAACATGCTACTAAGTAATGAATGGGTCAACCAAGAAATCAAAGTAGAAATAAAAACATACATGGAGACAAATGAAAATGAAAATACAATGGTCCAAAATCTTTGGGATTCAGCAAAAGCTATTGTAAAAAGAAAGTTTATAGGGGCCCCTGAATGGCTCAGTCAATTAAATATCTGACTTCAGCTCAGGTCATGATCTCATGGTTGATGAGTTTGAGTCCCAAATCAGTCTCTGCACTAACAGTGTAGAGCCTACTTGGGATTCTCTCTCTCCCCCTCTCTCTCTCCCCCTTCCAAATTTGCTCATGCTCTCGCTCTCTCTCTCTCTCTCTCTCTCAAAAAAATAAACTTAAAAAAATTTTTTTTGAATAAAATAAATAAATAAATAATAAAAAGGAAGCTTCTAGCAACAGAGGTCTACTACCACAAGAAGCAAGAAAAATCCAAATAAACACCCTAACTCTACACCTAAATGAGCTAGATAAAGGGGAACAAACAAAACCCCAAAATAGTAGAAGGAAGGAAATCATAAATATTAGAACAAAATATATGAAATAGAAACTAAAAATGCAATAGTACAGATTTATGACCCAAGGAGCTGATCTTTGAAAAGATCAACAAAATTGATAAATCTTTAGCCAGACTCATTCAAAAATAAAAAATAAAAAAAAAAAGGTGGGCAGGGAGAGAAAGAGAAGTCAAACAAAATTAGAAATGAAAGAGGAGAAATAACAACCAACACCACAGAAATAGAAAGGATTGTTAGAGAATATTATGAAAATTATATGCCAGCAAATTGGACAACTAGAGGAAATGGGTAAATTCCTAAAAATATGTAACCTCCCAAATCTTATTCAGAAAAGATAGATTATTTGAGCAGACTAATTACTGGCAATGAAATTAAATTGGTAAACAAAAACTTCCCAACAAATAAAAGTCCAGGATTATATGGCTTCACAGGTGCATTCTACTAAACATTAAAGAGTTATTACCCATTCTTCTCAAACTATTCCAAAAAATAGAAAAGGAAGGAAAGCTTCCAAATCCATTCTATGAGACCAGCATTACCCAGATACCAAAACTAGATAAAGACACTACAAAAAATGAGACCAATATCCAACCAATATTTCTGATGAACATAGATGCAAAAATCCTTAACAAAAAATCAGCAAACCAAAGCCAACAATACATTAAAAAAAGTCATTCACTATGATCAAGTGGGATTTATTCACAGGATGCAAGAGTGGTTCAATATTCACAAATCAATCAACAGGTACATCAAATCAACAAGAGAAAAGATAAGAACCATATGATCATCTCAATAAATGCAGGAAAAGCATTTAACAAAGTACAATATCCATTCATGATAAAAACCCTCAACAAGATAGATTTAGAGAGAACATACTGCAACATAGTAAAGGCCATATATGAAAAACCCACAGCTAATATTATACTCAATGGGAAAAAAAAGTGAATGCTTTCCCCCAAAGATTAGGAACAAGATAAGGATGTCCACTGTCCCCATTTCTATTCAACATATACTGGAAGTCCTAGCCACAGCAAACAGACAACAAAAAGACATAAAAGGAATCCAAATCAGTAAGGAGCAAGTAACACTTTATTTGCAGATGACATGATTTTATAGATAACCCTTAAGATATCACCAAAAAATCACAAGAACTGATAAACAAATTCACTGAAGTTTCAGGATGCAAAATCAATGTACATAAATCCGTTGCATTTCTATACACTAATAATGAAATAGGAGAAAGAGAAATTAAGAAAGCAATCCCATTTACAACTGCACCAAAAGCAATGAAATGCCTATGAATAAACTTAACCAAGGAGGTGAAAGACCTGTACTCTGAAAACTATAAAACTCTGCTGCAAGACATTGAAAAGGACACACACACACACACACACAAAACAGAAAGACATTCCATGCTCATGGATTGGAAGAACAAATATTGCTAAAATGTCCGTACTACCCAAAGCAATCTATAGATTTAATGCAATCCCTGTCAAAACACCAACAGCATTTTTCACAGAACTAGAATAATCCTAAAATTTGTATAAAACCACAAAAGACCTAAATTTCCAAAGCAATATTTTTTTAACTTGTAATTTTTCATGATGGTTATTTATTTATTTTGAAAGAGATAATGTGCAAGCATACACATGAGCAGGGGAGGAACGAAGAGAGTTGGGAGAGAGAATCCAAAGCAGGCTCCATGCTGTTAGCAAAAACCTGACTCTGGGATCATGACCTGAGCTGAAACCAAGAGTTGGGTGCTTAACCAACTGAGCCACCCAGGAATCCCCAAATTTTTTAAATTTAAATTCTAGGTAACATA
Source organism: Panthera leo (assembly GCF_018350215.1). NCBI lineage: Eukaryota > Metazoa > Chordata > Mammalia > Carnivora > Felidae > Panthera > Panthera leo. The sequence continues at coordinate 87,303,847 of NC_056682.1, read as the reverse complement.
TCCTAAAGAAATCCTGAAAAGAAAAATAAGGGTGGAGGTGTCACAATTCTAGATTTCAAGTTATACTACAAAGCTGTAGTAGTCAAACAGTAGAGTATTGCCACAAAAATAGACACACATATCAATGGGACAGAATAGAAAACACAGAAACGAACCTACAATTACATGGCCAATTAGTCTTTGACAAAAGAGGCAAGAATATGCAATGGAAAAAAGAAAGCCTTTTCAACAAATGGTGCTGGGAAAACTGGATAGCTACATGCAAAAGAAAGACACACTTTCTTACATCATACACAAAATAAATTCAAAATGGATTAAGGAACCAAATGTGAGGCCTGAAACCATAAAACCATTAAAAAAACTAAAACAGAGCATGGACAGTAATTTTTTCTGACATTGGCCATAGCAATTTTATTCTAGATATGTCTCCTGAGACCAGGGAATAAACTATTGGTACTACATCAAATAAAAAGCTTCTGAACAATGAAAGAAACAATCAACAAAACTAAAAGACAACATACAGAATGGAAGAAGATATTTGCAAATGGCATATTCAATGAAGGGTTAGTATATATATAAATATATATAAAATATATATAAAACTGATACAACTCAATGCCCAAAAACCAAATGATCCAATTAAAAAATGGGCAGAGGACATGAATAGACATTTCTCCAAAGAAGACATACAGATGGCGAACAGACACATGAAAAGATACTCAAAAGTCACTCATCATCAGGGAAATGCAAATCAAAACTACCATGAGATATCACTTCACATCTGCCAGAATGGCTAAAATCAAAAACAAGGAACAACAAGTGTTGACGAGGATGTGGAGAAAAAAGAACCCTGTTGCACTGTTGCTGGGAATGCAAACTGGTACAGCCACTGTGGAAAACAGCATGGAGGTTCCTCAAAGAATTAAAAATAGAGGGGCTCCTGGCTCAGTCAGTTAAGGTCTGACTCTTGATTTTCGCTCAGATCATGATCTCATGGTCATATGAGGTCGAGCCCCACATTGGCACTTGGGATTCTCTCTGTCCCTCTCTCTGCCTCTCCCTCCTACTCTCTCTCTCTCTCCCTTTCTCTAAATAAATATTTTTTAAAAATTAAAAGTAGAACTACCCTAGGGTCCAGTAATCACATTACTGGGTATTTACCCAAAGAATACAAAAACATGAATTCAAAGGGATGCACACATGCCTATGTTTATTGCAGCATTAGTTACAATGGCCAAACCATGGAAGCAGCCCAAGAGGTCACTAGTAGATAAATGAATAAAGAAGTGCCATATATATATATATATATGCGCCATATATATGGGATATATATATATGGGATATATATATATATATATATATATATATATATATATATATATAGTGGAATATTATTCAGCCATAAAAAAGAATGAAACCTTGCCATTTGCCATATATATGGCATATATATATATATATATATATATATATATATATAGTGGAATATTATTCAGCCATAAAAAAGAATGAAACCTTGCCATTTGCAACAACTTGGATGAAGCTAGTGAGTATAATGTTAAGTGAAATAAACTCAGTTATAGAAAGACAAATATCATATAATTTCACTCATGTGGAATTTAAGAAACAAAACAAATGGACAAAGGGGGAAAAAAAAACAAACTAAAAAACAGACTTTTAACTATAGAGAACAGATGGTTACCAGAGGGGAGGTGGGTAGAGGGATGCGTAAAATAGGTGAAGGGGACCAAGAGTACACTTAACATGATGAGCACAGAGTCATACTCAGAATTGTTGAGTCACTATATTGTACACCTGAAACTAATATAACGTTGTATATTACCTGGAATTAAAATAAAAACTTTACCACTAAGAAAAAGAAAGAAATAGGTGATGGGGATTAAGAGCACACTTATCAAGATGAGCACTGAGTAATGGATAGAATTGTTGAATCACTATATTATACACCTGAAACTAATATAACACTATATGTCAACTATCCTGGAATTAAAATTAAAATACATATGATGTAAAGTATTTAAATATATTATTTTTGGGGCGCCTGGGTGGCTCAGTCGGTTAAGCGTCCGACTTCAGCCAGGTCACGATCTCGCGGTCCGTGAGTTCGAGCCCCGCATCGGGCTCTGGGCTGATGGCTCAGAGCCTGGAGCCTGCTTCCAATTCTGTGTCTCCCTCTCTCTCTGACCCTCCCCCATTCATGCTCTATCTCTCTCTGTCTCAAAAATAAATAAACCTTAAAAAAAAATTTTTTTTAATAAATAAATATATTATTTTTAAATAAATCATGTATAATATAAACTACTAAGGGAAACTACAGGGAAAATAAATGCCAATTCAAGATAAAAGTTTTAGGCAGTAAGCCCGGCAATCTTGCAGATCTGTCTCTTGCTTCAACAGCATTTCAATAGAACAAACCCAGGGATTTTTCTTCCTTCAACCTCAAACCACCCTCCAAGTTTTTCAACCAGTTGCAACATTCAGAAACATCCTCTTTGCCGACCCCGGCCTCTGAGACAAGCCAACACCATATCTGGAGCTCCTTATTGCCCCCCAGCTATGAGCTCCCACATTCCTCATAATTATTTCATCCAGGTGGAGGCCACTTGTCAACCACTTGGTCAGCATGTATCTGCACACTTACCTCTCTCTGGGCTTCTCTTTCCACTCTGACAGTGTGGCTCTCGAGGGTGTGGGTTCCTTTTCTGTGGCTTTGCTGAGGAAAAGCTCCAGGTACCAGCAATTCAAGATGCAAAATCAGCGATCTACACCCTGCACAGGGTATGCAGAAACTGTTCCAAGATGAATGAGGTAAAACTCTGGACGTCATGGAAGTTGCCACGGTTCTGGAGAAGACCCTGAACCAGACCATTTTGTATCTGCACGCCCAGCATTCCAGACCCACATCTCTGACTTCCTGGAGATCCACTTCCTGGATGAGGAGGTGAAGCTCATCAAGAAGATGGCCACCACCTGACTGCCCTTCCAGGCTGCTTGGTCTCCAGGCTGGGCTGGGCAAGTCTCTCTTGGAAAAGCTCATCTTCAAGCACAGCTTAGAGCCTATGGAGCCCAGAGGACTGCATGCCAAGGCTTCTGCTTGAGCCTCTTCCTCAGGCACCAGGCAGCTTTTTAACCACCCTGGAGCACTTTCTCAAGCCACGAACTGAATGGAAAAAATAAAGCTTTTGAAGAAAAAAAAAGGAAAAAAAGCAAAGATAATAGTTTTATTTGAGGGGTAAGGGCAGATTAAAATAAAGGGGGAAAGCAGAAAGAGCATCAAAGGCAATGGTATTCTTACAATACGTGGTGCGTCCATGGGCGTGCGTTGTACTGGTGTTCTTTTAGCCCTGTGATTATTTTTTATAATGAATGCTTTATATTAAACTTTAACATACACATAGAAAATGGCATAAATATTAAGTGAACAGATTAATGAATTATCACTAAGTGAACACATCTGTGTAACCAGTACCCATATTGGGATACAGAAATTTATAAGAACCCAAAAGCTTTCTTGTGCTCCCTTCCAGTCATCACCCTCCAAAGGTAAACACTTTCTAGACTGCTAACAGCACAGATTAGTGTTGTCTGTTGTTGATATTCACATGAGTGGAATCATGCATTAAGTACTCTTTTGTGTCTGATTTCTTTTGCACAATATGTCTATAAGCCAACCATGTCACTACTTATAATTCCTGTTTGTTCCTTCTGATTATTGAATAATCTAAGAATGCTGCAATTTATCCTTTCTATTGTTAATAATCATGTATTTTTTTCCAGTGTTTGGCTCTTATAAATAGTGCTGCTATAGATGTTTCTGTTCACACATAAGTACATATTTCTGACAGAAATACACCTGAGCATAAGGAACATACCTTGCTGGTTCATAGGATAAATACAAATTTAGCTTTAGAAATTATTGGGAAATGGTTTTACGAATGACCAATTTATATTCCTACAGCCAGTGCATAAGATCCTCATTAATACTCGGCATTATCGGTTTTTTATTTCAGTCATTCTGGTGGATGTCTTACCCATATTTTTTAAATACTTTGTATCTAGGGGTGCCTGGGTGGCTCATTCATTTATGTGTCCAACTCTTGATTTTGGCTCAAGTCATGATCTCATGGTTGGTGAGCTAGAACACCATGTCAAGCTCTGCACTGACAGCATGGAGACTACTTGGGATTCTCTCTCTCTCCCTCTCTTTCTGGCCCTCCTCTGCTCGTGCACCTGTGCTTGCTCTCTCTCTCAAAATAAATACACATTAAAGAAATAAATAATATTTCGTGTCTAGTCAAAATTTAATAAAGTTTAATAAAAAAAGTTCTCATGATGAGCATTGAGGAGGTCACCTGTTGGGATGAGCACTGGGTGTTGTATGGAAACCAATTTGACAAAAAATTTCATATTAAAAAAAAGTGTGTTTCATTGAATTTGTTGTATCAAGAAAACCCACTCTTCTGCTATCATATGTAAAAGATTGATGGATTGATTGATAGACATTAGTGTAAACACAGCTAATGATAATCATTAGAGAAGCAGATTAGCATAATAGTTAAGATCTAAGCTCTGAACACAGACCATCTGAATTAAATCTTGGATCACCCACTTAGCAGCATGTAATCTTGGGCAAGTTACTTAAATATGTTTTTTTTCTTGGATTCCACTATCTACAAAATACCATTAAAAATAGTACATACTTCATAAACCTGCTAGGATTAAACAAGCTAATATATACACCAGTAAAGATAATGAGGACTACAGCAAGCAGTAAATAAAAATATTGGTTGTTGTTATAATAGCTAAACCTACATGAGATTATTTACATATACACCTATTATTACATAGATAGCCATCACCTAAACTTGTGTGAATTAAGTGGAAATTAACCTTCTTCTCCCCCATTCCAGTTACACACCTAGGAAAAACATTCCATGTTGAAAGAAAGAAAGAAAGAAAGAAGAAAGAAAGAAAGAAAGAATAAAAAAAAGCACAATTACTCCAAACTTGTACTTAGATTTACCCTAGATTCTTTAGCAAAATTTTTAAAAAGTCAGGGGCATCTGGGTGGCTCAATCAGTTAAGCATCAGACTCTTGGTTTCAGCTCAGGTCATGATCTTGTGACTTCGTGGGTTCAAGCCTGGCATCAGGCTCTGTGCTGCCAGCATAGAGCCTGCTTGGTATTCTCTCTCTCTCTCTCTCTCTCTCTCTCTCCCTCTTTCTTTGCCCCTCCCCACTTGCACTGTCTCTATCTCAAAATAAATAAATAAACTTAAAAATTCATAAAATACATTAAAGTCAACTTCTTCAAATTCCTCAATTTCAAATAAAGAAAATGAAGCCTGGAGGTGTTAAATGCTTTATGCAAGAACACATATCTAATTAGTGACAAAGATAAAACCCAGTGACCCTCAACCCAGTGCTTAGATATTTCTCCAATAAAGCCTCTCCATCTGTAGAGAGATTTAAGATGCTAAATCAATCAGAGTCCATAGATCGGCACCAGAATAATTGAATACATTCAAAACTGCTTGGGAAGGAAGGTAAAAAGTTAATATCAATTGAAAATGTACACACATTCTATCATTAAAACCCAAACTTATCTACTTGAAGATATCAAATAATTTATAAATGATTCATGTAGTATATAAAGATAAATTTATATCATTCCATTGAATTAATACTGTGAAAATCAATCACATTGCTTAATACAAAAATACTATCAGGTTTGCACAACTTTGTATATTTCCCAAACTAATTGATACATCTTTCAATTCTGAAGATAATACTACCTTACTCCATATTCTTTTCAATTGTTTATATTTACTTTTAGTGGGATCTGAAGTGAATCAGATTAATCATAAAGATCACTGACTTTTATTCTTTTGAATTTAATAGAAGACACTTTATTGCAAAATGCTTTGTTTTTATGGAGAGTTTCTTTTTTATGAAGTGAAATTTTATTTGCAAATCTGAAAGCTAGATATCAACAAAAGTTAAGATCTCTCTGCAGTTCGAATATTTTTACATTGGCCGACCTATGAATCAATGAATAAGCATATAGTTTATTTAGACAATTTTGTCTTCATCTCTGAACTATAGATTTAAAATTTTTTTAATGTTTATTTATTTTTTTTTAAATTTTTTTTTCAACGTTTTTTATTTATTTTTGGGACAGAGAGAGACAGAGCATGAACGGGGGAGGGGCAGAGAGAGAGGGAGACACAGAATCGGAAGCAGGCTCCAGGCTCTGAGCCATCAGCCCAGAGCCTGATGCGGGGCTCGAACTCACGGACCGCGAGATCGTGACCTGGCTGAAGTCGGACGCTTAACCGACTGCGCCACCCAGGCGCCCCTAATGTTTATTTATTTTTGACAGAGAGAGAGAGAGAGAGACAGAGCATGAGAGGGGGGAGAGGCAGAGAGAGAGGGAGACACAGAAGCTGAAGCAGGCTCCAACCTCTGAGCTGTTAGCACAGAGCTCAACGCGGGGCTCGAACTCACAGACCAGGAGATCATGACCTGAGCCAAAGTCAGACACTCAACCAACTGAGCCACCCAGGAGCCCGTGAACTACAGATTTTAGTAAGATCACAAGTTTCAGGCTTTATCCTCAGCACTTATGTCCTATTTAAATATCCTCCATCTTTTATCTCCATTGTCCTTACCATTTGGCTCAATTTATCCATCCATGCAATTTACTGAGACAGCTCAAAAGGTGTGAAAACAAACTGCCAATCTATCCATGAGTAAAGATTCTGGTTTTTAAGGAAGTACCTATGAAACAAGGGCCTGGCACATGGTAGGCATTTGATTTGCTAAGGGATTGACCACATGAACAACATAGTAGTTACACTACTTGGACAGTCTTTTCTCCAACATTTAAGTATGAACATTTTCAAACCTATAGTAAAGCTGAAAGAATTATATGATATTCACCTATATATTTACCCTCCAGCCTCTAGAGTTGTTTACATTTTTTTAGAATTGCCTTATCATATATCGATCCAGCTATTTCATTAATCCTGCTTATGTTTTGATACATTTCAAAGTACGTTGTAGATATTAACTATTATCCATCACTCTAAAACCTTTCTATACAATTTTTTATTCTGTTTTGTTTTGAAGTTAAGATTCTATGTTATGTGAAATATAGAAAACTTAAATTTATCATTTGAGAAGTTGTCAGAAATGCATACTTCCAAGTAGCCGAAACCACAATCCATCAACCCAGTAAGTTCCCTTGTGCCCTTCTGTAGTCAACTTCCACCCTATATACATAGAGGCAAGTATTGTTCTGACTGTTTTTTTTTTTTTACCATAGATTAGTTTTACCTAACATAAAACTTCATATAAATGGAAGAATGCAATATTCACAATATACACAAAAGCATATAACGCAAAGTCAGGTACGTAGTACATGGTCAGTATCTTGAACTCCTTTCCAGAATGATACATATTACTCTGAGAGCTAACATGGTTTCGTTTCCTTTTGCTCATATAATTTTTACTTCTAAAATTTCATCCAATCTTATAGCTCCAATTCTCATCACCAATTCTAATATCTCCCCTAAGTTCTAGCTCTATGTTCCCAAAATACTGCTGCACATCACATCCATATTTGATAGTAAAACCCACCAAGCCTTCATACTCAATGTGTCTAAGAGCAAATACACCCATTTCGTTTCTAATGGAAGCACCACGCACCCAAGCAATTCGTAAGCTTTCTTTACTCCTCTGTCTTCTTCTTAGACATTTGCTTGTCAAATCCAGTAAACTCTCCCCAATGACATATATTTACATTTTGTTTTCCTTTCTTTCTCCATTCCATATGCCAATACCCTATTTCAGATCATTACCCCTGAATTGTAATATTAAAATGGCACCCCAGTAAACGCCCTTGTCTCTAATCTCTCCTATCTTTAATCCATTTCACATTTTGCCATGATAAGTCTCCTTACAGCAATGCTAAATTTGCAATTTCATTTCCCATTACTCTTTTAAATCCTGGTAAACAAAACAAAACAAAACAAAACAAAAACAAAACATCAGAAGCTATTGCCCATCAATGACCTATCACTTCTGTCACTTTGTAACTACTAATATTGGCTCTTGTGCCGGGGAATGCATCTCCTCTCATTCACATCCAAATTCTATTTTTCAGTCAAGGCCCAGAGAAAATGTCACCAATCTTTCCATGAATGACTAACTGAACAATCTCGTTTTTCTCTTACCCAGATAGTATTACGTTTATACTGGGATTATGGCACTTATCCTTTCTGGTTACATAATAGATTTTTATGCTACTCATTTTTTTTTAGAATAATAGTGTTTCATGACATGTAGAAATTACATAAAATTCACATTTGTGTCCATAAGTTTTATTGGAGCACAGCCACACCCATGTGTTTACATATTGTCCAGGGCTGTTTCTGTACTATAATGGTAAAACTGAGTAATTGCCTAAAAGACTTACTGGCTGGAATTTTAGAGAAAGATATTGTCAATCCTGGGCCTAGATGGTGAGGAATTTTAGTTCTAATATGTACGTACTAATTGATACATGGCTTTTTATTTGAAGTTCACCTTCTAACTGTAGGGTTTTTTTCTTTTATTTTTATTGATAAAAAATACATAAGATCAAATATGGCCCATTAATACCACTACTCAGACTACCCTTTTCAACATTTTTTTATGTTTGCACACATAAGTTTATTTCTTTTAAGGTTTTTTTTTTTTGAGATTTTTTAAATATGTAATTTATTGTCAAATTGGTTTCCATACAACACCCAGTGCTCATCCCAACAGGTGCCCTCCTCAATGCCTATCACCCACTTTCCCCTCTTCCCCAGCCCCCATCAACCCTCAGTTTGTTCTCAGTCCTTAAGAATTTCTTATGGTTTGCCTCCTCCCTTTTCTGTAATCTTTTTCCCCCCTTCCCCTCCCCCTGGGTCTTCCGTTAAGTTTCTCAGGATCCACATAAGAGTGAAAACATATGGTATCTGTCTTTGCCTGACTTATTTCACTTAGCATAATACTCTCCAGTTCCATCCACATTACTAGAAATGGCCAGATTTCATTCTTTCTCATGCCAAGTAGTATTCCATTGTATATATATAACCACATTTTCTTTTTTTAATATGAAATTTATTGTCAAATTGGTTTCCAAACAATACCTAGGCTCCTTTCAACAGGTGTCCTCCTCAATGCCCATCACCCACCCTCCCCTCCCTCCCACTCCCCATCAACCCTCAGTTTATTCTCAGTTTTTAAGAGTCTCTTATGGTAAAACCACATCTTCTTTATCCATTTATCAGTTGATGGACATTTAGGCTCTTTCCATAATTTGGCTATTGTTGAAAGTGCTGCTATAAACATTGGGGTGCAAGAGCCCCTATGCATCAGCACTCCTGTATCCCTTGGGTAAATCCTAGCAGTGCTATTGCTGGGTCATAGGGTAGGTCTATTTTTAATTTTTTGAGGAACCTCCACACTGTTTTCCAGAGTGGCTGCACCAGTTTGCATTCCCACCAACAGTGCAAGAGGGTTCCCATTTCTCCACATCCTCACCAGCATCTATACTCTCCTGATTTGTTCATTTTAGCCACTCTGGCATGAGGTGGTATCTCAGTGTGGTTTTGATTTGTATTTCCCTGATGAGAAGTGACGTTGAGCATCTTTTCATGTGCCTGTTGGTCATCTGGATGTCTTCTTTAGAAAAGTGTCTATTCATGTCTTCTGCCCACTTCTTCACTGGATTGTTTCTCAGGTGTGGATTTTGGGGAGTTCTTAACAGATTTTGGATACTAGCCCTTTATCCAATATGTCATTTGCAAATATCTTTTCCCATTCCGTTGGTTGCCTTTTAGTTTTGTTGATTGTTTTGCAGTGCAGAAGCTTTTTCTCTTGTTGATGTCCCAATAGTTCAATTTTGCTTTTAATTCCCTTGCCTTTGGAGATGTGTCGAGTAAGAAGTTGCTGTGGATGAGGTCAGAGAGGTTTTTTCCTGCTTTCTCCTCTAGGGTTTTGATGGTTTCCTGTCTCACATTCAGGTCCTTTATCCATTTTGAGTTTGTTTTTGTGAATGGTGTAAGAAAGTGGCCTAGTTTCATCCTTCTGCATGTTAATGTCCAGTTCTTCCAGCACCATTTGTTAAAGAGACTGTCTTTTTTCCATTGGATATTCTTTCCTGCTTTGTCAAAGATAGTTGGCCATACATTTGTGGGTCCAATTCTGGAGTCTCTATTCTATTCTATTGGTCTATGTGTCTGTTTTTGTGCCAATACCATGCTGTCTTGATGATTATAGCTTTGGAGTAGAGGCTACCCTTTCTGGTTACATAATAGATTTTTATGCTACTCGTTAAATTGTGAGGTGGTCCAGTACAGTGAATCTACATGTTCTCTAGAGTCAGATAGACAGAAGTCCTAATTAATCTTAACCCAGCTACTCACTAGCTAGGTGACCTAGGCCAAGTAGTTAATCTCACACACAGTATCTGTAAAAGCAGGTATAAAATTAACTTCACCTAGTTTTTTGAAGACTGATTGTGCATAGAGTGCCGGTGACACAGTTGATATTGAAAGAGCATTAGGTATTTGTTCAAGCTTCATATATGCCAGCAGATTTCACAAATTCATCTTAGTGTTCAGAACAATCCTATAACATAGGCTTCATGCCATTTAGCATTTGAAGACGTTGAGGATCTGGTCACATGTATGGTAAGTGGCAGAGAAACTGTGGGCTCTATAGTCATGCTTATTTCCTCATAGTAACATGCCTTGTACATAATAGGTGTTCAGTTAATAACAACAAAAAAAATTGTGATTCAAATTGTTCAGAAACAAAGCATATCTAATAGCCAAAGCCAAATAATAAAGTAGCTATACTAATAAGTCAATCATAGTTACTGCTTTATATTACATTTCTTTATGATGTGGAAAAAAGGTAATCAGAACATCTATTTAAAAGTGATTCTAAATTTGGAAGTCATGCTGAGAAAGAGGAAGAAAATAGCACAATAATATCCTGCTGCAGACAGAGCAAACTTAATTTATCTCAGGTAAAACAATCCCAAACACCTGGAAGGCAGTAATGACAAAAAAAGACCTGAAGAAAGAGTGGATAGCAGATGATATATGGGCTTGCATTACAATATAGAAACAGAAGGATGAAAAAAAAAAAGAAACGCTTATGTAATTTTCCTGTAAGCTCAGAGGAATCATGATACTGAACAGAATTTCACCTAGAAAGCTCTGGTCAGTTCTGAATATCACGATGTGTAATAGTTGTAAAACACTGGAGGCACTTCCAAGGAAAGCAATAAAAGCGAGCCCAAGCATAGTTGGATGTGGGATGAATCTACACAATGTTTCTGTGCACAAGTGGACTTTAAAATTCAGTGCCAACCATTTACTTCCATTAACACAGCAGCAAAGAACAGGTCGGCCTGAGGAATCAAACAATTTTGCAAATGTCTACATCTGCGTGTGCAAACTTACTACATCTGTGAAAAACCAGTATACAGTCTCTTTTTGTAATTTAACACCTAGGGAAAAAAGGGGGGAGCACTTTCCAGTTTTCTCTAGACATAGGATAAGTAAACCCAAATAAAAACAAATAGATAGTATTTCTAATGCAAGTTTAACCTGCTACAAGGAGGGGGTCAATCAGGCAAAATTAACATGAACAAGGAGAGAATGAAGGATTTGCTCTAGAAGAAACACAGTACCTTTGTGATTAAAAGACTGGGTTCTCTAGCCTATAGGTCTGGGTTCAAATCCCAATTCTACTAAGCACTTAGCTATGTCAACATTGGGCAAATTATTCAACCTCACTGGACCCCAGTTTATGCAAACAGGCCTAATTACAGCACTTACCACAAAGAGAGGTAATAAAAATTAAATGCATTAATACAGCTAGTGCACTTAGAACAGCGTCCAACACAATTTACATTCATTAAGTGTTAGTTATTGCATATTATTTTCAAAAAGCAGGCTTGAAGTCAAATGATAAAGGCAGGTAAAGATTAAAGGAAATTTCTAAAATTATAGCCAGAAATTCTGGGTTCAAATTAGAAGTCATAGGACTGATCTGATGTGATGTGCTCTATAAAATGCTCTAGCTCTCTGTGTCTCAGTTTTCTCAGATGTGGTATTTTTTTCCTACATCAAATGATTTCTATGATAATGAAATCATATAAAAGAAGGAAGCCTATAAAAACTTATATTAATGTTTATTATTATTATCAGCATATGTCATAGTCCAAGGTGCTTAATAGATATTTAGTAAATGTTGATGTTAGATGAAAATTATAATAAACACATTTTGGGGGATGGTTATTCAGAAAATTAAAAAGAGAAGAATTCATATAGGCAACATGAAAAATTCCACTTGGGTATTTCACTTATTGATTGATTTACTTTGTTTTAATTTTCCAGATAATTATCTCAAATTTTACTTTTGTATGTATATAATAAAAGACTTTTATTTTATTTTGTTTTATTTTATGTTACCCATATATAAGAAAATTTATTTCTTTAATGGGGAACTTGGGACAAGTCTTTTTTTTTTCTTCTAAGTTTTTATTTAAATAACAGACAGTGTAATATTAGTTTCGGGTGTAGAATTTAGTGATTCAACACCCGGTGCTCATCACAAGTGCCATCCTAACTTTCCGTCACCTACTTAACCCATTACCACTGCCACCACCCTGCCCACCTTGTCTCTGGAAATCATCAATTTGTTCTGTATAGTTGAGTTGGTTTCTTGGTTTTCCTCTCTTTCCCCCCCTGTATATTTGTTTTGTTTCTTAAATTCCACATAGAAGTGAAATCATATGGTATTTGTCTTTCTCTGATTGATTGATTTTGCTTAGCATAATACACTGTAGATCTATCCATGTCATTGCAAATGGCAAGATTTCACCCTTTCCATTGACTAACATTCCATTGTATATATACCACATTTTCTTTATTCATCAGTGGGTGGACATTTAGGCTCTTTCCATAATTTGGCTATTGTTGATAATGCTGCTATAAATACTGGGTTGAATGTATCCCTTCAAATCACTATTTTTGTATCCTTTGGGTAAATGCCTAGTAGTGCAATCGCTGAATCATAGGGTAGTTCTATATTTAACTTATCAAAGGTTTTTATATATAGTATTTTAAAGTTAAGTATTTTTCTCATTAAGAAAAGCAAAACAATATATAGTGTTATTAAGCTTAAATTATATCCAATGTATTAAATGTCAGGCTGCCATATCATAGGGTTCAGCTACTTCAGAGTTGAGATCAATGGGTAACAACCAAAAGGTATTTTAAGTCAACAGATTTAATTTGTCCCCTCACAGATCTTTTCTGGAACTAATTGCAAGGAGCAAAATGGACTAATTTTAAAAGGAGCATATCTGCTATGGAACATTAAAAACAAAAAGAACATTTTTGAGGTATAGCAAAAGACTTTTTTAAGTAAAGTCACACCTTGCTTCCACAAAAAAAAAAAAAAATAGCAACTACACAGAACTAATTTCTCTAAGAACAGACTGGAAACGTGACAAGGTGAAAGGACCTATGTAAATCCACAATGGACATGTTCTGAGGGCAGTTGTGGGAGGAAGAACATATGAAGAACTTTCTTTAGGACTAAATTACATATGCAGTGACCTAATACTTTGGTTGGTAACTGAGGTAAATTGACCATCCATCAATCAACCTCATAAAACAGAGATAAGAATACTTTCCAAACATAAGTCTCATTCCTTGAGAACTATCCCTACTTTGAAATTATTATTTCTTTTCAAAACTTCAATCTCTATTTATCACTTTTCTTTGTAAGGGGGAGCAGCTATTTCTTTTCTAATTTTTGGCCCTAATATTAAGACATAAAAAGCTTTTTAATGATCCATTAGACCCAGCTTATTTCTGTACAGTGGCACCAAAGAGATATTTTATGGAGTACCCAATTCTTTTCTTCATGGCATTAAAGTTATTAATTATTAAAAACACTAACACTGAAAATATTTGCTGACTGCATCTTTATGCCAAATGTGGTATAGCTTTCAACAGTTACATGGCATTTTTATAGTGCATTTGACCTTTGTAATAATTCTATAAAATAGATATTATTATCCCCCTTTTAAATTTGAAGAATCTCCACAGCGAACACCATACTTAATAATAAAACTGCAACAGAATTCCCGTTAAAGTCAAGAATAAGAGAAGAATGCCTCTTTTGTCATTCTTACATAGCATCGTTCTGAAATTTCTAGCTAATGAGGTATAGACTGCAAAGGAGAAGAAAAAGTTATTTTATTTGCATGTGGCTTTATTGCTCAACATATAAAACTCAGCAAAATTAACTTAAAAACCTGAGCAAAAAAAGAAAAAGGAAAAACACTATAGCAGTTGTGTTTTGCTCCAAATGCTAAAACAACTGCAATAAACAACGGCTTAAATATGCAAAGATTATTCTCTCATGTAAAGGATATGGAGGTAGATGGCAATTCTACAAAATCATTAGGGAGTCGGCTTCTTGGAGCTTTCTACTCTGCCTTCACTAGGGAATATCCTCGTGGCTCCTGCATCTAGGAATCATTGAATTCCAGTCAGAAAGAAGGAAGAAACAAAGAAATATACCTTCCCTTATAGAACCGCTGCCCAGAAGTCACACAAAATATGTCTGCTTATATGCCATTGGTCACAACTTGCTCACATGGCTACAACTAATGCCAAAGGGGGCTGAGAAATATCTTTATTCAAGGTGACCATGTGTCCAACTAAAAATCAAAAGTTCTTTTAAAGAAGAAGGGGAGACTGCATTCTGGGCATCAACTCAAAGTCACTGCCCCCAGTACAGTTCAAAATATTCACAATAAAAAAGTGAATTATGAAGGAATGAAATTAATAAAAATTGCATTAGACAGTATAAAACCTTGCTGAAATTATTTAAACAAGTTTTATATAAACAAAAATAAATATCGGGGTGCCTGGATGGCTCAGTTGGTTAAACGTCCAACTTTGGCTCAGATCATGATCTCACAGTTCATGAGTTCAAGCCCCACATGGGGCTCAGTGCTGACAGTGCAGGGCCTGCTTGGGATTCTCTCTTCCTCCCTCTTTCTCTGCCCTTCCCTGACTCATGCTTTCTCTCTCTCAAAATAAATAAATAAACTTAATAAATAAATAAATAAATAAATATTATTTTTTCTGGATTGAAAGAAGCCATAATGTAAATATCTGAGCTTTCCCCAGATTCATCAATGAGCAGTATATAATTAAAATGAAATCCCAAAGAAATTGGACATTAAGAAAATGATTCTGAGATGTTAGAAAATAAATGGATGAAAATTGGTGAGAAATTTTAGGGGTAAAAAGAGAAGGGAGCTGCTGACTTACTCCATCAGATACTAAAGCATACCACAAAGTTATAACAATTAAGGCAGTATGGGTTTGCACAAGAACAAATAGTGATGACAATGAACAGAATATTAAAACTAAAGAGATAATTATTTATTGAAATTTAGTAAATGATAAAACTGGTGACCTAGCTACATGAGAAAGCAGCACATACCAAAAACAAAACAAAACCAAACAAAAACAAAAATCACCCCCCAAACATCTAATCCTAGTGCCTAATCATTTACTTCACCTACTAAAATGGCCCTTAGCTCTTCCCTTCTCAGCAATCGCTTTATTATGTTATGAAAGTTATAAATTCTAGTGACTAAGACCTCAGGTTCTAGAACTCGAAAAGGCCCAGATTTAAATTCTGATTCCACTGCAAGTTGGTTGGATTACCCAAAGGAAAGTCCTTTCCTTTTCTAAGTCTCAGGACAATATAGGATTTACCTTGCCCAGCTTCTAGAAGTTACTCTGTGAGATGTCCTGCCTGGTAAGAGTGTCTTGGCTTACTTGAAGATTTGGGACCATGCCAAATAATCTATGTTAACTATGTGATTTATGGTGGGGGCCTTGGGTCATGCAGTATCAACTTGACCTCTGGAGGGGCTGGAAAGTAAGGTCAGCTGTGTAGGAAGTCAGCTTTATCTACATGATTGACTCTGAATAAGAACCCTAAACACCGAGGCTCAGGTGAGATTCTCTGGCACCACGCATGTTGCCACACAGGCATTGCTGGGAGAAACAAACTCTGCCCATATGACTCCATGCAGGGGGATAGCTTAAAGTTTGTACCTGGCATCTTCTGAATTCTACCTTACTTTCCCCTTCCCTTTTCTGGAAGAAACCATCACCATGTGTCTAACAGCTTTTATAAGGTCTGTGAGTGCTTCTAGTCTATCACTGAAACTAAGGGAGTCTTGGGGACTCCCCAACTGTAGCCTCTGTCTTTTACTTTATAATGGGTGCAATAATATTACAACTAAAGAGTTTGTTCTGAAGATAAATGAGACAATGTCTATAAAGTATTTGGCACAAAGCCTGCCAACAACAATTATTCCACAAATATTAATTTTATTAATTTAACTTAGTGGAAGAAAATATATCATTCAATAAGTCATATTGAGACAACCATTTGGCAATTTATGAGAAAAATAAAGTTAAAGCAATACATCACATTTTATTTCCAGATAAGTCTAGGATAGATATAATGTTTATACATAAAAAATAAAGTCATCAAGAATTTCAGGAAGTTATAGATGAATGTATCTGTTCTTACGAGGGGACAGTTCTTTCTAAGCATTAATTGGAGAATATCCCAAAGAGCTATGATAAATAATTTAAAAATACACAAAAATTTAAAAACATTTGTATTCTCTAATAAGCACCTTGAACAAAATTAAAATCAGGAAACAAAATGTGAAAATATTTGAAACATATAGAGCAGGCAGAGGGCTAATACCCTTCATATACATTTTAAATAGTTATATATTTTATAAGTATATATATAAAACCCCCCAGTTTAAAAAATGTTCTCTCTTATTAGTAAGCAAAGAAATGAACTCTGTTTCAAATACAGTATCATTTTAATCCCATTTAAATGAGAAGTTTACTTATTTTTTTAATGATAATACCCAATGTTGACAACGGTAGGTGTAATAGACATTCTTGTACCATAAATGGAATACAAATTGGCATAATCTTTCTGGTAGTGTTTTCTCCACTATCATCAAAACTCTAACAACCATTTCCCCAACCTATCCTTCCTCTAGCTAACCTCATCTTCTACTTCACAGAAAAAAATAATAATAATAAAATTAAAAAAAGAAATCATAAAGCAAAATTTCTTCTCCCAAATCTACAACATTATCTGTATCTACACTCACTTCTCCCCTTTTCCTTTCCTCTAGCAATCAAAGATATGCCTTTCTCTCTGGATGCAGTGAATCCTATCCCCTTGATTCAGATACTAATTCCCACCCCCACATTCATAAAGTTTAAACGATAATTTGTATCTTCTCCTATTTAGAGCTCTTCTCTGGTATCTATACCCTTCTGACTTATCTACTACTTGATTGGCTTCATCTCTGAGTCTCCTGTGCTGGTTTCTTTTCTTGCCTTTTTTTTTTAATCCTAACTTCAATGCCATACGCCAAGTATTTGTTCTTTATAGGTGATTTCATCTATCCCCGTGGACTTAATATTGTTTCTATACTAATGACTCCTGAAATTATGTATCCATATATATTTCTTCCCTGAAACCAATATTTACATAATCCAACTGTCTGCTTGTTATCTCCACTAGAATATCCAATAGGAATCTTAAAGTTAATATATCCAAAACAGAATTCTTAATTTACAACCTCTGTAAACCTGTTTCTCTCATGGGTTCTTTGTCCTGGTAAATAGCACTGCCATTTCTAACAAAAATCTAGATGTTTTCTCAGATTCTTATTTTTCACACCCCTACCAACTACTCCATCATCAACTCTTGTCAGTTCTACTCTATAAGAATATTTTCTTTTAGCATTCATTATGATCAAAATAAAACCAAAGTGACTTCTGAACATCCAATGGGATGAGAGGGAAGAGCATCCACATCTGTACTAAGGGGCTGAACAAACCACTTGCCTGGAAATTCTTCACTTGGGATAGTGGAGCATGAATGCCTCCTTGCCTATGGGTCTCTCTATATAATAAATATCATTACAAAGATACAGAAAGAGAAACACATCATCATATTAAATAAGTAGCAGTTACTTTGGAGTGGTATAATTACATGAAAGCAATGTTTATTCTGTGTGTTTTTGTAGTTTTTACATTTTTACTTATATTTTTAAAATATTTTTAATGCAAAACGTATTATTAAACAATAGAAAGATGTACCTAAAATAATTGCCTTACAATATAAAAATGATAGAACTAGTGGCTGAAATTGAGAAATCTACTGTTGTAATAGAAGATTTCAACACTCATCTCTCAATAATAAGTCAAGCAGATGAAAAAAAGTCAAAAAAAGATATAAAATATTTGAATAGGAGAAGTAACAAGCGTGATCTAATTGGACAGAGAGAGAACTCCAAACCCAACAATTACAGAACATACATTCTTCTTAAGCACAAATGAAACATCTACAAATGTTGACCACGTGCTTGTCCAGAAAGCAAGTCTTAACAATTTTCAAAGAAATGGCATAATATAGATCATGTTTGCTGACTAAAAATGCAATCAAATTAGAAATCAGTAACCAATAAACATGTGAAAAACAAATATCCATATATATTGGGAAATTAAACACTTCTAAATGCCCAAAGAACAAGAACTTTTAATAAATATTAACAGTATATTTCAGGGCACCTGGATGGCTCAGTTAGTTCAGTGCCTGATTCTTGATTTCGGCTCAGGTCATGATCTCAGGGGTCGTGAGATCAAACCCCATGTTGAGCCCGGCACTGATCTTGGAGACTGCTTAAGATCTCTCCCTCTCCATCTGCTTCTCCCCACCATCTATCTAAAAAAAAATTTTAAGAGTATATTTCAATCTTCAGAAATTCTAAAACTCTAGCCTGGTGATAAAACTATTAGGAAATAGACGTTCTCATACTCTGATGGTGATAGTACGAAACAATTCCCCTATGGATGGCAATTTGATAATGCTAATCAAAATAGATATACATCTATTCATTGGCCCAGCAATTCTTTCCTGGGAATTTCTCTTAGCATACATCTATGCTATGTACAAAATGACATATGCAAAGTTATTCATTACAACAACGACTACAATAGCAGCAGAGAGGAAATAATGCCTGTCCCTCAATAGAATACTAGAGAAACAATTTTTGTTTCTTGCTCACAATGGAATATTTTGTAGCCATCATAAGAATGAAATTTCTAGGACACTTTTTTTTTTTAACAATTAAGATTTAATCCATTGTTTATAAAGTATGTTCAAGCAAGTTTATAACTAAAAGTTTAATTTTAACTAGTTTGTCAAATTATTGGGACCCTATACGTCTTCCCACTCATTTTTGACAAGAATCTTCTTCCTTAGGTGCTCTTTTACTTTTTTAATTTTATTTAAATCCACGTTAGTTAATGTATAGTGTAAATGATTTCAGGAGTAGATTTTAGTGATTCATCACTTATATATAACACCCTGTGCTCATCCCAACAAGTGCCCTCCTTGAGGCTCTAGGACACTTTCTATCAATAGGGCACAGTGTCTAGAACAAGGAAAGGAAGTATACAGTATATGTTCCCTTTTGTGTAAGAAAAAGGGAAATTAAGAAAAGGTATTCAGATCTGCTCATATTTACATAAAAAAAACAAACAATAGACCCTCTCACCACTCCTTTTCTCCTTTTCTACATCACCTTGGATGCCCTTGCCAATGCAAGGAGGGAAGAAAGAGCAGTAAAAGGTATCCAGATTAAGAAAGAAGATATAAAATTGTCTTTGTTCACAGATAACACAATTGTGTAAAAAATTCCAAAGGAATCAACAAAAATCTGGAATGAATAAATGATTATAGCAAGATGGCAGGATACAAGGTTAATATATAAAAGTTGATTGCTTTCCTATATACTAACAATGAATATCCGGAATATGAAATTAAAAACATAATACCATTTATATTAGCATCCCCCAAAATAAAAACTTCTATATAAATCTAACAAAATATGTACAAGATATATATGAGCAAGACTATAAAACTCTTGTGAACAAAATCAAAGAACTAAATAATTGGAAAGAAATTCCATATTCAAAGATGGAAAAACTTAATATTGTCAAATGTCATTTCTTCCCAAATTTATCTATAGATTCAGCATAATCCTGGTCAAAATCACAGCAAGTTATTTTATGGATAACAACAAACTAATGCTTTTCTGGAGAGGCAAAAGATCTAGGTAGCCCATCCAATATAAAAAAGAAAAAAGCTGAAGGACTGAGACTACTCAACTTCTAGACTTACTATAAAACCTCAGTAATTAAGAGAGTGAGTTATTGGTGAAACAATAGACAAATAGATCAATAGAACAGAGTAGAGAGCCCAAAATAGATCACCATAAATATAGTGAACTGATCTTTGACAAAAAATGCAAAGATAGTCTCTTCAACAAATGATGCTGGAACAGCCAGATATTTTTCTATGTACAAAGGAAAAAAAAAGATAGAAAGAAAGAAAGAGAGAGAGAGAGGAATTAGACACAGACTTTACACCCTTTATAAAAATTAACTCAAAATTGATTATAGACCTACATGTAAAATGCAGAACTATAAGACTCCTAGAAGATAACATAGGAAGACATCTAGATGACCTTGGGTATGGGGATGACTATTTAGATATAGCACTAAAGACATGAAAGAGAGAATTGATAAGCTGGACTTCCTTAAAATTACAAATTTCCACTCTATGAAAGACAATAGAAAAGAATTAGAAGACAAACTACAGACTGGGAGAAAATATTTGCAAAATATACATCTGATAAAAGAGTGCTATCTAAAATATATTTTAAAAACCTCTTAAAACTCAACAATAAGGAAACAAAAACCTCAATTAAAAATTGGGCCAAACACCTTGAGAGAGACACCTCACCAAATATGTGCAGGTGGGAAATAAGCATATGAAAGGAGGCTCCACAGCATTTGTCATCAGGAAAATGCAAATTAAATGAGATACCACTACACACCTATGAGAACGGCCAAAATTTGCAACACTGACAACACCAAGTGTTGGCAAGAATGTGGAGCAACAAAAACTCTCATCCATTGATGGTGGGTATGCAAAATGATGCAGCCACTTTAGGAGATAGCCTGGCAGTTTCTTATAAAAACTAACTTAGTTCTATTTAATCCAGCAGTTGTGCTCCTTGGTATTTGCCCAAAGGAGCTGAAAACTTATGTTCACACAAAAACCTGCACATGGATGTTTATAGCAGGTTTATTCCTAATTTCCCAAGATGTGTTACAGTAGGTGAATGGATAAACTGTGGTACTTCCGGACAATGGAATATCATTCAGTGCTAAAAAGAAATAAGCTATCAAGGCACAAAAAAACATGGAGCGGGGCGCCTGGGTGGCTCAGTCAGTTAAGTGTCCGGCTTAGGCTCAGGTCATGACATCGCAGTTTGTGGATTGGAGTCCCACATTGGGCTCTGCTGACAGCTCAGAGCCTGGAGCCTGCTTCAGATTCTGTGTCTCCCTCTCTCTCTGCCCCTCCCCCGCTCACACTCTGTCTCTTTCTCTCTGTCAAAAATAAATAAACATTAAAAAAAAAAAAGAAATGGGAGGATCTTACATGCATATTGCTAAGTGAAAGAAGCCAATCTGAAAAGGGTACCTACTATTTTATTCCAACTATATGACATTCTGGAAAAAGCAAAAAAACTATGGAGACAACAAAAATATCAGTGGTTACCAGGGGTGAAGAGTGGGAGATAAATAAGTGGAGGACCGTGGCTTTTTAAGGCAGAGAAAAATGTTGTGTTACGATAAGGGGTGCCACGTTACATTTGTCCAAACTCATAGAAAGTACGAAAGCAAAAGTGAACCCTAAGGTACAGTACAGACTTTGGGTGATTATGATGGATTGATGTAGGTTCATCCTTGTGAAAGAATGTACCATTTTGATAAGTGATGTTGGTAATACGGTAATATGATGTTGGTAAGGCTGTGCAAGAGTGTGGGGAGGGAGATTATGGGAAATCTATGTACCTTACTCTCAATTTTGTTGCAAGCCTAAGACTGCTCTAAGAAAAGTAAGATTTTAGGGGCGCCTGGGTGGCTCAGTCGGTTAAGCATCTGACTTCGGCTCAGGTCATGATATGGCGGTTTGTGAGTTCTGAGCCCCTCATCGGGCTCTGTGCTGACAGCTCAGAGCCTGGAGCCTGCTTCAGATTCTGTGTCTCCCTCTCTCTCTCTGCCCCTCCCCTGCTTGCACTATGTCTTTCTCTCTCTCTCAAAAATAAATAAATATTAAAAAAAATTTTAAAGAATCCATGAATAACTAATAGGAGTCATAACTCACAAAAAGCTGGGGAATGGAGTGAGTAGGGAAGGTAGGCACCAGATCCTCAGTCTGCATCTTATTCCATAGTTTTAATTTATAAATTATGCATATATTAGCTGTTGAAAATTTTGTAAAAAATATGAAGAATGAAAATGAAAACACAGGATGTCTAAACTTGTGGAGTCAATGAAAATAATACCGAGGAAAATTTAAAGTCTAATGTACATATGTTAGAAAAGATAGAAGGCTGAAAATTAATAACTTAGGTATCTAACTTGGTACCTAAAAACGAAAGTTGAAAATATTAATTATCTAAATATCTAACTTAAAAAATTAGAAAAATAACACCAAAAGAGTAGAAGTAAGGAGATAAAAATAAGAGTAGGATCAATAAATAGTTTTGAAATCTGAAAATAAAATAGAAAAGAATCAACAAGTCCCAAAATTATAGCCTCTATTCTAGAATGATCAAAGGGAGGGAGTCAGAGACAGGGATACAGAGGTAGAGAATATCAGAAATAAAAGTAAAAATAAAAATCTCCAGTAAAAATTGGGAGAAACTGCAGGTCAGAGTCTAAGGGTACTTAAGGGGCCACCTGGGATTATATATGCTCTAGAGCTGGACTTCAAACTCAGGTCTTCTGACTCAAAACCAGTGTTTCCATTATCTTCTGTCTATTTCTGAGACACGTCTTCACATCATTCTTCTCGTTGTTGTAATTTTAAGACTTTATTTGAACAAAAATCTATTTCAATCAGCAGTGCCAAACTGGAAGGGGTTAGGAATTCTCCACCTAACAGGAGGTGGTGGGGGGAGGAAAGGTTTTTATCGAGAAAAGTCAGAAGCAAACCAAGGAAATTATTGATTGGCTATAGTTTAAAGCCTAGTTGGCTATTTGTGATCGGTCGTTTCTAGCGTTTTGATTTTGTAACCTTGAAGCATTTGTAGGCTTAGATTTTGGTTTGCTTACGTAGGCTGCCACAGCATTACAGTCATGAATGATTTAAGACATGAATGATTCAATCAATAATTATTGGCTTAGAGAGAGAGAAGGAAAAACTAGTCAAGTACTTAATTTTCTTCTCTCAGGCTGCCTCTCATTCTTTGTATATATTTTTTCCACTTCTTGGTATAGGAATGTGGAGGAGTGTGGATGTGACAGTCATACCAACTAGAATTCTAGCAGCTGCCTGGTCCTTCTCCTCAGAAATTAAGAGTCCTCAAGGCCAAACCTGGAACTTGAAAGGAAAGAAAATCCTTAATATAAACATAATATCGAATAACTTGACATCTACTAACTCATTCCTATTGCTGTTACGGCAACACACATGCTGTAGACATTCACTCCAAGAATTCATGGGGCCGTGCCACTTGTGACGTTTTGCACAGACCCTTCATGCCTCTGAACCCACCATGTCATTAACAAATCATTGGTATTGGTGTGGGCTCTCTTTAAATTTTCTTCCACTCTGTCATTCTGTGTCTATGATTCCAGGAATACAAGAAATCACTGAAGGATATATTTCAGAGACTTAGATGGTAGTCACCTTTGCATGAGATTAAGTTTACCCCTGAGCAAATGGGGATGAGACTCTCAAAAACTAACAGTGATTGCTAAAGCTGAATGTTTACCAGAATTCAGATACTCATATATTCTCTACTCTCCTTGGTCTACAAATTAAAAGATAAAGCATCAAGGGAAGTTGCATCAAAACAATGATCGGTAGATCCATATACTGCCAAGATTTCAAGTTTCACATATAAATCCCAACCTGATTCAGAGGAAAAGAGTTCCCTAGAGGTTTTAGCTGACTAATACACTTACCTATCAGACATATATTAAGACAACCATAATTATAAAGCGCTTTGCCAAAAGAAAACACGCTTTACAATTTTAGAGTACTATAGAAAAGGGAACAGAACACGTTTTTAAAGTAGCTACTGGGAGGAAGGAGTGGGACTGATTGGCACTGTGATAGTGTATTACTGTAACAAAGCCCTTGTCAGTGTTATTAATACATCGATTTGGAGATCATAAAACAGAGGCCTCAATAACTTATCAGAAAATGGTAAAAATATCATTTCTGCTTAGGTTTTCTGATTTTAAATTCTGTGTGCTCCCAGTAAGTCAGGCTCTTCTCAAATCTGCTAACAAATAGAAAGTATACAAAGTAGTTTCTACAGTTTCAAAAATGCTATTCATCACTCAGAAATTAAATAAGGATATGTTCTAAAGCAGGAGACTTCAGATTCATTCCCAGTCACTAAGCCATTGATGAGCTTCTTTCCACAACTAAAACGTCTAAAAGCAGAGTGAAGTACATTTATACGGTACTTTCTAAGAAAAGCTTTAGGGACTAGATGAAACAGAAGTTCCTTGCAGAGAGTGAAGTGAAATCTCCATGTCAAAATACCCCCCTTTAAGAAATGAACTTATTCTCTTTCCAAACCAGAAATGAGAGTTTTCTCATGGATGTTGGTTTATGAAAACTCTCTTTTATCTAAAACATATGCTCTGCAGCTGCTTCAGATACACATCCTGCCATTGGATGTATATCATCACATAAAACTCAGGATCTCCACCTCCCTGGAGCCATATCCCATTTTCTCTTTTATTCTTGTATCTCAAGAGGAGAATACAGAGACATTACATGAGTTAACTTTGTCTCCAGCATGAAAATTTGGCAGGGATGATATCATTTCCAGATGCTTTCTTATTTTTCATTTGTTTAAAGACCTCATTCATCAGAGAGTTGGAGAGTTTCTTAAGTTTGCCTCCATCTGGGTATTATGAGGAAGAATGTTGAGAGCATTGTCACCATCAGCATCTCCATTATGACTGTCAAATGAAGCTTCCAATATGTAGAATGCCTCCCCTTTCTCCATCCTGTTCAGTTGCGGAGTAATCTATATGTAAAGTAATGGAAGTATTAACATCCATCCAGACCAATAAGAGGGAGTGTAAACTCCACCTCATGATTCTACTGTACAGGTAGCAGTGGGTTGTTTTGTGAACATCAGCAACTGTTTTAGGGGCAGGATGACTGCAGACTTCAGATTTATACATTATTGAAAATACTTAGATGAGTACACAATGATGAAAATGTTGGACATAGACTATTCCAGAAAACAGGTGCTTTGAATACTTTTTAGCATGATTGACTTCTCCAAGTGGTTATAATCTCAGTTCTGCTGAGAATTCTGTAAATGCCACTTAGGTATCTTATTGTTATATGCCGGGTTAAAATTTATTTCCAATAAATTAATGGAAAAATACGTACACTAACCTAATTAACCTCAAGTGGTATAGAAAGAACTTACCTATACAGAATTCAGATACGCCATAGTCTCACTGAACCAGAATATCTAACAAAACTGGAAATGAGCAGAAAAGACCTAACTTCAGGGAAACTGAAATAAGTGTGACAAAACCAATCCTCCTCTCAGAGCCCATTTATTCATATTTTCAAACATTTTCAAAAAGTCCAATTTTCCATTCTCTGTAGCCAAAGTTGGCCACTTGAAATGATTTGGAACCCAACTTGGAATGTCTTATCTCTTTTAAAAATATAACTTTTAAAATTTGGTGTTATGTTTTCTTGGAACTTGTAAGATTGCATAATGAGAGATTATGTTCTCTTATTCAGAAGACTTCGAAGACTTTCATTCCAAAAGCAACATACCAACCATCTGACTAGTTTTCAAGGACTAAAATATGCTGTTATGCTTTCCTTCAGCTAGAAAAGAGGTGACCCTGACTGTCCCATCTCTGGATAGAGCTATGAAAGCAAGGGCTGGGCATTTCACTCTGTGCACACCTATCACAACATTGAGTTAGGCATTTGTATTTTTTATGCCGGCACTGGCGACATTGAAGAAGATTGGGGTGGACATTTTAGCCCATCTATAAACCTCTACAATTCTCCCATTACTTTCCATGGAACTACCATGATTTGGGGAAAATCATATGAAATAATCCTTTCTTCATACCTTCATTTTAGATGCAGTAGTATCCTGGTTATACCAAAGCATTTGTCTTTCAGGTGTTTGAGAAATGCACATAACTTTCATGTCATGTGATAACTATGTCTTTACTAGGAACCCAAGGACAGTGTAATACCTAATACAACATATGTAATGTCTTTGATGTAAGATACTGCATGTATGGCTCGGGACATCTGGAGGGTCAGCTGGAAGTCCCTTTCCCTTGGTTCCCTAGCTCCCACTCTCTTTCTCTCCTCCAGGGTCCAGGCTTTATCCAGCAGCTAGTCCTTTGATCTCTTCTAGTTTCTGCCAGAGGAGTACAGTGACTCTTTCTTCTTTGGAGCTTAACACTGACAAAAAATAAAAACAAGGTCATCTCCTGTTAATGCTCATGGCATTTATACACTAAAACATCCCTCCTCACCAAGGGTGAAGTTGAAAGGATTAAAGAAATGAAAGAGATAACCATGTTCCATTCACATTCATTTTCACCAAAAATTTCAAGGTATGAAAAGGACAAGGATCTTACTAACGTCAAGCCGTTTTGCATTCTATAAAGTACAGCATGAATCTGGTAGAACTTATTTCAACAGCAGCTTTTGTTACCTGTTATTAAAGACAGCAAAGCCTTGGCTTTGAGACTATAGCGTCAAATGGCAGTGGAGGTGATAAGCCTTTCCTGTGAGATGTGACATATTTCCAAATGTAGAGATTTCCTCCATATTTGCAGACTGACACATATAATTGTCTCCTGAGATAGAGCATCAAGCAATGTCTTGTTGTTGTTTAAAAGGTTTAATTTCTTTTCTCAAAAAACATACATAAAGTTATGTTTTTGAAAAGTTTGCTTTCTCAGTGAAAATCCCTAACCTAACAAAATTTGGGTTAACAGTGAAAATTGACTTCTAGATAGGTCTCCATTTTAAGTATTTATTCTGATCAAATATATCAAACTTAAAAATTTATAATTACTACATAAAACTGAAATTTAATAGCCAATATCACCTCTTCAAAAAGAATTCCTAGTGTGAACCACTTGGCAATGTTTTCACAACGTCCTATGCCTATTAGAGGCTATAGGATTTTTTTTTCTTTATTTAGAACAAGTGAGATGAAATAGTTGTTATTCTTATTTTGATGTTCTTGAAGGGCAGATCAAATGAAGCTTATCCACAATAATAATGATTGATGAGCTTCATCTAATGATAATCCTTAATACCTTTGAGAACAATCCCAATAGATGCAAACAGCAACAAAGTTCCTGCTCAGTGAAGGGCATTGTGAGTACACAAAATGTGTGCAATTAGTAATGTGTGTAAAAAAAAGAAAAAAAAAAAAGTATGTCAATTGCAGCACAGCATAAAGGAAAGACAGCTGACATTGTAATTTTTAATTCCTGGGAGTTTCCCCCAGCTGTGCCAGTTAAGGAAAATGGACATTGGAGAATTTCACTAATTTCTGCGAAACTTAGAATCCACATGTATAAAATGAGCACTTGCTTAATTGTTTCTTTTCTCTCTTGATTTTATGTTTTTTTTTTTATTTTTAAACGTTTATTTATTTTTGAGAGACTGAGAGCACGAGTGGGGGAGAGGCAGAGAGAGAGAGGGAGACACAGAATCTGAAGCAGGCTCCAGGCTCTGAGCTGTCAGTGCAAACACAGGGCTCAGACTCACAAACCAGGAGATCATGACCTGGGCCGAAGTCGGACACTTAACCAACT
This sequence comes from Panthera leo, assembly GCF_018350215.1. Taxonomy (NCBI): domain Eukaryota; kingdom Metazoa; phylum Chordata; class Mammalia; order Carnivora; family Felidae; genus Panthera; species Panthera leo. The sequence goes on along the minus strand of NC_056682.1, from coordinate 87,275,710 downwards.
GAGACACCCAGGTGCCCCTTGATTTTAAATTCTATAAGGTTAGAGATCTTGTCTTTCTGGTTCATCAAGTGTCAGGCATAATGCCTGGCTTTTAGTAAATGCTGAATAAATATGTGATGACTAAAATTATTCAGGGGCACCTGAGTGGCTCAGTCAGTTGAGCATCCGACTTCAGCTCAGGTCATGATCTCACGGTTCGTGAGTTCGAGCCCCACATCAGGCTCTGTGCTGATGGCTCAGAGCCTGGAGCCTGTTTCAGATTCTGTGTCTCCCTCTCTCTCTGCCCCTCCCCCACACAGGCTCTGTCTCTCAAAAACAAATAAATGTAAAAAAAAATTTTTTTAAAGAAAGACTAAAATTATTCAGCTTTCGGTAAATACCTACTGTGTATTTCCTGTGGTCCAGGTAATGTTCTAGTTGCCTAGTTGCTGGGTATGAGATTGTAGGGTGCATGGTTAGAAAACAGAGAAAAATCTTTGCCTTTGTGGGGCTTACATTTCAATCAACAAAGCAAGTAAGCAAAAGAGATGCCAAAAAAATAAAAAGTTAAAGTTGGAAGGGAAGTTAGGAAATGTTGGATGATAGAGACGTTTGGTGAAATTTTAGTCAGGATTGCTAGGGAAGTCCTCGGTGAGAAGGTGACTTTCAAGCAAAAACCTGAAGAAAGTGGGCTGCTACCCACATGACCATCTTGGAAGTGACAATTCCAAGCAGAAGGGACAAAAAGTATGAAAACCCTGAGGCAGGATTTTCAAGAAAGAAGCACAGGGCCAGGGTCGTTTATGGAGCAACATGCATGGAGGGAGCGAGGATGAAGTCAGAGAGGTAAAGGGGAGGCAAAAAATCACAGGACTTGAAAGTTACAGCAAGGGCTTTGGCTTTGATTGTGAGAGACAGGAAGCTGCTGGAAGGTTCTGAGCAGAGGAGTGACATGAGCTGACCCATATTTGAATAGGATCACTCTGGCTGCTGTGTTAGTAATAGACTACAGGAAGACAAGGACAGAAGTCATATAAACACCTACCTCATAGCACTTTTGTAAGGACTACTCGGAAATACATGTGGAGAGCCCAGTGCAGACGCAGCCCTAATTGTTCTTCCTCACCAAAGAAGAGCTGTTATCATTCTCACAGATAATGTTTGTGCTCTCCCTCCAGACACACACACCGGGGTTCTGCGTGGTCACTGTTAACAACCCCAAGAGACCCTACCTCCTTTTTGGCAGCCTGGGAGATGGGTTATTGAATTTAAAATGAGCCACAATAACCAATGGACTTCCAAAAGAGATGGCCCTAAAATCTAATCTAATAGAATTCTTCAGGCAAAGTGGAGTAGTCGCCCTACTTAGCATCCCTGCCTGGAACCAAAGGATCTCATTCACTTCCTGGTGAGGCATCAAAGGGTTGTGAGGACACTGGGAATTTAGCTTTTATCAAATGTTTATATCTAAATTCCATGGTGCTAGCATCAAAGAGCAGCCATTCGCATCAACATCTACAGCAAAACACACAGAGGTGCGTTACACTCACGCCGTGTCTAATACATTTTGGAAAGCCAAAAGCTACATGCAACATGACAAAATCCATGAACCTTAATTAAATTTCTCCTTAAAATCCCACCACTGAACTTTAAGGTGTTTTATTCTTTGAAGATATAACCGCTTAATTTTATTTCTGCTTAATAAAAAAAAAAAAGAATCCAACAATTTGAGGGGAGCTGTTCAAGCGGTCCTGACCTTGCAAATAACCAACTGAGCAGGTGGTGTTTCCCTTCGCTTTCTCTCCCCTTCCTGCTCACAGATGTTAAAAGACTCTTTTTTCCTATAGCTGCCCTCACTTTAGTGCTACTTCTGGGAGAGTTTGTAGCAATTAATTCTTTTCTGGTGAATATAATTTATTGTCACATTGGCTTCCATACAATACCCACTGCTCATCCCAACAAGTGCCCTCCTCCCTGCCCATCACCCACTTTCCCCTCTCCCCCACCCCCCATCCACCCTCAGTTTGTTCTCTGTACCTAAGAATCTCTTGTGGTTTGCCTCCCCCGCTCTTTGTTTATAACTATTTTTCCCCTTCCCTTCCCCCATGGCCTTCTGATAAGTTTCTCAAGATCCACATATGAGCGAAAACATATGATATCTGTCCTCTGACTTATTTCACTCAACATAATACCTTCCAGTTCCATCCACGTTGCTGCAAATGGCATGATTTCATTCTTTCTCATTTGTAGCAATTAATTCAGTATCAGTTTACTGAGGATCTATTTTGTATCAGGTGCTATTCTAGGTGCTAATGATGCAGCAGGGAACCAAACAAGACATTGCTCTCTGGGAACTTACCTTCAAGTGCCAGCTGGAGATTAAAGAAGAGGAGACGAAGGTAAGAAAGAATAACTCACATCCAGGTCCTCCCTTTCACTACATTGCTCCATCCCCAATCACTTTCATCTGGTGGCCTTTGGTAGACACCAACAATAGCATTGTCTGGAAAAGAAAACACTTGAGGACAAATCAGGGCTTTCCTCTGAAATGCTGATGAATCATGTCTTACCTCTAGGAGATCTAAGCACACACCACATCACGTATGTGCATTTGTGTTTGAATATGAAGTACTGAGCCGAAAGGAGGAAATATTTGTTCAAAGCCAATAAGTAAAACTCAGTAATATTAGCTTTTAATTTTTTAATAAAACTTTAGAAACTTTGTAATTTTAAATGAAATTTTTGAAGCTTTCGAATTTTCCCTTTAATTATATTTCTACACATTTTAGTTTGTTTCCACAGTTACTGCATTATCCAGAGCTACTATTTTTCAGACGACGTTTACTAGAATTACCCACCATAAAAGGCATTTTTTGGTTGCCTTCTCTGCATCTTTTCCCCATTCTACTTTCCTATCGCAACTTAAATTTTATTCAGTTATCCCTTCCCATTTATGATGTCAGGCAAGGTGACATCCCTGATTCCAGGGTAATTCATGGTCAGCCTCAGCCAATCAAGTTAGGGCATTCCATGGAGGTGCCAATGCTTTAGGAATGGACATGTGGCCTAAATTGGCTTAATCAGACTGAATGGAAGATTGCCGTGGTTAAAGGAGAAGTTGTTTTCTTTCTCTCTCTCTCTCTCTCTCTCTCTCTCTCTCTCTTCTGCTAAATAAAAAGAGATTAGAATTAACTCCATAGGAGACAGAACCTGAGCCCACTATTAAGAGCCCACCATTGCTCTTAAATGAAGCAAACCTGAGGCTATAGCAGATGATCAATTTGTTTACTGCCTAAGCCCATCTGAGCAGGTACACTGCTACTTGCAGCCCAAAACATTCTATCAGGTACACACTGGAATTGTCACAGCTCTGGGCAAATTCAGGCTTTTTGTAGTTCAGATTCCAAGCAGGAAGAGACTCTTCACATCACAGTCTTTTTAAACCACTCTTGTTTCTATGGCATGAAGAAAGAAAGCTGTGCCAGAATACAGAAGTTTGATCCGGGCAGAGAACACACACCCAGAACGTTCAGGCTAGACTTTAACACTACAGACCCCCTGTACTCTGGGCTTACTTTGAATCCTCAAGGATGGAATTTTAAACAATTGCATGAGTAAAGATCATATTATAGCAATAGGGTTTTGAAACAGAAGTCCTACAAACAGATTACCTGGGTAGGATGAGAACAAGGTAGGGCATAGGGAGGATCTCGATAGGATTATACTGGTTCTGTTCCTTAGTGAAGAGGAGACAGATAAGAGAAACTCCCGTATATCTTGTATATTCTATTATACTATAAAATATATCCAGCATGCATGTGTAGTAAATTGCATTGTTTTTCTTACAGACTATTCAGTCATTCTCAGCAGATCCTACTTTTAAACCCACAAATAAATTCCTAGTATTGCTATCTTTAGACATATTGATGGAGTAAATTCTCTCTCTAGTACATTGCTTGCAAAAATGGTTGCATCAATTTCTCCCATTTTTAAAAGCATATGCCTTTATAAAAATGATTTTGCTGCTCTTCTTCTCAAGGTGGAGCTATTTTCCCTCCCCCCTGGCCGTTAGAACCAATGGAATGCAGTAGAAGTGTTGTTGTAGGACTTAGAGCCTCAACTTTAAGAATCCCTTGCAGCTTCCTCTCTTATCCTCTTGCTGCTCTGAGACTGCCAGGTAAGGAAGCCTAGCTAGCTTTCTTGGGGTTGGCCCATGATGAGAGAGAGAAGGAGATCTGTGGGAAAAGGCCCAGTCATCTCTATTGGGACTCAGACATGTTTCTGAGACCATCCAGGACTATCAGTCCCCCATCAAAACGCCACTGACAGAAGTTGCACTGATGACAGACATCTCATGAGACCCTGCAAGAGTACCACTCAGCTGAGCCCAGCCTGGATTATAGATCTGTGAGCAAATGAATTATTGACATCTCAAAGTTTGTGGTCGAAACTGATACAACCTCCCCATCTGTTAAAGTCAGGATTCTGGTGCATAATCAAGTAAAGGACACTCCTTGTAGGATTCTATCTAAAGGAAGCTTTCTTTTTCTACTTGGATATGCAACATGTTATATTACAAAAGTATCTTAGAAAGGCTGAGAGGTGTTTTTTAGGAAAGAGTCATCCTGGAAGGAAAACAATCTCTGTCTCAATGGAAGGTCCAGTTCTTTCCATTCTATAACTATGACACTTTCCCTAGCCCTCACACCTGTCCCACTTGCCTGCCATATGTCACAGGAAATATGGTCCTTGATTGGAGCACAGTATTTGATATCTCCAGAGATTCTGCATATTTACATTTAAAATTATTCTAAGAGAACAAAAATTGTATACCTTATCACATTTACGGGCATAGATTTTTACTAATAGAGATTATAAATACAGTTATTTGCAGTATAAGTGGAAAGCAGACTGTTTTTAAGGGCTGGTGCCAAAGTCATCATGGAACTACCTCTAACTTACTATCGGAGACTTATTTACCATAATTGACTTTCTCGTTGTTTTACCTTGTCTTTGACCCAGTACACACTAGCATGATGCTCCTGAATTTAAAAGAGAAAATGATTAATGTGGCAAGAGCAGAGACAGTCAAGCTCATGTACACCATTGGGGACCTAGGAGAAGCCTGATAAATAATAAACACTGCCACCTCTCACACTCTGACTCCCCCTTTCACTGCGCCTTTCAGGCAGCTTTTTAAATGAGAGGTCACTTATTTTAAACCAAATACACCTCTGTGCTTTTTGAAACTTATTTATGCCATGGTCAGGAAAAAAATATTTACATTTGAAAATGCTGAACCATAAAACTCTAGCCACAGGAAAGGTTACCTGTATAAAAAAAAAAAGAAGTTTGTATCAATATAATTTCCATAATCATTTTTTTTCCTTTCGTAAAATAATTCTTGCCTCTGCTTTGCCTTGAGAGACTAGCTCATGGGTAGTCTCAAGTTTCTCTGATAAATTTCTCATGCTCATGCTCATGCTCAAATTTCTCTGAGACAATTCCCAAATCAAAAATCTTTGGGGTTGAATGTAAAAATCGTTTAACTACAAGGGGAAATAAAGTAAATCAATTCTGGAAATATAGATGATTGAAGAACAATGATTTTGTAAAATTAAAGAACATTAATAGACTTCAAAATAATTCTGTGTAGGATGTTCAGACTTAGAAATGGAATATCCAGTTTCTAAAACTTTGGCAATCAGGAGTTAATGAATACTATAATTCACTTTTGTTTCAATGGATCATTTATATCTCCCTCCCACTATTACCTATTATCTTTTTATCCTATTGCTGTTCCTTGGATCTATGCTGATAGCTGTTAGTTTACTAGAAATTGTGCTCTCTCTTTCTCATAAGCAGTAAAGTTAGTTAAGGCACAGGGAATTAGGTGCTGTGGAAAATACAGCTAACATATCATTGAGTATCTTAACAGAAAAATGTAATAAATGGCATATGGAGGAAGAAAGATGGGGAATGAGGAGGTGAGAGAGCACCATCGTAAGGGTCTCATTGGTACCTAGATAATTGGGCTGGAGTTAACACTTATGTTTTGTTAGCTTCCTACTTCATTCAAAGTTACCAAGATTATTCTATTTCAGTGGTAGCTGAGTTATCATTTGCCTCCTCCCCCATCCTGATGGGAAGTTGCAAATCTGAATCTCTATTAATAAATTTATGGTAACCATGAGAAATGCACTGGGTTTAAATCTCAAATATGCCCTGTAACACCAGGTCATTTAAACCCACTTATTTTCAGCTTCTCTGTCTATAACATGAAATCACAATACAATACAATAACATGGGTGGCAACCCTCACTCTTGACACAAAGTAAATACTTCACCTGTGCCTGAGGATGGCCATGGTACATGCTATGTCTCTTTGAGGAAATCATTTCATGTATTCTTTCTTTTATCCTTCTAGTCATTTAAGTATTTACTGAGCACCAAATATATAGCAGAATTTGAACCAGGTGTTAGAGATACATGACATACTACCAATCCCTAACTTCAAGGAACTCTCAGTTGAATAGGATGCTCCCAAGGGGTCTTCATAATTTGTTCAGACTTCTCATCTCATTTGTACCTTCATACTTGAGACTTATGGATCACTAGAACAGATTTTAAGGCAATAGTCATTTTCTCAGAATTACTCCAGCCAAAACTTAATTTTTATTCTATAGCAGCCAATATAGTGAAACACATAGAACAAAGGAATTTAATGTTCACAACAAATAATAGAATATGTATATTTACACTAACTTTTTGAATCTTCAGATATAATAAAAAGGAATCCCCCTTTTGATAGTCCTTTCTTAAGACAGTACCCAATTCCTTCCAGTTCCCCTTGGGTATGATTTTAGGCCCACCTGCATCAAAGTTAACATCACTAAGGGGATACCAATAGAGAGAAACAGAAAAGGAAGAGGCCAACATAATATTTTACTATTTTGTGATATTAGAAAATAAAAGATGAACAGTCCTTCCAATATCTTTTAGGTGACTGAGTTCAGGTAGAAAGAATTATTACTTATCTACTTATTTCTTGCTTTGCCCCTACAAAATAGATTGGCATATGGATTCCAGGAGGGCATCATGTCTAGCTCAACAATGAGTATAGGGAGAAACAAGGAATCTGAAAAGAACATAAACAAACCTCCATAAATATAGCCAGCTGATTTTTGACAAAGAAGAGCAATAAAATGAAGCAAAGATAGTTTATTCAATAAAGGGTGCTGGAACAACTGGACATCCATATGCAAAAAAAAAAAAAAAAAATTAATCTAGACACAGACCTTACCCCTTCACAAAAATTAACTCAACCTGTTAAACTCAATGTAAAATGCAAAACTATAAAACCCCTAGAAGATAACATAGGAGAAAATCTAGATGATCTTGGGTTTGGTGATTCCTTTTTAGATATAACACCAAAGACATAATCCATAAAAGATTTATAAGCTAGACTTCATTAAAATATTTTTTAAATCTACTCAGTAAAAGACAATGTCAAGAGTATTAGAAAACAAACCATAGACTAATAGAAAATATTTATAAAACACATATCTGATAAAGAACTTACCTGGGGCGCCTGGGTGGCGCAGTCGGTTAAGCGTCCGACTTCAGCCAGGTCACGATCTCGTGTCCGTGAGTTCGAGCCCCGCGTCAGGCTCTGGGCTGATGGCTCGGAGCCTGGAGCCTGTTTCCGATTCTGTGTCTCCCTCTCTCTCTGCCCCTCCCCCGTTCATGCTCTGTCTCTCTCTGTCCCAACAATAAATAAAAAACGTTGAAAAAAAAATTTAAAAAAAAAAAGAACTTACCTAACTCTTAAAACTCCACAATAAGAAAGGAAACAACCTAATTAAAAATGGGCAAAGACCTTTACAGACACTTCACCAAAGATGATATGCAGATGTCAAATAAGCATATGAAAAGATGCTCCACATCATTTGTCATCAATAAAATGAATATTAAAATAAGGAATTACCACTATATATCTATTAGAATGGCCAAAATCCAAAACACTGACAATGCCAAATGCTGATAAGGATATTGAGCAACAGGAACTCTCATACATTGCTTGTGGGAATGCAAAATGATACAGCCATTTTAGGAAACACTTTGGTGGTTTCTTACAAAATGAAACATCCCTGTTACCATGTAATCCAGTAGTTGTGATCCTTGCTATTTACCCAAAGGAGTTGAAAACTTATGTTTACACAAAAACCTGAACATGGATGTTTATAGAAAATTTATTCCTAATTGTCCAAACTAGGAAGCAACCAAGATGTCCCTCAGTCAGTGAATGGATAAACCATGGTATATCCAGAAAATGGAGTACTATTCAGCACCAAAAAGAAATGAGCTATCAAGCCATGAAAAGACATGGTGGAATCCTAAATGCAAACTACTAGTAAGTAAGTAAAAGAAGTCTATTTGAAAAGTCTACATGCTATATGATTCTAACTATATGACACTCTGGAAAAGACAAAACTGTGGAGAAAAGAAAAAGATCAATGTTGCCAGGGCAGGAGGGAGAGATAAACAGGTAACAGAGGACTTTTAGGACTGTAAAAATACTCTGTATGATATTATAATAATGGATATGTCATTATACATTTGTCCAAATCCATTAAATATACATCACCAAGAATGAATCCTAAATAAACTATGTACTTGGGGTGATTATGTGTCAATGTGGGTTCTTTCTTGCTAAAAATGTACCATTCTGGTGAGTGATGTCAATAATGGGGGACACTATGCATGTGTGGGGGCAGAGGGTGCATGGGAAATCTCTATATCTTCCTCTCAATTTTACTGTAATCTAAAACTTTAAAATTTGAAGTATTTAATAAACAACATAAATATGACAAATCTACTCATTTTGGTATGTGGTTAACAAACTCACTACATATTTTGAACTTTCTTTATTAAACATCAAGTTTTAGTATTTACCAAATATCTGGAACTAAAACTCACTAGTTTAGGATGCCTGGGTGGCTCAGTTGGTTAAGGTCTGACTTCGGCTCAGGTCATGATCTTGCGGTTTGTGGGTTCGAGCCCCACATCGGGCTCTGTACTGACAGCTTGGAGCCTGGAGCCTGCTTCAGATTCTGTGTCTCCCTCTGTCTCTGCCCCTGACTCCTCATGCTCTGTCTGTCTCTCAGCAATAAAATACGCATTAACAAATTTTTTTTTCTAACTCATTAGTTTTTAGTTTTAAATGAAATGACTGATAAATTACATTTAAATATGTAATACTAATGAAGAAGGCATGCAGGGGAGTACCTTACTAACCCTATTCTCTTAATTTATCGTTCTAATTAGAACATCACATCTCATCACTTTTTACACCAACCACTAATTTTTCAAATGCTGTTCATAGGGAAGTCTGAATGATACCCAGCACCAGCACATGTTGAAAAAGCTAAGATTGACTAGGTAATTTTAAGTCACTGGGGAAAAGACAGGGAGATTGTTCCAAGGCAACAAAATTAGAAAATTCATTGACACAAAACTCAATGTTCCTGAACTGAAACTCTAACACAGACTAACTAGACTCCAACAGGGAAGATATGGATTAAAGGCATGAGGCTTTCTTTTTGGAACCAAAACAGTCAGTTGATTCAGTCAATGAAGGGGTGGGAAAAGCCAATTGTATCATTTATTGATCTGGAACAGAGTTAAGTCAATCAAAACAATCAATCCTGTTAGTCCACACACTGAGGGGAAAAGCAGAGTTAATTACCAGGGACTCTATATTAAAAACAAAACAAACTTTTGTTCTATTATGGATAGCTGACATATGCAAGTATTTTTCATGATTTATTCTAAAATATGCATTAGTTTGGGGCGCCTGGGTGGCTCGGTCGGTTAAGCGTCCGACTTAGGCTCAGGTCATGATCTCACTGCCCGTGAGTTTGAGCCCCGCGTCGGGCTCTGGGCTGACAGCTCAGAGCCTGGAGCCTGTTTCAGATTCTGTGTCTCCCTCTCTCTCTGCCCCTCCCCTGTTCATGCTCTGTCTCTCTCTGTCTCAAAAATAAATAAACGTTGAAAAAAAAAATTTTTTTAATAAAATATGCATTAGTTCACTTAGAATAAAGAGATGCCATTAAAACTACTAGTGAACAACACTTACTTTCATCTAAATGAACCATATGGGGTTTATCCCCTCTCTTTTATACATAAACACAAACAAATACACACATACTAGTCAAATATGTCAGCCTGAGGAAAAATTAATTGCTCTAATCGATTTTGCAAATTGAACAAATTCTTATCCGATGTTTCCACTAGTAACCCTTAACCTCCTTTTAAGGCTCCCAGTCCACTTTCAGAATCCGATGACACTCTTCTTAGAAAAAATATGACACATACACACACTCTCAAATGCACAAAATTGCATGTCAATTTCAGGGATTTCACAGATTCTGATTCATTTACTCTGGGTTAAGAACCCCTGTGTCATGTACCTGGAACTGAGCTAGACACTGAAGTCCTGAACAAGCAAGACAGGTCCCCATGTTTGAAGACATGAAACAAAATTATATGATCAGGGGAAATAAAGCTTGATTACCCTGGAACAGAATGCGAAGTCAGAAGACAAATGGTGGGCAGGAGTCAGGGCACATATAAAGGACATGAAGGCCACACGTGTCAGGTTAACGAATTTAGACAAGATTCTCTAGCCTAGTGTTTCTTGGTGTGATCCAATAACATTTACAGACAATCGCCGGAGTGATTTGTCAAAATCTTTAGGGAGGGGCCCAGGAAGATGCATTTATTCAATGTATGCTGATGCATACATTGCTTTTACAACCATTTTTTACAACCATTTACAACAAACTTTTACAACCATTGCTTTGGGCTGAGGGAGGAGACATGGTTAGTGAGAAGGTAATGTCAGCACAAAAGGTTCTAAGGAGGGCTGGAGATGATGACAAGATTTTCATTTTAGATAGAACAACCTGCAGGCTGCAGAGGATAGGTTTAATGATGCCAGAGTAAAGGGTGGAGACTAGGCTCAAGGTTACCATTGTAGTCAGCCTGGGAAGAGATGCTGTAACATAAAGCAGGAGTTGTGAAGACTACAGAGACATGGACGAGTCTCAGGCAGTAAAAATTATCAGGCTATACCATGGAGAAGTAGAGAGAGGGAATCAATGACCACTCAATGTTTTTGGCTTGGGGCACTAACTAGATGGCATAATTGCCACTAGGATAGGACACTTGTATGAAGAGAAGATTTACGATGAAAAAATAGAGCTGGGATTTGGATTGTGAGATGCTTAGAGAAAATCTAAGTGGAGAAACACACAGATCTGGACTTTAGTGGAGGCATCGATGCATACATAACTTCAGATACTTTTCTCAGTAAGTCTTTTCTCCTGGAATGATTCCCTCTGAGGAAGACACCTCCTCTCTGGGCAGCAGACGGCAGGCATTCCAGGAACCCAGTGGGGGGAGATGGTGGGGTATCTCATCAGTCGCTTCATCCTCCTGTGTTCAGGCCAGATCTTACTCCATGTTCTACGTTGCCTGGGTCCCGAAGTCCAAAGCCACTTTGGCTCAGCTCTCCTGTGGCTCCTCCAAGCCTTCCTGGGACTCAGCTTTCTTTTTGTCACCATTCTCTATGCCAGTATTGTCTTCCTCATCTTTGGCAACTCAGTTTCTACTGCCCTGCCACCTGTCGATCCCCAAAATAGTATGGTTTGGGTTCCAGGTATCTCCTAGTTTCATAGAGAAAAGTGTTTGTGTCTTTCTGTTCCTTCCTCCTTGTTATTTGGGAAGTGGTTTCTGAAAGGAAGGATGGAGGGGGGCAGAAAAATCTTTGTCATTCTAAATTTAATTGCAATTGTCTTTAACATAACATGGACATTTATTTCATTAGTATTCCATTAGTAATATAACATATATATTTACTTCATTGACTCAACAATCCTATTTCTAAGAATCTATCCCAAAGAAATTCTCATTTTAAGGACATAATAATGCATGTACACTGATGCATGTTTTTCCCATCAAGGGGAAAAAAGAAGCAATCATAACAATCACCAAAAAGGGAGTGGTTAAGTAAATTATGGAACATTCATACAATGTAATATTATATACCGGGTAAAAAAAAAAAAAAAAAAAAAAAAAAAAAAAAGAGGTAAACCTAAACATTAAAACTAAGGAAACCATATTTTGTGAAAACGTTCCTGCCTGCAACTTATCACCTAAAGAATAATTATTAATGTCTCAACTAATAAAAAACTCAGAGGGAAAGAAGTGACACCTTATGCCCCATAGTACCAGTTAAACAAGTAAAACAAGAAAAAGTATTAAGCATTAGTGACAGTTGAATAAGACCAAAAAGCTATAAAATATGATCATATTGGAAAAAAGCAAAAATAATGTTTTCAGAATTGGGCTATGAAGACAGAATTAAATCAAGAGAAAGTCTAAATTAATACTGCACCTGGAGATATTGCCCTATCAGATAGCAAAACATACTAAAATATTCTACTAATTAATATAGTATAGTATCATGCAGAAATACAAAACAAGCCAATAGAATAGAATATGGTTTGGAAGCACACTCACATATAATGAGGATCCTAGTTATAAAATTTATAATGAAGTTGATATTTCAAATTAGTGGGGAACATGAGCTATTCAATAATTGACATAGGAGAAAGTCATCTATTTGTAAGGGAACAAGTTAAGTTCCACAATGAGAGCTGCAGTATTGCACACGGCTTTTACAGATTGCAGATGGATTAAAGAATTAAATTTGTATGTGCATGTGTTAGAGGAAAATACAGGGGAATATTTATATAATTTCAGAATGTAAAAGGCTTCCCTAAGTAAACCATAAAACAAAAAAAGAAAAATCATTTTTCCTTAGAGAAAAACTGACAATTTAGAGCTTGTTAAAATTAAAAGCCTTTTCATTTTGTTGATTGTTTCCTTTGCTATACAAAAGCTTTTTAGTTTGATATAGTCCCATGTGTCTATTTTCACTTTGTTGCCTGTCCTTTGGTTCATGTCCAAGAAATCATTGCCAAGACCAATGTCAAGAAACTTTTCTCTGACCTTTTCCTTTAGAAGTTTTACAGTTTCAGATCTTACATTTAAGTCTCTAATCCTTTTTGAGTTAATTTTTGTGTATGGTGTCAGAGAAGGGTCCTATTTCATTCTTTTGCATGTGTATATCCAATTTTCTCACCACAATTTATTGAAGGGACTGTCAATAGTATCACTTCATCATTGTGTATTCTTGGTATCTTTATTAAACATCAAATATACATGCGTGGGTTTCGGAGGGGTGCATCTATTCTGTTCCAGGGGTCTATACATCTTTTTATGCTAGTACCATATTGTTTCGATTACTGTAGTTTTGTAATATACTTTGAAATCAGAAAGTATGATGCCTCTGGCTTTGTTCTTCTTACTAAAAATAGCTTTGGCTAGATAGAATCTTTTATGGTTTCATATGAATTCTAGGATTTTTTTTTCTGTTTCTATAAAAAATGCATTGAGATTTTGATAGGGATTGCATGAATATGTAGATCACTTTGGGTAATATGAACATTTGAATAATATTAATTCTTCCAATCCATGAACATGGAATATCTTTCCATGATGATCTGCTTTAATCTCTTTAGCCAGTTTATCGTTTTTAATGGGCAAGATTTCCACCTCTTTGGTTAAGTTTATTCCAAAGTAATTTAATGTTTATACCATGGTAAATGGGATTGTTGTCTTAATTTCCTTTTTTGGATAGTTCACTATAGGTATGTAGAAATGCAAGTAAAAAGCTTCTGCACAACAAAGGAAGCAATCAACAAAATGAAAAGGCAACTATGCAATGTGAAATATACCTGTAAGCCATGTTAGTATTCCAAAATATATAAGGAACTCTTAAGAATCAATTTGGTAAAATTGGTAAAAAACCAAATAACCTAATTTAAAAATGGGCAAAAGACCTGAATAGACATTTTTCCAAAGAAGACGTACAAATGGTCAACAGGTACATAAAAAAACTAACATATCACTGATCATCAGGGAAATGCAGATCAAAACCACCATGAGATATCACCTCACATTTGTTAGAATGGATGTATTTTTTAAAAGTGTTCACAAAGTTTGGGATAAAGGGAACCCTACTGCACTGTTGGTGGGGATGTAAATTTGTTCAGGCACTATGGAAAACAGTATGAAGTTTCCTCAAAAAAATTAAAAACAGAACTACCATATGATCCAGCAGTCCCACGTTTGGTTATATAGATATATATCCAAAGGAATTGAAATCAAGGTCCTGAAGAGGTATCTGCTTCCATGTTCATTGCAGCGTTGTTCACAACAGCCAAGGTATGGAGGAATCTAAATGTCCATCAATTAATGAATAGTGGTATACCCATACAATGGAACATTATTCAGCCTTAAGAAAAAAGAAGAAAGCGCTGCCATTTGCGACAAAAGAGATGAACCTAAAGGACACTATGCTAATGTGAAATAAGCCAGATACAGAAGGATAAATACTACATGATACCATGATATGATAAATAGAAAATAGTCAAACTCACTGAAGCAGAGAGTGGAATGGTAGCTGCCAGGGGCTGAGAGCAAAGGGAAACGGGAAGTTACTAATCGAAGGGTACAAAATTTCAGTTATGCAAGATGAATAAATCCTAGAGATCAACTGTACAGTGTTCCTATAGTCAACAGCACCACATTATATACTTAAAAAGTTGCCAAGAGAATAACTCTTATATTGTGTGCTTATCACTAATAATAGTAATAATAAGGAAGACAGGCAAAAACTTTTGGAGGTGATAGATATGTTTATGGCATGGACTGTGGTGATGGTTTCACAGGTATATACTTATCTCCCAACTCATCAAGTTGTATACATTAAATGGATACAGCTTTTTGTATATCAATCATATCTCATGAAAAGTGAGATTCAAAGATATTTAAAACTTTTTTTAAATATCTTTACAACAAAAGTCTCCAAAAACAAGGTTGGATATAAACGGCGGATGGAGAGAAACATCCAGAACATATTTTATAAAAGCTTAATGTCTACCATATATAAAAATTATTTGCCCATCAGTTAAGAAAAGTCAAACAACCCAATAGAAATTAAACAAAGCAAATAAAGACACAATTCCCAGAAGAACCAAAACTGGCCAATAAACTTATGAAAAGACACCACCTCACTGGTGATCAGGGAACTATGAAGTTTTAAAATAGAAAATTTATTTAAGGTCAGAACACTTAACATGAGATCTTCCCTCTTTACAAATTTTTAGGTACACAATACAACATCATTAACAGACACAATGTTGTACAGCAGATCTAGAACTTAGTCATCTTGTGTAGCTGAAATATTATACCCACTGAAAAGCAATGCTCCACTTCTTAATTCCTCATCTCGTATTGGCAACAGTTACAGACATCTTAAATGGGGGTGAGGAAGGCAAGTCCTTTTACACCTCTGGGAAGAGTATAAATTAATGAAATCTTTTAGGAAGGCAATTTCAGGGATGAAATTCAAGGCATTTAACATCTAATGTGGCACAGGCCTTGACTCATCAAACCACATGCCAGGTATAACCAATTGATAATGTCCTGGCAACAGTCTTCCCAATACATACCAGCTGAATATCAACCCCACGAGGATTTACCTAGCCTTAAAGTATACACGCCCTTTGATGTAACATTTCCATTTCTAGGAATCTATTCCAAAGACATTCTCCTTTAAATTCACAAAGATATATGTACACTGATGTTTATTTCATCATTCTTTCAAACAGCTTTAAAAAAATAGAAGCAATCTTAATGATCACCAAAAATGGAGTTGTTAAATAAATTATGGCACATTCATGCCATAAAATATTATATGGCCATTAAGAAGAATGAAATGAACCTAAATGGACCAATATAGAAAAATATAGCAATATATTTAAGGGGGGGGGGGAGTCACAAGTCACAAAATAATTTATATATTTAATCCCCTGTATTTTAAAAATATGTAGGTATTTGTAGGCATAAGTATGCATATAGCATGGTGTGTATGAATACATTCTAAGGCACAGAGAAGAAGAAGCAAGGATGTGTAACACTAATTATAGGACAGAATATAGAAAAGAAGGATAGAAGGCAGAAGAGAGGCAGAGCATTTTCTTGTATACTCAGCATTGTTTGAATCATCTACAATGAGAATACATATTTTTTTAAGATATAAAAACATATATAGAAAGCCCTCAAAATATTAGACACAGTCTTCAAAATTACAGCATGACTGAAATGCACATTCACCTTTAGAAATGAAAGTCAATGTCACTTTTCAACATATAACCTAAAATGTTCAAAGCGTATAGAATAAGCCACATCTCAAGGGCAGCATTTTAAATAAAATTTACTGGACCATTTTTAAATTAGCTAATTTTTAGTTTTAAATATTTGACCTCTGGGTTTTATCCAATGTCCTTATACTCTTTTATATTACTAACTTTGTGTTTTTCTTTGAAGGGAATTCCTAGAAGCACTTAGGGAAAACAGGCTAGCTCACTTGTTAAACATGGAATAGTCTGAACCAAAAGCCCAAATGCATAATCGTCTCCATATTTTTTAGAGCAGAACATCATTTCCAATTGATATTCCTGTCCACAGTTATGGTATTTTATTTCATATTCTGTATCACTAACTCCACAAGGTGAATGGCCAGACTTCCAGTTATAAATGTCTAAGCCTAACTCTTTAAAGTCTATATAGCAACTGGACAATCTGCCATAAACATGAAACTCAGTTTTTAAAATGTTAGTTAAACAGAATTTTAAAATAACTTAGACTTATCCAACAAAAGCCTGAATACAACCAGATCTTATCCCTTGAATTCAAGAATACAACCACGTAGAGGATTTTTTATTGGGCAGCTTTCATGAGTAAGGAAAAAGCCACCGAGGTGAGGGAGGGGTCTCTTCCCTGGGAAACCTAGAACTTACAAATCCTTGTGTGCTTTGTGAGGTCACACAAAATGACCAGGGGCTCCAGTGCTGGTATATTCTGAAGAGTTATAGCCTTCACTATCAAATCTGTTCTAATTCACAGTTGGTGCTAGAACATATTTTCCTGTTATGTTTATTAAGTTTCTGTCATTTTTAACATCACTTATTCACCAAATGAACACTTTTAAAAGAGTTTCGGCAAGGAGTAAAAGAACGGCAAGACTCTCATCTCAACTTTACATCATATTCTTTCATCATGCCTACAGAACAGAAGAGTAATTTGAATACATGGAGTATATTTTCCTTAGGTAATTAGATTGTGCTTTCATTTAACTTGTCGGTTGTGTATTCTTCTTGCATTCCTTCAAGACAAATGACCCATTGCTCCCAAGGTGACAAGAATATTCAACGAATTTGGAAAAACCTAAGAAGTGATGGTTCAAGTCTAAATATGAGACAATCAAACCTCCGTTGTCCTTGCAATGAGTTTGGCACATTGATTTTGCCTCTAGTTTTAATTGTGAATTTGGCTTTTTGGTGGATTTACTGCGTGAGATTACAGTTATTCAAATAAAGGAGCTCAAATGGTGTTAATGCAGACATCTTTATGCTCTTTAGGGAGTAACGTTTTCCCTGTTATTAAATGTGATGTGGCCCTACAAGGCAGAGCCCAATACTTCTCTCTTTCCCAAGCTGCTAACATCACAGAAAATTTCAATAATCAGATATTCCAAAACCAGAAATATTTACAATTTAGGTCAGATCTTTATTCTTCTGTTGTTCCATCCTAATCCTTAAGAGACTTTGTAGAGCATCTCGGCTCATCAAATCTTTTGAGAACAAAATGTACTTTCACCGAATGCCATAAAGAGGCCTTTTGTTTCCACCGCAATTTGAAACACGATGTTCCAGAAATCAAAACTGCATAACAGAGCAAATGTTCATACCGTCTCAGCTGTTTCAGGTTATTTCTTTCAAGAGGTCATGGCTTTAAATACGCACAGGCAAAAAGCAAGATGCGTATTCAGGTGACCAAATGGAGACGGACAAGGTATACAGATAACAAGGCATGAATGGCGTACCTAACTCTAATTATTCAGAAGAGAGAATTAAGAAAAGGACATGCACACTGATACACTGCTAAATCAAGGATTATTACATTTCAGATCTAGTGTGGGTCTGACCACCGGAGGTCTGTATTTTGTCAGGTGTCTTGGCAACAAACCTGGCGGGTGGCTAGCAAATTCTGGAGAAGTGAAGACTTAGTTTTAACCCACATTCCTGATGTAGATAGCCAAATGTTGCATCACTGAGATTGTTCAGTCAGCCCTTGGAAGAGCTGGTCCCCCAATTCTTCTTCACCCAATCTTTCCAGGCTATTGCTCTTATATGGCATCAAAGCCAGTAAAAGCACATTTGAAAATGAAAAGTCTATCACATTCCACGCTTCTTTTGAAACATCAAAAAGCCACATAAAGAAGCGGTAGGACCAGAAAAAGCTGACAAGGAGCAGGACAGTGCCTGTTAGGACGGCAGGAATAGCTGGAGGTGAACCAACGTGAGGTCTATGAAAAGGCGAGTGAGAGAAAACCAGAAATTTGCTTCTGACAAGATGAAACAGCCCACAGCTGTGTCATGCTAATAAAAAGTTAATTTCAACTTTCAGACACTCTTCATGGTACTTTACAGTTCAATGGCACCAAGCTCATCCATTGCACTATATCACCTGTGGAGGCTGGGTCTGCTTACAAGCTTTTGGGATCCAAACAGAATTTGAGGAAACTATTTTCTTTCTGAAAGATGTACATGGGAATAAGAACATTTGTGATCAGGTTGGACAGCTACCCCAGAGTCCTTGCAAACCCGAGCTTTAGTCTTAAAATAAGTCCTGAACATCGACATGGGTGGATCAGGAGCTTTTCCTTAGCTATATAGTTCATGCCATCACTGTAAGAATCTGGGGATAAGCACAGTTTCATATGAAATAAAAAACATCTTAAGTTTCTTGATAAATCTGTGGTCACCCTCATGACCTACTTCTTTCAAACTGAAATAGACAGCCTACAAAACTTTTTTAAAGGCATGTCACTAAGTTTCCTGCTATGTTATTTCCTGAAACCATAAATCCAAGCTGTTATGTATACATAGAAGCTGCCTCTAGTAATCTTGTACTTGGTGATGTTTAAGAAATACAAGTAGAAAACAAAAATCCAATAATTCCTCACATGCACATCTTCTCAGTGCTATTGTGCCCTGACTTCAGAAAAAGTCATAGTGACTATTTCACTTTATAAAGTAGGATAAGCTTGGTATATAGCTTACATAGAAGTGCTATCTATGTATTTGGAATTAAAAATCCTGATGAATCTCAACTTGGTCACTGATAGTTTTATCGTAAGCAAAATATTCAACTGTATCCCAAACTACAATCTTCTGAGATAATAAAGTCTGCTCTGCCCTGCTCACCTTACAAGGGTATTTTGTTCTGAATTTATATTTCTTTAATTATGAATAAGACTGAAGATTTTTCATGTGCTTAAAAAAGACATTTTTTTTCCTCTGAACTTTCTCATATCCTTTGACTATTTTATGAGATCTGTTTATATTTTTCTTGTTGATATATAAGAACCCTGTAGGGGTGCCTGGGTGGCTTCGTCGGTTAAGTGAATGACTTTGGCTCAGGTCATGATCTCGCAGTTTGTGAGTTTGAGCCCCACATAGGGCTCTATGCTGACAGCTCAGAGCCTGCTTCAGATTCTGTGTCTCCTTCTCTCTCTGCCCCTCCCCTGCTTGCGCTCACTCTCTCTCACTCTCTCTCAAAAATAAATAAACGTTGAAAAAAAAGAACGCTGTATATACATTTTGAAGATACAGGCACATGTGCATTGCAGGTGTGGTAAAATTGGTATAAGCCTTTTTGGAACACAATTGCACATGTACAGATTTTTTAGTTTTGTCTTTCGCCTTTAATTACTGCATTTTTCCAAACAAGTTTTAATATTTTGTAGCAAAATTTATCTCTATCACTCTTGTTTTTAAATGTCTACTTAGATTGTTTCTTACTTGAGAAGGTCTTACCCTAAGGTTACTTAATTTTTTTTTTCCATGACGCCTTATCAAATTTCTATAGTTTTGTATTTTCTATTTAAAGCATACAGATCCGTTTCTCCCCTCAATAGCTAAAAAGTTTCTTAATACTGTTTAGTAAATAATCTACCTTTCTTCACTGATTTAAAATGCCACTTCTATCACACGCTAGATTCCCTGAAGTATTTGGACCTACTTAAGATTCTATTCCATTCCATTGATCTGCCTGTCTTTGCAGATATTTTAAATGTGAATACATTTATGGAGCTATAATTTAGCATATGTGGGTATATTTCCAGGCTTTAGTTATTTGTATTCTGCAGTATGTTTATTTGTCACTGTGTTCCTCTGGTTTGACTTCCTCAAGGGCAAAGATTATGGATTCTCCTCCCTCTGTAATTCCCTAAAATACTAGTCTCTGCCAAGTTTGACATTTTAGAAACTAGAATCAAGCCGTGTCTTTGGATAGAACCAAGGATGGTCTGAGGGGTTTGAGAAAATGAAGCCCCAGCTCAAAGCATTTGATCCCTAATTTCAACATAAAATTCTACAACAATTAATCCATTTTATTGAAGGGATTTTCTTGAAAAAATGCAAATATTTTTGCACACTACTGAGAATAAATTCATCATATCGTCCCCTTAGTCTAGGTTTTCATAAACACATAACAAGAACTCATATTCAGGGAGCCAAGCAATCTGGTAAGACTAGTACATATTCCATCTCATTTAATATTACCAAAAAGCCTTGGAAATTGGTATCATTAATCTCACTTTACAAAGAGGAAGTAGGCTCAGAGAAGTAAGCTAAACTTGCCAAGTTAGTTAGTGGCAAAGCCTGGATTCAAACCCAAGCTTGTCTGGTTCCTAATATGTCTGAGTCAAAGCGGGGTTACTTGTTTCATATATAGTTCTAGAATGCTCCTCTGCTCTCCCATGCTTCCTCTCAGACACAGAGTTCCCCGAGCAAGGATGTGAAATAATTTCCACTTGTGCCAGTTCTTCAATGGCCGCCTTGAGCACTGAATGGAGAATAATTTCTAGCTACAACCATGCTCAGCAAGAAAGAGGACCGTGACAAATGACCGATGTCTGCCATGGAAACTGGAGGCGAGCGGCAGTGTGGGACACTGTATTTGCCACTATTGCCCAAAGCACAATGCTGGGGACCAAAGAAACGTTTTACCAACTTCACAGTTGTGTTTAGGAAAAACCCTAAAATCAGTCAACAAAATTTCACTCCCTAAATAAAGCCTCAGGAGCCAATGAGAAAAATAAATCTTGAGAAATAAAACAAATGGAAGAGAGTATTATATATGGTATCGAAAGTAGATCAGACCAGCAAGTTCTATGTGCTGAATGTTCAGCCTCATTTTGTAATGATCAGCGTGGCTCCACTGGTCATAGGAAGGCCACTTGAACTTCTACCTTTGCTTCACCAAGGCCACTGCTTCAAACCAGTTTTGGCCAGCATAAGGGAGATCAGAAAATCTAGGCAGATGAGAAAAATGGCACAGCATCTAATTCACCTGATTTATAGCTCCATTCTAAAATACATATTAAACCAAGAAACGGAGCTCTGAATCAAGCTCTTCCCTGACTTAACAGTTCTAAGAGGTGGGCCCCTGGATGTATATGATAGTCAATAGACCCAAGACCAACATGTAGCCTCTCTGGACTAGTCACTGTGGGCATCCACCTCCCTCCCACCCTCTTTCTTTCCTTCAGAGATCTGCAATTCTATTTAGATATCCAGTTGTCTCCCCAACTTCATGTGGCTCGGGAAAGTTAGCCCCACCTGAGTCCCTAACAGTCCACATGCAATCCTATGCCCCCTGTCAGGGACTAGATCAGCAGCGAGCAGGCGACTGAGTTCAGAGTCCTAAGATACAGGCAGAGGTTTGCGCTAACCATCTGAGGAAGCTCTTCCTCATTCCTCTGGGACAGCATCAGAGAACAGCTATTTCTTTTCTTCCAGCCAGAGTTCTGTGCCAATTGGAGATCCAAAATTGTAGCAGTTGCCTCTCTACCAGCCATCACTGAGAGGAGGACAGAACCCAAAGAATCACAGAGAAATGAATCAGGACTCAGCCTTGACGATGACAATTAACTCTGAACTTGCAGTTACTGAGTCAATAAATGTGTTTAAATTGTATGCTGTTACTTGCCACCAAATGCTTCCCAGATAACCTCACTCACACACCTCCACCTCGAGTCTCTGAGGGAGTCACTCTCTAGATGCTCGACTAGGTCTCTTTGAAGCTATTTGCCTACCTGAAGGACAACGTAGGAGTTAAGAGTACAGATTTCAACTTTGACTCTGGCACTTATTTCCTGTGTGAACCTCAGGCAAGTTACTTAAATCCTCTATGCTCAGTTTCTTCATCTGTGAAGTGGGGACAACAGTCACATTCCATAGTTGTATAAGGACTATGAGAGAAATCACGTAAAGTGCTTAGAACTAGGCCTGGCATATAATTACTGGCATTAATACATGAATTTCGTCAATGCCTACTGCCTGATCTCTCCCTCCCTAACAGCAGGACCCCAACTGCACACTCCCTGTGCCTACTTGGATCACTACCTGTAATTTCCATCCCTGAATCCAATCCAAGGGTCTTTTTAACCACTGTACCCCAGTTATTCTAATTTTGGACTGAGCCTCTTTACATCCAACTATAGTCACTGGGACTTTTCCATCAGGAATCCCAGAAACAATACAGCTAATATAATCTTGTAACCTAAAGAAATACAAATCTACTGCTAGAAGGATTCTTATAGATATTAACCACGTTTTCCTGCCCCAGCACCTTCTTAAAGGCTTGTTCTTGTGGGTTAATGTGTACAGAACACTAAGTTACTAATTACTATTCATATTTGGCTTTGCTTCCCCATGGACAATTGTCCTGCTCAGTAGCCCTCTCTTCCCATTTGGCCTCAGCTGTTTAATTCATTTGGCATCACTTTTTTTTTTCTTTGCTATGGAGCTACTGTGCGCTGAATTTCAAAGGGAGATTGATCGGAGAAATTTTCAAATACATCTTTCAAATTTCCTTTCTCCTAGAAAACGAAGCTGAACAATCCTTATGCCATTGAACGTGGCAGTTGCGCTGATAGGACAACTCCTTAAAAGCGCATACCTACGGCTGTTTTCCATACCCTGCCATCGGCTCATCTGCCACTTTCCATGCAGCTTCCCTGGGAACTGTGCCATATACAGCTATCATTTCATGCTTATAAAAAGGAAGTGAGAGATCGGGATCGTTAGATTCTATAAACACTTGAATGGTTGAGAAATGCAAAGCAATGAGCTATTTTACAGGGCTGCTGGAGACAAGGAGTGGAGAGAGGAGAAAAGAAATGATATCTTAAAACTCCAATGTGTACCATTCTTACATGATGTCTAAAGAGACAGGAATGCGGGTTGAGCATTTAAATGTTAAAACAAAATTGACAATGTAATGCTCTTTCCAGCAAAATAGCCGCCATACATGTACTGCCCTGAATGGAAAGGGAAGAAAAAAGAAACAGGTAAAATGAGAGGCGGGGAAGAGAGAGAGATGGATTATCCAGTGAGGGTACAGTTAGGATGCCTGTATTTTACATGAAAAACATGCTACATAAAGGGTACTAAAACAAGGGGAATTGGAAAAAGTCAGGATGAACTTCAGAATGTATGATTCCCTGACATGGAATAAGTCCTCACCTGAATTTCAGGTGGCCAATTCAATGCGATATAATCTCCAAAATGATTCATGGGGCCAAAGAAGCAACTTTGGAGAATCTAAAGTCCCTGGTTCCAATCAGAGAATATTATTTTCATATTTTTCTTCACCTTCCCACAGTTCCAAGCCAGATTAACAGAAAGCCAACAAGGTTTTTAATGTGTGGGTGGCATACCTGGGTGGCTCAGGGGGTTAAAGGGTCTGACTTCAGCTGAGGTCATGACCTCACAGTTAGTGAGTTCCACCTCGGAGCCCCACATGGTGCTCTGTGCTGACAGCTCAGAGCCTGGAGCCTGTTTCAGATCCTGTGTCTCCCTCTCTCTCTCTCTCTCTGCCTCCTCGCCCACTTGCACTCTGTCTCACTCTTTCAAAAATAAATAAACATTAAAAAAAATGGTTCCTGTGTGGACTGTACTGCTCTTTTTTCAATGTGGTCTGTAAAAACCTTTCCCCATTTGCACAGACACGGGGTGGGCGGGGGGCGGGGGCTGTTTCGGTGTTCTGTGTAAGTTTTCTGTTCTTCTACAAAATGGAATGCTCCTGAAAAACCAGGGTGGCAAAGAACTTAGAACAGGTGCTAAAACCATGTTCGGACACTGTCGCTAAATGACATTGCATTGCTGAAGTTGCCGGGCAGTAATGGCTATTGAAATTATACTGGCCCACCAACCCTTGCACAGGAAGAAAACCAGCTGCAAGAACTCGGATTTTATTGAAAATCAAAAGCCAGCGGACCGGATGCTCTCCGAACTCACCTAGGAAACGCTTAGTTGGAATCATCAGGTATAACAATATGCTGAGAAAGATTTAGAAACTAATCCTCAAGGACTTGTTTTAAAACGCACACGTGCACACATATCAGGGTGAATTTTATAAAAGTATATGAAAGGCTGTGGGAAAAAGTGACTTTAAAGATAGAAGGGGGCACCTGGGTGGCTCAGTTACTTAAGCAGCCGACTTCAGCTTAGGTCATGATCTCGCTGTTCCTGAGTTTCAGGCCAGCATCAGGCTCTGTGCTGACAGCTCAGAGCCTGGAGCCTGCTTAGGATTCTGTGTGTGTGTGTGTGTGTGTGTGTGTGTGTGTGTGTGTGTGTCTGCCCCTCCCCCCACTCATGTTCTGTCTCTCCCCCCAAAAAATAAATAAATGTTAAAAAAAATTTTTAAATGAAGATAGTATACCACAGCCATAAAACACCTAGTGCATTTTTAAGTTCCATAAATTCCTAATAACCATAATTGAGCCTGAAACAGAATAGAATAATGAGCAAAAATTAAAGAATAACTTTAAGGCTGAAGGATAATATTTTTTTAAATAAGCATAAGGTGCATAGGTGTACATAAAGGCACATATAACAAGTATAATTATGTAAAGCCGGAATCCCTCACTCATGTGTTGCACAAACGTTTAATAAGCACCTGCACTGAGCTCGTATCTATTCTGTATGCTCTGGATACAGCTCTGAACAACACAGCATTTCTACTAACATTTCAAGTTTCTGTAGAACTCATTTTCTCACTGGAGAAAAACAAATATAAACAAGTATATTTATGTAGCTGTGATCAATGTCTATAAAGGATCAAGATCAGTCACTTCACTCAACACTTATACCAGCTATACAGTAAGAAAGAAATGTAAAAACATGTTTGGACTGTGGCACACTTTCATAGGCATCAAAAGCATGACTTCTTTAAGAGTAGTATGATTATGCTCGTGAAATATACATTCTTTATTTTTTTCTTCTCTAAGTGGATACATAGAAGCTGTCTTAAGGTCAATGAGTAGCTGAACTGAAGATCTGTCACTTTCAGCAGATCAAAGAACTTCCATTTCTGCTTTCTTATCATGTTGAACATTTTCAGGTTTTCATTTTCAAATAGTTTTTTAAACAATCAAGTAAAATGCAATCAAATATTCAAACAATTGAACAAACAACCATACAAGAAGACAACACTGTTACAAGGGAGTTGTTGTCTGGCATATGGCTTCACTATGAAAACAGCTCGAATTTTTGTCACCTGATATAAGAAAGTCTAAACTTTACAAATAAAAAGGTGATTTAGAAGAGTGAAAATGTAATGTAATGAAGGGATACTACGTATGGAAGTTGACTTTAAGGAAGTCTCTATACCATTTTTTTTTAAGAGAAAGAGAGAGAGAGAGAGAGAGAGCATGAGCGGGGAAGAGGGGCAGAGGGAGAGAAAAATCTTAACAGCGAGTCCAGAGCCTGATGTGGGGCTCAGTCTCATGACCTTAAGACCATGACCTGAGCAGAAATCAAGAGTCAGACACTTAACCGATGGAGCTACCCAGGCACCCCTGTACCTTTCTTAAGGTACACATGCTGTGTCACGCACACAAGCTGAGTTGCCATAATTACCGTAGGGCCTTCCAATTAGAAGTATATCCTGGAACCCAACATCCCACGTCTCGCCCTTTCTGGAGTGGGATAGATAGGGATCTGAGCCTCTGAGTGAGGTCCAAAGGCACCATTAATAGATTCATCCAAAAGGTACAGAAGACCAGGCGCATTAGTCTTCTCAGAGTCAAGGGATGAGAGAATGGGGACCCGATGATTGGTACCATTTCTCTATTTTCCTTCATATCCGCACATAATCCCATAGGCGGTCTAATGAGAATTGAAATAGGCTATATATTTTGTAAGGTAGCCCACAGAAGCAATTCTGCAACAGCGTCCTTCAATGATTTCCTTAACCTCTCCAAAGCTCAGTTCCCTCATGTCTGAAGTGAAGAAGGATGATTAAATGAAGTAACTCTTATAAAAAGGACATACTGTTATTAAAGGACACAGAAAACACTCCATGTGGGTTACTGAATAAGTAAGACAGGATCATCCCTAACAGGTGACCAAAACTGCGTATCTTGGTGAGTGTCATTCAACCCTTGACACATCTACAATCTATCACTAAGGTAACAGAATAATCAAAAATAATCTTTAAACGAACATTAGAATTTAAGAACAAATTCCTATAAAATACAGCGAAATGGATATGATCAGTACATATAGGGATTGAAAGTGTCTTATAGGGATGCCTGGGTGGCTCAGTCAGCTGAGTGTGCAACTCCAGTCTGCAGCTCAGTTCATGAGATTGAGCCTCGTAATGGGCTCTGAGCCAACAGCACAAGCCTGCTTGGGATTCTCTCTTTCCCTCTCTCTCTCTGCCCCTCCCCCACTCACGCTGGCTCTCTAGTTCTCTCTCTCTCTCTCAAAATAAATATATCAACTTTAAAAATTAAAAATATACATAAATAAATAAATAAATAAACAAATAAAGCGTTATGGCATACAGAATTTAATTTCTGACAAATCAGTTGCCTGCCTTCCTTCTCATATTTTTGCTTTGGTTGTTGAAAACCTATTAATTTCTCATGTTATTCATGGTTCTTTTCCTAATCAAATTTGTTTTAGCAGAGAAATTATTGGTTACAAATCTGATTTTTTTTTTCTGTTTCTACTTTTCAGTCAGCTATGCAATAATATTTGTAAAGGAGACAAAATACAGATTTCCTAGCTACAATATAATTGAACAATACCTTGTTTTTTAAACAGATTAGTATTTTTCCCATCCCATGAGTCTCTTAGTAACCATGCTTTGCACTTCCTAGTTTTCAAAGGTCCTTTGTGAGATACTTTCTGGTTTTCTGTAAAGCGGGTTGAATAGCATTCAGAATACAGCAACGGTTGCTGCACTCCATGTTCGTCACCTTCATACAACACCATAAATAATACGCAAAAATCAATAATAATTTTACACCGGTTCAATGCCATTTTGCAGGAAAGAATCTCTTTGGGTAGATTTTAATATTCTTCCATATTTTTTAAAGAAAATTAGCCAGTAGCTTTGCAGCCTTTTATCCCAATCAGATAGATTTTACTCGAGGTTCTTTAAAAATAAATGGAGTTGAGCCTGGGATAGAGAAGCTTATTCTACCTCAGTTCCTCTTCAATAAGGTTAGACCTAACTAGTGAAGATTAATTTGTTAAAGATCAAGTGTGGATTTTTAAGAGAACGAATGATTGACATTTGAATAAGTAGTGTTTACTATTTATTACTATATGCTCGAAATATATAACTAGCTGACTTATTGTATATTATCTATATTTATCATTCTAAACAATCATAAAATTAATATTGCCTAGAAGCACCACACATTGTCACCTGCACAGCATCTGTGGCTCTTAGAGCATACCTCAGAGGCAACACTGTGTGAGGTTCTCACGAGGCTCCTTGGAGAAATCAGGGTGGACAAGTGAGGCCACATCAACAAGGAACCTCCAGCGTCTCAGTGGCTTGAGACCATAAAGCTTTATATCTGGCTCATGCTCTGTGTCCATCCCAGGCCAGCGGGGGGGCCTCTGCTCTTTACAGCCTGGCAGGGATCCAAGCCACGGGCCACTCCATCGAGCTCACGCTTCTAACAGTCACTAAAGCAGGAGGGACCAAGAGCTTAATTAACCAAGCATCCAGCATTAAAGATTCTTCCTCAAAGCCACAAAAATCACGTTCTTTCATACTTCCTTGGCCAAAGCAAACACATGGATCACCCAAGTTTATGTGGGCAGGGACACATGATTCTTCCACATGTTAAAGATAACTGGAAACATTTAGAGGGTGACACTCATGGCCCCACTCACCCTGTCATCAAGAGAAGAAGGGAAAAGGCAGGAGTTTTAATAGCAGGACCAACAAAAGCCCAAAATCCTTCAGTGACATTCATTCTGGTCCTTCTAACTCAGACCCCAGAGGATGCAAGAAATAGAGTAAGGGTTACTATTTTTCCTCAGAGCATCACGTCCCTGTAAATGTAAGTGTGCACCTTAAAGCGAGCCTTTCCTTTTTTTGTTTCCAAGATATTGCTAAATGGAAATCTGGTTAGCTTCCAAACCTCCCAGAAAAATTAGGAAGAGGTCAGTACGGACTCAAGAACATCAGAGTAAGACCCATGGTCCCTAACATTTATTTAGACTCTATGCCAGATGTTATGCTCAGTGAGGTTTGGGGCATCTCATATCATCTTCAGAGCAACTGCATGAAATATGTCGATACTACAATGAGCCCCATGACTCCAATGAAAAAGGTTAGGAAGATGGCAGAACTCAGTGGTGAAAGAGGAAGGATTCTGTCCCAGCCGTGGACTCCAGAGCCCACACTCCCAACCAACATACGACGGTGAGTAACACTGGTGAAGTGTCTTATTCATAAATACCATTTGAACTTGTGTATTTAAATCAATGCCAGTTTACAATCATAATTTTGAGAAAAGGGTTCCAAAACAGCATGCCAGCACATTCTCTCATTAAAAAAGAAATAGCACTAGCTTTTAATTTCGTCAGATTCCTTTCATACATCAAATGGCAGGATATGTAAAGAGTATTTTTGGAGCTACTCTATAAACTTACATGGCTGTAGGCTAGAGAATTTTACATATTACCAAAAATGAGTGATACTAAAGTTTTTAAGAGGAGTATATTGAGCACATGACAAGACTCATAGCTGCCGCATCTTGTAACTGCGGAATGGCATTCATGGAGGCCATGTACAAGTCTCCCCCTGGAGTTGCACAGCGTACAATGTGTGTGACCATATGTCAAGGTCATAATGTTTTCTACGGGATATGTACTTTTATGTACATTCCTATCCCAAGCTGTCATGTCTTGACAGGGAGTCTTGTCTTATTTGGTTTTCTAAATATGCTTAAAGAATGTAATACCTTAAGGGCATCTGGGTGGCTCAGTTCGTTAAGCATCTGACTCTTGGTTTTGATCACCGTTCGTGAGTTCAAGCCCAGCATAGGGCTCCGTGCTGACAGTGCATAGCCTTCTTAGGATTCTCTCTGTCTGTCTGTCTCTCTCTCTCTCTCTCTCTGTCTCTCTCTCTCTCTCTCTTTCTGCCCCTCTCCCACTGGTGATCTCTCTCTCAAAATAAATAAAGAAAGTTTAAGAAAAAAAGAACTTAATGCCTTACATTAATTCTCTAAATTGATAGTAAGGAATACTGATATGATAAGCATTATGAAACCCAGTCTCTAAGTAGGCACATCATGCATTGTCATTTGTTGCTAGAAGAGTCAGTGCCTGGATCTGCATATAGAAATTATATTAATTGAACAGAAAACCTCAAAACCAATTTGATTTTAAGGAACTACATTTACTTGCATATAGGGTAAGTTATTCGATTTAATTATTTTCACACTTTGTATTAATGTATTGTGTGGCATTATAAATTTAGCCTGTTTACTGATATCTATGGGGAGAAGTCATAATTATTTTCAAGAATACAAGAAAGAAACACCACTTAAGTCCATCAACTTCAACAGCTTTCTAGCCCAATCTGTATAAAACTGCTGGTTTATTCCTCTCCTTCCATAGGACCCCATTACAGGCCCCACAAGGATCTCTCCACTACTGCTGTGGTGCCTTAATTGCATTTTAATCAAGTTTTTCAATCCCTCAACCCACTCTAGCTTCAGCAAGCCGCTGCTGATCTCGAGAAGTCCTTTGTTGCAAATCCTGGTGAGCTGCATTCTGCAGAGAATTGTCCCCTTTGAAGACTTGCCCCAGTGGTCTTTGTGTGAGCTGCTTCAGTGAAGGAACAGAGAGCCATGCCTTAGGTAAGAATTTTTGCAATGCCTTTTCAAATGGTATTTGTACACTTTAGTAGTCATCATAGACTCTCTGCTGACCTGAGAGATTTGCACCTTTATAAAGGCTGTGGCAGACGCTAAGAATATTCGTCAATCCTTTTCTTCTTTTGAAACGGGCCCCGAAAAGGAATGACTTGTGGGCAAATATTGATTTCTTTTCCCAAAGATCAACTGTTAAGTTGAAAAGGACACCTAAACATGAAATCGAAAGGTCTACATTGTCAGACCAGGACAGGAGGCAGAGAAGGAAGAGTATACTTCCCTACCTAGGAACACAAGTCGGAAATGCAATGCCTGTGGCACTTCCTAGGAGAGTCTTCTCTGGAAGCTGACAGGGGGGAAACACATGAAGCAACTTACGGATGTGCTCCTCCAACGTAAATCTCATGTGCATATGAGTCACCAGGGATCTTGTCAAAATGGAGAACCTGATTCACTGGGCCTGGATGGGACCCTCAGATTCTGCATTTCTGACTAGCCTCCAAGGGATGCGGATTCTGCATCCAAGGATGATACATCGTACAAAGATGATCCCGAGATCATACTTCACGTACCAAGGACTTAGGCCACTTGCAACTGACCATGATGACCTCTAACACCAAATGTCTGTGTTCTTTCCAGCAAAAAAGGCAAAAACAGGAACTGATGCCCCATCTGCATTGCCTGCCTCAGAGAATAAAAAACATGAGGAGCTCCCCCCTCCTCCCCATGGCATTCTCTTCCCCTAAAAAGATTACATGCACATGAAAAAAGTCTTGAGGGAGGTGATGGGGTTGGTGCAATGAGCTCAGCAATCCCTGTGCTGAGCGTCGGGGGCACTTGGTTTGGTTTTCACATTACCAGCCTCAGTGAGGTGGAACAGAGGATTACAAAGGGATAAGCTAAATGGCAATTGCAAGTGTATTGTTGTGGTCACCAACACCTTTTCCATCAGTATTTTCCATTTCTCCAAAGCCATATGGAGCACTTAATCTATTTAGGTGATTTCTTAAGAGCAAATGAACAATACGGGTTCCCAAGTGACAAGTGTAGTGAAAGTTAAAAACGATATTTTCTTTTATCCTAAAGCCTCCAAAATGTTCACAGACCTTACTATTATCATAAAAATAAATGACAATAGGGATTTAGTTCAGTGAGAAATCATCCTGCTCTTGTCCATGTAGCGAAACTTAAAATAAAACACACTGCCTTCTAGCCTTCAGTATCGGGATAAAAGTCCAATATGAAAGCTCCTAATGATCTATGATTTGAAGAGCTGGCTGTTTTAACAGAGATCATGGCCAAAGAGTTAGAAAAAGAGGAATTTCAGATCCAATACTAAAAATACTAGATTTATGCTTAGATGGGTTTGTTCCTTCAAAGAATGCTCCATTGATCTTACTGCAATTCTTCCAGGTGTGAGTTACTTGCTCTGTCCAAGAGTAGTTGCTATCTAAAAAATAATGAGGTATTTGTAAGCTAACAGTTCTCTCTGGTTGAGTCAGAGACTTGGGCCAAATTTACAAAGATACATTTTTCAGTGACTTTCCCAAAATATCTATCAATGTTATAAGTACAAATCAGAAGTGAATTAAACACAAACATTTAAGAGCCAAGCGTAATTGCACCAAATCTATGGTGGAGGTCTGGGTCGGAGCCTAATTAGAAGGATAATGGTCAAACATAACCTGGCCTGATTTAGAATATTACACTCAAGGCAAGGAAACTCTAATTGCCGAGCTGTGGAGGTGGCCACCTATATAAAATGAAAGTGTTTCCGGGGACTCTTCCTCTGTCCCAGGTCCAAAATACCTCTTGCCTAAAATTCCAAATTAAACACCCTATTCCTATTAACATCCATGGGAAGTACACATTAAATTGTTTTTGATTTTTTGACATATTTGCAATGATTTGATTATTAAGGCTCCTTCTCATTACCCAGCCACGGATAGATTCTGTTTTCACAATGGGAGTCAGAGTGAGGAGCAAAGGAAAAGACAGGTCCAGAGCCAACTCAGGACTGATTAGCAAGCCATCCAGGGGTAGTGGTAAGGGTATTTCAGATACCTGATGCCTCAACACTAAATTGGTCCTTTGCCAAAGGCAAACCTAATACGCTTTCTATTTTTGCCTGCAATGGGATGAAAGCAATCACAGAAAGCAGGCCAAAGCTAGTGCCACACACCTCAAGCTAAATGTCCATGGAACCCAAAGAGTGGTTCTTTTCAGTTAGCCACACAAAAGGACTGACACTAATGATTTCACAAAATTTGGATCAAACAACTTAACTGAATATTGTCAACCTTACCTAGAGTCGAGGTATTCATAATAGGCAGGAAACAAAGTTCCTAACGCAAAGGATCACTTGGGTACACTTAGGAAATGGGTTTCCCCCTCTGGCAGGAGAGCGTTTCTGGTCTTAAACAACTGTTTTCACCTCCCCCTTAAAAATGGCTGTGATTAAAAAAAAAAAAAAAAAAAAAAAAAATGGCTGTGATTCACCCTCCTTCAAGTTATCCAGCCAAAACCTGTCAGGAGTTGCTTGAGGCTGAAAAGTATGCATGTTGCTTTTTATGTAAATGGAGGGGGAATGGGTGCCACAAGTAATGCTGTCAAACACACACACACACACAAAAGACTTTAAACGGATGCCAGAAACAAATTCTCCTGGTCCTCTGAGTCTCTTTTTCTGCTTAACCACATTGTTCCCCCATCAGGTGTCCTTGATGCAACTCTGAACATCCCGAGAATGATTTTCAAGCCCAATACGTTTCGACAAGTGTGGAATGGATGCCTCTGTGAAATAGAGATGAGCTCGAAAGAAATGATGAAATTTGCACATGTGCCTTTGCATCCAGGGCTTTCCAGTGAATTGCTTGATTCAGAAGATAATTCTCCCTGTTTTCCAGTGTTTGAAGGGTAGCATGTGCTCAAGCAGCTAATGGATCTGTTTTTGGCCACAATGCCATCTTTGAAATGCAAAGCTTGTAGGGTGGGCATCAGATTGACCTTTGCTTCCCAAATGCTCTTGATCTTGCTGGATACTGATTTGTTCTCCCAGAAAGAGGACAGACATAAAGGTTAGGCAGCCCAGCACAGATTAAATGAAAACAGAAATAAATTTTTAGTTGTATTCAGGTAACTGACTAAAGTCTCTCCAAGGCTTCAGAATCATTCACTCTCATATTACACACAACACACACACACACACACACACACACACACACACACACACACTACCTTGACTCTTTCTAGGCACAGAAGATAAAAAGGTAAGCAACACAAAAACCTCTGCCATCATAGAACTTACACTGGAGGAGAGACAGACAATAAAGAAACCCAAAAGTCCTGTGTTCATGTAATGCTATGTTGTGTGAGTCAAAATAACCCTAGGTGAGGGGATAAATTGAAGATGGAGTGCATACCCACAGTAGGCCCATCTGAGAAGGTGATATCAGAATGAAGACTTGTAGAAAATGGTAGAACTATCCTTACCAGACATCTGCAGACAGAGCTTTCCAAGCAGAGGAAATAACATATTCAAAGGTCCTGATGTGGCAGCAAGGCTGGTATTTTTGAGGAATTGAAGAGTCAGTATGGTAGAGCTGAGAGTGGCAGGAGATAAGGTTGTGTGGACAGGAAAAGGGCAGGTCAAATGGAGCCTTGAAGACATAGTGAGGGGCTGGGTTTTTATTCTGACTGAATAAATCCACTGGAGGATTTTGAGCAGAAGAGTGACTTACATGGCCTGATTTATATTTCAATCAGCTAACTCAGAAAATTATGACTTGGGGTGGGCAAGTTGAGAAGCAGAAAAACCAATTAGGAGCAAAATGGGGGTCTGGGACTAGGAAAAGTAACAGTGAACGTGATGAAACTGATTAAATCCTAGATGTATTTTGAGGTTAGAGATTATACTTTTTTGATATATTAAATGTGAAGCTTGTGAGATAGGCGTCAAAGATCACTCCCGGTTTTTGAACTGATCCATTTAATGAATTATGGTGCTGTTTACTAAAATGCAAGGAACAGGGGTGCCCGGGTGGCTCAGTTGGTTGGGCTTCTGACTTTGGCTCAGGTCATGATCTCACAGCTCCTGAGTTCAAGCCCCATGTTGGGCTCTGTGCTGACAGCTCAGAGTCTGGAGCCTGCTTTGGATTCTGTGTCTCCCTCTCTCTCTGCCCGTAACCTACTCACATTCTGTCTCTGTCTCTCTCAAAAATAAACATTAAAAAAAAAATTTTAATGCGAGGAAGAAATGGGAAAACAAGATCAAGAGTTCTATTTTGAAGATGTTAAATTTGAAAATGCTTTTTAGATACTCAGGGGGAGAGGGTGAAGAGGAAGTTAGACATACAAGTCTGGAGCCCACAGAAAAGGAAAAGGCTGAAGATGTGAATTCAGAACCACCTAGGCATAGATGATATTTAAAGCCATCATAGTGAATGGGATCACCTAGAGAGAAAGCAAGAAAAGGAGAGAAAACAACCAAGAGGCTGAGCCCTAGAGCACTCTCAAAATTATTATGTCAGGGAGAGGGGAACCAGAAAAGAAGAGGAAGGCACAGCCATTGCAAAGGAAGAAAACAAGAGAGCTACCCAAGCCAAGTAAAAACTATGCTTCCAGAGGACAAAAGTGAACAATTGGATCAAGTGCTACTGACAGGTCAAGTAAGATCAAGGTTGAGAAGCCCATAGGATATGGCAAGATGGGAAACATTGGTAGCCTCAACCAGAAGGATTTTGGTGGTGTGCTGGAGATGAAGGCCTGAGTGGAAAGAGCCAAGGAATGAATATAAAACATAAGCCCCCCCACACACACACACACACACCTTCCAACGAGAAAAGGAAATACCTGAAAGGGGATGTGAAATGGTCTAGAGTGGGTGATTTTGTTAGGGGAGATTTT
This sequence comes from Panthera leo, assembly GCF_018350215.1. Classification (NCBI taxonomy): domain Eukaryota; kingdom Metazoa; phylum Chordata; class Mammalia; order Carnivora; family Felidae; genus Panthera; species Panthera leo. The sequence goes on along the minus strand of NC_056682.1, from coordinate 87,240,372 downwards.
AGAAAATCTTTGAATGCTGATAGGAATGAGCACGTTAAGAAAGAGAAAATGGGGGCACCTGGGTGGCTTGGTCGGTTAAGGGTCCGACCTCAGCTCAGGTCATGATCTCATGGTTCTTGAGTTCAAGCCTTGCGTTGGGCGCTATGCTGACAGCTCAGAGCCCGGAGCCTGCTTGGGATTCTGTATCTCCCTCTCTCTCTGCCCCTAACCTGCTTGCACTCTGTCTCTCTCTCTCCCTCAAAATAAATTAACATTAAAAAAAATAATTAAAAAAACACAAATGGGACTGTTCACCCATTGGAATGAACGGGAAGACCAAGTGTATGGACCCAGTGACGGGTGGATCTGTGATGGTAGGAACTGGCAGAAAATCTCTGTGTTTGCCTTTATTCTCTCAGTGAAATAGCAGGTAGGGTCATCAGCTGACAGTGAAGGGAAAGAGTATCAAATGCTAGGGGAGTGAGAGAAGGCGTGAGTGTGGTGGCATGAGTTGGCCAGAGGACCTAGCAGCTCTCCAGGCAGTGCACAGCGCACACTTGAGACCTGTAGTCACAAGTTGAGTGACTCTCTGGCTCTTTTTGCTTCGCCAGTGCTACTGGATGGGAAATTTGAATATCATCTCTATTTGAAACTGGAGAGAATAAAACTTAATAGAATAGGTATCATGTTATAATAGGCTGAAATGTACGTGTGAAAGAATGATTAAACCAAACTTTCTAACCCAACTTTAAAATCATAATGGCCTTTATTCTCATTTCCCTCTATACAGTCCCTCATTTCCCCCCTCTTTGAGCTTAGAAGTTCATTTTCTTTGATTCGAAGAGCACTGTACCATCAGGAGACTCACTACTTATCTCTACAATTAGCAAATTGTGTGATCCTAAGTAATTGTTGAACCCCACTGTAAAAGAGATAAGAGTTACCACCCCAATATCCTTCCTTCCCTTTTGACCAGTAGCAGAACTTTTGATCTTCAGCTGAGCCAAAGATGCCCAGAATTAAGATTATGTTTTCCAACTTCCTTCACAGCTATGTGGGATGGTGGAATTCAGTTTGGGCCAATGGGATGTCAGGAAAAATTGTATGGGGCAGTAGGAAAATCCATTAAAACATGTCATGTGCTCTTTATCCGCTCTTTCATTCCTTTCTCCATGTGAGCTAGAGCCCCAGCCATCATTTTGAACCATCCTAAGAGAGGCAAAGCAGTCAGCTGGAGAGAGCCTGAGTCCCTAGCAATTTTGTAGTGCCTCCACAGCCCTAGAATACCAACTTCCAACCTTCAACAATGCGAGAGATAACTACATCCCTTTCATGCCAACTGAACTTAGTCATGACTGATAGACCCCCAGCCTCAGGCTCCCTTTTTTTAAACTAAACCTATCATCGAGTTTCCTGTGCAAATGCAAAATTCTCATCGAAAATGCCATCTCTTTATTTTCAGAGGTCACGGTAGTAGAATCGACAATAGCTAGAATCCAAAATTTGTGGCTTCAATCCCTTAGTTTAATGCCATCCTGAAGTTTGTTAGTATTGCCAAATGGGTTGATAGCCAGAGTGTTAACACCTCTCCTCACACTTACATTTCCACAGAGGTAGGCGATCACAAGGCTTTATCTCTCTGGTTCAACAATGCATTTCAGACACCAGGATTAGTTTGGAGCAAAGAGGCATTGCTGAGTACTTTCTATAATCCTCTGGAACCCTCACCAGCACCCCCATGATTTCAATGGCTTGAACAGTCTACTGTACTATGCAGAGTACAAAAACTGAAAATGATAGCTCTTGTGAAAAATCACCCCCCCATTATGATTGTTTTTGTTTTGTTTTGCTGGCCTGAAGAAAATGAACAGTATTTGCCTATAGAATTTATTAACCTGGGGCACCTTTATTTTCATTTGTGAAGTGCTACCAACAAAAGAATGGAAGGAAATAAGCCAGACAAAAACAATTATTTGAAACAAGTTTCGTGAAAACTCTGTCTTCGGGAAATAAAATTTTGAACTGTTTTTGATAATTTGTGAGTAACTTTTTAAATTTTTTTTCCACACTCCATCATTATGAAACTGGAGTAGAACGTTTTCCCTTGAGTTATCATTTATTATAAATCTCCCCAGATTTTTAGGCAATTTAGGGAAATGTAACTTGCAAGAGAAAAAATAATGTTTTAACAAAATTTCTCCTATGAAAAGCAACTGAACCTTCTGCGCTCTATGCAAATAGCATTGAGCCAACAGAAACTGCTGTAAAAGCTAGCAGTGGAAGTCTGTGTCTGTATTTTCTTTTGATCTCTCTCTGGATTTAATGCCCTCATGAAGCTCGAATGGAATATATGCATGTCACAGCATGGCAGAGGGATAATATATTTCCCCCTGCTTCGCTGAGCATGAGTTGTGTATCTTGCCATCTTGAGAGCCCACAGTGCGGTACATTTATCCCCATTAGAAAAGCTCACTCCAATAATATATGGATGCTGCAGCCATTTATGAAAAATATGTAAAATCATAACCTTATACATTCTGAAGACGGGGGGGATTATACATTGAATCTATTAAACATGTATTGGCAGATTTTTGTTAAAACTAGACTTTCAAGCCCAAAGCCTAAGAGGGCAAATATATTGATTATATTTGTATGTTTATGTATGCTCAAAAGGCTATAACTTGAATTTGCAGACAGAAAAATAAGAACAGTGCTTCCCAGCTTTGGCTGTATATGAATTCTCTTTGCCCATTCTGAGCAAAAAGTTGTTCAGATCAGGGTGTGTGTCTATAAGTACTGCTTGATTAATTTGTGGTGATACGTTCAGCTCTTTCTAATCTCATCTTAGGGCCAAAGATCACAGCAGTGAAAGAGTATGTTCTTAAAAGTGACCTAAAAGTAAAAAAATATTGGTGGTTGAAATCCTAATGTTTACTATTCTGTACACTTGGGTAAGTTGACTTAACCCAAGTCTCCATTGGCTCACCTGTAAAATGGGAATAATAATAATAATATTCCCCTTATACAATTGTATGGAATGGGCTCAGCATACCATTGGCACTCAAAAAATGGCTATTTTCATCTTGATGATTCCCTCAGTATCCTCACCAGTATACCAGTGGGTAAAACTGAGCATAACATGTGAAAAAGAGAAGGTAGAGGAGTTGCCATTAACAGTGCTCTTCAGTTTCTACTGTCTACTCTCCCAGAGGGTATAATATGATGATGTCTCTAAACACAACTGAGAAACAGACACAGATGCTGAGAACCACACAAGGCCTGATAAGCCCGGAAAAAAAAAAGTCTGGGTTCTATAACTGTAAGATCCAAAATATAAATCTGGGTCAACATCTACTTAGTACACAGAACACCCTTTAGCAACCTTACAGCCAAGAAAAAGTAATGGCCCAGGGGGCCTTGGGAGAGAGCAGTAGGGTTAGTTCTCTCTTCTCTGTAACCAAGGGTTATAGCATTTTCATCTTTCCAATCTCCAGTTTAGCATTTCTTGGAACAAATTGCATTAAAAAAAACTGTCAATTAGTTGATTCTCTGTGTTGATAAGGCTGTAAACTCACTGCTCAACTTCTTTGGCTTTGAGGATAAAAGTCATGGCATGGAAAAATAATGTTTCACGCCATTTTCCATTAGAGTTAAGGATATAAATACATTACCAGTGTTAAAATCTCACCGACATTCCATTTTTTTCCTTGTTGCTTGATACATTTTATTATGAACTTACTACTTTATTCAAGCCCGTACCCATAGCCTTAACCTTATAAACATATGTATTGAATTCTGGTGGGGGGAAAAAAAAGCACAATTATATGCAATAGCAATTACATGGCTAAGAGGTAGATCATTAGAGCTGAGGTTTATCCTTTGTAAAGATGGATCTGTGCATAGATCTGCTCTCTATGCATCACCAGGAAACATTTATTATTCCCTATTTCACAGGTGAAGAAACTAAGGTTAAGTTACTTGCCCAAATAACTTTTTAATTATGGAAAAGATTCTTCTTTAGGATTAAAATATCTTTTGCAATTTATGAGACTTACAAGACCTGGAAACACTGTTAAATAAAATAATATATATGGAAGAGCCTTATTACAATAACAAATTTCTATATGGAATTTGACAGTTAATACATATTCTTAATATACCTGTTTCTCCAATTAACACAGCACAGTCATTAATATACTATATTATGTTATGAAGTCATAATTGCAGTCAAGCAGAAAATAATTACCATATATCAACTTTCATGTTTTACAAAAGCAAAATTATTTTCCCTTTGTTTTAGAAGTTCCCCAGAACAAATAATAGTTTTACATCAGCAACCCTTTCATTTCATGACCCAACTGCCACATGTCTCTCTGAAGCTGTCATATATCTTTCTGGGCTCAACTCACAGGTAGCTGTTTCAATTTTAAAAACTAATCCAAGGGCAAATCCTCCTGATTCTATTGTGAACACCTGGTATGAACAACAGTAAAAAACAGCGGATCTCTTTCAAATGTATCTTTATGTGAAGAAAAAAAAATGATTTCACACGTCTCTCAGATCAGACTTGTAAAACAATGCATTGCAATCGATTGATGTCAGCAAATTGGCACTGAATACCCACTCTCACATGCATTGCTGGGCAGTATGCTCTTGAAGGTATAGAGCCCTTGCCCCCAGGCAGCTTATAGATTATTGGAGAACAAGCCAAGTAAGGGCCACAAATAAATAGAATGCCAGGCAAAATAAGAAAAAACTTAAGGATAAAAAAAAATAATTACAGGATTCAGAGGCAGGATAGCTCGAGACCACCTAATTAGGTAGGTGTACATCATGGAAAGGATGCATCGTAAAGTTGGTAGAACTTCATCCAACAAAGATAAGGCTGGACCTTCCTCGCAGAGGGAACAATGTTATCAAAGACTCTGATGCAGAAAAGCATGTGGTGTTTGGGGATCAACAAGTGGTCCTGTTTGCTTGAGTCAAGAATAATCTCTGTAACGGACTTTATAGTTTCTGCTGCCCGAGATTTAATTTGATATTTCAGCAGATACATGCAGCAATGCAACTATTACCACAATCTAGAATATTTCCCTCACCTCCAAATTCTCACTAATGCCCATTTATGGTCGTTCCCTCCCCCACCTCTGACCCCAGGCAACCATGGATAGCCTGTCACTATAGATTGGTTTTGCCCATTCTAAAGTATTATATAAATGTAATACTTTTACACATGAGTGCACACAGCTTGCACTCATAATGTCTGGTTTCTTTCACTCAGAATAATGCTTCGAGGTCAGCCATGCCAGTGGGTATGTAAGTAGTTTCTTTTCATTCCTGAGAAATATTTCATTCGTTGGCTGTACTATGATTTGTCTATCCATTTTCCAATTGAGGAACATTTGGGTTACTTGAGGCTTTTGACTACTGTGAATAAATCTGCTAGGCACATGTATATACAAATCTTTGAGAGGATACATGTTTTCATTTCTCTTGGGTAAATAAATAGAAGTGGAATGGCTGAGTCTTAGGGAAAGGATATATTTAATCCTATAAGAAATGGCCAAGCTGTTTTCCAAAATGACTTTACCATTTTATATTCCCACCAGCAGTGCGTGAGGGTTCAGTTGTTCTGTTCCCTCACCAGCCAGCGCTTGGGATTGAAGTCTTTTTAATCTTAGCCACTCAAGTGGGTTTGTAGAGATGTCCCACTGTGATTTTAAATTTGCCTTCTCCTCATGTCTCACGATGTCGAGCATCTTTGCATGTATTATTGGCCATTCCTACATCTTCTTTCATGAAATATCTCTTCAAATCATTTGCCAGTTGTGTTGTTTGTCTTCTTATATTCTTCAAAAAGGAAATCTTTATATCTTCCTGGTTTGTCCCATGTGATGCAATCCACTATGCATTAGATGACCTTCCTTTCTGTCTCTATTTAATATATCTTTTAAAGTCAGGTGTACCTTCCTCCCCAACCACCCTTTCCCTGTGCTCTCACAGGACCTCATTCCCTCATTCCACCCCAGTGCCACTGACCACACCACATCATAATTCACAGTTATAGATCTCTATCCATCCCCAGGCTAGGAGCTCCTCAAAGTTTCAGGATGAGGTTTTTTTTTTCTTTGACTCTTCCCAGGACTTCATACAGTACCTGCCACATTTACATACTCAGGCTCAGTCAGGTTATATTTCAGATACATAAGAGAAGGAATGTCAATTTATTCAGACTACAGTCATGGATTGGTAAAGGTAGGTTCAGAATACTAGGAGAGTCACCTATTCATTCATTCATTTAACAAATATTTCCTGGGGTGCCTGGGTGGCTCAGTCGGTTGGGCTTTCGACTTCAGCTCAGGTCATGATCTCGCCATTCCAGAGTTGGAGCCTGGAGCCTACTTCAGATATTCTGTCTCCCTCTCTCTCTGCCCCTCACCCACTCATGCCCTGTCTCTTTCTCTCTCGAAAACAAATAAACATTAAAAATATTTTTTTAAAAAGCAAATATTCCTTGAGTTCTTGCTATGTACCAGGCACCTTAGATGCTAAGATACAGAGATAAACGAGACAAAAAAACAAACAAACAAAAAATCTCTGCCCTGGGGTGCCTGGGTGGCTCAGTCAGTTGAGCGTCTGACTTCAGCCCAGGTCATGATTTCACGGTTCGTGGGTTCGAGCCCCACATGGGGCTCTGTGCTGACAGTTCAGAGTCTGGAGCCTGCTTCAGATTCTGTGTCCCCCACTCACTCTCTGCCCCTCCCCGGCTCATGCTCTGTCTCTCTCTGTTTTTCAAAAGTGAATAAAGATTTTTAAAAAAAAAAAAAAATTTTAATTAAAAAAAAAAATATCTACCCTGATGGAACTTAGTCTAGGTCAAAAGAGACTGATCCATCCATCAAAAGTGAACACACAGTGCAACAAAGGCTAAGATAAAGGAAATCAGGGGTGATAAGGAAGTTTAGAGCAGAATCCCCAACCCAGGCGTCTAAATCAGAGGAGAGTTTCTGGAGAAGTGGTATCTAAGCTGAGAGGTGAAAGATACATCAGAGTGACCTGAGTCAAGAAACAGAGGAGCAGCAGCTCACGCAAAGAAATGGGCAGAGATGGAGAACTCACTATTGGCTATGGCGAATAACCGCAAGGAAAATGCTGATGACGAGTCTCTTAAATAATCAATAAATATGGGATAAAGGCTTTTTTACAAATTGACATATTTGTCTTGTGACAGAATCTATCTGTTTTCTCTCATAATCCCACCTCCCACAGTCACTGGCTGTGTGATGGTAAAACAGGGGAAGCTCTCTGTATCGGTTTCCTCATCTGCATCACAGGAATAATAACTTCGTACAGTTGCTGTGAACCGGGAGCTAATGCAGGTAAAATACCATGTCACGGATGAACTGGATGCTCACCAAATGATTTACTCCCCCCAGGCATAGTAACACTACATTTTGCGGCAACCTTTTCTCTAAGTGGACCATGTAGCTAGTTACCCATGATGCAATGGGAGCCCAAGGGTTGTGTCGGGTCTAGACTAAGGCAGTTACGAGCAGGTGCGCCTTTCTCATGATCTCTCCTTTCCCTTATCTGACAACTTTGGAGTCCACGTGTGCAACATAGGTCTCTGAAAGACTGCATGAAGCAGAACCCCTTTATGCTACCACACACCTACCCTCTGCTGAGTCGAGTGGGCTGTGACGTGTGGCAGCCAGATAAACACCCCCAAAATCGTATCGTGTTGTAACACTCAGGACATGGGGTTGTTTGTGACAGTAGTTACCCTATCCTTATTTATTCAAACGTTGAGCCCAATGTGTAGCACAAAGTAAGTACTGAATAAATGTTAGCTGAGGATGCCAGAATTGTTATTTGTGGTTTTATTATTATTAATACATGAGACAATGTGGCCTGGTAGTTCAAGCTCAAGCTCTGGCATCGGACAAAATTGGGTCTGACTCGCAGCCAAAGGTTACCAACTTTGTTTCCCAGCCTCCTACGCCTTCCTGTACTCATCTACAAAATGCAGGTCGTAACCACGCCTGCCTCGGAAGGTCACTATGAGTACTGAATAAAACAGAGCATGTAAATCCTTTGGCACGCCTGCACCTAGAAAGCACTCAATAAGTAGAAGCTACTAATAGTATTATCTTGGGAGTAAAATCTGATGTTGGCGAAGTTTGAAGATTTGCTACTGCATCATCTTTGGAGACATCTCCGGGGAGACTATTTCTCTCGTATTTTAACACCTCAGAAAGTTCAGCACGTCTTCCTTTCTCCTCCAGGACATGAGCAAGAGCAGACTGGTCACATTGGCAACCTGAAAACTGTGCGCCCCTGCCATCACCCCAGGAATGTCTGTTCCCCTGAATGTATATCCATAATGGTGTCAGGTCAATAATTACTCCACCTGACAAAATAACAATAATAATAATAATAATGTGCTAACAGATCAGGCCTCCAGTGCTCATAAATTATTCTTCCTCACCTTCCTCAGCAAGTATCTCGGGGATCCAGGGAATGTGAGCTGTTGTTGGCCTCAGAGGTTTTCCAACGGCTGGCTCTCTCACTGCTGATGCTACTGGCTTGCTCCATTTTCCCAGCACCACGAGGCACAAGCGACTCGTGCTGGCAGTTGACATCTTTTAATATTTGTTGCTCTCTTTCTGCCTAGCACTTGTGGCTCCATCTTGACACGAAGCCGTTTCTGTCATTGCCATTACTAACTAAATAGCCCCTGGACTCTAGCTGGGAAACAGTGCTATAAATTGCTTAGAGTTATCCTATTTCCTGCAAACAAAAATCCTGGCAGTTTCGGGTCCATTTTTAGTTTATTATTTATACGGCCAGGCCATTTATCGCAAGATACTGCCTCTCTCTGGGTCAGAGTAGGCAAATTATTCCATTTTCTATTGTACATGGTGCAGCTCCTGATTCAGTAGCCTCGACCGGAGGCAGACTTAGGATGGAAGTATTTGCACGTTTGTTGCCGAGAGCAGGAAATCATTATCTGTGCCCTACTCTTCCTTGGCACTTAAAACAGAGTGGGATTAAAGAGCAGGATTTTCATATCTCTTTAGCCATTGGGTCAAGTTATTGCCAGAGACAGAAAGATGGGGAGAGCGAGCTTGGACCGCACAGATTCATTTCAATGGTCTATTGGTTCCACTTAGTGAAGGCCTATTAATTGCATAACATGCATCTGTATCTGTGTCTTTCAAATAACATTTCTAACCACCTGGGGAACTGCTAAGAAGGCACAGAGGGGTATATAAAGAATGGGTGCAATTAGGCAATTATGATCAAGGATAGAGAAAGGTTTGAAGGGAGAGAAAGAAAAGATGCTCCTGTTTCAATGCTGTAGGATGGTTTTATAGGAAACAAAAGACTAATTATGAAAAGCTTTCCTTTGTAAATCGCTACACAAGTAACACAGAGACTGAGAGTAGTAAATTCCTCAGATGTGTTAGGGAAAGCAGGAGAGCGAGGAGGTTTCCAATTTGAAAAGAAACTTTTTTTTTTCAATTTTGATAAAAAAATCTGCTAAAATTATATTTTTCATTCCCCTTTCTTATTTCACAGTGAAATTCCATTTTACTAAAATGTGGAAATTGAAAACTACTTGGTATGTTTTTAACCCTATCTTGTGTCTTGTGCCCCCTAAGGAACCCCCAAGCGCATCCCTGAGGAAGAGAAAAAGTCCTGATCCTCCGTAAGAGGAGTCGCCGACTAGCGGCCACTTGTCATTTCCTGACAGCACCCTTCATCAAGCGTTGGTCATCATAGTGCCATCTCCCTTAACAGGGACACGGGAATTTCTTCATACTGTTTTGATTGTCTTACCTTAGGAAAAGGGAAAATAAGCACCTTGAAATTTTTGAAAATATTTAGGTTTGTAATGCATTTGAGAGAAGGAAATGAATGGCAATCGATATTTTTTCTCTTTGTATGTGAGCATTCACTACATTTTGCTTTGCTAAGAAAGACAAAGCATGCAATAAGAAGTGCCTTGGCTTCTAGAATGTTCTCAGATGGAAGGAATAAGCCAGGGAAGGAGTTAGCCCCTTTCTGATGTGGCCTTCTTGAGAGAGGTGGATTAGCAAGGATCAGGCTCTCACCCTGATATTGGAGGGACTGAAAAATCACGGTGAGAGGACCAGAAACTGGTCTGAAGCACACACTTGGCTTCTGTGGAGGATGCTCTGAAAATCAATTCAACGCCTTGTCTTTTGGACAGGAGTCCAGAGTAGACCAGCTGAAGTGCCAGGACACGACTGATATGGGGCCCACTGCCAGCCAGTCTCAGCCCAGAGAACAACATCTGGAAAGTGAACATATCTTGTCTTGGGCCTACAGGTGACTGTTAAGGGGGTAAGTGGTTGGCACGTCTACTTTAATCTTGGTCCACCATATGCCCCCAAAATGGGCCTCTGCTTTAAACGTCTAAGTACTATAAGGAGTAACTAATTCCATTTTCTCTCCTGACAGGTGAGGCACTACGATGAGCTACTTCTCTACTAAAATGGGCCTTCTTATGGGTCCAGGTCAAGATCTAGAAGTCATAGTGCGGTGGAAAGTCCCAAGAAGGAAAAGACAGTGCTCTCCTGGGTACCATCAAAAGCAATTATGAGCAGTAATATCTTTGACATTCAGGACCCCAGCAGTAGTGCCCAGGACATAGAAATCAGGCTGGAATTGGGTTTTGTTATTGGTATCACACGGAGACATCTATAATGTTTTTTTAGTCTATACAACAAAGATTTTGATTAAACCTAACTCCAGATTTTCTCTTGTTCTACATCATAATTTCAGACCATCAAACATAACAGTCACACAGGACTTTATTATCCCTGCACCACCAAGCTTGGTGTCTTATCGTTAGCAATCCAAAAGTACTTATTAAATAAAATAAAATCGGATGAACTTCTTAAAGAGACTAGACATTCAACAGTCTAGTGTATTTCCCTGCATATGATCCTGCTTTGTGTGACCTTGTTAGAAAGGAATGATGCACTTAATTAGAAAAGAAATAGGCTGTGCCCTCCACCTACAGCAGGGGTGATTGAAATTGTCACCTTTAAGAAACAACATTTCAAAGGCAGTTTGGCTCTCCTTTATACACAAGACCAGATGGAAAATCATAGCTAAATCATAACATCATTGATGCAACAAATGTATTTCATGGGTATGAAGAAGTGTGCTTGATGGTAGTTTGGTTTAAACCAATCTTGTAAGATATAAATCACGAGGGTTTAACTTCTCGTCACTAGGACCCATTACTGGTAAGACAGTTCAGGTATTTTGTCTGCCTATTCTTCACATATGAAAAAGGACGTGAAAGAGAGAGTAGTCTTCTTCCACCTTGTCCTCAAAATCTCAGACTATTCTGGCCACTGATTAGAGGGATCCACCTCCACTAGCTAATGGCCAGTAAAAAAAAAAAAAAAAAAAAAAAAGGAAATAGTTAATACTGTTTAAATATAAAGTTGTGTCAAAAAAATCTTTCCCAGGGAAAAGATAAAATCAAACAACGTAGACTTAAAAAAAACTGAGAAGAAATACTCCCAAAATATTCCAAAAGAATTACATCATTTACTGTCATTAATATACTAGGAAATTCAAGGCCAGCTCTACAGTAGTGGAATCATGTTCTGGGCTTTTTCACCTTTTCATGGCATGAGACATGCAGAAAATAATATAAATAATACTAATAACAATACCTGTAAAGCATACTTATTTTGGTAAATACTTACTTTGGACAGAGGTAACCTGCAGGCATTGAGATCTCAAGGCCACGGAGATGTGCATTTCAAACACTGTCCCTTCTAGAAGAGGGATCCACAAACTTCTACCTGGAAGGGGCCAGATAGCAAAGATTCTGTTTAGACTTTGCCTAAATAGGTTTCTGTCTGAACTTCTCAACTCTGCTGTTGCAGCAGAAAAGCAGCCATAGACAATACATTTAAAACACGGGCATGGCTATTTGTATTCAATAAAACGTGATTTGCAAGAACAAGAAGTGGTGGGATTTGGCCCATGGACCATAGTTTGCTGACTTTTACTCTAGGAGAATGAAATAACTGAGTGAGTAGGCTCTGGGCCTCACTATTCCCAACACACACACACACACACACACACACACACACACGCACTTCAACCAAGGAGCTTTGTTTTTATCTTATGTTGCAAATTGAATTCCCATGTGAGACATTGCTTAAAACTACTTTTACTTCTGAAAAACAGATAAATAAAACTTTGAAAACTATTTCAATAAATATTATTATAAAAATATATATCTTTAGGGCACCTGAGTGGCTCAGTTGGCTAAGTGCCCAACTTCGGCTCAGGTCACGATCTGGCAGTTCGTGAGTTTGAGCCCCACATTGGGCTCATGGCTGTCAGTGCAAAGCCTGCTTCAGGTCCTCTGTCCCCTTCTCTCTCTGCTCTTCCTCCTCTTGCATGTGTGCATGCATACACTCTCTCTCTCAAAAAAAATAAATAACTAAATTCTACTACTGTTTTTAGAATTAAGTCAAGGCTCAAGTGACAGTAATGCTCCAAGAATTACTCATTAAATGTAAAATGACATCTATTCTCTCTTGTTAAATATAAATCCTTTTTAATTTCAAAGAGAAAAAATTGCTTATGTTTTCATTATTTATATACTTACAAGTACTGGAAAATTCTAAGACCCGTGGGATGTTCATGAGCTCTGAATAAGTTGCTTATGACTTAAGCATGAAAATAAGTTTCAGGCCATTATTTACTTTCTTAACTAACTGATAAATTTTAGAAGAAAATCCTCATGGTATACCTGGGTACGGGGAGAGTTTCTGGGAATTTAGGGTGGGAAGGATAGAGAGATGACACTTTCACCTAATTTTTACCTATCATTCTTGAAAGAGCTTCCTTTCTAATCCCAGGGAAACCTTCACATAGTCTTCCCTTCAACCTAATTTGCCAGTAGCTTTCAAACTTCAGTTGCAAATACTTAATTAGAGATGCTCATTGAAAATGCAGAATCTTATTCTGCATTCACAAGATCTCAAGTTAGGTCCAGGGATCTGCATTTTTAACAAATACCCCGAGCTGGTGGACCACACTTTGGAAAACACCACAGCAAAGTGAAATGATGACATAAACTTCATTGATTTACAGCAGTAGGCTCTTACCATTCTGAAAGGCGAACAAATAGGATAATAGTATATTTTTTAGACAAGTGTTCTCTTTATTGTGATTTTTTTTTCCAATGACATATATTTGCTCTAGGTGTCTGAAAAATATTTTCTTTGTTGTTCCATTCATTGGTGTTCACTGACATCTACTCCTAAAGGAAATGTTTTTAAAGGGTACAGGATCACAACTGCACACAGATATGATCTATATTTTAAAGCAGCACTTGGTGTGAGACTGTTCTTAGATGTCTTTGGGGAGTTGAGTTCATATTCAGTTCTAAATGTACCAACCCCCAGTAGACGTGAGTGTTGCAGTCAACCAAGTTCAGATTATTGTACAAGGACATATTTTTAGCCAGTCCCAGATTTCATTCAAGCAGTGTTAAAACTTTCTTATATTTTGTTTTCATGAAAAGTATCTACTGTGGCTTCTAAGAAAAAAATTTTAAAAAAAGGAATCACAGGAACTAGAAGTATTGATCTGATTTAAAATGGGGGAAAAAAAGGAATACAAGAGAACAGAGGCAAATATGTTGAGTATGCCAAGTACAAGCATGATAACAATCTGTAAACATTTAGAAAATAGAAGTAAACACTTCCTTAGGAGGAAGAGTCATCATTTAGTTGAGCACAGAGAAACGGGTCCTGATTTCTGTGTAGTTTTCTGTCAAACTCAAAGTTGCTGAATACATAGTTTCAGCCATTTTTAAAAAGTTGTTTTTGGCACACAAAACTAAAGCTCTTAACTAATCCAGGACTGCTGATGTGAATGCAGCAAGAGTTTATTTACAATTAGGCCTCACATTCCCAAAGGTAAATCCATTTTTAAAAATCTTTAGGAAACGTACCTCTGCAAAAACTCTGCTCTCCCCTCCCCCAAGGGTGTCAACTTGGGATGGGTGAATCAAATAATAAACTCGCTGAGTAGCACAAATATTAGTAAGTATTTGCAACTCTCACAATTTCTGCTACTTTTTAAAAGCTTACAAGTTCAATGTTGCCCTTTGAGTAAACCATGTTAGCCAAGAAACCCAGGAAAACACTGAAATTTGCTGGCCTGGAAGATAATTCACATCCCCAGAGTAAAAACTGCTGCTTATCCACTCTCATTGTCCAGGCCACATGCTACATCTGCATTCGGGTTTCAATATTGATTCATAATACCACTTGCCTCTTTCATCTTGGTGTTCTCCCCAAGATCAGTTCTGCACCATAATTACTTATATCTGAGCCTATATCTTTCTACCCTCCCATGATATTTTTCCGTGTGTGTGTGTGTGTGTGTGTGTGTGTGTGTGTGTTTTACCACATTCTGTCTTACCAATAAAAATCAACAGCTCTCTAGAAAAGAACTGGTTTGAAGTGTTGTATGGGGGAATCAAGTGCTTGCTTAAGGATATTTCCATACAATGGGAAGCTTCTGAGCAATGCAGAATCTCAACACCCATCCCAGACCTAAGGAATCTAAGTCTTCATTTTAATAAGATCCCAAGGTGATTCTTATGTTTGAATAAATTCTAGGCCCAAAATGGAACTACTCCTGCTCACGGTGCCACATCAGCAAACCAAAACTTAGATAACTTTCATGTCCCAGCAAATGCTCTGCTTAACTAGAAACGACGTGTATCCAATCAGCCAATTCCAAACACGAACTCTGGGCTCTATACTTACTTTCTTGTTCCTTCTCACCCCAAACCAGGCTATATGACCCTCGCCAATCAGATATTTTCCTATTTCCTCTTCCTTGTTCTTTATTCTATAAAACTTCCTGCCTTTCACCCCATTTTTCAGTTCTCTGGAGATCGTCCACTTTCCGAAGTATTAAATCTTTTTAATGTTTATTTATTTTTGAGACAGAGAGAGACAGAGCATAAGTGGGAGAAGGGCAGAGAGAGAGGGAGACACCGAATCTGAAGCAGGCTCCAGTCTCTGAGCCATCAGCACAGAACACACGAACCGTGAGATCATGACCTGAGCCGAAGTCGGAACCTTAACCAACTGAGCCACCCACGTGCCCCTCACTTCACGAAGTATTAAATAAAGTTTGTTTGTGTTACCTAAACTGTATTCTTTAATAATTTTTTAACAGTACATGCTTTAAAGTTTAAAGAGCAATTCTTAGCCAACCAAGGAGTATGGAGAGGAGCAAGAGAGAATCAGAACCATCAGGGATGGTATTGTTCGTGCACAGCTAGCTCACATTGCTCCCAGGATTCAGATTCAGCCATGTCTTAAAAGACTGCCCTCTATGGATGAGTGGAAGATGTACTGGGGATGTTTCTCCCATGTTTTTTCCTAGTGGTAAGAGTATTAGGGTGTCCTTTAGTACTCAAAGGCAGGCCACACAGATAGTAAAATTCTAGAGAAACAACTAGCTGTTCTCAACCATTATTTCTCCAGTGCAGAAGGTAGTGCCTGGCATATAATAGGTGTTAACTAATAAATTGCAAATGGAGGGGCACCTGGGTGGCTCAGTCAGTTAAGCATCCGACTTTAGCTCAGGTCATGATCTTATGGTTCATGGGTTCCAGCTCTGACAGCTCAGAGCCTGGAATCTGGTTCGGATTCTGTGTCTCCCTCTATCTCAGCCCCTGCCCCACTCATTCATTCATTCTCTCTCTCTCTCTCTCTCTCTCTCAAAAATAAATATTTTTAAAAAATTTTTTAATTGCAGATGGAATCTAAAGAGCATCAAAATCATTAATGAAATATATAAACATTTCAACAATGTGAATGAGACTTCTTGGTGTCGCCAACATGAGATTACCTCCCCTCCTAGTTTTCATTGCTTCTGACCAAGTCAAAACTATTATTCAATGGAATTTATCATCTATTTTGAATCTCAATCTCAACAAAAGCATAGTCGAGCTTGGTTAAGATAGTGACTCAAAGCTACTCTCTGACATCATGGAGTACATATTCTAAACTTTTGAGGGCTTGTTGAAACCTAATTACATGGTATGCACATGGTAGGAACTCCATTAATGTTGCTGACAGACTGACAAGATTCACTCACCCCTGGCTTGAGTCTTTGTGACTCAGTTCCACCTCAAAGGAAAAGAATTCAGTCTTCACCATCCTCTCTGAAGCGAGGCAGCCTTTCACTAACGTGGAAAACTAATTGCTTCTTTTCCCTGGATTGCATATTGCTTATTACTGGCATGACATTCCAGTACCCAAGAAGCACAAATAGTGATCCCTGAAGCTGCTTTAACCTTTTCAGACTATAGCAACTTGATTGTTCGCCTCATTACACTCTGCAGACCTTCTGTGGGATGACAGCCCGAAATGGAGGGTTCCGCTGGCATCCTTCATTAGCACTTTCGTCACCATATCTCAGCACAGCAAATGTCCCAGGAGCGCAGGCACAAAAAAAAAAAAAAAAAAAAAAAAAAACTTCAGCAACCATCCCTCAGCATTGTAGTCCTGGGCACATTTCTTAACTATTAAATCATGTGTGTGCTTTCAAAAACATGAGCTTAATGAGCTTTGCCCACCCCAGCTGGCCCCAGGACAAACCCTTCACTAGAAAATTCCTCTGTATCTGGTTTTCCTATCATAAAGCAGGAACACTAGTGAAAATTCTAAAGCTTACAAAACTAAGATAAGGGATACAAAAAGGAAAACAGTTTGAAAAGGGCTAGAAAGATATCTGAGATTACAATTACTGTCTTAATGGGTATCAGGTACAAAAGTCCTGCTCGTCTGATCCCAGTTGCTTTGCAGACTCATCACCTCCCTGTACCATCCACAGCACCCACTCCCCGACCCCAAGCCATGAACTTCATCCCCAGCCAGCTGCACATCATTGCAAAGACACACTTGGCTCATCCACTCCATTTGGCAAATGTCTCTGTCTGTCATGGCTTTGTTTAAATAACTTTTTCATCAACCCTACTTGAACTGCAGGTCATTTCCTATCCTGCAGGTAACATCTAACTTCATAAAAACCCTATTTAGCGTGTATCACATTAGTGTTAATTATGTACCTATGTCTCCACCCTAGCATGTAAGATATTTTAGAGCAAGGTATATATAGTCAGCAGTATGTATATCCAACGCCCAGCTAAATAAGTACTTGACTCTGCAAAGAAGAAAACTGAAAGCAATCAGTAGTTTATGCCCACAATTACAGACCACTTAGGAAGACATGTTAGGAAACATTTAAGAGCCAGTAATGTGAGTCTGTCTTTTGAAAAAAAATTACTGATAAAACAAATATAAAAATATATACTGTCATGAAGAGCTCCAAAACACAAATGTATGACACCAGTGGGCTTCTATCCTTTGATGAGTTTAAAAAGAAAACTACAGAAACTCTTCCTACTCAACAGGAGTTTATCTAAACTAAAAGCAATAATCCTGTTAATTTGGATGACTGAGAAGCATCTCAATCCTTACATGGGCCGATTTCATCATATGGTTCCATAACCATATTATTTGTTGAAAATGTTATTTAAATACCCATGTAAGAACAACCCAAAGCAAGCCAAAAGATATACACTTTTATCATCTTTCAATATAACAATATAGAAGAAGGAAGGAGAAAAAGGAAAAGGAAAAGGAAAAGGAAAAGGAAAAGAGAGGAGAGGAGAGGAGAGGAGAGGAGAGGAGAGGAGAGGAGAGGAGAGGAGAGGAGAGGAGAAGAGAGGGAAGGGAAGGGAAGGGAAGGGAAGGGAAGGGAAGGGAAGGGAAGGGAAGGAAAGGAAAGGAAAGGAAAGGAAAGGAAAGGAAAGGAAAGGAAAGGAAAGGAACAAGGAAAGGAACAAGGAAAGGAAAACAAAGAAAATTAGGGTCTAGAAAAACACCTTAAGAAGATAAAATTTTGTTTTCAAAAATTACCTTTCTGTTAGTTATTTCAATTTCAAATCTTTTCTATGAGAAAAGCCTGTGCTGTATTATCTAGCCATGAATTCTGAGTACTAAGGATATTCTTCACATAGTCACAGTGTACACAAGATGGAATATTTTCAGTCTAAGAAATATAGAGTATGTTTTTTGATAAACAGGGATAAAGAAAAAGTGGAGGAAAATGTCATTCCTTTATGTGCTTTATCTTCTAATTAAACAGCCACAAGAGCATCAAAGAAAAAACCCTTTTCTTCAGGGAAAAATAAGATTCTAAAATATTTGAAAATGTTTCTGGCAAAAGCATGATGAGAGGAGCCTAACATAGGACACAGAGTTTCTGATACTCTCATTCCTTCTTTTTATACCTAACAAATCCATTCTGATTTTGATTCTCTATCCTTATATATGGAATTTCCTTCCTGAAATAACAAATATACATAATCATTTCCTCACACATATCGTCTATATACCAGACTATCATAAACTTCTGGAAGGAGTCAAGTTTAGGGGTTGAGAATACAGGCTCAGTATGCCAGCTGCTTATTCACTTAATAAATTTAGACAAGTAAGTTCACCTCTCTGCCTCATTTTTCTCATCTTTAAAAATGGAGCTGATAAAAATACCCTATTTCATTAACTGGAAGACAAATGCTTTCACGTTTTAACATTTTTGAAATCCAAAAATATCTTACAGTTGCTGTTGGGCCAAAGGGAAGTTGAGCTCTGAAGATCTCCACGTGTTCCTGCCAGGAGAATTTTCTACCCTCCCTGCACCCGGTGCCATGACCAAGCCATGCAAATTTTCTTTGTTTACTCTTCTGGATGATGAATTTATTTTCATTTACCCTTATCCTGGAGTGCAGGTCCCAGCTTTACCTGAAGGCCTCCTACCTTGTGACTTGACAATTGAAGACATCTTAGATGTGATAACTATCTCAGAGAGCAGAGGTGATCTAATGCATGGAAAGAGCCTAGAGCAGTGCATAGCACAAAATAAGCCCTCGACAACCGGTTAGCTATTATTAATGTTGTACTATCAATATCTACTTGTCACTAAACAGATCAACACACGAATTACTTAATTCTCCTAATCCATGTCAAAAATGCAAGCATCAGAGTGAAGAGAGAAAGCCATTTGAAATAGCCTTTGTAACGCTTACGTAGCTGTGGCCTATGGCTGGCTGTGGCCTCAGTGGAGCAAGACTCAGGATTCAGCCTATTTTTCAGAAATGATCTTGCCAAATGTTTCAAATCCCTCTGCTGGTTAAGACTGGCTTTGCAGGAAGTGTACCCTTTCTGTTAATGGAAAAAGGAATTTAATCTCGTGGAGTTCCTTCTTAACACGCTCAAAATGGACTCCCCGGGGTTCGCAGATGCTGCATCAGCAGGGCGGGCGGGCCGGCTGGCAAAGACACAATTCTCCTGGAAACCTAAAGACTAGCTCGAAGGTCGTGCTCCTTTGCTAATTCAGTAAAACATAATTACACCGCAGAAAGCTGGTTCCTTTTGAATTCCTCTTACTGATATACAAAGGTTTTGCAATTTAAATGCTTACATGTCAGGGTATTCACGCACGTATCCAGGGGCAGTGCGCCCACATCTACTCAAAGGATCCTGATTTGTGCTTTAGACTGGAGAAGGAGACTGTCGGTATTGGCAATCCACAGCCAATGGCAATATGTCTCTCCTTTTCCTGGGTCCAAGCCCTTTTCGCCTGCAGCTTGGGAATGTGGAAAGCCGGCCAGGTGACGGTAGATTATGTACCCCTTTCAGAGCTGCTTCGTCGCCCACCTCCAGGGACACTTTTCAAATTCCACTCTGTGTAAACAGTGCTCCTAGGAATTATGGAGGCACAATCCCTGAGGCCCTAAATGGCAGCTCTGGTCCCTGTGACTGGAACCAAGACAAGGTCTTGAAAGGATTCTTTGTAATAAGGACATTCATTTGGACTCTTTGATAATGCCACAACTAATATAACCTACAAACGAATAAATAGCTCGCAATTACTATAACTATAGTTTTAGAATTATCATCTTTATCAAAATTTATTAGTTATGTATATAGCAAATAACTTCATGGATAACATATATGAGGCTTCCAGGGTTTAAAATAAACCAGATTTTTTTTGTTCATATTACGAAACTGGTGTCCACTTTAGTAACACAAAATACCAGAGGGCTCCTTAGGCCTCCAGCTTATCCTCTGAGCACTATCTTTTTTCAAAAATCTCCACAGAAGGAAGATCTTCTCCTTCTGTGGTGACCCATTCTAATAATTATGTTCTTAGAGTAACAATTTCATCTTGTTCTCTAACAAAACCCATCCTTTTACCAACAAAGGCATTTTCTGAAGGCGGATTCTTAGAGCAGATAAGGAGGGTTTTTTTTGTTAATACAAGTAATTCACACTCCCAAATTTTAAGTCTTCTTTAAGGAAATCTGATATTACGAAATATCTCCTGCCCCAATACTTCTCTTCAGAAATGTTTTCTCTGTAATCCTAAATCAAACGTGCTCTTTTTGGAGTTATGATAAACTTAAAAATATTGCTCAAATATAATGAAATTTTGCCTATCAAGCATTGACTATTCAAACTCATACATAATTTTAGGTATAATTATTTCTCCAGATTATTTGATATTCGGATTCACTTTTTAAAAAGACTTTATTTAAGGTCCCATACCCCAAATCCTCAATTGGTGGTGAGTGAAGCCTATATTACCTAATTTACCTTTTTCTATGTTACAATGAAAAAGCAAAAAAGGGTACCTTTTCCTTTTTGGCAGAACAAGTAGGCACCCATGTTGAGGTAGGAGCAGCCTCCATGGGCCAGAGAAGGGTGTCAGAGCCTAAGCAGGGCAAGGAGGTATTCCCATGAGGGGCAGTCTCTCTGCGGTGTCTGAGCTCAAGCAGGGTGAGCTGAGCCTCAAGTGAGGATCAGCCTGGAACAGGGGTTCAGGGCCTGAGAAGTGTGAAGAGGGTGTCCACGTTGGGAGTTGACGCCATGATGAACGTCTGAACCCCAGCCAAGAGAGGATGGGATCCATATGGGGGATGGCCTGGTGTAGACCATGAGTAGGGTGATAAGGGCTTCTACCAGGTGGAAGAAAGAAAGAGTGGCACAGCGTAAGGTGTCAGAGCCTAAGCAGGGTGAGGAGGGTTTCAATGTGTGAGAAGAAATGGCAGCAGAGATGGAAAATTGGCTAATACAGGGAATAGCCAAATATGTAAATAGATAGGATAGTACGTACAGGTTTCTCACTATTGGACAAGTGGGTCACAAATATGGAAAGTAAGAAAACTGGAATGACCCTGTGGTATTGATGTATTGAGTAAGAACTGAAGGTATCGGTATGAACTTGTGTTTTTCAACATATAGATAGAAAGAAAAGTAAATATAGGTGTAAATGTGTGTCTGGATATTTGAATACGTGTGTGAGGTGTTGGTGAGTTGGTATTTGTGCTTATATATCGATACATACATACATGATACATACATGTATACATAAATGTATATATGTGTTTTATATCATATAACACACACACACACACACACACACACTCCTTAGGACTGGTAGCAGTGATATGTCAATAGCAATGAGCACCCCTACAGCCCATAATCTGGGCTCCTGAATATTATTCTCCAATTAAAGGAACCAACAGTGCTTCAATTGCTATCTGGATCCAGGACTGGAAAGAATAAGTACAAGATGATCCTAGAACATCCTTTAAAAACAGAGAACAAGGAAGTACTCAAAGAATGATAGGGACATATGTCAAAGCTTGAAGCAGCTTCTGCTGCCAAATCAGAAGTTTTGAGTCTCAAAATAAATGATGATGGTAATGGAGTATAACCCATTGAATAAAATGGGAAACCATAAGCCCATGAATGAGTAAATTGAATGTCTGATGATGAATGAGACATTTGTATAGTTTCAGAGAAGCTCCCCTCAAAATAGTCATTCATTACAAAGAGGGAGAGAGCAATTTTGCAGTGGACATGCCTGGAAGGCACCACCCTCATCAGGTAAGAAGATCAAAATTGTGCACCACCTAATAAGCTCCAGTGAGAAGAACACAGTATCACATCTGCAATATCCCTGACAAACATGCATAACCTGAATCATGAGGGAACATCCAACAAACCCATATTGAAGGGCACTCTACAAAATAATAGCCCTGCAATCTTTGAAAATATCAAGGTCATGAAAGTCAAGGAAAGTCTGAGAAACCATGTCAGACTGAGAGAGATGAAGAAATATGACAACTAAATGTAACACATGGTTCTGAACGGCGTAATTTCTATCAGGATACTATTGAGATAATTGGCAAAGCTGAGGACTAGCTAAGCGTCATGTATCAATATTATATGATTGTCCTGTGGTAACAGAGGAGAAAGTCTTTGTAGGAAACACAGAGCAGAGCATTAAGGGAAAAACAGAGCATCGATAGGCAACTTATTCTCAAATGGTTTGGGAACATAATTCTTCGTACTGTACTTTCAACTCCTCTGTGAGTTTGTGAGTATTTCAAACTTTTAAAAATTTATTTAAAAACCAACATTTAAAGGACAGTATAGGGAAAATTGGCAAATTCTCAGATTATACGGTAGATATTATTGCCCCAACGTTACATTTCCTGAATTTGATCTCTATGCTCTGATTATAAAAGAGAATGTCCTTTTTCTAAGAAGATTCACACAGAAGTATTTTGAGATAAAGGATCATGATATTTGAAACTTATCTCCAACAGTTCACAAAAAATATTAAAAATAAAACTGCACACACAGAGAGAGAGTGTAAGTGTGACAGTGTTAATGGGGGCGTCTAGATGACGAATACATGAGAATTCATTGTACTCTTTTGCAATTTCTTTAGGCTTGAGTTTTTTCCAAAAGAACTTTAAAAATAAAACAAAATAAAAATCATAGGGACCATGGTTCTCAATCTCAGCTGCATAGCTGAATCCCCAGGGGAGTTTTACAAACTAAAGATTCTTGACATACACACTCCAATCTTACAAGCCAACTCTGAGAGTTCTGCCCAGTAGGTTTTCCACATTTTCAGGGGTTTGAATGCATCTCCTCCACTGACCAGCATTGGAGACCCATTAATCTGTTCTGTCGCCCTCATTTTATAAATGAAGAAACTGAGGCCCTGAGAGGTTAAGGGACTTGCTTAAGGTCGCACTGATAGGTAGTGGCAGAGAAAAGACCAGAATCCGGCTCTTCTGACTCCCAGTTCAGCTTTCTTTGATCACAATTCATAAATGGTTGACTCTCAGTAGGATTGTTTTTTTAAAAAAAATCTTGATCTTCAAAGCGTTCTCAACTTAAAATGCCACTGTATTCAACCCTGAAGCTTCCCATGGTGCTCTGCAATGCAGCTGTGACTGTCCTCAGAGCTCAGGGCTAAATTGGAGACCCGGTCTTTGAAAACGCAGACACTGGCTTGTAATCATACCTTTCAAGTCAAAGAGTCAAGTCTCTTAATGTTTGCTGGAGTTTATGGGTTTTAACCCTGAAGGAAATAAAAGCAGTTGGAAGAAAGAATTAGGGGAAGCAAGCAAAGAGCCTTTTTGGTGGAGATAATTTCTGATGAAGTCTCAGCTAGCTTGACTGGAGCGTTCCCTCTCCCCCCATCTCTAGAATGCAGAAGCAGTTCTATAAAACAAAGAAATCCTGTGAGTTTGCACTGGTGCAGTATGGGGAAATCTCTGTGTGTTTCCTAGCAAGCATCTCTCCTTGAAAGAAAAAGGAAAAGGATAAATTATATCAGGTTATTCGTTTGATTTCCTTTGCTGAGCCAGTTCCTGCTGCAGTGAGGGGAGCCTTATAATCAGATTTGTGCAAGTATTTCTGTCCGGGCTTGCGGAGCTTTGTCAGCATAAAATGTTTATAAACTGCTAACATACGGTCTTTTTTTTTTTTGTTCAGTCTATTTGTATGGTTTCATTTAATTTCGCTTTTCTCCACCTATAGACCAAATATTTCATTTCCAGACAGAGGAAAGAAAAAACTACTCACCTTTGAAACCCACTATCCTCCCATCACATGAAAAAATTGGGAGATCACAGAACACAGTTAACATGAGTATAACTAAAGGATTCAAACCCTACTTCCTGACAGTCTAAAGATAGGTATGGAATTCACATTAGAAGATTTCTACCTAGCATGGATGCACTGAATGCAATCTACTAAATAGGACGGGTAAGCATTACCTTTGAGCCAGAAGGAAGTCCACCAGCCCACTCCACTGCCTACTTACCCAGCCCTGCCACAATCTTCAGTTCTCCTGGATACTACCGTTAATTAGGATATTTACAACATGGGAATGGAATAATGCCATGCTTGTAGTCAGTGATAACCCACATTTCCAAAAAGTATTCTATTTTTTTAAGTTTATTTATTTACTTTGAGAGAGAGAGAGAGAAGGGGAGGGGCAGAGGGAGAGAAAGAATCCCAAGCAGGCTCCGTGCTGCCAGCCCAGAACCTGATGTGGGGCTTGAAACCACAAACCATGAGATCATGACCTGATCCAAAAACCAAGAGTTGGAAGCCAAACCAACTGACCCACCCAGGTCAGAAAGTATTATAAATCCATCAAAATAGCCTTCTAGTCATCCAGGTCAGAAGCGTATCTTTGATTCCTTTTCCCTCTTCTCTCCTGTGCAGCAATTGTCCAGGTCCTGTAAAGTGTATCTTCTAGTTTCCTTTTGGGTCTATCCTCTCCCTTCTGTTTCCAATGCTTGGGCCAATCTGTCAACTATCTTTGTCTTAAACATTTCCAACAGTATTCTTATTTGTTTCCATGTCATTGATTTCTCACTTTTCCATTTATTTTTACAGTGCTACCAACTTCATTCCTTAAAAATACAGAATTTATTATGCTATATACTTATTCAAAATCTTTTGTGGCCTCCCACTTTGGCCTACAGAATAAAGCCAATCTGTTCACATGGCTTCTCTAGAACCACTCTACCTTTGTAGCCACATAATCCTCTCTACCTGCTTACATAACATGTTCCATTCACACACAAGAAATCATTCAATCTGGGCATCTATGCTTTGGAACTTCAGGTAACATGATGGATTGAGATGATATAAATGGGCCCACTTCTCACAATAAACTCATGGAAATTCTGAATACAATAAAACACACCAAAAAAATTCAAATACATGGCTACCTCAAAAGAAAGCAAAGTAAGGTCTAGGTTATAGAAACTATAAGCAAAGGATGATGCCCAGAAGAATTTCAGCTCCAGAGAAGGGCTTGAGAAGGTGGAGGCTTTGGTTCTAACATCTGCCTGTGGGAAAAACATGTAGCTTTTGGCCTGTTTAAAAGGAAACTGCTAAAACCCTGAACGAATCCAACAGCCTCAAAGATCTGGCCCATCAGTGAAAGTGAGACCTCTGACATTTAACCAGAGAAAGCTTCAGGGAAGACCTCCATGTGATGGGTCTATTGAGAGAATGGGCAGGAGTGGAGGTAGAGACAGAAAGGTTCCACTCAGAACTCAAAACCTGAGGCTCATGCCAGAATGGCTTTGAGTCTAAATTTGTATTACCTATTTTATAAAGAAACTCCAAAATAAAAATTGGTCTATGCTGTTAAATCCATTGGTCCCAGGCAGTTGCAAAAGGAAATCTATTTAGTGCAGAAGCTTCCACATCTGCACCACATGGAGAGTTCCCAGAACACACACACACACACACACACACACACACACACACACACACACACACAAACACCCATGGAAGATACAAATAAAAAATTACGGACCCCAAGAAAAAAACAACCCACCATGACCCAGAGAAGATACAACAAAACAAGAGAGCAGCTACTAAACACTGCTGATAGTAGAACGATCTGATAAACTTTGGAAGGAGAGGATACAGAGTTCAACTGGGCCTCAAGGGACTAGTCTAGGAAACCAAACATTATCAACAAAAACAACTGCTCTTTGCAAAATTGTCTCTTTTAGGAGCCACAGACCACCTTGATAAGGCTTCTTACTGTACATTTCTTTAATTCTGTTTTTTTCAGATTACCTTTATCCACTTACATCCTAAATACTATACTCACATCATAAATAACTTCTTACTTCCATTTGAAAGTATTCTTCGATATGCCATATGGAAGGCAGGATAGCTTAATGCTTGTAATATTATATTCTGCACCTAAAAGTCCTGAGTTCATCTTGATCCTGCCATTTACTGGGTACATGACCTTAAATTTACCCTCTTTTTTAAGTTCCTCATGTGTAACAGGAGGATGATCATTTGTATCTGACAGAATTGATGAAGAGATCCAGTGAGATAGCACTGTAAAACTCCTAGCCTAGGGCCTGGCACACAGAAGTATTAAATAAATGTTATTCATTATCATTTAGGCTAATTACCTCACGTGCATTACAATATATCCTTAAAACAATCTTGTAAAAGATATTACCTCCATGTGACATATTGGGAAAGAGAGTTCACACAGGTTAAGCAGTTTGCCTAAGGTAACAGTGCTAATAAGAGGTTAAGTATTTAAGAGGTTAAGATGTCTTTGACTCCAAAGCTTACATGGTCAGCCTCTCCATGATTTTGCCAAGTTTACTTAGGACCCCAGAATGTTCACCCTCGAGCAAGAGCATTATTATCTTCTAATTCCAGGATTCCCCACTGATGACAATTTCTGTGGATCTTAATGTAAGTTCATTTATTTACTAAACAGATTTATTGTGCTTCTTACACAGATGTAAGCATTGTGTAAGGTACAGGAATTATAGTAGGGGATAACGTTATTTGCAATCTAGTGAGACGATCAGACAATACCTAAGTAAGAATGTGTGTGTGTATGTGTGTGTACTTGAAAATGTAAAAAAATAAATAAATAAAAATTTTTGTGAAGAAAACCATAGGGTGAAGTGAGAGTCATAAGTTGAACCTACCTTAGCAAGGATGTTGTGGAAAGGCGTCTGCTAGAAGATAAAAAATTTATGCTGGGACTGAAAGTATCCAAAGAAGCCAGCGTGTGGAGTGAGCAGAAGAGTAACACATTATGTGCAGAGGGCATCATGTGTAGAGGCCTCAATGTAGAAACCACCTTAGCACACTGGGGGAAATGAAACAAGGCCAGAGTGGCTGGAGGATAGAGAGGAAGCCAATCGAAGAGGACAGAGGAGGAGTCCAGGGGCTAATCATGGGGCATGTGATGGATGGAGGGATGGTCATGTTGTGACGTTGTTTTCAAGTGCGGTGGGAAAGCATGGAAATTCTTTAAGTAGAAGGATGACATAATCTGATCACGTTTTTAAAACATCACTCTAACTAGAGAATGAAATGAACAGACAACATGCTGCACATGAAGAAACCAAGTAGGACTATGGCAATATGTTGGTAAGGATAGGATAGTAGCAGAGAAGTGAGCAGGTGTGAGATGTACTTTGGAGGGAAAATGAAGAACACTGCTGCTAGATTGGAGAGATTCTGATAAGAGCCTCAGTCATTCAAGTCACTCCTTAGTCAATGGATTGGCTTCCTCTGGACTCTATACCAGTGGTGATCAGGGATGGGCACCAGGGACAGAGTGAGGGCTCACCCTTGGAGAACCTGTGGATGAGGCAAACTCCAAGACAAATATTGATTACATTCCCTCTATTCAACCTCCCACACTAGAGAATGAGCTTCTTGATAACATAGATTTTCATCTTGTCTAATTTGTACCCGTGTATCAATTAACAATGCCTATTACATAGTACATGCTCAATAAATATATTTTCAATTCAACTAAATTACTCAGGAGTCAAATCTATGCCATAGGAAATTGAAAGTCTGTCTCTTTCCTCCCTTATCTCTCTTAATTTGTTCCCTTCCCCTATCTGTGTTCCTTTCTCTTCCACATAACTAGTATTTTTTTTTACTTGCTGTCAGACTTTACCATTCAGAGACGACCAAAACAAAAGGAAAAAAAATGGTACAAAGAGAAAATCAGCAGTTCTGTTCAATAATAGCCAATTGTTTCCCTGACAGCATCTAGACAAATACTCTAAATCACAAATGCATTTGTGACCCTCATTTTGGAAGGGCTGCTCTAATCTTAGTGACTGGAATTGAACTTCAAAAATGGGTATCAAGGTCTTTGGGGGCCCCTCAATTTGCTGTTCTAACACCCCAGTGGCTGAACTGCTACCATCGTTTTTCATTCGCTTAATAAAAATAACAAGAAAAACCATAATAGCCAAATTTTTCTCTCAAATGCCAATGTAGAGAGCAATCATTCTCAAACTTTAAGGCAGTAAAAAGGTTGGTTTGAGCAATGCTTTATTTTTACCTCATTTATTTCTCAATTTTTTGCTCCAGATTAGATATATACTATAGAAGAGGAGACAATGCTTCAAGCTGCAGAATAGTTTGAAATTGCAAAGCAGATTAAGGAAAGACTCATGTATAATCACCATTGAATCCCTATGTCCATCATCCTCCTTTCATGCCTTTATGTAAGGAAGTCAAAGGTAGCCTAGATTTAAAATGAAAAAAAAAAAATCATAGCATAACTGGAGATGGGTTCCAGGAGCTCCTTTTTAGGAAACAGCAGACCATGAAGCAGCCTTCATTGGATAAAATAAACTTTGGGTAAAAATCCAGCTAAAACGCTGTGGAGACTCAGAGGTATTATCAATTTATTTTACACTATGATTGCTTTCAGATTTTTTCCAGGCAAAATTTTCAAACATGTGTAATTTCTTAGTTCTCCATAGACACATGAGTGCTAATACATGCATAAGTACAAGGTGTAGATGTTTGGTAAAAGGCCTGAAAATATATTCCTGTAAATATTGTCCCTCAGGAATATCTTATACAGCTCAGTTTGAATGACTTGTATGATTAGACCACTAAATTCTTCAGCTAGAAATGCTTACATATTTATGGTCTGAATAATAAAATATTTTAATGGGCATATTCTTTGCATAGTGAATGTTTCAACGAATAATATATGTAGTTCTTTCAAAAGAAAAGGTTCTCATGTGCTCACAACATGGTCTTTATTTTGTTCCAATGTGAATTTAAGATGCACACTGAAAATTAAATGTAAATAAAATGTACAGACAAATGTTAGTGTTCTTACATAATATAAAAATCACACTAGTTTCAAATGACGAATGGTGTTGTTTTGCTGAAACTAAATTGCAGTTTTAACGAGAAAGATACATTTTAGATCTGGTTCCCATTTATTGTATCTACAATTTAACTTCAATGACAATAATGCAAAGAATGACTTTCACATAGGTGTTTTTCCCAAAAAAAAAAAAAAAAGTTGTTAATAACCTCAAATCTTTGTGTCCTATTCCAGGATATTCAGATCACACCTTTATACAAACCGTCAACTAAGAAAAGAGGTTTCTCTTGATAATTCTGCAGATATCTTGTTTCCTTAAACATAAGATTAGACTTGTGGCATTATTAAAATCTGAATTATAATTGGCATCTGGTCCAATTATGGCAGGAACCAGGAAAAGAAATTTCCTCATCTTGTATGTGCGTGCGTGTGTGTGTGTGTGCGCGTGTGTGTGTGTGTGTGTGTGTATACTACCATACTTAACTTTTAATATATTGTTGCAAAATGGTGTGGACAAAAGTAGGATCCACATAATCCCTCACCTCAAATCATAATAATATGTCACTAATTTCTATGGCACAGATGCTTTTGAATTTTGCATACCTGTATTGAAACCTGCCTCATTATAAACAGAGTTGACCCTTCAATGAATGGGTTTGAACTCTGCAATCCATTTGCATATGCATATTTTTATAGTACTAAAAATGTATTTTCTCTTCCTTATGGCTTTTTAAATGACATTTTCTTTTCTTTAGCTTACCTTAAGAATACAGCATATAAAAAAAAAGAATACAGCATATAGTATATATATAACATACAAAATACGTGTTAATAGGCTGTTTATGTTATTGGTAAGGCTTCCAGTCAACAGTAGGCTATTAGTAGTTAAGATTTGGGGGATTCAAAAGTTGTACACAGATTTCCAACTGTGCAGGGGGTCAGTGCCTCTAACTCTAGCATTGTTCAAGGGTCAGCTGTGTTTGTCCACTGTTTTCCTGTATCTGAACAACTGTGAAAAACCTCCATGTGTACAATGTGCTAAGACACTATTTAGCCTTCGCATAGTATGAAACAGAATCATAAATATACACACAGGCACCAAAATTATCCGAAATGCATTTCATCCAGAATGCTTATACTAAATTTTAGGTTTTAATCCAAATAAAACACAAAATTTAAAGTATCTCCTACATAACTCAGATACCCAAGAATCCACTCAAACACACACATGCCAGTTTGATAAACGCTAGTCTTTTATAACAATGATAGTCAACATTCTTTTACTCCTTCAGTCACATGTAATGGAACTGTAGCATTCTTAAAAAGTTACTAAATAATTCAGTCATTTCCCTGTGGTTCAAAAATACTGAGTGCAAAGAGAACTGCCTTCCTGAAAAGTCCCCTGCAGCTCTCCAATGATCTCTCGATCTTCCCCATGAGACACAATTATCAATGACATAAAAAAGACCATTTTTCTAGTAAGCCGGCATGTTTGGGCCAACCAGAATGGAGACTTTATTCTTCAATAGGAGGCTCAGGGACATATATTCTTTGTAGTGAAGACTGGTCCTTCTTTTTAGAAAAAGCCACATTCTCTTACCAAACATTCAGAACCAGAGGGATAAGGGTGCCTGAGTGGCTCAGTGGGTTAAGCGTCCGACTCTCAATTTTGGCTCAGGTCATGATCTCACGGTTCATGAATTTGAGCCCCTCATGGGGCTCCAGGCTACAGTGCAAAGCCTGCTTGGGATTCTCTCTCTTCCTCTCTCTGCCCCTTCACTGTTCGCTCTCTATTTCTCTCTCAAAATAAATAAATAATTATTTTAAAAAGAAAAAAGTGGGGTGCCTGGGTGGCTCAGTCGATTAAGTGTCTGACTTTGGCTCAGGTCATGATCTCACTTTTCCTGAGTTCAAGCCCTGCTGTCGGGCTCTGTGCTGACAGCTCAGAGCCTGGAGCCTGGTTTGGATTCTGTGTCTCCCTCTCTCTCTGTTCCTTCCCCCACTTGTGCTCTGTCTCTGTCTCTCTCTCTCAAAAATAAATAAACGTTAAAAAAAAAACACACAGAGGAACAAACAGGAAAAAGGAGGGAACACCCTTCTTTCGAGCTTCATCAACCATCGTAGGTGACAACTGTCAAGCCCAGGTTGTCCCCAAATCTAACTAAAATTGTCAGCCTCTTGCCAGGGAACCCCAGAAAGTCCATAAGGAAGATCAGTACAGTTTCTTTTGCTTTGTGAAATCCTCCAGGTGTCTCATTAAGGCTCCAGAGGAGAGATTCAAATTTAAGGTATTTATTTTCTTTAAGCAGTTGTGAGATGCCTGAGTACTGAGGATGAAAGGTTGCATTTATAATTACATAAATCGTGAAAAATTGCTGGTGTTCAGAGGCTGGCAGTGAGTGTGGATGAAAGGCTAAGATAAGTTTTTCTAGCCAGAGGTTATTTAATTCTTTCAGCCACCTCACCCGCCCATAGCTTTAAAAATTCTTAAATTAGAGAGTCTTAAAACGGAAGCTTCTATTTTGGCAAGGATTTATTAATATTATTTTATGGTCTAATTTCTCATACCTGGCTAAGTTACGCATAATGTTTTAATTCTGGCTTGTAAAAAAATTTTTTTAAAGATACATTCTTTATACCTGTATCATGCGTAATATAATTACAGACTAGAGGGTGCTATTTTGGACATCAGGTGCGGGGTTTTGTCTTAATCATACTGTTCAGTTCACAGCACATTATTAAACAGCACTGGTCTATACAAGGCACTACCTTGTTTTGTTTCACTCCCTTTTAATTCTATAACCCACTCACATTCCTCTTTCTCCCCTTAGCCAACAATTGTAATGTGTTTGATGTGTATCTTTCTGTTTGCATGTGCTTGCAACATGCACATTGTTCGTCTTTTTTTTTTTTTTTTGCATGTATTTTATTTTATAAAATACTATGCATTTCAGTCTGGCTAGCTCCTTTCTGACTAAGCAACATGTTGCTTTTTTTTTTTTCTTTTTTAAAGATTAACCTATGTTAAGAAACATTTGATTCTGACTGCCGCTTAAAATTTACTCTGTGTGTTTATATCATGTTTTCCCTACTCCCTGTCCCCGTGAAGAACCCTCTCTACCACTGCAATGAACGTCCTCACACATGTACACTTATGGGTTAGGTGACCATATTGTCCAAGGTCGGTCATTTCTGACAGCGAACAGAGGCAGTATCCCCTGACCTGGTCAGGAAAGCCACGTTGTGTGGTCACTCTGCTTATGGACCCATGTGTGACCCTTTGGGATCTATGCCAAAAAGCAGTGTTCAAATATTCTAATCTCACTACTACCCGATTGCTCACCAGAATGCGTTATTAGTCTACATTTCACCAGCCCAGACACAATTTCCATTTTTATATTATTTTCACTGTAATATTGCCTACATATGTGTTAAGATGTTTTCAAATTGATAGAATGGTCTTTTAAAGCAATGCCAAGCAAAAATAAGCCAAATATCTACATAATCTTAAAGCCATAAAAAATAGAGTAGTCTGAGATGTAGCCAGGAGCCAGATGCATTCTCACAACCATATATTCATTTCTTTGCACGTTTGATATTCTCTGCACAAAGGCATATTGGTAAAATCTTATGTATCAACATTGCCAAATCTTTTCTTCCACGAGGATACACTTGATGATGCTCACATTTGGAAAATACTAAGATTATTTGTCTAGGGTTAATAGTATATGCCCACAAGCTGTAAAATCATCTCTTTATCTCCCACTGAACATCACCAAACAATGTGTTAAAACACAGTTTGAAAACCATCACAATTTATTTCAATATGTAAATACACAATGCATAAGCCCTCTTCTGTAAGGAAACCTTCCAAGCTACTAAAGTGCCCAAACTTTATTTTAATTCTAAACATACTTGCACGTGTGATTCAAAAGCACAGCCAAGCACAGAACAATGTGCTTTAGGATACTTTCCCTGTACCACCCACCCCACCCCAACCTTCTTTATTTTTATGGATCCCTGGATAAAGATTTTGTTTTCCACTATTTGTTGCATGAAATTTATGAAATAGAGGAATTTTTATATACAAATCAAAGATTTAATATACCATAGGGTACCAGGAAATCTAGAATCACTGTTAATGTACGACTTACTCATTGAAAGTACTATAGACCAGGATCAACAAAAACAAGTCAAAGCCCAGCAATATAAATCTTAAGTGTTTCCCATCCCCTGAACATGTTGGCACATGGCAGGTTATGATGATGAGAGGAAGTAAAGTAGAAGAATGTCAGAGAAGATACTGAAATATTAGGATGTATGGCATCTTGGTGAACGTTTCCTCCTTTGACACAAACCAAGAACATGATATATGCTGATCACTTGGTGCACCAGCTGTCATGAGGGCAATGAACTCTCTTAAAGTCTATGAGCCAGACCAGCCATGTCTTCTCTGTACTGTTCAGAACTTTAAAAGGCCATAACAGCCACTATAAGAGGATCCAAGTAAGAATGAAAGATAGGTATAAATATAATATTTGGCAATAGCAGAAAAAACAAAAAATTTGCTCCTGCTTTGTGACCCTAAAAACAATAAATTTTGATTTTTTTTTAAATACTGCTAAATAATGAGACCACAAACATATTCTCTATGCTTCTCTCCCTTACCTGGTTATATGTCTTTGACCTCCACCTTATCCTTCATACACTTCCTTAAAAAAAAAAAAAAGTTTATTTATTTATTTTGAGAGAGAGAGAGAGAGAGCAGGAGAGGGACAGAGAGAGGAAGAGAGAGAATCCCAAACAGGCTCCACAGCGTCAGCACGGAGCCTGATGTGGGGTTCAGTTCTATGAACCATGAGGTCATGACCGGAGTCAAAAATCCAAGAGTTGGATGCTTAACCGACTGAGCCACCCAGGCACACCCTTTCATATACTGCCTTTGATTAGCCCAAATCACGACACCACCTTTTATGAAAAGCAACTTGTCTGAGTATGGATGTAGTCAGCAATAGAAAATGAGGTCTTTGTAACCATTTCCGTTTCTTTTTTTCCATTTCCATTTCTAGTTATGTAGTGCTAATACAGAAAAAGTATCAACTTTTAATTTTGTATCCAAATGCTACACCAAATTTTCTTATTAATTCTAGCAACTTTTACTTAGGTGTGGTTTGGTTTTGCCTTATTTTGTTATTGTTATACTGTTTATACTTGGTTTTGGATTTTTTTTTTTTTTGTTTCAACAGAATACTTGATTTCTCCAGATGTATTATTTACCCAAAGAGATGTCTTTTATTTTCTAATTTATACTCACTTTTTACACTATTATTTGTCTACATTTGCAAGCCTCTCCAAAGCACTGTTGGATAACATGATTATCTGTTCTTGATTTTGGTTGAAATGGTTTTAGTGGCTCCTTGTTACTTGGAGGTTTCAGCAAAATGATTTATCATATTTAAGTAATAGCCCGCCATTACTTGTTTATAAATGACTACTGACTTTCTAAATCCCTGTTCAACATCTATCTATCAGTGGTGTGCCTGAGCCAGCTCACCCAGGTTGGGGAGATCCGACTGTGAAATCTCTTTCAACTCCATTCAGTGGTATCATGTTGGTTAACGGCTGAAGTGTTTTAAAATGGCAATGGTGGGAGTATATGCACCTGGAAATCAGCAAATACAACAAATCAGGATTGTTTTAATTTTTGGAAAGTCAATTGTTAAACATTTACTACACACCACTGGATACACTCATATAATCTTTCTCCTTTGATTCAATTAGCATAATCCATTCATTCAACAAACACTCATTGGGCAGACACTATATATAGGTGTTGTTCTAAGTACTGGGAATACAACAGTGAAGAAAATGTGCAAAATTCTTTCCCTCATGCAGCTTAACAACTAGTAAAGTTAGTATTATATGATGTGGTTATTTTGACAGATTTCCTGATATTCAACTATATTTTTATTATGGAATAAACCTTAGTTGGTCAGGGGACATAGTATTTTGATATAGTGCTTTCGATGTAGTGAATTTGATGTGGTGAATTTGCTTATTTAGAATGCTTACATCTATATTAATCAGCGATAATAGTCTTTAGTTGAGGGATTATTTTTGTGTTATGTTCATCAGTTTTTGCTGTTAATGTTTTTCTATATACGTAAAATTAACCGAAGAATTTTCACTCTAATTCTGAAGTCTGGAATAGGATAAATAACATTGGAGTCATCTGTTCGTTAAAGGTTGGCTAGAAATTCAGCTGTGAAACCATCTGGACCTGGGTGCCTGTTTTAAAGGTAGATCTTTAATTGCCCTTCTAATCCTCTCTATGACAATGTGTTCATTCAAACTTTTCTTTTTAATTTTTTTATTGTTTGTTTTTGAGAGAGAGAGAGAGTACAAGCAGGAGAGGACAGAAAGAGAGGAAGACACAGAATCTGAAGAAAGCTCCAGCCTCTGGGCTGTCAGCACAGAGCCCAACGTGGGGCTCAAACTCACAAGCCATGAGATCATGACCTAAACTGAAGTCAGATGCTTCACCGACTGAGCCACCCAGGTACCCCATCATTCAAACTTTTTATTCCATGGCATAATATACCTTTTGATGAAAAATAGCCATTTTGTGTAGATTTTCAAGTATATTACCAAAGAGCATCACTAAGTATTCTTTAATAATTTTTAAAGCCCTTCCATATCTGTATTTGTTATACTCTTTATATTTTCTCTCTTACTTAACTTCTGGAGGGTTTTATCTATTTGGCTAGTCTTTCCAAAGAACAAGCCCTTGGATTTATTTTTACTTTCCACTCTTTTTGTTGTTTCAACATCAATTTCAGCTTCTGTATTTATTATGTTTCTCCCCAATATCTTTTGGTTAGTTTCACTGCTCCTTTGTCTAATTCCTAGAACTGTGTATCAAGTTCTTTTATTTTTAGCATTCTTTAATAATGATGCCATTTAGTGTCCTGTTTTCCTCTTAATATAACTTGAACTGTAAACAGATTTGTATATGAAGTTAATTTTTGTTTATTTCAAGACAGTTTATAATATCATTTTGAAATTCCTTTTTTATCTCATAGTTAATTATGGGAATATTTCTTAATTTCAAGTAGTTAATACTTTCTGGTCATCTTATTTCTTTAATCAAATTATCATTAACATTTTTGGCTCTCTCCTTTTTTGCCTTTGAATGTGTTAAATTTTTCTTTGGCAGTCAAGTACACAATTTTTATAAATCTTCCATGAAAATAAAAATTTGGATATTCCGTATGTAGATTGAAAATGTGAGAGTGTATGGGCTGAATTGTGTTCCCCTAAGTTTCATAGGTTAAAGTCCTAACCCCCAGTGTGACTATATTTGGAGATAAGGACTTTAAGGAGGCAATTAAGGTTAAATAAGGTCATAAGGGTGGGACCCTAATCTAACAGGACTAGTGTCCTTGAGGAAGAGATAGCCCCCGGGAACAGAGAAGAGACTATGTGAGGACATAGCAAGAAAGCAATTGTCTGCAACAAGGAGAGAAGCCTGTAGAGAAAGCAACCTGCCGACATCTTAATGTTGGACTTACAGACTCCAGAACTGTGAGAAAATAAATTTCTGTGTAGTACATAACGATAAAAGATAAAATCAAATTTGTTAATTACTTTGTTTCTATTTTGTGTTTTCTTGCTTATTTTGGGGCCATTAGATTCAGCCTGTTTTCATGAGGTGTATGGAAACTTACCATTATAATTACATATTTATCAAGTTTTCCTTGCATTTCTAACAGTTTTTGCTTAATTTTACTTAATTATTCTGATGCTGAGTGCATACAGGTGTATAGTTTACTCATAAATGTTTCCTTCCATAATTGCATAATATCCCTATTTATCCTGTTACTGTTTTTTTTTTAATCTTGTTTAGTGTGTTAAACTTTAGTTTTGTTAATTATGGTCTAATATTAACATTGCCACTACTGCTTTGTTTGTTTTTTCCTTTATCTAACTTACATTTCAAACAGTTTTTCTATCATTCTGCTTTAAGCGTTTCTTATAAAGACAATATATTTTAGGATTTTGTTTTTTAACCTGATACAACTATCTTTGACAGCCTATTTACATTTAATTTGCTAGGTTTTATTTTTTCCATATCATTTAGTACTCAATTTTGTTGCTTCTTTTCTTTCTGTGATGTTGAGCTAGTTTAATGACATTGCTATTCGTTCATTCTTTTTATTTAGACATTTTACTTGCTCTTTACCTCTAGCAGGGAACTTTCCTTCGTGAAACTCATGCCACGTATTTGCACCAGTGAGATAGATGTTCTATGTCCCGAGTGTTTCCACCTTAACTCAATTATATTAGATTTTTAGAATATTTTGTCTCATCTATTCTCCCAACCAATGAAATCTTTAGACTGATTTTACTTCACTGGTCTCCCCATACCTAACAAATTCCTAAGCTTTACTTCATTTAGTATTATCATTTGACATTATTATTGGTTCCATTGCAACATGACTCTTGTGTTTCAATAATTTTTGTTTTATAATTTATTTTCAGTTATTCCATCGTATTAAATTTAGCTACGTATCTGCAAGTTTCATTGACACCATTTGCCTCTTCACCTTCCCTATATTAAAGTTTGTCTTCCATGTTTTTGCTGTTGGAATAGATGGGCAAGTGGACAGCACATGATCAAAATCCTTCTATGTCTCTGAATAGATTTCTTTCATCCTAACAGATGATTATCAGTGCTTTTCCTTCAGGCATCTCACGTGTTTTAGTTTTCAATTTGCTGATGTGAAGTCTGATGTTAGTCTAATTCTTTCTTATTTCAGAAGTAGCTTGTTCTTTCTGCCTAGAAGATCAGAAAATATTATTTTTATTCTTGAAGTTTAAGAATATTCCCAGGATATCGGTACAAGTTTTATCTTCAACTTTGTAAACTCCTTTAGTATGCAGACTCCATCTTTTTTCAGATCAGGGGAATTTTAATTTATTGTTTACCTCCTTTCATCTGTTTTGTTTTCTCCTTCTGAAGTCCTATAATTTGATTGTTGGGAAATACAAATATGTCAGCTAAATTGCTTATTTTTTCCCTTATGATCTCCAGCTCTTTTTATTTTTACTCTGGTATTCAGATTATTTCTTCCACTTGATCTTCCAGACCTGAAGTTCTGGTTTCACTAATTTCCTTTCATTTATCTGCCAAATTCTAAATTGAGAAATCATGGTTTGCTTATTCATCTTAGATCAAATGTGTCTCTTTATTCAATAACTGAATCTAATGCTCTAATACATTTTAGTTCATGTCATTATCTGTCTCTTTCAGAAGTTCTGCTTCATTAGGAGATTTTTGTTCTTGGTGTGCATTCACTTATTTATTCACTGATCTACTCAACAAAGGTGTTGTTTGCCCACTACGTTCTAGACAATTTTATAAATGCTGGGGATAGAGTGATAGAAAAAAAAAAAGAAAACAAAGAACAGAAAAAGACCTCTTCCGTCATAGAAAGATGAAATAGATACATGGAATATATAGTGTATCAGAGTGGTAAATGACCTAAAGGAAATAAAGTAAGAGAGTGGAATGAGAAATTTAAGATAAAGAGTAAAAACAAAAAAAAAAAAAAAACCAAAAAAAAAGAAGAAGAGAAGAAGAAAGGACAGAAGTATAAGTAGAGCAAAGACTTATAGGAAGTGAAAGCCTTGGAAGAGGAGTGTCCTGGACAGAGGCTACTCAAGGTCAGGGTGGTTAGAGTAGAGTCACATAAGCCTGTCTGAGTCTCGCCACCTTATACAACTCTAGAGAAGTATTTATATTAGAGTCTATGTAAATAAGAATGCCTGTTGCCTAAGAATGTATGGACACAAACAGACCAATTAGGAAGCCATTGCAGGGGCACCTGGTGGCTCAATCAGTTAAGTATCTGACTCTTGATTTGCACTGACAGTGCAGAGCCTGCTTGGGATTCTCTCTCTCTCTCTCTCTCTCTCTCTCTCTCTCAATAAATAAACATATTTTTTTAAGTAAGCTATTGCAATATTTGAGCAAGTTGTACCAAGTTGGTAGTAGTAGTGGTGATGAACAATACTCAGATTCTACTTGTATCTTGAAAATAAGCCACCTATCCATTCATTCATTCATTCAACCAGAGCTGGC
The DNA here is from genome assembly GCF_018350215.1 of Panthera leo. NCBI lineage: Eukaryota > Metazoa > Chordata > Mammalia > Carnivora > Felidae > Panthera > Panthera leo. The sequence continues at coordinate 87,201,119 of NC_056682.1, read as the reverse complement.
TTCATGGACATGAAACCTGTTTGGGAGCCGAGGGCCCTATGCTGAGCAGGGCCCCATGCTTAGTTTGATGCTTGGCTATAACCAGTTGAAATTCTTAATAATTTTAAACAAGGAGATCTAAATTTTCACTTCACACTAGACCCACAAATCACGTAGCCAATCCTGTATGCAGGAAATATTTATTAAGCCTTTATTATTATAGCATCTGTCATTACATCAGGAAAGAAAAAAACAGAAGAATTACTCTCATGGTGTTTACATGAATGAAGCAGATAATGGACAATAAGCATAATAATAAGCCAATTAGTTAGTGTGTTTGAAGTTTATTGGTGCTATAGAGAAAAAAGAAGCTGGTAAAGGAACTTGGGAGGTGCAGAGCTCAAATTACATGATTTAATGGTGTAGTCAAGATAGGCCTTGTTGAGAGGGTGAGGTGTCTGAAAATACTTAAAGGAAGTAAGGGATTTAATGAAGGAATGCCCAGAAAATGAGGCTCCTTAGGAGCAGCTGGAAAAAGAACCTATGATGGGAATGTTCCCACTATGTTCCAAGAGTAGCTTAAGCAAAGGAGACAGTAGATGAAGAGGAACCATATTGGAGGGGGCCTGGGGGGCAAGGGGACAGATACTATAGGACTTTGTAGGCCACTGAAGCACTTTGAATTTTACTAAGTGAAATGGGAGCCATTGTAGAGATTTGAATGGAGGAGTCATATATGGCTGTTTAACAGGATTCATGCTGTATAGAAAATCAACTGTAGCAAGGGAAGATTCTAACTTGTTGGAAAACCATTACAATAATCCAGATGAGGAATTAACAGTAGTTCAGATCAGGGTGACATCGGAAGTGGTAAATAGTTGTCAGATTTTAGAAATACGTTGCAGGTGGAACCAGGAGAATCTCTTAAATGATTGGATGTGGGGTGTGAGAAGGAGTAGACCAGAATGGCTCCAGGATTTGGGTCCTGAGAAACTAAAAGAATGAAGCTGCTGAGAAATGAGATGGATGAAAAGAAGTCTAGAGATCATGAATTCAGTTTTGGACTTGAGTTTGGGATGTCCCCAAGACATCCAAGTAGATATGGGGTAGAGCTTTGTCTAGATATCAGACTAGAGCTCTGTGCTGGGGATATAGAGTCATGGAATATAAATGGTATTTAAAGCACTGAGACTGTATGAGATGATTAAAAAAAAAAAAAAAAAAAAAAGAGTGTGGATAGAGAAAAAGGCCAAGCATGGAGTCCCGGGACATTCAACATCAATGAACTGGGAAGAAGAGAAACAACCAGCAAAGGAGAGTAAGGAACAGTAAGTCATGACATAGAAGCCCAGTCACACAAAATAATGGGAGAAATAGAATTGGAGACAGTCAATGTAGACAATTTGTTCAAGGATCATCACTCCAAAGTGAAAGAAAAAAAATGACCAGAAGCTGGCAAGAGAGAGAGATTAAAAAAAAATGTTCAAGGTGTTAAAAACAGCATGTTTATATGTTGGAGGGATTGATTCAGTAGATTTAGGCAATGAGAATAATTGCTGAAGCAGTGTCCTTGAGTAATTGAGAAGGAATTTGATCTATTCCACAAACGAGAATTAGCTTTAGATGGGAGCATGAATTGTTCACCCATGATCATGTTGTAACAGGAAAGACAGCAGAGTATATAGTTACAGATACCGGTAGTAAGTTAATGTAGTACTTTGAGTATGTGCAAGTTTTCTTCTAATTTCTTTCCTTTTCTAACATAGAAAAGCAAGGCACTAAGTCAACAGGATTTGCTCAACTGGGTGTGGAGTACACAAAAAAGAGAGAAGTAAACCTGACTCCAGGTTTTTTGGCATGAACAATGGGAAAGATGGAGTTGCCATATCTAGGCTGGATATAAAGCTGGCTCATACTAGCTCATGAGAGCCAATTGTTAAATTTCCAGTGACTCAATAAGCCAGTTGTTAAATACAGCCATTATTAAAAATTAAATTATATAAATTTCCAATCAAATAATATTAAAAACAAAATTAATACATATTAAAAACAAAAATATTAAAAACAAAAATAATGCATATTCAACACTGACTAGCTTACTGTGTTTTTACCATATTGATGTTCTTTAGGTTATTTTTTACATCTATTCTATCTATATGATGTAAATACTGTCCGTTGGTGTGTGACTGTCACACACACTTTAGTGATGTCATATTGGTAGCTTGAAATCAGCCATGATAGGAGTATTCACACCACAGAAATTGGAAAATGCTAAAAATCAGAGCTTAATTTATTGTCTCATTGCTTGTCTAGAATTAAGAAAGTGATAGAGAAAATGTCAATATTGTATATTAAAAGTAGATAGTGACTGTCACACTGTGAAAACACAAAAAGTTGGAGAAATATTTTTTCAGTATTCAAAACATTCATCTGATTCAGCAAAGTCTCTATGTCATTGACAAATGAGTGAAGTTCCAACACACATTTGTTGTTTCACTTTCATCTTACCAAAGTAAATAAAAATAGTAACCAACATTCATGTTGGGACTATGCTTGTTCATCAACTGCAACCATAGGTTGGCTACAAATGGAAGGATTTGTCAAACATCAACAAAAGCATTCTGTGAGAATCAATTGGCTGTCATTAAAATGTATAATAAAGGTGTGTACATACTTCTTTTTCCAGAAAGCAATTGTTAAATGTTTAGCAGCTCACCACTGCCTTTACTAAAACGGAAACAAAAGAGACGAGCCGGTTTGTGAAGGATTATCACCAGTACTGCATGTTCTTTCTCTACCTAGTGGCTCTATCCTTAGGTGTTTTGCTAATTTCCTTTGTTTATTTATCACTCACTTCTGGGACAGAAGTAACCTAAAGAATGGTAACAGAGAGAGAGTAGGAACCTCAACCAGTCTCCTCTTAGTTTCCCTTGTGGGCCACACAATGCCTCACCATTCCAAGTTTCCCTGAATCTCTAGGATCAGTGTAGACATAAAGGAAACACCAAGGGTGATGATGGTCTGAAGGAAAAACCTTGGGCCTAATCAGTCTTCAACTCAGTCTCCAAGGTTAGCTGTCTATGTCACCTGACTTTCAGAGGCAAGCGTGGAATCATTAGGCTTCATGCATTCATCTACATGCACTGTGTTGTTGGTAAGACCATGTGGGAATGGAAGGAGCACTGGACTTACAAGCCCCAGACTTAGGTTCTGGCACCCTCACTGACACTGGACAACTGGCTAACTATTGACTAGGGAGTTTGGTCTTAATGAAATTTACATCCTTATAACTCTAAATTTCTATTCTCATTTACTTATAGCAGGCAAGGAGCATCAAGAAATAGTAGCCAGGTGACAACTGACTCCAAAAGTCTATAGCTTACACCTATAAAATTGGATTAAAAAAAAAAAAAAAACAACCTAACACAGATTATTTGTTCAATGGGAGTCTCACTTGGTAAAGAAAAAAGTTAATTAGCAGAAGAAAGAAAATTTGAGACAATAATTGACCATATACTCAATCAACAGCAATACGTTTAAAATTTTTAGAGTAACGGACCTTATTTCAAGTATATTCAAGACAGAAGGATTACCTCACTATCCCTATAACAGACATATCAAAGACCATCCTCTTTATGGCAGAGACCATTAGTACTCACAAAATATTCATGTGTTCCCTTACATTTCTCAGTTTCTCTTGAAGTTAGTAGCCAGTTGACAAGGTTCTAGACAGTGGCATGTTGGCCGAGGTGATGAAAGGATACTACCCTTACCATGGAAAGCCACTGAGATTTCATGAGTTTGACTATTGCAGTAGGTAACACTAATTACCCAGATTAATAGATCTCCCATTTTCCAGAAGATTGAAGTTCCCACTAATCCATGGATCTATCAAGTGGCAACTCCCTTCCACATTAAACCCTACCCCTACTCCTTTTCTCTTCCTCCCAAGAGGACAGATACTGAAAATATGGTTCTCCTTCACGTGGCAAGGCAAATATAAGAGTCGACTATATTTTGATTGTCAGTTTCATTTCATCAAATTAAGCCATGATATAGTTATAAGTAATACTCTATTGTGATTTAAGGCAGACATAGGGAGAATGATTGTATTTCACAAATTTTCTTTAATAACTACTATTCTAAAGAATTTTCTATGCAGCATACTATTGAAATGGCTAGCTAATATTTTAAGATACCTAGTACTCATTTTTAAAACTTTTTATCTTAAAATGATTGTAGATTCACGAAAAGTTACAAAAACAGTTTATAAAATTAATACACAGAGTTCCCTGAAACCTTTCCCCAGCTTCCCTAATGGTGACATCTTATATAACTGTAGTACGTTATCAAAATCAGGAAATTTACATTGGAGTAGTACTGTCAACTAGACCACAGAACTTACCCCGTTTTCATTTTGACATATTTTTAAATTTAATGCGGTTTTTAATGCACTCATGCATGCATGTGCATATGTATGCAACTTGGTCCCATGTAAAGATTCACGTAACCACAACCACCATCAGGAACAGACCTGTTCCATCACCACAGAAGAACTCACTCATGCAACTCCTTTGTATTTGCACCTACTTCTTCTCAACCCTGTCCTGGTCCGGGAGCAACCATTGTTCTCTATCACTATAGGTTTATCATTTCAAGAATGTTATATAAATGTAATCATGCAGTATGTAACCTTGGAATTGGCTTTTATTTTCACTAAGCATGATGCCCTTCAGACACATTCAAGTTGTTGTATGTATCAGTGTGGATGTACCAAATCTGTTTAACCATTCACTCACTGAAGGACCTTTGGGTTGTTTACAGTTTGGAGCTATTAAAAATAATGCTGCTGTAAACAATCATGTACAGGTTTTTATTTCTCTGGCATAAATGTCAAGAGTGCAATTCCTGGGGCCTATGCTAAATACATGTTTAGTTTTATAAGAAATCACCAGACAATTTTCCAGAATGGCTGCATCAATTTACATTTCTATCAGTAATGTGTGACTGATTCAGTTTCTCCATGTCCTTGCCAGCATTTGACAGTCATTAGTTTTAATTTTAACTGCTCGAATAGGTGTGTGGTGAGATCTCATTGTGGTTTTAATTTGCATTTCCCTAATGGCTAATGATGTTGAACAACTTTTCACGTATGTGTTTATTTGCCTTTCATATATTCTCTTTGGCGAAATGTCTGTTGATGTCTTTTGTCCATGTTCTAATGAATCTTTTTTTTTCTTTACTTTTGAGTTTTGAGAGTCCCTTATATATTCTGGCTCCAAGTTCTTTGTTGGATATATGCTTTGCAAATATTTTCTCCCACTACTCTTATTATTAATCCCCAAAAGAGTTTATCAAAGAACAACTAAGGTTGTCACAAATTCAAGTGAGTTTGAATGGAGATGTTGAAAAATTGGGGATACTTTAAAAGACTATCATTAATAGTCATTTCCCAACTTTTTCTGAAATGATGAGAAATTATTATTGCATTTTAGGTAGCAGATGCATGAAGGTTATTGAGACCCAGTGGGGCAAAGTTACATTTTAGTGCACCTACAGCAGATTGATTAATTTTCATTACCTTAAATTGAAGACAGAAGGATAAGAACATCAAGGTGATTTACTAAGAAGTTTATCAAGCATATGCCAATATAATTATTTTTTTAATCCAACAAGAAAATAGATGTCAATAAATAAGCCATTAATAAGCTAAAGGGACTTATTTCCAGTGTATTGAAATTGAAAGAGAAGCTTATTTAAGGATTAAGAAAGACATCAAGGAATACATTTCAGAAAGATTAATGAGTACTGTTAATGAGCTAAGTATTTGTCTCTAAATAAGAGAAAGGCCTAGAAACAAGAAAAACTAGGAGAAAGAAAAACATTTTATTAACAAACAGGAGATCATAGCTCCATATACTAAGTAAATCTGAAGAAAAATTACCACTATCACAAAATTAAAAAAAAAAACTGATAAGAAAAACATGTCATCTTAGTAAGAGTGAGGAACGGGTATTTGCTTATTACCTAAGAAAACAAAATAACCCTCCAGGGTAGTTTCAAAAATAAAGCACTTTAGTAATTAAAATAAAACTGGAATCAGAATCAATGGATTAGATTCTGTACATATGCAGATAAAGCAGCAATACAATCAAGCATAATGATGAAAATGGAATAAAGTGTTACTGGTGAGACCTTGCTTCACATTACCAAATTCTAGAAAAACACTGGGCAATCAAGGTAATAATTTTAATAGATATTGTCACTTTGTATTAATGAGAATGTTAATATAGTTTTTAAAATTGCACTAAAACCATCTGCTAACCTGTCTACCCTGGACTGCTTTAAAAGCTGTAAGTTCTGAAAAATCCCATTTTAAATGAGAATTCTACTTTAAAAAAAAAAAATAGTCCTACAGAATGATCCCTATGTTGAGGGCAACACTGGACTACAAAATTTGATCTAGTTTCTTACCTCCCTAGCCTTAAATGAAAAGGCATTTTATGTATGTTACATACTAATGACAAGAAAACACTGCATGACTCTTCAGGTCTGCTGCTAGCTTTGGAAACAATCAAAGCTAGATTTTCCAATTCCACATCTGGGAACTGGAGTTGGCCAAAAAAAGAAAAAACAGTTATCAAATAATATCTGAACCCCAAGTTTTGTTATCACCAAAACCATTCTCCCTTCGTAGCACCACATGTCCATCAACAGCCTACGCTAGTCTGTCATCTACCGAGGTCTGAGAACTTTAATCTTTCTCCCACTTTAATTACTATATCAGGCAGCCACGTGTTCTCTCACAACTTACGTATGGGAAAGGATTGATTCTACTACCTAGGCCTGGATACCAGGGTTTTTGAAGCCTTAATGAGCAGAAGCCAAAAACTGTTATTCCAAAGCCTCAAGGTCTTTTTAAGCCTCCTGAGTGGTGAAGCACCTGTAGCACACAATTTCTTTGGGAGAAGTCAACAGAATGGGTTCTTTACTACACAAATGTAAATAATTGATCCGCTGATCCTGAGGGAAACTTTCAAGTCATCATCAACCTGCTTAACGCTTTAAAAAAGATGTTTTTAGACAAGTTGAGTGTGTTGTTTAAAAATGCAAGTAGGACTCTGCCTACAAGGTGGGTACCTACCCCTGCTCTGGGTAGGAGAGAAAATAGAGAGGCAAGGGGCCAGAGAAGATATTAGTTCAGTTTCTGTATGACTGATGCAGTGCACTGAATTTCAAATTATTTCTTATTACCATGGGGGGGGATGTTTTTTTTGCTTGTTTTTTTGTTTTTTTGTGTTGTGGTTGTTTCACTCCCTTTTTACAATCAGTAGAGATCTGACATTGAAAAGCTTGCCAGAAAAACTTGCAGGCTTTGTCTTCAATTCACATTGGAGCAGAGGTTGTAAAAAGGAGCTATGCTGGACTGTTGTTAGCTCTCGTGCTGTGGTTTTTCAAAAGGCAACAAAGACAGAATGCACAGATGTTGGCCTGCTGTGTGCTATTCTACAAGACCTTGCATGGTTTCCTCTGACGGGAGAGGACATTCCTATATCCAATAGTGTTGAACCAGAAAATAGTCTGAGGAGCTCCTCTCCCTGTCTGAGTGGCATGGTCATTGGGCTTAGGTTCTGAAGCAGCTTGCTCAGAGCACTGGAGGGGGAACAGGATGGCGTCAGGTGAGGGGTTCAGGCCAGAGGCCATGCTGGGATTGTGAGATGTGGAAGTTTCATAGCTGGTCATATATTAATTCCCATGGTGTTTTCCCCCATTATCCCTGAACTGTCAGTAAAGTCTTAATAGAATTCATGGTGTGGTGTCAACTCTGTGTAGAGAGTTAGGTAAAGATCATAACTTAATTGGGAATGATGGGCTGAAAGAAAAAGCAGGCCCAGAACAGGCTGTAAGAGGGGATTAGAACTGAAGAAGGTAACAGACGGAGGCCCTGGCCGGGTTGTTTGACAAGGAGCCTGGAGTAGAAGAGCTGGAGAGATGAACCACCAAGCAGACAGAAGATAGGACTTTCAGAGGAAAAGGAGAAGGGTGACTCTGAGAGGCTCTAACACCCAAAAATCACAGCACCTGCTCACTCAACATCAATGGCTATTTACGTTTAGATAGAAAATTCTGACTGCTATGGGCTGGAAATGCAAGAAACGATAGAAGAGCTTTTGAGCTCATCACTTCCCACTCTATTCCCAGCACCATCATCACTGTGGCTCAGAGTCCAGATTCCCGTGCTTACCTCCTGACTAGGAGTCAGAAGCCCATCCTTCCTGTCATGTGGCCTGAACAACACCATGAGGTTAACTGTCACACAACATTGACTTCACCACAGGGCTGCCCCACCCACAGAAATGATATGCAATGGCACAAAATTCCACATCCTGGGTCAGCAACAATGACGCCAAGGACAAGAAGCAGGGAAACAGACTTTGAAGAACATGAAGGAATTAACCAAATACCTGGGCTGAGACCCTCACTCAAGAGGGAGAGAGTAGCAATAGACCTCAACATCTCTGTCCAATGACACCAGCAGGAAGGAAAGCCAGAACAAGAGCCCCCATCAGTGAGCAGTATAGGGACGTGCAGGGGAGGGCTGTCCTCAAACCTACCAGGAAAACCTACCAGGTTTCAGCTGCCTTAGCTAAGAACCAGGCCTCAGCACTCCACACCCCCTACACCCCCTCGGTGGGATGCAGCATAAATTTGCCTAGGAATCCTGAAAACAGAGTATGTGATTGATCTCCCCAGTCAGAAGTTGAAAAGAAAGTATGACATGGTAACATTGTATTCCAGGTGGAATTGTGGGTAGCTAATAGGATTACAGAAGTCACATGTAATTGGGTATTCAACCAGTATTTATGGAAAAGCTGCTGTATGCCAGTCCCTCAGGCAGTATAGAGGAGGGAGAAGTGAAAGCCAGGTTGCCAAGACTTAGGGGTAATATAAACAAGTTAAGAGAGCTTAACTTGTAAAAAGTGAATGGGTTCTCCAGTAAAAGTGAGCACAAGCTGCTGTGGGAACCTACAAGGGGTCCATCTAACTGGAACCCAAAGTGGATACAGGAGAATTTCATGGAAAAGTTAACAAGAGATGTCAAGATTAAGTAGGTGCTAGCCCAGTAAGAAAGAGGTGCATTGGTTTCTTTTGGCTACTGCAACAAATTACCATAAGGTTGGTGGCCTTATGAAACAAAAACATATTCTCTCACGGTTCTGAGGGCTAGAAGTCCGAAATCAGTATCACTGGACTGAAGTTGGCAGAGCCATGCTTCCCCTGGATGCTTCCAGGAGAAGCCGTTCCTTGACGCTTTTAGAGAGCCTCTTCTGAGGCTGCCATATGGCTCCAACCTCTGCCTCCACCTTCACAACGCCTTCTCCTATGAGTGGGTCAAATCTTTTTCCACCTGTCTCATAAGAGGATACATCTGAGTGCATTTAGGACCCACCCAGATAATCCACATTAATCTCCCCATTTTAATATCCTTAACTTCATCACATATCCAGAGATCCTTTATTTCTTTGTCTATAGAAGGGAACAGTCATAGGTTCAAGGATTAGAACATGGAGATCTCAGGGGGAACCACTTTTCAACCTTCAGTTGAAGAGCTGAGAGAGTGGCACTCCAGGTGGAATGTGAAACACGTGCAAAGGCTCAGGAATGTGAAAGCATAGGGGCTTTAGAGAGAGCAACGAGTTTAATGTGGCCCCGGTGTTGGTTGCAAGTTGGGAGTAGAGAGGAAGATAGCTGGCTGGAGGAAGAAATGCCTATGATAGGATATTATGGCTTCTTCCCTTGCAATTTAAAGAACTGCATAAGAGAGCTTGAATGCTCCTGAGAAGACCCCAAGCATCACCCAGCACAAGAAACTGCTCTGGGTCATGAGAGACAGGAAAACATAGCCCTTAAGGAACATGAAGGATACAGAAAGCCATTGCAAGGACTCAGGTTGTCCTGCACCAAAAAGCCAAGCAGGCCTCTTCTGCAGAGGACCATGTGCCCACAGGGTGACTGGGTCCTTTTGGGGGAACTTGGACATGGGAGTTACCTGCTAAACTCCAGCTGCTCCTTATCAGACCCCCTCAGGCATCCTCTGAAACATCCCAAGGTGGGATTTGTGGTTGGGATTAAAATAGTTTATGTAAGCTTTTTTTTTCTCTAGGAATCCTTGCTCACAAATAACCATACAGATTTGTTGGAGAAATACCTCTCCCAGAAGCTCCTTCATCTTGTCTAGAATACACCATCACCAAAATTTTCCATTTTTTTGGTCAATCACAAGTGACTGAAGAAGGGCCCCTGTATCAATCTTTTTCCCTTTTTCCCTTAGCATGAGTCTCTTGAAATGAGAGAGAGAGAGAAGTAGATACTCAGAAAGACAGTGAGGAGACAGAGGGACTCAAAGAGACAGAGAAGGAGAGAATACATGAACAATAAGTTCACTAAATATTTACCAATTACATACTATGCACCAAGCACCATTATAGGTGTGCAGAAATAGCAATAAACAAGACACAAAAAACTCATATTGTAGAATTTGTGCAAAGACATCTTGGGCTCCTCCTCCATGCTTAACACTATGTTAAGCTCTGTGCATTATCTCTTTAAGCCCCAAAGAAATGGGGATGAAACAAGAGGTTGGAGGCAGAGATGGGACTGCCCTCACGACAGAGGTAGAAATGGAGAAGATTTATACAAAATTATCTGGATTCTGCCTTTCCTGTAGAGCCCAAATTTCTACACTTATTCACTTCAGACTCTATTCTGGAATCATATGGCCTTCCAAAAAACCTTAGCCAAGTAAAGCAAAAGAGTTCCAAGGATAAATAAAGGAAAAAGTTTCTAAGTTTACCCAGCACTTAGGCCATGTTAGGGTGGGATGGACTTGGCTGGATAGTCCCAGTTATTTATAGAGCAAGTGAACACTAAAACATGCTGCAATTGCAGATGGCTGGGCCAGACGATCTGTCACAGTCCCTTCCAACTCCATTTATTTCGTGATTTTTTATTTTTACCCTAGTACCTGTCACAAGGGCTAACAAGTGAACCATTATTAAGTGGGAGAAAAGAGACTAAACAGAAGATTTGGGGGTTTGCATGGTAAAATCAATTTAATAATATAAGGGGGGAGGATTGCATCCTATTTTGAGAAAACCTAACCAGTAGGGATATCTTCCAGTAATGAGTGCTTAAGGAATTTCCTACAGCCGCAACAACATAAAGGGCTGGGAGGCCATCAGAAGAGCCTGCTTGTTTTAGGGGCAAATCTACTGTGGCCATGGTGGTGACACCCATGCCCAGGTCCTCTGCTCCTTGTCCAAATGGCTTGTAGCCAAACCACAGTCCAAGTCATTTTACTAAGGGGTTGCCATCTCAGTTAAGGAACTTCTAAATAATTCCAGTTCTAGTAAAAGTTAAAATAGATACATTTGATACGCTAATGTATGTGATTTGTGATAACGATATAATTTTATATATACATTTGAATAAAATTTAATGATTATCTATAGAGACAAGTTCTCCTAACTCATAAGCTATGCTCAGAAGGTATTCAACTCTTTTACAATAAGAACCTAACACTAAGGTAAATTATAGCCTCAGTGGTACATTATATTACATCTTATTTAAATAATTTCCAAAGAGACTGAACTTAATTCTGGGGTTTGACTCATATCTGAGTTCCCCCTGGGATTGTGAAGAATAATCTGGCAATGAAATATCCTAGGTAGAAACTGTTACTCATCTACATAAACATAAGGAAAATATTTTATTTCAGGTACTATAGGATTCAAGTGTTGTTGGTTGTTTTGTTTTGTTTTTTTCCCCAAGCTCCTTTGTTTTTAAGAGGAATATGAGATTTCCAGTCAAGTAATATTTTTATGAGTTTCAAGAACAGGAGGAAAACATCAAGATGTCTGACCTCTACCTAGAGTGAAAAAACCACGAAGATGCCTGGTGAGACATCTCGTCCATCAATCGTTGTTTTCCATGACAGTATCTCCACGTACAAATTACTGAATCAATCCAATGGCTGGTTGTCTGAGATTTGAATATATTGACGTTAGACTTTCTTCTTGCTATTAAGCAAAACAAAATTCCACTCACCCCTTTAAAAAAAAAAGTAAAACATCTTCCAGAACAAGATGAGACAGAGAGTTGTTTTCCATTTCTCCAGTAGCTTCTGTCAAATGGCAAAGCTAAAACAATCTAGCAATGAATTTGACGTCTTTTATTCAAAGGAAATAATGACTGAGCAGAGTACAGTGTCTCACTAGCAGTGGAGCCCTGATCCCGAGGGATCTGGGACGGGAGCCAGTTTCATAGGGTCTTAGAAGGGGCAATGCAGAAACGGGCCATGCTCAGCTAAGGCTGCGCATTTGACTTTACTTAGAAAGATCAAGGAAATATGTACAAAGCCCAGAGCTGGCTTGGTGTTTAGGGATTGGCTGAACAGATATGCTTAATTTTTGGTCAGAACGCTTACAAAAACATGAAAGTTCGGTTGGTTGACATGGCACCCAGGCAAGAGCAGCTCCACCTCCGGCCTAGAAGTGACTTCAGTATCTCCTCTTCTGATCATCTTTATTAGCTCTCATTCCTCTTCAATCCAATTTTTGTTCATCCAATACAAAAAGCAGAAGAGAAGGCTCATGATCAGCCTTATGGCAAATCTATTATTACCTATATAGGAAGCATCAGTCCTTGTTTTTTGTTTTTTTTTTTTAATGTTTATATATTTTTGAGAGAATAACAGAGCATGAGAGGGGGAGGAGCAGAGAGGGAGGGTGACACAGGATCCAAGCAGGCTCCAGGCTCCGAGCTGTCAACAAGGGGTTCGAACCCACGAACTGTGAGATCATGACCTAAGCCAAAGTCAGAAGCTTAACCGACTAAGCCACCCAGGCTCCCCTCAGTCCTTATTTATGAGGAAGATCAATAAGATTGATTAAGGCCCACAAAAGCCTCTTAATGAAAGCACTATGAGAGAACGGTATATTATTACCATGATAAAATAATTTTGTATTGAGTGAGAATTGTAAAGATTAATATTTATGGATTACTTACAATTAGCTAAGTACTTAAATTAGTCATCTCATTTAGTCCTCACAAAAATCCTTTAAAGGTGCCCATTTGGAAACAAACAAACAAACAAACAAACAAACAAAATGAGCCCATAATAGTTCATAGCCCAAGGCCACAGATGGTAAAACCTATGGATAGAAACCCAGTTGTCCCTTGCCTCAAGTTTGTGTCCCTGTATCACCTAAAGATTTTTCTCGTCAAATAATGTGAAAGGAGAATTGGAATAAACTTTTCAGAATAGGAGTTAAGGGACCTTATTTCAATACAAGAAAAGAAATTGTGAATGAAAAGATATGTAATTCCTTTAGTCATAATCATGGGTTAGTTTTAGCAGTATTTACTAAGAATTTTGAAGATTCTGCAGGCATGAATCCACAGGAATCATTAAGGAACATCCCTGATGATTGCTTTTGCCTCAGATTCCATAGCCCTTGCCAAGTAAAACCTTTTGTTTGTCATTGGAGAACACCAATGTTTGTTTCCAGTTCTCCGGGGGCTGTTAGAGTTAAATAAGGTATGTGAGTATGTTCTTTAAATAGATTTTACTCTACAATAACTGAACACCTAACAAGACAACAAGAACTTGTGATTTATGGGAGTTTCTAACTGATGGGAAGTCTGTTGACAACCACACAGGCTCTGAAATGGAGGAAATTGTGCAGTATCTGTCATAGGGTTATAGGTACTATTTTAAGCACTTGTGATGAAGGAGATTTTCTGCCAAATACGATGCACCCACGAGAGATGAAAATCTATCAGACTTTTTGGTTGCTTTAAATACTCCTATTTTGCATTACTTTAAGATAAGTTATCACTGAAAAGAGTAACCACTTCTTAGAAATTATAGCATACGTGTAAATGTATTCATGGGGCCATTTCAAAAAAGTTGCATAATCAATCAGAACAGGCCAATATCATGCCTATGGAGGGTTTTACATAGGGGAGGAAAGGCTTTCCTGCCACACTCCTAGGTCCCATAACTGTGTCTATGAAATAAACTGACAACAAGCAGATTCAGGTATACAAATTCATTCCTTTGTAATATTATGTGAATGGGAGCATGACTAGGAAAAAAAAAAGTGACTACCCAAAGAAGTGGTAACAATGGAGAGCTTATATTCTGCTTTAATAGGGGAAGGAGAAGGGACATGTGAGCCCGTTAAGGGGGAGTAAATGATTTTTAGGAAAAATAAATGGACCCTTAAAGGAACAGATGGGAAGTTTGATAGTTTGTGGCAAAGTCTGTCAGTTTGTGACAAAGTCAAAATGGTGTGATTTCTAGACTCCTTTCCTGTGGTAAGAGTCAATGTTTCCTACTTGATGAAATTCCCGGAGAGGGGATTTATGACAATTACATTCCTTTTGGACGATCTGTCTGTAGGCAGATAAGTGGAATTCAGCAAAAGCCTCACCTGCCATTTGCTGTTGTTCAAGTGCCTTCAGCTCAAAATAATCCTCATGCCAAAGATTTTAGAGTGGCATATTCTGCCACCCTTCACTTGTATAATTAGTTTGTTGGATTGTGCAGTGTCAACTTGATTAAAAATGGAAACTATGCTTCTCAAAATATCCTTCTCTGTATGGTTCCAGGTTAGAGTTGGCCAAAATAAAGGCATTTTTGTATGCAGTTTTGGAATGCAGAAGTAAAACAGTAAACATTGGCAGATGTGGTCATGGTCAGAGGCAAAGTGCCCTGTGGGTACCAGCCCTCCCTCACTCTACTCTTTTCTGCATCTAGCTCTTCGTCTTCTTCTTTTTTTTTTTTAAGTTTATTTATTTATTAAGGGAGAGAGAGAGCAAGCAGGGGAGGGGCAGAGAAAGAGGGATGAGAGAATCCCAAGCAGGCTCCATGCTGTCACCGCAGAGGCCCAGGCGGTGCTCGATCTCATGAGCCATGAGATCATGATCTGAGCCAAAATCAAGAGTAAGACGCTTAAACAACTGAGCCACCCAAGCACCCCTGCCCCCAGCTCTTCTTCTTGACTGCTGGGCTTGCTACCTAATGGCAGCCCCAGGCCCACCACCAGACGTGAAGCTGTGGACCCTCAGAACCAGTAGCTTCTCAAAGGCCTCTGCATGAGCTCCCCCAGTGCCAGGGCCTGATGTGGCAGCTCTGGTTTTTCTGCCCATGCCAGGGCTCTGAGCAGGCGAAGGACTCTTCCCTGATCTGACTCTACTTCCAGATCTTCAACTCCCCAGCTCGTCTCACAGTTGTGTAGGGACTTATTCCCATAGTTTAGTATTTATTCCATACTATATAGGCTGACTCTGCTTTTGCAAATAAATTCTGACTGATAACAATTATACATACTGCATACATGCATATATACACGCATATATAATTATTCATTTTATTTCTTACATATAATATAGTTCTTATATATAAGTTCCTGAGTCATTTGCTATATCCTCCACACTAGCACAATACCTACATACAAAATACGTGCTCAATATTTGTCTAACACAAAATGGATGGCAAGTTAATTTTTAGATCACTTACAAATATTTTTCCACCCAACAAAGTTAAAGTTCGGTCATTCTGGGAAATGACATCAAACATCAAAAGGCTTTTAAATTCAATTTTCAAATGTAGAACTAAATATCATATGCTTATTAAAAGTAATATTCAGAGATGATAGATTCCAGACCTGATCAACTGTATTGTTTTTCTGCAATACCCTATCAACTCTTATTCTTCTCTTTAAAAGCAGGAAATTTCAAGTATATAATTGTGAAGTGACACCTCACCACAGCCCCATTTCTGTGTTATATATCTAGGTTTGTTAACGTTGCATTCCAATACATTTATTCTTTGGAAATAGGCTACGACAATGCCAGACGCCCGTGAGTAGAGAAAGTCCACCTGGGGAAGAAAAATGTCTTCAAAGAGGAAACTAGGCCCAATAAGACTGACTCATAGAGGCTGCAGGAAGAACAAGTCTGGCATCTTCTCTCTGAGGCCTGGAATATTTTAAGGACAGTGGGTATTCACATAGTCGAGGATAAGTAAGACAAGTTCTACCACCTAGAAGAAGGCCAGGAGCAAAGAAAGATCTGTATAATAGAACACAGGATGGTGAGCAAGACGTGTATTGTAATTACGATTCTCCAATTTATATCATCTTGTATTGATGAGCCCTGGAATAGTGCCAGGAAGACAGGGACTGTGTCTATTTTGTTCACTGATAAACCTCTAACCCTAGAACAAACCCTGGTATATAGGAAGAACCAATAAATGTTTGTTAAATCATACATGAACAAATATTTTCTCATGGCATTACCCAAATCTAATATAAACAGGACAGCCTTGTGTAGTCTTGCGCTATGAAGACAAAGGAAAGGGATTTGAACCCCCATTTGGTCTAGAGCATTAATGCTGCCCACTCGCTAGCCCTGAGCTAGTTAGGGTGGGCAGCACAGCAGTCATGAGCAAGTACTCCAGAAAAGGACAAGTTCATAGCAAAAAAGGAAAGGATCCTACAGTCTAGTCATTTCCTCCCATGAAGACATTCTCTTCCTCTGGTCAATTTTAAAGATTCTAATTTTCCTGCTAATGTAGAAAAGCCATTCGTTAAAAATCTACTGTATCAGGGTTTTGGAAAATTACCTATGTTTTATTTTAATCTGCTACAGATTTATCAGGAATAAGTTAAATGTATCCCTCCCCTCCCCAGGAGAATAGTAGGTCATTTAATTTTTCCTCCTAATATTTGGATTTTCCCTGACCCCAGGGAACAGGAAGACACCTTTTCAGTGTAAGGGTTGAAAAGGAGACACCAGGCAGGTCTTCGCCCTTGTAGAGAAGCCCTAAGTAGGCATTTTTGGTGTCCAGTGTCTCCTCGAGATCTCAAACTGGTGGCCCAAAGACATGTTTTGTTTTGTTTTGCTTTGTTTTGTTTAGAATATTCTGTATTCGAAAATTTGTGAAGAAGCTGCACAGGAGAGAAACAAACAGGATTATCCAATGAAGGACAACAGAGCTCAAGTTCTTAGCAATGAGCTGACCAGCATAGGGTGAACCTGACATTCCACGAGACCAGGGGTGGCCTCTCTCAGGAGGCCAAATCCAACTTCTTACAGCTTTGCCAGGTAGCAGCCGGCATTCCCAAACAACTCTCTGCATAGCTGGTGTTTACTCTTGGTAAATAAGAGTTTACTCTTGATAAGCTGAAGTTGGCTGCTTGATGCCTAAACTCAAAACGTTATCCCCGCCCCACAGGTGGTTTTCTCACACTTGGCATCATTAGAACGTAAAGTAGCAGGTGTGGGCCGTCCTCCCCAGGGAAAGCACATGTGCGGCAGCTTCACCAGACCCCAGCCTGCTCCCCTGTGTGGCGGTGAAAGGACAGGAGATTAAGCTCCTGTTCTTCTCAGTGCTCAGCTTTGTAACCCGCCCCCCTTAAAAAGCTTATTTGTTAATCCCCTCCATGTGACACTGTAGTGTTTGTCTCCACACCTTGTCATAGCCCCCCAGAGCCAGCATTTAAACATTGAGAGGTTTTACATGAAAATCTGAATACCAGTGTATCTTAACATAGCCTACATCTCCCAAATGACAGCAAACAGCTAAAGCAGAGAAGCCAGTCGTCACTATTTCTTGAATTCAGACTTCAGCTGTCATTTCGTGTCATGCTTGCCCTGTGATTTACCTGACTATAGAGTAAGAGGAATGTGAAACACTCCTTGGACTCCAGCTCTACCCTATACACCCATTTGATGCACCTATCTGGCCCCTGCAGAGATGTATTAAAACACATGTAAGTGGATCCAAGCCCCCTAAGAGATGCAGCCAGATTGTCAAAAGGGGGAAGTAAAGGAGACCTTGTGCTTCAAGTGTAGGCGAAGGGACCTCTGTAGGAGAAATATGAGAAGGCTCATAGTTTCCAAGAAGAGGACCTGTGAACTGTGGGGAGGAATCCTCAGCACATGGTGCAGCAATGTGCTGCCCTCCTGACCTGGGCAGCAATTCTAGAAAGGCAGGGGAAGACCCCGCTCCACGAGGCATCATGTGGAGCCAGAAATGACTGCCAAGGACATCTTGTCAAAACCACAGAAGTTGTTCTGTATGTAATCCAAAATACGGAGCTCCAAAAATGGATGAATACTGGGTTTCCTACCCATAGCGGTGAGGCTTACGTGATATCTGATCATGACTTAGATGAAAAAAGACTTGTATATCCCAATCCTTGGGCCCAATGCCTCCTGTTTTTCCCTCCAGAGCCACTCTCTTTTCTTTGCTATCTTGGTCTCTGTTCCTATACAGCTACCTTGAGGATAGTATCAACAGGCTCCCAAATCCTCTGGCTTGAAACGGAGTCTGATTAATAGTTAACCAGATCTGTGAAGGAGACTAGAGGCTCCCAATCCCAGCAAGGTCACGTCAAGCTGGATATGCACCCCCAAAAGTTGCTGCTTTTCCCCCAGGAAGCTAAAGCAACACCACTCTTTCCAAGTTCTTCAGGCCTAAGGGTAGTAACACCTCTGCTTCTTCTAGCACTGGGTTTCACCACCATTCCTTGTGATTCTTCTATACCAGACCTTTCTAATTAGAACCCTCATTGAATAAACCTATTTCCAGTGTGCCATCTTTATCCTCCTGGGACACTGATACAACCCTAAAGTAACGGGACAGTTTCCACCTGTCACACTAAGAAAAGTAGCGTTCTGGCAATAGGAGTAGCAGTGATGGGATCAGAACCCTCCTACTGAATGAGCTTATTCCCAGGTGATTTTGTTCTGCCCACAACAAAACTCACTTCCCCTAAGACCACGGAGCTGCCTAGCCAGGAGCACACACTTTCATATGGTGGAAAAAATGTCCCACAAACTATATTACAGTCAAAGCTGCCCCCATTGTGTTTAAGCATTTGAAACGTAGAATTCTATTCTACATATGGGTGTGGCTTCTTCTACATCACATTTGTATGCTTAAGACGAAACATGGGCTTTGAGGCTCTGTGTTCAGTGCACAGACCTCATATCCCACCAGATGCTGCACTCTTGGTAACCCTTGAGAAGGGCATGCTGAATGGGGTAGAAGGCAGGGTCCACATGGGATCTTCCAATGCACATCTGCAAGAGGGAACCAAGAGAAGGGATATCTCCCTGTTTATGACCTGAAATATTTGAGAAGTTTCCAGGAACCTTCTCAGCTTTACGCTCAGAGTATGGCTATGGCATGAGAGGAACAAAACCCATCTTCCACCTAGATCCCTTCCCCGCAGGGTGCTGTTTCCAAGCCATGGCTCTACAGCTGGCTTTGTTCTGCCCCACACAGGGCAGGATATGGAAGTCTTTGAGGCCGGGGTCAGCTAATGTGGGGAAATGTCCATTAAATAACATGGGGCCACTGTGGAAATTAAAACTACAACTGTATGAGGTGCTTACTTTGTGTGAAGGTTTGAGAAATAAGCTGGTATTAGAGGATGGATTCCCATGGAGGTCAACAACCTCATTGCCCTGAAAATAGAAAGGAGGGCATCTGTGTTATTGCACTAGTATACGGTTATTCTTTATGACTACTGGCCAGGGGCTAGTGTTCAGGGATAATATGTGGGCTTAGACTGCAGCATTTCCCATAGGACCTTCCAAACTCTAGAGAGGACTTGCAGTCACTTTTACTTATGATATAATCAGAAAGACTATAGACTCAGTTCTCAATGGCCCAGCCCTCTGGTTCCAAACTTCACACAGAATGCACAACATTTTCCCAGAATTTATATCCATGCAACTTAGTATGGACCACAGATACCATATTTGTGCTGTGGTTAAATGATAAAAGAACTCAACTTTTACACTGTTTAAGACAAATCCTCCTGGAATTAATTCAGGAGCTAGGATGGGGGTCAGCTCAGGCACTGATCCCTCACTTTGGAGAGGTATTTGCCATTATTCCCCATTGGTTGAGCATTGCCCCAGGAAATGCTAACTCCCAAAACTCCCACTTCAGGGCTCCCTTCAGCTCTCATGCTGTGTCATTGGAGAAGCCCTCGGGCCAAAAGCAAAAGTCACACAATGCGTGCTTAGGGCATGATACTGTCAGCACAATATGAGTCAAAGCCTATATAGATCATAGCTCATTCCTTTAGCTATAGTTAAAATCAGAAGTGAGTGCAAAAGGATGTGAGGCAAAATGCAAGGGGTATCAGGCACACAAGGTGTCTCAGGAAACCAGTTCATTATTGGAAGTGTGTTCAGTGAATGTAGAATTAGAGCAGAAAGACCCGAAACGTCTTGTGGTATATTTGGTCCTAGCTTCAACAGACCTTGAAGAATCAGATTTGCTTCGGCATAGCATATGTATTTCTAAAGACCAGGATATTTTTGCCCATAAAATACAGTTTTTTTTTCTTTATTGATTTCTAGATCATCACACACCTTGACTATACTGAATCCACTTTTTTTTTTTTTGTATCCTTGTTTCTTGCATTTTTCGTTATTTTTTTAATAGGTGATGCACTCAAAGATCAAAAAGTCTAACAACAGCTGTTTTAGAAAACTGTTTAGCAGTATCTACTGAACCTGAACATACACATATCCTATGATCCAACAGCAGTTCCTCTCCTAGATACATTCCCAGCAGGAATGTCTGCATATGTTACCAAAAGACACCCACAAGGATGTTTATCACAGCACTACTCATAAGAGCCCCGTCAGATGCTGGCTCCCCGAAAATACCTCCACACAATCTATTGATTGAACCAAGTTGAGTCTATTGCTTATCCACAGTAAAGGAGAGCATTATCTTGCCAGAGTCTTACTAGCACTTCATTCGGGAGAGGGATATTTATGATGCTTTTGCTTAGATTTAAGGTGGATCTTTCTTTTTTTTTTTTTAATTTTTTTTAACGTTTACTTATTTTTGAGACAGAGAGAGACAGAGCATGAACAGGGGAGGGGCAGAGAGAGAGGGAGACACAGAATCGGAAGCAGGCTCCAGGCTCTGAGCCATCAGCCCAGAGCCCGACGCAGGGCTCAAACTCACGGACCGTGAGATCGTGACCTGAGCTGAAGTCGGAGGCTTAACCGACTGAGCCACCCAGGCGCCCCTAAGGTGGATCTTTCAATGCAAGAAGCTTGATTAGGATTTGTTAAGTATCAGGTATAATAGTTCAGGACTGATAGACACAGGAAGGCAAGTACTTTGAGGTGAAGTTTTCAGAGTCCTGAAAAGTAAACCACCTTTTGGTGCTATTTGCTGATTTTTATTTCAATGGGACTTCTGTTAAGTTCCTTAAACCATACTGTTATTTGCAACTTATACTTACGTGGTCAAACATTTCCTGAAATAGTTAAGTTATGCTAAAATGGATGGGAAATTGTACATATGTTAGATCGGAGGTCAGCAAACTATAGTCTGTTGGCCAAATCCAGTCCTCTATATGTCTTTGTAAATTAAGATTTATTGGAACACAGTTACATCCATTCAACTACAGGTAGACTAAGGCTGCTTTCCTGACACAATAGGAGACTTGAGAGGTTGCAACTAAAACTTACAGGCCTATAAAGTCAAGAATATTTATTATCTGTCCCTTTATAGAAAAATTTTGCTGACCCCTGGTTTAGTTTCTCAACTCAAAACAGAAAACAATCTGAATGCCCATGAACAATGGAATTAATAAATACGTTGTGGTATAGCCACACAATGAAAATGAATTTACAAAAACTGCATATGATTAAATAAATGAATCTAATAAACACAATATTGAGAGGAAGAGGTCAGAATTTTTATGTATGAGTCTATTTATACAATACTCAAAAACAGACAAAATTAATGCATGATGTGTCAGAAAAAATAATGAAAGATTTTGAAATAGGCAAATAAGATTACTGAGTGTCTTTTGAAAGTAATATACATGAAAGAATGTACATTGTCCAACACACCCTTCTGAGTTATCTGACTCTACGGGCCTGTACCTTTCATTGTCTTTGAGCTACTTTACAGCAATGTAAGTTGTAGGCAATGGATAGTAATGCAAATTATTCTAGTTTAATCATACACCAATTTTGTCAAGTGAAGATGTAATTGATTATGGCCCTGTGGATATTGGCTAATTTTGCATCTATTAGCTAATTCATTTCAACATTCCTAATTACCTATACATGTGTCTGTTCTTCAGATTGTCTTTGAACTGTTCTGGGGTTTTTGATTTTTAGTTTTCTGGGTTTTTTTTTTAATATATTTTGCCAGTGTCCTCATTAATTAATGAGTTAAAACCATTGGCCCATATGCATTTTATATTTGTGGGAGAGTCATGATTTTACTTCTTTTTAAAGATGAATTTTTAACAGGAGTGATAGTGGGAGCAGATAATGACTGGAGGGCACCTGAGGCAAATAAGCTTCCTGGAATCAATGGGGCTGTTGACGTGGTAGCATGTTCTATGTCTAGATATGGTTGCTGACTGCACAGATGAACACTTCGAGCTGTAGAAGGCTCTTTGCAGTTTTCTGAATATACGTCATACTTAAATGAAAAGTTCAATTTAAATTTAAAAAGATACAATTAAATAAATAGCCAAAAGGTAAACAATGACATCTCTCTCCCCAGCTGACCACCTCCTACCTCAGCACTAGCCACTGTTATTCATCTGTTGTTGTTGTTTTAATGTATCATTCCAGATGGGCTTTTTCAAGCATATACAGGTAAATAAGGATACAGACTCGTAGTCCCCCACCACTTTTTTTTGCACAAAAGGAAAGCATAAAAGATACGATATACACACTGTCCTAGAGTCTTTTATTTTTCTCTTAACAATGAATCTTGGAGATCTCTTCTTATCAGTACATGGAGCTCCCCCATTCTTTATTACAGCTCCATTGTATTTCATTAAATGGATGTGCCACACTTTATTTAGCCAGCCCTCTCTATTGATGGGCATTTGGGTTGTTTCTAATCTTTTACCTCATAGAAATATATCAGGCTCCTAGATAATAATAAGAAAAAGGCAGGAAGGGAGAAAGGAAAGAGGCATGGCAATTAGAGTGGGAAAGGGTTGTCAGCTACACAAGGGCCCTTGAACACGCGTGGGGATGGAAATGTTGAAGATGGGGGTGGGTAGCGGTGACACCACAGTTCGACTCTTTTCCTTTAGCGTTTTGCCTTCCTCCAGTCTTGATATTATTCTTTAAAAGGTTACCTATTCTAACAACGGGAAGTCAACAAACACTGCCTTTTCTCTAGTAAGGCTGGATAATATGCATATATGGGACATAGAGGGGTCTGTATAACAATGAGTCAAACACTGGGGTCTCCCGCAACTCTGAAAAGGACAAAATGAGCTGTTTTCAAACAGCTAGGATTTTATTTCCAGGAATAAAATGCCAACAGTCTCCAGCTTACCATTTACCCTAGAGCAAAGAGAATCTGGTTGCTAGGTGGGCCCCCAAAGGCTGTGACTCCCAAAGTCACTGTCCAGCAGAATGACAAGCCCAATTTGTAATTCTCCTTTATTTTCTATCCCTCCAGGATTGAAATGCCCAGCTGCCTCTTCCTAACAAAAATTTATTTTATCAAGAAAGCACCATGTTCTTTCAGCTCTAGAGAAGCCCAGTACGAACTGGAAAAAGACAAAACGATTGTTCTCATTTGCACAACTGCTTGGAAAGAAAATGAGATTACTGGCATCAAGGGAAAATTTAAATTTTTCCCCAGGCAAGAAGAATTGACTTCCTGTGCCCCAGGATGAAGGTAGTGGAGAATTTACTGCTCAACCTAGCTGGAAGAAAATAAGGAGCCTCATAAACCCAGGCAATTTAAACACACACATGCACATGCACCCAGAAATTCTCTGTGACGTGATTTATGCAAATGTGTTAATTCATAATTAAAAGGTAATTGGGATCATTTTAATGGCCTTTCTTCCTTTTAGACTGCCTCAGTGGCAGACCCCTGTCACATCAATTTTGGGTGTTAATATATCAATTCCAATGATTTTATTGTCTTAAAAATAACTTAGCTGCTGCAGAGGCTGCCTTGGGGAGCTCGGTCTCCAAGGAGGAAGCTATCTAACAGCCAGTCCGTTCTGATCTCCCAGCTATTGACATGCAGAAAAAGAAACATTCACTTTTAATAATAGGGCTCTCTTTCATGCAGAGATAGTAGAGGATTTCTGAGAATAAATAATTCATGCTCCTCCAAGCTCCCTGAGAATAAATTTGTTCCTTTTCTGTTTTGTTTTTCTTCAAGATATGACATCTTAGGAAGAAGGGGCTAGGGGAAAAGAAAGCACTTTCTGCTTCTGTGGATATAACACACTGAGTGTTTCATTCCCTAGTGCAACCAAACCTCAAGATCAACAGACAAGAGCTGAAAACCTTTTCCCACCAGACAGACACAGTGCCATCTAAGTGTTCTCTCAAAAGATAGCATCTCATAAACATTCTCAACAAAGGGATGTCAGTTTTCCCTTTACGGTGCAAGCACAACGTCACTTTTCAAAAGAAAAAACAAAAAACAAAAAACAAAACTTAATAATAACCATAACCAAATCCAGCATGAAATTAATTACATTTAATTGATCACGTGATTAGCTGGTCATAACTCTTGCTATATTTTGAAAAAGTTCTACATTCTTTGTGTATTGGATTTCACTTGTCAATAAAAGAAAAAAAAACAGATTGTAGTTTTCTAAAATAGTATTGGTAGTTCTCAAACTTCAGTGTATGTTAAAACCACCAAAGAAATTTGACTAAATACAGATTCCTAAGCATTGTTCTTCAAAATTCCTATTCATGTTGTCTGGTAAAGGGTCCAGGTAATTCTGATTTTCCTATACCATGATTTGAGAAACGTTACATGGCTTAATATCTGGTATGGATTGAATGTTTGCATCTCCCAAAATTTATATCTTGAAGCCTAAATGTGATGGTATTTGGAAGTGGGGTCTTTGGGAGGTAAATGGGTCAGGAAGGTAGATCCCCCATGATGGGATTAGCATTCTTACAAGAAAAGAAAAGAGAGCTAGCTTAGATATTAAAATACAAACCAGAAAGAAGGCCTTCACTAAGAACCCAACCATGTTGGCACCGTAATCATGGACTTCCAAACTCTAAAACTTTAAGAAAAAAAATGCCTCTTTAAACTAGCCACTCTATGGTATTTTGTTACAGTCACCAAACTAACCAAGACAATAGTATATATACAAATTTCCTCCCTGACGTAATTTCATTGGTCATTTCCTGGGATTGACTATTAATCTTTATGTGCCCTTGAAAAGACTGCTCTTTTGAAGAAAATTACAAGTTTAGATTATCTGAATGATGCTATGGACCATAATTCTTGGTGGAACTGAAGCAGGAATAAAGAAATGTCATAAAATCCAAGCTCCT
Source organism: Panthera leo (assembly GCF_018350215.1). Lineage (NCBI taxonomy): Eukaryota > Metazoa > Chordata > Mammalia > Carnivora > Felidae > Panthera > Panthera leo. The sequence goes on along the minus strand of NC_056682.1, from coordinate 87,175,724 downwards.
AGGATACTGGTTAAACAATCTGGGGTGCGGTGGGGGCGGGGGGGACAGGTTTGTTGAAAAGCTATGCTCTCTTTTCCAAGAAAAAGGGCATATCCACGCAAATTTTATTCCATTGTACTACTTTCATAGACCTTAGGATAGAGATTTCCATCCTAAACTAGGTGACAAGAGTAAGGACAAATCTTCCTTTGAGTTTAGGAATATAAAGACAGTATGTTCTATGGTGAGGTGCTGGTGATAACTAAATATGTTGTTGAAATGAGAGACAGGTCTTCTGATTCCAGGAAATAAAACACATGGTGAACATACCACTTCCAAACTTTCAAAGGTAGAATAAAGTTTAACAGTGAACCAGTTCATACAATCCATAAAAATAGCCAAAGCAGATAATTTTAAGAGCTAAAGTACAGGAATTTAGAAAGGAAAATGTTAGGAGTGGAATACAAGGGGGTGAAATGTTTTTATCTTCCTCAAATAAACCCAGAAGTCTCTAATTTTGCCTGTCCTTTGGCTCTCTCTTGGTGACTATTTCCATCATGCCCCCCTCCAGTATGTCTAATATAATAATTCAAGGGAAAAGAAGTACATTAGCAAGGTCCAACCAGTACTAGAAATTCCATGAAGATAGGTTTGCTCATCACATTTTATCTCTCTGATTGCACAATTAAAGGAATGCCGAGATGTCTACAAAGCAAAGCGAACCTCTCTAAAAAGAAAGGTATTATATTAATGCAAAGAAAGGTATTATATTGCTGCATCGCTTCATCATCTTAAAATTGAGTATCCATTTATTTGCCATATATTTATTTCATAAGAGCTCTAGAAGAATTAAGTAAACTGAGATTTAAAAAATACTTTGTTCATATTATATAACATATTTTATAAGTGGCTAATAGCAAATGGATTGTATAGAACATGATTGCATAAAGGATATTATAACAAATAAAACACTTTTAAAGGGCCCAGAGAAGAGAAACTGAAGTTGTTAGAAGGGCTGATTAAAAGGAAAGAAAAAGGAAAGCAGAAACAAGCTCAAAATGGATGAAAAACCTAAATGTAAGACAGGAAACCATCAAAATCCTCAAGGAGAAAGCAGGCAAAAACCTCTTTGATCTTGGCAGCAGCAACTTCTTACTCAACACGTCTCCAGAGGCAAGGGAAACAAAAGCAAAAATGAACAATTGGGACCTCATCAAAATAAAAAGCTTCTGCACAGTGAAGAAAACAATCAGCAAAAAGACAACTGACGGAATGTGAGAAGATATTTGCAAATGACATAGCAGATAAAGGCTTAGTATCCAAAATCTATAAAGAACTTACCAAACTTAACACCCAAAAAACAAATAATCCAGTGAAGAAATGGGCAAAAGACATGAATAGACACTTCTCCAAGGAAGACCTCCAGATAGTCAACATGAAAAGATGCTCAACATTACTCATCATCAGGGAAATACAATTCAAAACCATACTCAGATACCACCTCACACTGGTCAGAGTGGCTCAAATGAACAAATCAGGAGACTATAGATGCTGGCGAGGATGTGGAGAAAAAGGAACCCTCTTGCACTGTTGGTGGGAATGCAAGCTGGTGCAGCCACTCTGGAAAACAGTATGGAGGTTCCTCAAAAAACTAAAAATAGAACTACCCTACGACCCAGCAATTGCACTACTAGGTATTTATCCAAGGGATACAGGTATGATGTTTTGAAGGGACACATGCACCCCAATGTTTATAGCAGGACTATCAACAATAGCCAAAGTATGCAAAGAGCCCAAATGTCCATCGATGGATGAATGGATAAAGAAGATGTGGCATATATACATACAATGGACTATTACTCAGCAATCAAAAAGAATGAAATTTTGCCATTTGCAACTACGTGGATGAAACCAGAGGGTATTATGCTAAGCGAAATTAGTCAGTCAGAGAAAGACAAGTATCATATGATTTCACTCATATGAGGACTTTAAGACACAGAACAGATGAACATAAGGGAAGGGAAGCAAAAATAATATAAAAACCGGGAAGGGGACAAAACAAAAGAGACTCTTAAATATGGAGAACAGAGGGTTACTGGAGGGGTTGTGGCGGGGGGGGGGGGGGGGGGGGGGGAGGGGGGTGGTGCTAAATGAGTAAGGAGCACTAAGGAATCTACTCCTGAAATCATTGTTGCACTATATGCTAATTTGGATGTAAATTAAAAAAATATTTTTTTTTAAAAAAAAAGAAAAGAAAACCACTCCAAAACTTAGTGGAAAAAAAAAAAGGCAGAGATGGAGGGACTATTCATCTGTACAATATCTAGTTGTTTCTTGCTGTGTAAGAAACTACCACAAAATTTAGCAGCTTAAAGTAACTATATTCTTGTGGGTCAGAAGTTGGGAATGGATTCAGTGGGAACAATTTCATCTTTTCTCCATGTGATGTCCACTGGGCTCACTCACACATCTGTAATCTCTGCTGGGACAATTAGAATGGCTAAGATGACTGAGGTATCTGGGTCTCTCTCCACATGCTCTCTCAGCCTCCAGGAGACAGAGCTCCAAGAGGACTATTAAAAAACCTTCAAAACTTTATAAAGTGTTGGCTCAGATCTCATATTACCTCTGCCTTATGATAATGCAAGTCACAAGAGAGCCCAGACACAAAGAATGTGAAAATGGACTCCACTTCTTGATGGAAGAAATTGCCAAATATTTGTGGCCATTTTCATCTACTAAAGATAATATTCTGCAAAACTATAATTCATGTAACACAAAACTATTTTTTTAGAGAAGAGACTACACCTCATTTAGACTATTGACCTGAACACCAAAGAGTGATTAGTGGATAAATGTAGTTTGTAACCGTTTGTTGAGCTATTGTATTTTGTTGGGAATAGGAGGGGCAGAAAGACAGATGGAATGTTTGATATACTATGTGTCCATTAGGTAAATTTTTTTGGTAAGAAGTACCAAAAGTATAAGAAACTGTTATATCTATTTTTTTTTAATTTTTTAATGTTTATGTGGGGGAGGGGTAGAGAGACAGAGGGAGACACAGAATCCAAAGCAGGATCCAGGCTCTGAGCTGTCAGCACAGAGCCTGAAGCGGGGTCTCAAACCCGCGAACCGCAAAATCATGACCTAAGCTGAAGTCAAACACCTAATTGACTGAGCCACCCAGGCACCCCTGTTATCTCTATTTTTAATGACTATTGTAAGTTGGTGGATTAACAAATATGATGCCAATGTAACTCTAAGATATAACGGTTTTGTAATTCAACATTGAATATATGATATAATGAACCCACATTAACTCTAATTAGCCATACCTAACTGTCAAATAACCTGTTTCTCATATAGATATTTTTAAATAGGTAGGATAAAATAATTTCAATGGGATAAAGTGAGCTACAGTGTGACATAAAAAATCTTTCTGGATTTTTTTTCTCTACCTCTCTATTGTAAAAAGAAGAAATCCAGAAACAAGCAGAGAGAAAACTTTATCATAGTTAAAGTTAGGAAATATGCTTTCTAGTCCTATTCTGGCCAGGAACTTGCAGAACAACATACTAAGTAGAGGTTTCTCTAAGTGATCAGAGTGGCAGTAGATGATTTGTACAGTTCTTCTAATTATAATATTATTATATCCACACATGCATACACATAGATATACATACATGCAAACATACGTGCTGACCGAGAGAAAGAATTCACAAAAACCAACAGTGCCTTAGAGAAGAGAACAATTAAAGAACTTAATTTTTGTTCTTTTTCTTGGCTTTTTATTCTCAAAGCTAATTATTCAAGAAATAATATATTCCTAAATCTTTTATTTCATTTTAGCAAAAGCCTTTGATATACCATTTATGCTGAACATGTTAGACTTCTTTTTTGAAGACTTCTTTTCTAAGCAAGCATTAAAAAGATAATAATTCTAAATTTGTTTGTCCCATTTTGAGGATATCATAAAAACAAAATTATAGAATCCTAGCAATGGAAGGATCTAATACTATTTCAATTTTGAGCCATGAAACATATGCTACTATAGCTTGCATTCATAAAGTTTTATTTCCAAAGATTTTTAAACCACTGCCTGATGTTTATTTATATGTGGTATACCTTTATAAAAGTTGAAGGCTGATATAATTGTACCAATTTTACATTTAAAAAAACCTGACTGGGTGCCTGGGTAGCTCAGTTGGTTAAGTGTCCAACTCTTGATTTTGGCTCAGGTCATTATCTCACAGTTCCATGAGTGCCAGCCCCGCATCAGGCTCTGCTCTGACAACATGTAGCCTGCTTGAGATTCTCCCTCTCTCTCTGCCCCTACCCCACTCATGCTCTCTGTGTCTCTCTCAAAATAAATAAACTATAAAAAGATTTTTTAAACTAATAAATTAATGATAGAATACTTATTGATACATTCTTGCAAACAGATGACAGATTAACAGATGTGAGCCCAGATAATGGAAAAACTTAATCAGATTCAAAATGCTTCCTGAAAAAGCAGGTGAAACTTTTCCAGTTCTAGAAATGTACTTTTGTAGGTCAATAAGCTTTAAATCAAACACGATTAACAGAGATTTCTGCTATCAATCATGATGGAGATTAGACAACTGATTTATCCTCCCACTTAAATCAACTAAAAGGAACAGGCCAAATATATGAAACCAACAGTTGTAAGACATTGAACATCAAGCAGCACAGGACAGTGACTACTGAGAAAGGGAAAATAAATGAGGAAAGCCCTATAATACCCCCAGCTAACTGACTAGAGAAAGTTTCCAGGATGAAGCATGTGGAAGAAAAAGCCAGGAGAAACTGAGAGGTATATCTGAGTTGAAGAAACAGAATTGACTAGAGACCAGGGAGGATAAGACTTCTAGAGTCTGGGGGACAGAGTACCAGAGAGAAAACAGCTACAGAGATAGACAACAAAAGAAATCTACAGAAGATCCCACTTAAAATTTGACAGTGATATTGGTCACCACATATGTGTAAGGGAACTGCCTGAGACTGAGGAAAGAAGCACAACTCCCAAAAAAGAAGAGAGAACAATCTTTGGAGCTCACACAGATCAGAAATCGTATCTGTTCCCACCAGTGAAAGTAGAAAATCACCAAATTCATATCAGGTACAGGGTCTAAATTCTAGTCTGATCTTACTTAACAAGGCTTGAAAGCAGGCCCAGAAAGATTAAATTGTACAACTTATTTAACTGCATTCCAAAACAAAGCTCAAGAATAGCTACAAAGATTTCAAAAATACCCAATACAAAACAAGGCAAGGTGACAATGTCTTGTATCTAATCAAAAATTACCAGGCATACAAAGAGGTAGGAAAATATGACCCATAATGAGGATTAAAATAAATCAAGCAAAACTAACCCAGAAATGACACAATTGGTAGAATTAGTGGACAAAGATATAAAAATGTTTATTATAATTCTGTATTTTCAAAAAGCTAGCTGAAAAATTGAACATGTTAAATAAAGATATGTAATAATTTTTTTAAAAAACTAAATCAAACTTCTAGAGAGAAAAAATAAAATAAAATAAAAGACCAAAACAAAAAATACCTTGGATGGCATTAACAACAGACTAGACATTGCAGAAGAAAAAAAATGAGTGATATTTTTGAGAAGGAAAAAAAATCCTTCAAAAGAAAAAAAAAATGAGTGCCACTCATTTTTATTTCTCATAATTGAATTGCTTAAAACTAGTGATAAAGAAAAAAATATTAAAAGCAGCCAGAGTAAAAAGAAACATTATGAACAGAGAAACAAAATGAGAATGAGAATAGACCTCTCTTTGGAAACAATGCAAGCCAGAAGAGCAACATATTTAAAGCACTGAGATAAAAAATGTCAACCTTGAATTCCCCACTAAAAAATAAAGTCAAAATAAAGACTTTTCAGACATACAAGAACTGAAAGAGTTCTTCACCAGAAGATCTGTTCTACATGAAATATTTAAGAAAGTCATTCAGACAGAAGGAAAACCAGGTGAAAATCCAGATGTACACAAAGGAATGAAGAGTGTCAGAAATGGGAAATATGTAGGTAAATATAAAGAACCTTTGTTCCTAGTTTTTAAATATCTTTAAAAGAGTGACTTGTTAAAGCAGAAATAATAACAATGTTTTGTGGAGTTCATAACATGTGTGAAAGTAAAATGTATAACAATAATGATCCAAAGGCTAGGATGTGGGAAATTGAATTATGTTGTTGTAAGGTCTTATATACACATGAAGTGGTATATCATTTAAACATAGACTAAGAGAAGCTAAAAATGTATATTATAAACTATGACCACCACATTTAATGACCACTTAAAATGAAGAAAAAATAGAGCTAGTATACTAGCCAACAAAAGAGTGAAATGGAATAATTAAAAGCAATCCAAAAGAAGCCTGCAAAGAAAAAAGAAAAAATGGAACATATAGAAAACAAATAGCAAAATAGCTGATTTTCAGTCACGTATATCAATAATCACATTAAATGTAAATGGTGTAAAGACCCCAATTTAAAAGCAGAAGTATTCAGAGTGGATTAAAAGAAGTAAAATTCAACTACATGATCATTAGAAGAAACACAGTTTAAAAATAAGAACACATTGGGGTGCCTGGGTGGCTCAGTTGGTTAAGCGTGCAACTCTTGATTTTGGCTCAGGTCATGATCTCATGCTTTCATGAGTTCTCCCCACATCAGGCTCTGCCCTGACCATGTGGAATCTGCTTGGGAATCTCCCTCTCTTTTTCCTCCCTCCACTCAAGCTCTGTCTCTCTCAAAATAAATAAACTTAAAAAAAAAAAAAGAACACAGTCTAAAAGAATGGAAAAAGACATACTACGCTAATGCGAGTCAAATATTATTTACAGCCTAACTGAAACTTTGTTAAAGAAGCCCTTTTTATTTACATATGTGAAAGCATAACATCTTGAATGCTTTTTTTTTTAAGTTCTATAATTGCCTTTTTAAATGGTAATTACACAATCGGTGCACACTAGTTCCCTGGGAGTTAAAAGAGAATGGAAGTTCTGCAAATGGAAAATGAAAATGTCTTTCTTCATATTTTATTTCTTTTCTTTTGGCTATTTTTCTGTTGACTGAGCAGTAAAAGAAAACAGCAACATAATCTGGAGCTCCTTTTGCTCAGTGCACCAGTCGCATTATTGATCTGGTATCATAGTGTATATAAAGCAATGTTTGCTTCAGTGACTCCAAGCTGTATTCCAAATAAAAGCCTGTATGTATAAAAACAGATTGCTACAAAGGTAAATTTAAGGGAAAATAATATTTTAAGCTCATTCTATTTTCCTTGCCACTCCATTTCTCTCATAAAGAACTATCAGCTAACCAAATTACATCGTTTTATCATGCTAGATTACTGAATATCGCTTAGCTTATTCAAAGATTTTTGTCAAGTTACGTTTTGAGGAAAGTCTGTGCATGGGTGAAGTGTCACAAGAAAAGTTAAATGCATAAATATTCAAAAGCAGTACCTCTGGTTCATATAGATACAGTTTATTTCCTCCTGTTTTATGATCCAAACGTCTATAGTTCCATCTAAAACTGAATAAATTGGGAGTGAAGGCAAGGGTAGGATATGAAACAGTAGCAGCAGCTAGCTATGGTCCAGGTTAGGGGCCAAGGTAGAGTGGAAGCATGAGATCCCCATGTTCTGAATTTGGTCGAGATGGAACAGGAGATAAATTTGGGCATCTTAACTTTAGATACCAGCCATAAGAAATGGAAAAGAGAGAATGATGTGTCTATTAAGTGAATTCATACTGTTATTAATTCTGTCTACTACAACCAGACAAAGGAGGATGCTAAATTTCAGTGGAGGATTTGGAGACAAAGTGCAAGAAGTGAATAAATTTGGATGGAAGATCAGTTTGAGCTGCAGTTTGTCTTGAAAGGCTCTCAAATCAACTTCATGATCTGTATAAACACAGTCCCACTAATATCCAGTGTAAGCTGAAGAGTTTTAGTTCCCTCTAGAACTGATTGGTTTTGACCCGGCAATTATTTATCCTGATTCCTAACCTGAGAAGAATACTGCACAAGTAACTCGCCCTTGTGAACATCTAAACCAGCAGACTAAAAGAAAGACCACCACCACCAAGGATATATTCAGGGGAACACTAGTGAAAAATAAATTTTGAAAATCTCCTTTGATGCCTCCCCAAATACATTACCAACATTAGCAGGTACAGCTAACTCAGATTTGTTGAGAATAGTAAGCGTTACCGTATGTAACAAAGGCAGCTTGTCAATTTTCAAAATAGACTACAGTGAGCGCAAGGGCCCTATGTTAGTAGAGTAAGACATAATTGAATCATCTGAACATTCAAGATGAACGTTTTGCAGCATCACACTACACCACGATGATCCTGTGTGCATTTGGGAGGAAAGTGCATCATGGACAGAAATTTTGGGTTGTTTGAAATTCCACAAAATTGGACATTGTATTTTTATGATTATCCCCATGTTGAAAATATAGAGGAAGCTACATACTAGAAGGCCAATGTATCCTAAGAACCTGGGAACACCTGTATTCTTCCCCAGACAAAGTGCCAGTTTTGAATTAACAGCAGAACCAACTCTCATTCCTTCGTTTTGATCATCAATGCCATATCACCTGCTGGATGACAAGTCTTGACCCAGCAGTGGAGCTAAAAAGTAAGTTGAGCATTACGGTTACACCTCAGCTCAATCATTGCCTGTGGATTGAACACAGGTGAGTAAGGGGAAAAACCCATCTCCCGTTCCATTGTTATATGAAACTAATCATCTGCCCTCTGGGTTTCTTAAATGCCATTTAATTGTATTTGACTCTATAGATGGAAATATTGCCTACCCAAACATCGACACATTCGTTCTGCCAGGACCTCTCAGAAGGAAAAAGCTTAAGTGTCTGACTCTTGCTCTCAGCTGAGGTCATGATCTCACAGTCCATGAGTTTGAGCCCCACTTCAGTCTCTGCACTGATGGTGCGATGCCTGCTTGGGATCTGTCTCTCCTCTCTGCCCTTCCCCTACTTGTTCTCTCTCTCCTCTCTCTCAAAATAAATAAATAAACTTTCAGAAAGAAAGAAAGAAAGAAAGAAAGAAAGAAAGAAAGAAAGAAAGAAAGAAAGAAAGAAAGAAAGAAAGAAAGAAAGAAGGAAGGAAGAAGAAAGGAAGGAAGAAAGAGGGAGGGAGGAGGAAGGAAGAAGGAAAGAAAGAAAGAAAGAAAGAAAGAAAGAAAGAAAGAAAGAGCCTAAACCCAAACACTCCTCTACCCTCTTTTTTATAAACACAGTTTAGTCCCTCAATAATTGAAAAGACTAAATGAGAGGATTCAGACATTCAATTCTAGAATGAATTCATGTCTTCTCCAGTTGTCAAAACAAACCACTTGAAACTTTTTAAATTAAGGTATATTTGTTACACCTCAGGTATTTTGTTAAATCCAACATTCTTGCTGATAATGTATTCACTTCAGATATATTCTGGACATGATTCTGAGGGAGATCAAATGTGCAGTAGAATCAGTAAATATTAATATTTACTAAGTTAAAAGAACACCTGGTAGGCTGAAAAGTCAAGCCAAAGAGACAGAAAAATTGATCCTCTGTCATCTTCTTGGCAATCATTATAGGAGGAATCCCTGTCTGTGTTTACTTTTCCTAAATCCAGTATATTATACTCCCTGTTTTCAAACCTATTACAGATCTCTGTTATGAGGAGTACACCCATTAAAATCAAAGCAAATGAAAACAACTGTTAAATTTTGCTGTTGACTACCTTAAAACCTAAGAATATGACTTTATCATTATGTCATGTTTAAATTTGATATTGATCTGGGTAGAAATCATCAAGGAGAATTATGCTCAATTCTTAAAATTTGGGATGCTTACAAGGCAGGAGTGGGGAGGGGCACCTGAGTGGCTCAGCCAGTTAAGTGTCCAACTTTAGCTCTGGTCATGATGTCACAGTTCATGGGTTCGAGCCCCACGTCGGGCCCTGTGCTGACAGCTCAGAGCCTGGAGCCTGTTGCAGGTTCTGTTCTCCCTCTCTCTCTACTCTACCCCACTCACACTCTGTCTCTCTCTCTCTCTCTCTCTCTCTCAAAAATAAATAAACATTGAAAAAAAAAAGGCAGGAGTGGGGAAAGCATACAATAGGTAAAGAGGGAGAATCTACGTTTGCAGCATGAGAAGAGACACCAGGGTGAGAAGGGACAGGAGGGTCAAAAGCAGTTCAGCAGGATAATCACTGTCATTTTGGAGCATCGAACTAACAACTGTACTTTCATCATCTCTGAGCCTTACATCAACCTGCAGGGCAAATATCATAATCCCCATTTTATTAATGAGAAAATAGAGGCTCGGGCAATTTAGATAAGGACCAAGGTCAAATACTTGTGCCAGAGTCATGTTTAAACAAGAGCCCATCTAATACCAAAGCCCAAATTTGTCTCAGTAAGCCACAGACAGAGAAGCCCTGAACACCTCAAATGACTGTTTATGGAGATTAAATAGATAATGGAACGCCATTGGAGATTTCCGACAAAGGAGTGCAAACATCGGATCTATGCTTGCAGAAGATTCCTCTGACAGAAAGGAGTGACTGAAGGGAATCACGGTTACAAAATCTCTTAAGAGCAAGGGGTTATTAGGGGCTGGATGAGGTCACGAGAGCATGCAAGAAAAGGCAAGGGCAGGTGGGACGTGAGGCATGCAGGAGGAGAGGCAGCGAAACGTGGAAACTCATTAGTCGGAAATTATCTCTGCAGATCTGGCTCCCACAGGCTGCGCCTGAGATATGTCAGATCCTCGTGCTGGTCCATGCAAGTCTACAGACTGAGGTAGATTCCTTGACATCCCCTCATAATAACAAAAATGGTATTATTGGGTGCTTACTGTATGTTATATCTCTGATAAGCCTAGTAAATGTATCATCGCACTTAATCCTCCCAGCTGGAAACAGGCATCATTATCAGTGCATTTATGGATAAAGAAACTGAGGCTCCTAGTTAAGTTGCTAATAATACTCCAGCCATTTTTCATCCTAGAGTGTGATTTTACTCCTAATTATAATAAAGCTACCGTGCAGACTCCAGCCATGGTAAACAACACCATTTCAAAGCCTTACATTAACTATAGAGCTGGACTTACAGCTCCAGAAACTGATCTAAATCCTTCAAATTCTAAATCCAAATTCCTTCAGTACATCTTCAAAAATCCAGTCAAGAGGTCCAAAGTTGAAAAATTGGCCAACTCAGACTACATGGCAATGAGAAAGAATGAAATATGGCCCTTTGTAGCAACGTGGATGGAACTGGAGAGTGTGATGCTAAGTGAAATAAGCCATACAGAGAAACACAGATACCATATGGTTTCACTCTTCTGTGGATCCTGAGAAACGTAACAGAAACTCATGGGGGAGGGGAAGGAAAAAAAAAAGAGGTTAGAGTGGGAGAGAGCCAAAGCATAAGAGACTCTTAAAAACTGAGAACAAACTGAGGGGTGATGGGGGGTGGGAGGGAGGGGAAGGTGGGTGATGGGTATTGAGGAGGGCACCTTTTAGGATGAGCACTGGGTGTTGTATGGAAACCAATTTGACAATAAATTTCATATATTGAAAAACAACAACAACAACAAAAAAAAAGAATTGGCCAACTCAGGTGTATCAGGCTCCCTATTGGTGAAAAATCCTTTTGCTGTGAAACAACAGAAGAAGAGGAGGAAGAAGAGGAGGAGGAGGACACATCAACTTAATCTCCACATTCTACAAAGTCAAAAAACATGTTGGTGCCAGAGCCAGGCCCTGGGCCACCTGAGCTACTCCTCTTGGGAGAGATCGCCTCCCCATTTCCCATGTGCCCTGGCCAGGGCACCACGAAGAGACTGCCTGAGTCCCCTGAGAAAATAAATATCAACAGTAAGATACAAATTGTTGACAGCAAGAACAAGATATTTGGATTCTTGCAGTATTTTATTTTTTCATCCTAGAGTGTGATTTCACTCCTAATTATAATAAAGCGAAACACACTGCAGCCCATGCAGATTCAACCCAACAATTATTTATCAACCACATGCTATATGGGTAAATTGCTAAGCACTATGAAGAATAGAGAGATTTGCAAATTTGTGGAAGGTGGCCCCTGCCTCCAATAAGCTTACTGTATAGGATGTAGGATGTATAAACCATGCTCGGGTAGTAACATCAAATACTGTAAGGCAAAGGCCATGAGCGAAATCAAGATCGACCAGTTCAGTAAAAAGATGCCACTTTCAGATGGTCTTCTGTGCACATCTCACTTCCTGTTTCATAATCTGAAAAAGTGGAAGAATGTATTCATGGTGTGGCACCGCATGTGTTTGCATTTTCCAGAATAAACATCGCAGTTGCTTCAATGGTTCTTTACATAACATGGCTTAAAGACACATTGGTGCACTTGAGAAATATTGGGGCTGGCCAATAAACAAGGTGCTCAACATGTAAATAGTAATAACAACAACAACAACAATAAAAGCATGATCCTTGGCTCCCAAGACCTTCCCAGTGGCCTCAGGCAGAAAGACAGGAAGAGAAACTGAGGCAACGAGGTGGGCTCGCCCAAGGCAGCACAGCCCTGAAGGAGCTCGGAACAAGGATCTGTTCAGGGTCACTTTTCACACTCTGGGTTTGTCTGTGACTGTCTCCGAATGTAAGACATAAAAGAAAATGCAACATTCAAGGACACCTTGAGATGGACACACTAGCCAAAATTTACTTTTCTCTGTCATCTGAGCTTCGAAGACTTAATGGGAGTTGAACAGGCAGAAATGGCCAGGTCAAGGAGCGGGAGCAGTGAAAGAAACAGCCTGAGCAGAGCCCGAACCAATCCAGCCACCCCTGCTCTGGGTTCATTTCCAGCTTCTGAGCGGTCAGCCTCTGGTGCCCCTTTCTTCAGCTCTTTCACTTCTCCTCCTTCCGAAGAGACTCAGGCCCAACCACACAGTCAATCTGTTCTCAGTGAGCCCCCGGGACCTCCAGGTTCTCACATTCTATGGCAAGAACCTACTTGGCATACTATGGCAATATCCTGTATTTCTCATATTTCTAGTGCAATTTCTCATCTTATACTTTCTTGAAATTTTGCTTTCTCTTCCCTTTAGCTGTTACGAGCCTTTTATTGCTACTCTTTCTCTATCATGTCAATGCTGTTGTTTTCACTATTCTGTCTCACTGCTTCTCTCCTAACTTCCAGACATCATCCCAGGATGACCTACACAGTCTACTTTCACTCTTAGAGCTGTATCACAGGCCCCTTCTGCGGCTTTGGACCCACACATCCAACGGCCCATTGGCCATCAATAGATTTCTTCCCAAGGAAGCTCAAACGGAACATGTTTCTCAAATCTATTGCTCCTAAATTTCCTCTCTCGACAAAGAATTATCTGCCAAGTCACAATGGTAACAATCTGGAAATGGGACTGGATTCCTCCTTCTTTCTCCATCCATCCCAAAGTTCTGTTGGTGCTAGTTCCATAATAAGTGGAGAATCTGACCCCACCTTCCTGTCTTTACTGTCACCACCTTACATCAGGCCATCACCCCTGTTCACCCGAACTGTGTCATCCATTCACCGGTCTCCATGCCTCACCATTTCCAGTCTGTCTTCCTTACGGAAGCCAGAGTGATCCTTCTAAATGACATTACTCATCTCATCACCTACTGAAACATCTTTATTGGTTGTCCATGCCTTCAAGATGAAGGCAAAGCCTGTAGTTTGGTGAATGGTGGCCCCCGTCCACTTCTAGCATTAGCTCATGTCATCCTCACACACACCCCACAATCCAGCCACACCAAACTACTTGCCACTCCTGAGTGAGCCAAGATCTCTTAGGCCTCTGTGTTTTCCCGCAAGCTTTTTCCTCTACATGGAAGCCACTCCTCTCTCTGTTTCTACCTGGTTTTTTTATTATTGTACACCAAGAATGTACCCAAGGCAGGTGCCTGGGTAGCTCAGTCAGTTGAGCCTCTGACTCTTGATTTCAGCTCAGGTCATGATCTCATGGTTCGTGGGATCGAGTCCTGAGTCAGGCTCTGTGCTGACAGCACAGAACTTGCTTGGAATTCTCTCTCCCTCTCTCTTTGCCCCTCCCCTACTCATGCTCTCTCTCTCTCTTTCTCAAAATAAATAAACTTAAAAAAAAAAAAAAAAGGATGTACCCAAGGGATAACCTCTTCTCTGTGCTGTCCCCTCCCCTTGGGACCTGTGTACTTTGTTGTTGGCCTACATGTCAGCTGCCCTGATGCTTTCCTTAGCCCGCAAGCAATATGTATTAACTTATGCCTAGCACAGTAACTGGCACATATCAGACACTCGATAAATGCTTGCCAAGATAATGACTAAACAAACACACTATTCTTCATCTACATGGTTTTCACACTCTGGCTTTCTCTTCCTTGTTGTAGCCTATGAGATATGTCATCTCCCCATGAAAATGTGTGCTGAGGATTAAACATAACATTATAGAGTTAGTCCAACCAGTCACATTCACTGACCCTTTGTGGGTCAATATTCAAGATCCGCAACACAAGGCTTGCATTTATCTTACTGTCAAATAAAATCCCAGGTTTTCTTTGATTTGGTTTGTATTCTTGGTAATAAATTTATAAACACCATTTTTTTTCACTCTCCTGTTTATGACCTTTTTTTTTTCTTTTTACGTTTGATACTTTTATTCCATTAGTAAACCTTACTCATTTAGACCAATAATTCTATCTTAGATTCTGAATCCGGTATTGCTAATCTCGAAGTTAAGACATTTGCATATTGGGCAACCATTTTTTTTATGTACCAATCCAAGTTGTTAGGAAAACAAAAACAAAATAAAACAAAACCAAGAAACAGAATCTTGAAGGACGCCACTAAATAACTACCTCCAGGTTTACACGCTAACCCACTAATCCTATTTCTTGGGGTAAAATTCTTTCATCTCCTGGTTACAGCCCACTAGCAGTGGGTATCCTGAAAAACCCTCTAAGATGGTTTGCCTGGAGGTGCCTGGGTGGCTCAGCTGGTTAAGTGTCCAACTCTTGATTTTGGCTCAAGTCATGAACTCACGTTTCGTAAGTTTGAACCCCACATTGGGCTCCATGCTAATAGTGTGGAGCCTGCTTGGGCTTCTCTGTCTCTCCCTCTCCCTATGCCCCTCCCCTTCTCTCTCTCTCTCTCTCTCTCTCTCAAAATAAATAAGTAAACATAAAAAAATGGTTTGCCTGTAGCATTTCTCTTATCTACTTCCCTTAGTTCTATAAAATGGTATTCAAGGTTAGTTTAACATCACTTGTTTTTGGCAAACTGAGACACCCATCCATGTGTTCATCTCTAAAACTGTTTGGAGGTTAACACCAAGTTTACCCACTGATGCCCTGAGAGCCCACGTCTTCCCACTTTCTAAAAGTCAGCACATTTTTCCTCTTCTGCAACCCCTCCTCTGAGGTCACCAGTAGTATGCTCCATGACCATTTCTTCAAGAACGGTCAGCATGGTGGGATGTGGGTCCTCTGGGTCAATACCTTGAAACTCATTTAGCACAAACAGAGATCCTCTTGCTGTCTCTTAGTTCCCTCTTCCCCCAGCATTTTCCCACTCTTCTCAGTTTCAACACTGATTACCTTCATAGGATAGAGAGGAGAAAATTCAGAATTGTGCCCTGTGAATTCCATTTGGTCATCAGATCAACATTGAACCATTTGCCCCAGGCGTTGTGACTGCCCAACCTCGCCGTCCTTGCTCCGGGCAAAGTGGAACAGTCTGCTAGTGTGTGTGTGTGTGTGTGTGTGTGTGTGTGTGTGTCTGGATTAACTCAACATTTGGTTCAGGCTACTTTGGAGCAGGCTTCTCATTTGTACCTATTCTACAAACTTTATTTGGAATTGTTCTCTGTCTTTCTGAAATTCAGCTTTCCTAACACTACATTTTCCTAACATTACATTTCCTGACACTTTTTTTTTAGTTGTTGGTTAATTAACCTTCCTTCCGTCTTTTGTATTGTCCTTTTAAAGGAAGCATCCCTCCTATGCTCCTTTCCAGTTCTGTCAGCCCCTATTTCTGTAACTCCAGCATGTTTCATGCACAATTCTGCTAAGCCTAAAATGGTAATGTATCGAACATGCATCAGGCACCTCCCTCCACTGATCTTCTCAGCCATTACAGATTTCAGTTTTTGTAAACCATTAGCACATGCTGGAAATCTGCTCTTACACAAGCTCCGCAGAATTTCTCATCCTGCTCAGGCAGGTCCCTGACCTGAGAATCTGGAGAAAATCATGTTCTAAAGAACTTGTTCTAGGTCATTATCCTTCACTTAAACTTAGATCCCCTCCTTGACCCTAAGCCACACTTTATATTCTACAAGCTCTCTGTATCTCACCTGCTACCAAATATCACATACATCTCATCTTGAGACAAGAAGTGGAAGACTAGTGTTCACAGGATAGCAAAAGACATTGTCTTAATTCCCCAAAGAAAGCTACTGGGTGAATTTTATTTTCCCTTGTATCCCAGATGTCATTTGGAGCATCAGATCGTCACCGCACCCCATGGATAAGAATAAAATCCACAAACTAGGTTCGAGCCTACATTACTCCTTCAGAGGAAGCCTCCCTATGATTAGCCGCAACATCTCGGGACATTTCCCAGCAAATCTTGGTTCCAAGTTTTTACGTCTACTGCGCTCTATGGATAACCTCACCAACCTGTGGCACGGTTAACTTTTCCTGATTTTCACCGAAAACAAACAAAATTGCCGTAAGATATCATGTGAGGCAGCTGTACCCTTCTTGGCGTCTAGCCCCAGGATGAAGCCACCTAGAGAAGAGAGTGAAAGGTAAGAGAAGACAGGAGGCCTGGAGCCTGAGATCCTGTGTCTGAGGCCCGCTCTGCCTCTGGACCCTCGCTAGGTGGTATTATGTCTTCTCATTATGTGGGCCTATTAACTTCAGCTATAACTATAGTGGATACATTCCTCAACTCCTCTTTATCTCCGTCACAAGCTGCCCAGGTCCCATGCGCTACCCCAGTCTGTGACACGATACAACGTGTTAGGTTTAATATTCCACACGACACACGCTTCATATAATACCAAGCCTCCAAGAATCGGATTTAAGGACTGGTCTTCAGCTGCCCATTTACACATTATCTCTTTTGGTCAAGTGCTCCTATAAATGAATGGTCACATTTATTACAGGTTTTGGTTGTTTGTTTTGTTTTGCTTCTCCCAACGTCCTCAGAAAGTAATTTTAACTTCAGTCTTGGAGACATCATGTGGTTGCCTTCATTTACCACCCACAAGGGGCTGAACTAAATGTTCCTTAAGGTCCTTTCCAGCAGTCAAATTTATGGCTCTGTGTGGGAACCAGTTTCACTATCTGCCAGAAATTACGCATAAATGTTCTTCCTTTATCCGAGCTTCTGTCGGGTGGGACACCCTCTAAATCTAAAAGCAAAGCCATTTTAGTTGGAATCCTTTTAGAACAAATACAGGAAGAAAAGTACCTAAATATGTTCCTTTTGCTATGAGAATGGAGAAACGGAAGTATCAGCTCTCTTAAACATATAATTTTTACTGTTGGGGAAATTATTTCATACTGTTGATTTCCTACAGAGATAGATTGTAACAAGCATTCAGAGTAACAGACACGACGGCTAACACTAAGAGCGACATAATAAACTCGCAGGTGACTGAGATCTTGTTTAATTCATCTTACTCTAAACCTTGTATCTTTTATTGAGCCCCGAATCCCACCGATAAAGTGAATCGATAATGCAACACCTGATTGAAGGAAGGAAATGTGGAAATGCCATGTTCCACACCTAGAAAAATCCTGCAGCCGTGGGACAGGGCGGCAGTGTGCACGTTCTTCAAGTATGTGGCTTTTCAAGTCAAAAGGAGAGGAAAACATGGGGTAGTGTGTGTGTCTCCCTTGCTTCTAACTGTCACCAAGGCAGAGCCATTGAGGCTGATCCTGGCTGACAGTGGCAGCATATTGCTTGCTGAACCGTGATGATACAATTCAGGGAGAACCTCTGTAGCCCTCATTATCTGCTGCTGTACTCGCTCAGTGCTGCCTCTGCTCCCTTCAGAATGAGGGGGAATTATTAAATATAATTCTACTAATTATGGCTTGGTATAAAAGTTCATGGGTCCAGAATCAGTGCCCCAAAGGAAGTACAACATGAGGTAAAGATTGGAGGGCTTTTATGGTGGTGCTTGAAGATAATTATAGGGATAGAAACCAATTCCAGGGAGAGAAAAAAATTCAGCCAAGCCCAGACTGTTTTCATAATGCGGCATGGCTCCCTCTTAACGTGAAACATTAACAGCTTTTCCCCGAGGGGGAAAATTCTCAATGTCAGTCTCCTGGACTAAGAGACTCCGACTTAGGGCATCAGGCAGCAAGTGGGAACTCAAAACCCTCAAGTGCCTGTTAACAATTTTCCATCCTTTTGCCAAGGCAGCCAGGATGTGGCATACCTTATTGTACAGCAGATTCACCAGCAGCAAATAGACAGCAAAAGTATTAGACCCCTTCAGTGTATGTTGCATTTTACAAAGGCGATGTTACCTGTGGATTGTTCACAATGTAACAACATAGAACCAAAAGTAGATATTGTGAATGATGATAGTGACTCATCAACGTGCACTGGAACACTTAATGTGCAATCAGTTAAATATCCAAGAATTTAGTCCTTCTCTTTAGAATCTGATGAACCAGAATAATTACGTTAACAAACATTCTGAAGCAGGCTCTCTTCACTTCTACGAAAAAGGATTATGAGTACATTTGAGATGGTCTTGTTAATGGGATGGGAGTGGACAATAAAGCTCCTTGAGAGCATCTGTCATTCTTCGGTAATAACAGACTCTAGGTTTTTATTTTGCCATCTAAGATTTCTCTGATTTTCTTGGATTCAGAGGAACAGCCCTGGGCATAGGTAGCTATTACCTGGATGCATCATTGTGAAATCCACACCCTAAAAATAGCTCTGGAACAGTTGTTCAAATCTGTGGCAACCTAACAGAAAATCAAGAATCTAGGCAGAAGAGCATTTGTATGAGTGTTTCCTAAAATATAGGATATGTATTCACAATAGCCTTAACTAAGGTAGAAGATAGTTTTCAGGAGTAAATAGATGTAAGACAAGGACATAAATATCAATGAATCACAAAGTGAGAAAGCTGGTTTGGTTTGGTTTTTTTTGTTTGTTTTGGGGGGGTTGGGGTTTTTTGTTTGTTTGTTTGTTTTCCATCCATGAACCCATTGTATGTAACAAAGGACAGAGTCCGGGGCACCTGGGTGGCCCAGTAGGTTAAGCATCCAACTCTTGATCTCGGCTCAGGTCATGATCTCACAGTTCGTGAGGTCAAGCCCCGCTTTGGGCTCTGCGCTAATGGCCTCTCAGCCCCTCACCTGCTTGTGCTCTCTCTCTCTCATTCAAAATAAATAAATGAACTTTAAAAAAAAAACTTCAAAAACAAAAAACAGAGTCTCAGTTTGGGGCTTCTCTTTCATACTTCTTTAAAACTTGCTAATCTCTCATTTTATCAAAAGATAGCAGCCATCAGGTATCAACTTGTAATTTAATAACCTGTTTTGTCTTCATCGTATGTACTTTCACAGTGGCTTTACATTTATGGTAGCTATGATTATCGTTCTGGTTATGACAGCAATACGAAGTTTCTCTTTAACTATATTTAATTTTTTTTAGATTTTTTTTTTTTTAGGGGGAAAAACTGTTCAGTGAAAAATAATGCAGGTGCTCTATGGGTTTGGCAAAAATTGTGAACGCGGTAGTTGGTACCTGAAGTTTGGTAAATATGGCAATGCCCACTGGCCTCTATCTACTAGACGCCCATATTTCCCCTTTCCCCCCCCCCCCTACTGTGACAACCAAAAATGGCTCCAGATATTTCCAAATGTCCCCTGAGGGGGTGGAGGGTGGTGCAGAATCATTCTGGGCTGGAAGTCACTGACTTAGAGCAGGATGGTCTCTGCGTACTTGTTTTAGAAGGCAGACTGGGAATAGTGTCAGGCTTTGTAAAAGTGACAGCTTGAAGAAGTCTAGGGGTGAAAGCGCATCATAAAGGGGTACGTTAAGTCCGAGAATGTTGGGTGGATGCATTTTAATAAAGAAACAGATTCCCTCTGAGGGTTTCTCCTACCCACTGGTTCATTCAAATATATCAATTTCAGCCATTCTACTTCTAATAAAGAATGCCAGATACGAATCCCAAAAACAAGGTTACTGACGTTCTTTGCCTTTGCAATTCATTTCTCGGTCCAACCAGACTGCAGAAGGGTTTGTGAACCTTCAGGGGGAAAAACACAAGCTCAGGCCTGCCAATCTGGCATGCCTCAGTGGGCTGAACTGGCCTGGCCATTTTATGAGGTGTTTGGCAGCCTGAGTATTTAATTTCATTCTTTTATTTTATGTTTTGGGTGCATACACCCAGAGGCCTTTGGACAATTGCCTCTTTTTTAATAAAGCTAATAAATGCCCAGAGGAAATTTACCTATATCTAAACTGACATAACAAAGCTGATACTTCAGAGGGGTCAGGCATGAGAGATCCCAGCAATTTATACGAACGGAGGAAGCTGGCATGCATTTGGACTGCCTGGAGTTATTACTCAGGCACTGGCAGTCTTCCAGGCTGTTCATAATTTTAAATAAATTCTGATCTTGGTGATGTATACTTATTGATCAAGTTCTCAGAAAGTCATCACCATGTACTCTTTGACTACATATTGATCTGAAATCTCTACAGTTCCTGAGAGAGGTCTGGCATTACATCAGCCACTATCTATACTGTAATTCATCCTTCTATTCGAATCAAGCCTGCGGAAGTGACTCCTTCTCTTCCATTTATCATGGAATGATACCTGGATAGCAGCTCCTATCCTGGGAGATAGGATTCTTAGGTTCTGTATCTCAATTCGTCACCAATCATTTTTGGTTAGCTCCTGTCGGAAATTCTCAGTTTCTCCTTAATGTTAACAAAGTAAATGGTATTGTTTACGGATAAGAAACCCTTGGTTTTTTCATTTCAAATTCCTGCTCGAAAATATGCCAACTTCTCACTTCAAGATGCTGCTGCGTCTCACTGGAACTCTTTCCGCCCAAATCATTAGAAAAGTTTGGCTGGGGACGCCTGGGTGGTTCAGTCGAGTAAGTGTCTGACTTCGGCTCAGGTCATGATCTCGCAGTTCATGAATTCGAGCCCAGTGTTGGGCCCTGTGCTGACAGCTCAGAGCCTGGAGCCTGCTTCAGAATCTGTGTCTCCCTCCCTCTCTGCTCCTCCTCTGCTTGCACTCTGTCTCTCTCTCCCTCAAAATGAAATAAACAAGAAAGAAGAAAGAAAGAAAGAAAGAAAGAAAGAAAGAAAAGAAAAGAAAGGAAAGGAAGGAAGGAAGGAAGGAAGGAAGGAAGGAAGGAAGGAAGGAAGGAAAGGAAGGAAAGGAAGGAAGGAAGGAAGGAAGGAAAGGAAGGAAGGAAGGAAGGAAGGAAGGAAGGAAGGAAGGAAGGGGAGGTTGGATGGCCAGCAGGTAGCTTTACAGCATCTGAGAGACAAAAGAATGTAAGCCTGATCTGCTGGTCTCATGCCTGCTAATCACCGGCCCTCTGACTTTCCAACAATGGGTCACATTACTTCTGAGCCCTACTCCAAACACAGATGCTCAAATCTCTCTGTCCTCTCCTTTGCTCCACCCTCACAATCTATAATTATGTCAATTCTCCTTACCTCCAGCTCTTTGGATTTTGTTTGGTGATGGTGGCAGATAGGATATTGGCTCCCCAAAGCTGTTCGTGTCCTAAGTCCCAGAACCTATGACACGTAACATTACATAGCAAAATGGCACTCTGGAATTAACGTTGCTCGTCCGCCCACCTTGATCTAAAGGCATCATGTCGGTTGTGTAGGTGGGGACACCTTGTGTAAACACAAGAGTCCTTTAAATGTGGAAGAGGTAGGTAGAAGACTCGTGTCTAAATGATACTATGTGTGAAAGAATTGATACGCCACTGTTGCCTCTGAAAATGGAAGGAGACTACAAGTCTGGAACGCTAGAAAAGGCAAAGAAACAGATTTGCCCTCAGAGTCTCCACAGAGGAATGGAGCCCAACCAACGCCTTGATTAGAGCCCAGCGAGACTCAAATTATACTTCTCACCTACAGGTCTATAAGGTAATACATTTACGTTGTTTTAAGTCACTAAATGTGTGGTAATTTGTTTGGTACAGTCGCCCTAGGAAATGAGACAGAGCTGTTACTCCCAAAAAGGGCGAGTCCTCACATAGAATGATTTGTGAAAGCCCTCCGATTCTCTAGCAGCCACAGATGGTAAGAAAAAAGTGGGCTGGAATGACATAACAGCGACTCTTCTGGGCCTGGAGTCTACGCTGTCCCGGGACGGCTCCACCTGCCAGATCTACTTCCACTTCACGCTCCCTTTTAGCTCAAGTCCAGACTCCTTCTGCTCCCCAAATTTCCAGCCTCACCCATCCCCACCCTTCCGATTCAAGAGAAGAGAAACACATTCCTAGAATATTCAATAGTACTTAATAGGCATTTAACATTTTTCTTTTTACCATAAACACTCCCATTTGTGATGCTTCTCCACATACTCCTATCTCCTATATCTTTCTACCGTTAGTGATGAAGTTCTACAGTAAAAACATGTTTGGGAATCTTTGGGAGTTATGTATGACCACCAGTACTGTGTAGTCTAACAATTTTATTCAGTCAGCCGCTCAGCAAACCTGGAACGTGTACATGGCGCCGAGTAGACGCAGGGACGAATAAAACGGTCTCCCCGTTGAAAGAATTCACAACCTAATACGGCACAGGATAGGAGACACGTTCATTCATTCCACCAATACTGCACCCATAGCTTACAGCAGACACACACTTAAGTATAACGCAAGACAGAACCACCAGTTCTCTAACAGAGCCACAAAAAAAGTGACAGTGAACAAAAGCTCACAAAGCGACAGCAATACAGGAACACGGCCCCTCTCAAAAACCCAGGGAACTGTTATTCAAAACACACTCACGAGCTAGAAAGAGAAACAGAAAAAGGGAAAATAAGCCTCATGATCAAAAGATATGTAAAGTTGTGGACGCTGAAACTCGAGTGTTTTGCAGGTAGGAGGGCCTCCTGCGCCTTCATTTGGTGCCCAGCGTCCTGTATTTTATGCTCTAAAATACACGCTTGTCTTCAAAAACCCGCAGGTGATTGAAAAGAGCAAATTAGAAAGGAGAAACTGCTAAAGATAGTCACGCAGTTAGCAACCTGAGCAACAGGACTGGGCAGCAGCAGAAAAAGGAAGAGACAGACAGATGGTCAAAGCAAACCTCAGCAAAGCGGGGCCAGTTGTGCCACAGGCTTGCCACGGGTGCCAACCAATGAACCCCAAGACCACCCTCCACACACGTGCCACATGCTGACTCGGTTTCCAAGGATTCTGGCTTTCCTGGCACGTGTTCAAATTGGGTTCCGCGTATTTTATTCAGGAAAGCAAGGAAGTGTGCGAGCACGTGGACACAAACTCCATCACAAATTGCTACGACCTTTTAAACTCTGGTGCCTTCTGGAGGATGATGTTTCACTGTCCCACGAGGCGAGTACCCACGGATCATAGGCAACCAAGGAGCAATGGCGGTGGGCCCATGCAAATGGAAAAGGAAGATCCGGTCCAAGACTAAACCATACCATGTCACTGTGTCAGAAGCTAAAGAACAAGCATATCCCTGGGTATCAGTGTCTGCTCTCAGAAAAATCACGATTCAGAGGAACAATATTTCACCAGTCACCGGCGCTGGGAGCTCATTTACAAAGGCCATGTCTAAAGTATAACTCTATCATAAAACAAAACAGAACAATTTTTCATCACTAATACCTGACATTTCAGGATGGTTCTTGCTCTGCTTTCACTAATGGCACTCAGGGTAGCTCTGTTTTTCATAGTTTCCTCTATGATGAGAATGCTCATAACTTGAAAAAGTTCCTGGGTAATGCTGTGGAGACGGATTTTCTAGCGAGTCCGTGAGCAGAGGGCTGTCTTCAGCTCTTTGCCTTTATTTAAATCTAAGTCATTGTACCAGCCTACCTTTTATGAGGAACAAATAAAGTCATAAATAATATCAGGGCATTCTGGAAAAGTAAGTCGCTATGAAATCCCATAACGGGGGAATCCACACCCCTCCCCAACCCCCCCACCCCCCCCACCCCCCGCTTCAAAACGGATTAGGAATATGCACTTCTGTTGGTGGTCCGGCTCCTTCCGCAGAGCGCACAAACCACAGTATGCACAAAGTGAACTTTGCACGTGTTCTGCCTGTGCCAGAGAAATAAACAAACACCAACTGACAGGTCCAGAGTGCCTCTCTAGTGTCACCGGTCTTCGGGGTCCCCACATACAAAAAATGAGCAAACTCCTTCATCATTATTTTTCCTCTCTGTTGCCCCAATCTGAATCAAGAACTAGTAAACAGTAGGACAGACGGTACACTTGTAGTGAATGTAACACAATGTATAAACTTGTCAAATCGCTCTGCTGTGCACCTGAAACTAACGTAACATTGTGTGTCAACTATACTCAAATTAAAAAAAAAAAAAAAAATTAGGGGCACCTGGGTGGCTTAGTTTGTTAAGCATCAGACTCTTGAGTTCGTCTCTCCGCATGATCTCACAGTTCTTAGGTCTTAAGCTGACAGTGCACAGCCTGCTTGGGATTCTCTCTGGTCTCTCTCTGCGCCTCCCCTCCTTGCACTCTCTCGCTCTCTCAAAATCAACAAACTTTTAAAACCCTTTGTTTTTTATTTCAAAGAACTAGCAAGCAATAAAAATAGCTAATAGGTATAGACCACTTACTCTGTTCAGGCATCTTATAAGAGTTATCTCATTTAATCTTCACAAGATCTCTATTCTAGAAACGTTATCATACCCATACTACAGATCAGGAAACTGTGACTTGGAGGGGTGAAGCGGCTTGCTCGCAGTCGCACAGGTAGGAACTGGAGGGATCAATCACCCAGCAAAATGTCAGAGACCACCCTCTTCACCACCATAGTGTAAGTGACTATGAACATTTTGGACACTGGACAATAGCATGAGTTACAATTTATAAAACCTAGGCACCTGGCAACAACTTGAACATTCAGTCTCCATCTTTGCTACAGTGTTTACATGCTCTAAGAGGATTTCCATGCTCTAAAGTGATTCATCTTTAAAAAGAGGTCAGTTTGCTGAAAGAAGGGGAAAGGGGCTGAAACAAAAAGTGCGTAATAGGAAAAACATGCTAACTCAGTCATTCACAAGTTCTTTTTGCTCTCAAAACTGACCTGGATTTTTTTTTTTTTTTTAAGAGGGAGCCTTTCCCGTTTTGTTTTTTTTTTTTAATTCTATGCTATCTCATTGTTTTCTTGTACATTTCACCCAAGGCATTGCGTCACCTCCATCAATAACTGTTAAGGGTGTCTGCCATCCCACATGCCCAAAGTAACCAACTGAAAGACTTGTTGGAAAGAGCACGAACTGATCATTTTTCTGGTAAAAAAAATAATAATAATAATAAAATACTGTTCTAAGTCCTAACTAAATGGAAAGGTTTTATTTTTAGAAGAAGTAAATGTTGGTGGAAATAGCACTAACCCTAGGAATCAGAAATCCCAAATTCTGGCCAGACTTCCATTGCTCAAGAGCCATCTCTCCTTGGAGAAAATGCACCATCACCTTCTTTATACTCAATTTCTCTCTGTGAAAATGGGAATTATAACTATGCCCTCACTATCTCCCACATTCGTTATAAAAATCAAACGAATATAATGTGCTCCGCACCTATAAAACCCTATACAGTGTGAGGCAGTATGATGATGATATACTAAAAAAGGCGTAAGAAGCAAAAATGGGGTGCAAATGTGCCGAGGGAGTCATAAGTAATGAGTCTTTCCTGGGAACTGAAATATTACATTAATTATAGCCATAAGCTATCAGTCTATGGAGTCATACCTACTACCCTATATTTCACGGGACAGCCTTTCACACATCGGGAAAGAGTCTTCAGGTTCTAGTAGGCCTTCTCTTCTCTTGGCTAAATGTGCAGAGTTCCCCCAATTATTCCTCACGGGATGCGATTTAGAAGACTTTTATCTTCTGTCTTTTCACTCAGTTTAGTCAGTGCCACACTTAAGGTGGATACAATATTCCAGATATCACAGGTATTACTGTCAACTTTGATCTACATTACATAACTGCATGAAATGCAAACTTCCGTTGCCTTTTGTTGGAGTGGACTGAGTGTCCCAGGTGTTTTCATCATGTGTGTTTGCCCAACGATACTTACAAAACTCCTTTTTGTGTTAAGCCTTAAAACCTTTTATTCTCTTGAAATATTACTTTGTTGAGTTCTGCCTAGCTTTCCAATCTGATAAAATCATTTTGAATGATGATTCTCATCCATCATATTATCTGTCTCTCCCAGGTTCTGTCATCCACAAATTTGATAAGCAAAACTTCTATGTCTTAATACAAGTCATAGAGGTTTTTTTTTTTTAATGTTCAAGACAGATTTTAAACAAAATTTAAACAGATTTAAAGCTCTTTTAGAAAGTTTCTAAATACTGCTTTCCAGGTGAATGAGTTACTCATTAGACAAAATTCTTTGGGAATAGATATCAACTAGCCATGAGTCTCCCTACTTTCATGGTGTATTTCTAGAACTGTGTTGAACATCCACATCTCTGACGGGTTTTCCCATTTTGTAAATACAGATGTCATTTCCCCATGTTTAATCTTTTGGATCTTCTTTATTTCTCCATGGTTTTAAAATAATCACCCAAAACAAAAATCCACTATTACGTGGGCTAGGTTTTTTAAGTGGCCTGGGATAGTAAATAATAATAAATAATAAAACTCAAGGTTCTATTTTTGAGTAGTCAGAGACTATCAAATTATTTTTCTTCTACCTCGGGTTGCAGCTACCTGTTAAATATTTTTGCTCTAGTTTTCCCAGTCTAGCACATTCTCCTTGAGAGAGAAAAGAAAATCAAAATAGAATTTGAACGGTCTCTCCCTTCTGCCTTTCTTCAGTTTGTATCATACCATCTATAATAAGCAGGAAATTCTTCATTATTTATTTTCATGTTATCATAACTCCAAAAGAATCTCCTTGCTGTCTTTCACATCTCCCATAAGACTTGATGGTTATTTTCTGTGATTTGTGCCTCATTGGCATATTTTTCTCTTCTTTACTATATGGTCTCCTTTAAACTCTGTGGTCACAGGACAGCTTGCGTGCCCATACTTTCCATACGTGGGCATTCCAAATTGCCTCTCTAGAGCCCTTCCCTCTTCAACTGTTTTCCCTTCTGGAGTCATATTTCTCCTACAAAACAATTACCTGGTTGATATCATGTCTAGGCTTTTTGCCTTATTAAAGACTATTATCACAGAATCATAGAATTCAAGGAAAACTTTTTTAATAGCAGTAGTATAAAAGTCACTTCAAGGACACCTGGGTGGCTCAGTCGGTTAAGCATCAGACTCTTGGTCAGCTCAGGTCATGATTTCACACCTTGTGGGATCGAGGCCCATGTTGGGCTCTGGGCTGACAGCACAGAGCCTGCTTGGGATTTTCTCTCTCTTTCTCTTTCTGCCCCTCCCCCACTTATTCTCTCTCTCTCTCTCTCTCTCTCTCTCTCTCTCAAAATAAATAAACTTTAAAAAAAAGTAATTTCAAATGTTACTGTAAGTTGTTATTAACTACAAATGTATCCACTGGCTTTCAGTTAAAGAGGGGAACCAAAGGAACATAAGTTTATGTGCATATTAACGTAGAAAGTATCAAAACTCACCTGAGGAAAGTCACAACTACCAAATAAACAACCTCATCCATAAAGAATCCATCAAATTGAAATCACATTCACAGTGAAATAGTAATATGTTTGTCCTCCACGCAGGGCTAGACTGTGTGGGGATTACAGCGGTAAATGAGACAAGAAAGATTCCTTTCCTCATGGAGTTTGTATTCCAGTGAAAAGACATGCGATAACCAGCAAACAAATAAACCATCAAACTAAACAGATTGGGAGAAAGGTTGGTATTCTTTTAGATAAGCTAGTCAGAGAAGGCCCTCTGGCAAGGTGATATGTGAATTAGAATCTAAAGGATAAGAATTATCCAGCTATGTTGTGATCTGGGAAAACAGCAATTCAGGGAAAGGGTGGTCAAGGGCAACATCCCAAAGACCAAAGGAACAAGGGCCATCGGTCAAAGCACACCTGTTTAGAGAGTAAAGTAAAAGTTCAGCAGTCTGAGATACTGGAAATTCCGTAACACGCCTAGAGATGTGCCAGAGAAGGTGATATAAAATAAAAGCACAGTAAAGAAAACATTCGAGAAAAAGGTCACATAAAGTAGTTCCTATGGGCTGTACCCTTAGCCTATTTATTCATATACATCAATTATAATTACTAGAATAGAATAGTGATCACATATGATTCTATAGCTGCAAATAATTACGTGCTTAATAGTTGTGTTGTTTGATTATGTCCCATTGGATCAACTCAAACACCAGGCTTCTGTTGCTACTCCACAGTTGCTGAGAACTTCTGTATGACAGGCAAAAATATTAACAAACTAACTGTCCACAATCTCTCTCTGTCCTGCCTTCTCAGGAGAATTCTCTGCTTGTGATGCCCAGATCCCGGGCATTTGCTGAAATGATCAAGGTAATGAATAGAGAAGGGATCTGGACAAAGTCCAGAAAGATAAAATTGATTTCTATAAAATAGGCCATGGAATGATCCTCAAAAGTAAAGTAAAAAATCTAAGAGGCTCCAGGAGGCAGTGGGAAAGAAGGGACAGCAGAAAATGAGGACAAGAGCAAAGAGAGGTGGGGTTTTATAAGAGAAAAGAGACATGGGGTAGCAGCTGCCATAATAAGTAACACTGAAGAAGAAAAAAAAAACACCTAAAATTTATTTTTAGAAAATTTTACTGTCTGTTGTACGATATAATTTCTCCCTCTCTACCTTCTCAAGAGATCTTCAGGAGAAGCCTGAATTACTTTTCAAGGCTTTATGGGCTAGGATTGAAAATGATAGCCTATTTCTATTCCCAATTTACATGCATATCGGATGTTCTACAAATTCACACATTACCACCTCAGGTGGGCCCCAACTAACTGTTGCTTGAAAATATTTCACTTCACTCCCAACAGATTCTCTTTTCTAGCCTCCACAATGAGTTTTTTAAGCCCTTCCTTTCCCCTCCCCACCACATTTCTGACCCTACTGATTCTTAGCCAACCACCTTGGCCATTAATCACCGAAAGAATAGATAATATCTGAATCCCTCACTTTGCATCTCTTGGTCCTCACAATGCTTCCATCCCTCCATCCACCACTGCCACCTTCTTGTTGGCTTTAGAGGAAGCAGTGGCCCCACTCCTTCCCCAGGTGACCGGGTCCTCTGTGTCACAGCCCTAGCCCTTCCCGGCTCACCCAAGATCAGGTGGCATCAGTCCATCCATTTTTCTTTTCCAAACTATCTCGGTGCTGCCTCTCTCCTCCTCCTTGTTCTCAGCCTGCTTCTTCACCAAATGCAAGTAAGTCTTTAGTCCAGTGATTTCATTTCTGAAAATGTACCTTAGAACAACTCTCACACAACATACAGGCCCACAGTCCAGATACACACAACAGGCTCACAATCCATATAGATACAACCTTCACACAACATACAGGCCTACAATCTTAAAAAGATACCTTTTCAAGGGTTTCTCTCCCAAAATATGTGCAAAGATCCAGGGGGTATCTTTGAGGGACTATCATCTCCCTCATTTTATATTTGATGATACTTGAATCTTTCCATTCAGGACATCTGACTTTTCTAAGAAAAACAACAAGAATTTTTGAATGTCAACAATTCTTCACCTATATCCATCCAACATTACGGATTCAACTTCCAAAATGATGTTCGAATCCAGCCATTCCCTACTACTGTCCTCACTCTTGCCCTTGGTCAGGACTTCTCAGATGTTAACTGTTGACTGATGGAACTTCTTAACCCTATTTCAGCACTTTGCAACACTTCCAGAAAGCTGTCTCTTCTAAACTCTAACTGGATGTCATCATCAGGCTCAAGTACCTTCGGTAGTTTTCCATTACCTCCTAACTAAAGTAGGAACTTCTCATAAGTTACTGGAAGTCTTCAGAACATGACCTAAACACCTTTATTCCAGCCTTTTCATGTCTGTATATCCCCGCCGTAGAACTTCACTGTAGCCAGCCCAGGCCTCACCTTTGAACTTGAGCGTCTGTCACTTCCACTCTCCATTAGTGCTTCTTCCTAGAGCTGGCATTCCCTTCACCCTCCATCTCTGACTAAACCCAAACCCTACTCATCCAAACCACACCTACACCTTATGAGGCTTCACTCGTGCCATTCATTAGAATGATCCATTCTTTCTTTGTTTTTTTTTTATGTCTGTTTGTTTGTTTATTTTAAAAGGTGGGGGGTGCAGAGAGCAGGGGAGGGGCAGAGAGAGAGACAGAGAATCCCAAGCAGGCCCTGCACTGTCAGCACAGACCCCCACACAGGGCTTGGATCTCACAAACCATGAGATTATGACCTGAGCTGAAACCAAGAGTAGGACATTTAATAGACTGGGCCACCCAGGAGCCCCAAGCCATTCCTCTTTTGTAGTCTAATGGTACCTTCTCTCCGAAATATTGAACTTATCACACTATAGCATAGCTACGTATAAAGCCTTACAGTCCTCAAGATGAGTTTGTCAAAGGCAGAGACTAACTTTATTCATGTTTACATTCTTTCTACATACATAATATATGGCATATACTAGCTGTTGAGTAAATGTGTATTGTGAGTTTGATAAAATAACTCACATCAGCAATGAAGTTAGTACCTGATATGAACTTAGCACTGTTTTCTGTTTTAACTGTTTCAGTTTTCAAGCCTTACACAAAAGTGTTACAATTAAAAGCCTTAATTAAGCATATTTTTGAGCTTTGTTTTTCACTTAAGAGGAAAAGGAGAATAAAATTTTGTCCATAAATTTGGCTCTTAGGAGTGACATGTTTAATGTTAACAATAAAATTGCCTTTTGTTGAGTAGCTACTATATGCCAGGCACTGATTTAGCATTAGGCATTCATTAGATCATTTAATCGCCTAAAGAAACCTGTGCAGTGCAGCAAATACTACTTTATTTTTTTAAGTTTATTTATTTTTCAGAGAGAAAGAGCGTTCGTGCATGTGAGCAGGGGAGGGGCAGAGAGAGAGAGAATCCCAAGCAGGCTCCACACTGTCAGTGCAGAGCCTGACACAGGGCTCTATCCCACAAACCACAGGATCATGACCTGAGCGGAAATCAAGAGGCAGATGCCTAACCGACTGAGCCACGCAGGCACCCCACAAATACTATTTTATAACCATTTTGCATATGAAGAAACTGAGTCTTCCCCAAGTAATTAGCCCCAGACCATACAAATCATAGAGCTATGAGGAACCTCCAGGCATCAAAGCCAAATTTGTCTCATACTTGAGATCACACTCACTCAACCCTGCCCCACTGTGTCCTCATTAACTGCTTCCAGGGAGAACAATGATGACGCGGCTAGGACTCTGAAAAAGGAACTAGACCGGAATGGGCTGACGCTAGAGGCTGTGCCCCAGAATGTTCCAAGAAAAACATTGCATGTTAATTAGAAATAGGGAGTAAAGGCAAGGGGAAATTTTGGGACAGCCATTATGTAACCAGTATTTGGTAGTACAAGAAAACCATTGCAGTTTGCAAAGTTATGACAGTCTGGAATACTTGTGTGATAAAATCTGTCCCTTCCTACCCAGCATGCCTCAACATGGGGCATGCCCCTCAACATGGGGCATGTTTAAGCCCCAACTTCTTCCTCGGTCCCTTACCTCGATAAACCTTGAACGCTGCCCTGAAAAAGGCATTGAAGCCTATACCCATTGTGGCAATTTTATCCTGATATTAAAGTGCACATTCAAATGAGGGACTGGGAAAACAGATGCAAAATTAGTGTGATTATTTCATGAATCTCTCAAAGTGGCAACCAGCTTCCCACTGTTTTTCCATCTTTGTTTAAAAACGTTTCTGTGCTGTATGGGAGATGTCTTCAGAATAACACTCGGGAGAATAAATAGAGAAGAAATGTTTGGAAGCAAACATTCATGAAACATTTGGAAACACCTGCCTTGTGCTAATTGAGCTTTCCTTTCTAGGTGGGTTATTCTGTCTTACGTAAACCGAGAAGGGTGTATGCTTTATTTCACATAACCTGTGCCTAATCTCTTGCTTCATACCCAAATCTACAGCGATTCCTTTTTCTCCCCTCCTTTAAATTGCTCCTCAAAAGTCCTTTCCTCCTTCCCCTTAAATGTCTTCCCCATAACTAACGGCTGTGGAGGAGGGCCTGAAGATTCAACAACCACAAAATGCCTCCATACATGATGCCAGATGCCAAATACGTCTACCCGAGGACAATTACTCAACTTCTCCTTATTCATTTTCTGCCTTTATGGTCTTCTCTGTCTCATTAGATCATAAGCCCACAGGGAAAATTTGTGCCTTTAGGATCTATTCAGCAAGTAGTACATTACAAATGCTGCAAAGATGCTTATCTTTAGAACTATGCAATGATGTAAAGTTATAATAGTCGTGGAGGAAAAGAACTGACCTATTTCTTGTAAAAAAATTATCTACAGTTTCATGTCTAAAAGAGATAAACCGTGCCTTATTCAAAATACGAACCTCCAGGAAACCTCCCAGGCTACTGGAAGGAGCCTTGGCCGAGACTCAGAAAACCAGGTTACTGTCCTAATTCTTCCACCGACTCATGCTGTGAAATTGGACCAGTTATTTTACCCATTTGTCGGAACCCATGAAACAGGCACGCTACCCTCTTCCTACATCCCCACGGGGATTTTTAAGCATCGAGCAAAAGGAACGATGTGAAAGTTCCTTCAACACTTTACACCAGTAATTGATTGTCGTGGCTGTTGTGATTGTTAGCAGATTTGCTTTTCGGTGCTTTCCAGTTCACCGTGGTGGCATTACTACACGCATTTCCCTCTGCTCCCTAAAAACCACACCAAAGTAAGAATAACAAACGTTGAACAGATACAAAGCCCCAAATCACAAAGTCAAAGGAGCAGCAGGGAATGAGAAATACCAGCGAGTGTTCGGAACATGTAAAGCTAGTCAAGGAAGCAGAGTGAGGAGAAAGCTGAGTGCCGAGTGCCCAGAGACAAAATCAATTCAGACCCCCAAACCAGGAAAGAACTTCAGACGTCCATTATCTCGGGGGGGGGGGGGGGGGGGGGGGGGGGGGGGAGGAAGGGGGGGGGCTCAGCGCATTAGTGGGAAGGCTGAGAAGCAGGAACAGTTAGGCCTCCTGCAGTCCTTTCCTCTCAGTGAACAGAAGCTTCTGCACAGGCATAGTATAAACACACACCGAACAGAAATCAAGAGTCACGCATCGGCCTAAATATCCAACGTTGAGGTTCCCCTCCCGCTCCACAGCAAAAAGTCCTGACTGCCCGACATACACCATGAAGACAAACAGGAAGCAAGCCCTGCCTGCGTACTCCTCGATGATTTAGAAATATGGCAGTAGATGCCAGGAGAACAGCCAAACATATTAAAAGTGGCTGCCCCGTGGGGCTGGGAGCTCCGACATCATCAGAAAAACCCTTAAAATACTAAAGCGTCACTTCTATTGTTGCTTTGAAAGAAAAATGAATTGTTTTAAAGACTCACTTTTCGGGGCGCCTGGGTGGCTCAGTCGGTTAAGCGTCCGACTTCAGCTCAGGTCACGATCTCGCGGTCCGCGAGTTCGAGGCCCGCGTCGGCTCTGGGCTGATGGCTCAGAGCCTGGAGCTTGCTTGCGATTCTGTGTCTCCCTCTCTCTCTGCCCCTCCCCCATTCATGCTGTGTCTCTCTCTGTCTCAAAAATAAATAAACGTTAAAAAAAAAATTTAAAAAAAAAACTCGCTTTTCAAAGAAACTGGAGTATAGACTAATAGACTATATTACAGAAAATATATGTTAATATGTGCCCCCCACTTTTTATTTTATTAGCTAAACCAGATCAATTTAATGGATGGGGAATACAATAAAATTTACTCAGCATGGCATACGCAACGTAGAGCGTTCAGGCTGAGTCAGCCCAGTGAGGGCAGAGTCACATGTGCTTGACAGAGTTCACTTGATGGCTTGTCACTGTGGAAAAGATGTCTTAGAAACAGGGCGTCACTCTGGGGCCCATCCACTGGAACTTCCTCAGTGGCCCCAGTGCCTGCCGCCTGACTGGCCTTGTTTTCAGGCAGAGAACTTGCCTCCCTTCCTCTGGCCTCTCCTACTTCTGAATGGCACCTAGTCCCTACCCCCCCATCCAGCCTTGCCTTTGGAGCCTGCTCACGCACTGTCCACGGAACAGAGAACTACTCACTCTCCTGCAACCTCCCTGTGTGCTTCCATGCCTCCCTGTCTCCCTATCTCTACCTCTTCCTTGGAACGTTCTGTCCTGTCTTTACTAGCAAACATTCACTCCTTAAAAACAAAAATGAAAACAAAACAAAACAGCTTAAAAACTGTCATCCAGTCTCAGCCCGCCATGGCAAGTTACTTGCACATTATCCTATACTCTTTGTTTATACTTGGTGTTGCAATTATTTGCTTCAAGTATCTGTCTCCCTTACTTGACTAGGAGTTCTCAAAACAGGGATTAGGTTCAATCATCTTTGTATTCTCAGTACCAAGCAAAATGACAGACACACGGTCAGCCCTCAAGCAGCGTTTGTTGAATGAGCCGGAAGGAGTGAATTAATCTCACATAAATTTGGGCCTTAGCACACCCTTTGTTTGAATGTCTGTATAATGCTAATGTGAAGAAATATGATTTACATTCTTCTAGTTGGCTAGCATCTAAGCTCCAAGGGCATGAGGTCTAAACATCACCTCGAACACAGGCACAATGTCAATGTTCTACTCTCCTCAGAGAGGCTAGAAAGGAATAGAAGCAAGGAGGGTTCAGTGGGGCAGCCGGTGTATTTAACACTTGGAGCAGATCATTTCTTAATATCCTTTTTCTCCATACAAGAACATTCTCTTCTGTAATAATCATTATTTTCTCACAGTGTTCTGTACCTTTAGGAAATTACCAACTTAAAATGAAGAATAATTTTTTTAATGTCCGTGATACTATTCACATTCAGTAAATTACTGCACGTGTGAATGAAAAGGTGCACTTACCAAACAAAAATATTATACCTCACAATTCACGCTCCGTTTCCCCTTTAAAATATTAAACACAAAAGTTCCAGCTGGTCACAAAGCATGACAGAATTCAGGTAACTCAAGTTCCTTTTCTTCATCTTCACAATGGTATGCTATCCTTTTACTTTCTAACTTACTGTTTAAAAGCAAGAATATGAAGTACCATCAGACCGGGAGGCAAAAACTGGGCTCCAAGGGAGGTCAATCAGTTCCAAATCCTAACAAACCTACTCCCCGAACGACGCCTACAGCTGACTCAGCCTGTGTCAGGGCCTGCAAGTAGCTGGGACTTCTCCAAATTAACTTCCATGGAGAATGCAATTTTTATTAAAAGAGAGGTAATATAAACATGTTCAATTGGATGCCAAGATACACATTCGTAAAACTGACAGTAGCCACAGCAATTGTTGAGTATTTCAACCAACCAAATATTTTACTCTAGGGGAAGGGGCAATATTTTACCACTGACATGGTTTAAAACGGCGAGGGCATGGTGACGATAGGAAGTATGCCCAACTCATAATCAGTTTTATTATTGGTTTTAAATTCTCCATAGGCAATACATCCTTTTTTTTTTAATGTTTATTTTTTTGAGAGACAGAGAGAGCACAAGGGGGGAAGGGGTCCGGCGGGGGGGGGGGGGGGGCGGTGGTGCAGTGGGGGACAGAGGATCCAAAGCGGTCTCTGCACTGACACCAGGGAGCCCAATGCGGGGCCCACACTCACACACTGTCAGCACAGAGCCCAATGCAGGGCTTCAACGGTTCAACTCACTAACCGTGAGATCATGACCTGGGCTGAAGTCGGTCACTTAACCGACTGAGCCACCCAAGTGCCTCCAAATATATCTCTTTATTGCCGCCCCAATGGAGACCATAGGAAATATCTCCTTCCCCCTTTTTCCATTGTATTATAACCTCTCCCCACTTCCTTCTAAGAGACAAAGAGCAGGTATAGAACAGGGAGAATCAAGGCTCTCCTGGAGAGCACAGCTAGAGTAACCTCACCTGAGAAGTCAGGGATGAGTTTCCACAGCCTTCCACATTAGTCTGGCAGCCTCAGCGTTCACACCTAACCCTAACCCTAACCTAAGCCTTAGATGAATTGCTTTCCTTATGAACTTGTCTCCGTTCCTTGGTCCCCTATTGTATTAGTTTCCTAGGGCTGACATTATAAAATACCCCGGACAGCATGGCTTAAACAATGAAATTTTATTATTTCACAGTTTTGGAGGCTAGAAGTGCAAGACTTAGGCGCTGGTAGGTTTGATTTCTCCAGAGGCCTCTCTCCTGGGCCTGCATTTGGCATTTTCTTCCTCTATCTTCACACGGTCTTCTCTCTGTGCATGTCTGTGTCCTAATTGCCTCTTCTAATAAGAACACCAGTCATATTGGATGGGGGTTTACCCATATGACATCATTTTACCTGGATTACATCTCTAAAGGCCCTATCTCCAAATCTAGCCACATTCTGAGGTACTGGGGGATTAGGACTTCAATATATGAATTTGGGGGAAATACAATTCAGATTATAATACCCACTCTCAAACCCCAAGACACTCAACCCAACACCCTCTTCTCTCCATGTTCAAAGCTCACTGTCCACTTTCCACACCTGGAAAGGCTCAATCACCTATCTTTCATTTCTAAAACTCATGCTGTATATGTCTCTTATCGCCCTTTTTTGATTACATGATTATTAGAATAACTAGCTTTGGCTGTCCTAGGATAAATAGCATGTCAGGGAAGCTGAATAACTAAACTGACACTCTAATCAGTAGAACATGCAGTTGATGGGGATGGAGGTGAGAAATGTTGGTCTTTTGAGTGGTTTTTGCCCCTTCGACTTCAACCCATCACCATCCCCCTGCAATCCACCCCATTTCCCGACAAGCATGCTGAGTTTTCAAAATTAAAATATATAGACTTCTTTCAGTACCACGTCTCCTCCTCCCCTTCTCACTCAAAGCCTACATTACTACTCACTTAGGCAGCAGACATAGAGTTTAGGCCATCTCTTGGAGAGAGAGATTAGGATCACGAAAAAAACACACCGCAAAACACAAGTCCCTACTCTTGTAAGTTCTCTTCCGTATTATGCTTCAAAAGCTGTAGTTTGACTCTCAGCACATTACAGTCTGTGAAAGAACATCTCTGCCTAGCCAGCCTCTAGAGGGGCATCTAGTGCCTCGGAGAATCATGCCTTTTTGCTTTTTTGATTATGTCATTAGCAAATCACAGGGACAGAAAAGTTAGGACTGCATCTAAAAAGAGAACATGTTCTCAAATGGGCGTTGTCATATGCCGCAAGTTCTATTTTATCTGTCATCCTTGTTATCCCAAAAACTAGTCTGAAAAACATTAAAATTACGGAAACCAAAAGGAGAAAAGATGTCAAGTACTCGTTGGCACCGTAAACCGGAGCTTTCCCCAGTCACATACACAGGCTTCTTCCCAAGCTTCTTGAGGAAAAGGACGGAGTCTTTTAATGCCACCAGGAATCTCAAACAAAACAAGGTGCTCTATGGCTATGTTGAACTGAAGTAAATTGGAATGAATGAGTTTTTATTTGCTGGCCTACAAACACATAAATAGCTTATCGATTTTTACCACTTACGTCGGTTACAGAAAAAGGATCAGAGGTTTCGGATTTCTTTGAATGGGACCAGAGATTTCCACGTGACTCTTTCGAACACTAAAATGCTCCAGATTTCTGAGTTGAAATAACACTATCTACATTTCAGAAGTAGGAAGTTTAAATAGAGCAGAGTTTTTCTTTTATCTATTATTATATCTCTTATCATTATTCCTAAATGCCTCTCAAGACTCAAGCTTGATCTGCTCAGCATTTAATTATCCTTATTGCACCCAGAGTCATCTGTGTTCAAGAAAAGCATTAAATACACAATTTAGAGAAGAAAAACATGACATTCGGTATTGTCTTACTTCCAGAAAATAATTCTGTATGCATGTAGAGCTTACTATGAACTAGGGAATAATTTAACTTTATGACCCTCATATTCAGTTGTTAATTACTTTTTCGTTGTCCTCAATATATTTCTATTGCATCAATGGGAAACTGTAGTAGTCCTCCAGTGACCAAAATTATACATATCAATTGTTCTGAATATTAATTAAAAGCTTTGTGTCTTCATGGAAAACCATCTACTTCCTACTTCAAAGGCACTGAGTCTCCGTGCTACAAAAAATTCGCTTCAGTTAAAAATTTTAATCAATAAGATTATAGGTTCTTTTGTTGTTCCTCTTCTTCAACTTCTGGAAAGACAAATCTTT
Source organism: Panthera leo (assembly GCF_018350215.1). Lineage (NCBI taxonomy): Eukaryota > Metazoa > Chordata > Mammalia > Carnivora > Felidae > Panthera > Panthera leo. The sequence continues at coordinate 87,137,077 of NC_056682.1, read as the reverse complement.
TTAAATGAAGTAATTGATCTACAACATTTTGCCCATAAAAGAGCCTTTTCAAAAGAAAATAAATGTTCCGTATCTGACTTATGAAAAAACATACATTACAGAAAGAAAGCTGTGTAGGTATTGAGGCTTTTTAACAACAGACTGAGCAGAAGCTGGGAGAATCGATCAACTGTGTTTGTTGTGTCCAACCCCACAGCAGTGGAGAGCATAGCGGAGGTTGTGAAGAGGTTTTATAATCTTGCCCACACGGTACTTAGAGAGCACATTTCAGTGCCTGCACACACACACACACACACACACACACACACACACACACACACACACACACAAGCACATTTGGTAAAGCAAATGTTTGGAAGGGAAGACACTAACTCCTATTCTTACAGGGCTTTGTTCCTCTCTTATTTCCTTCTCTGTCCTTTGAGAACAGAACAGGCAACTGGAGACTTAGGAGGTAAACAGGATTGAGAGCAGATTGTGCCCGAATATTGCGCAAAACAGCCATTCTTAATCTCGGTTTTGCTACTTCCTGTAGCAAATTTAATCATTCCAACAATATAACAAAATATACAAAACCTACCAAAGCAAAATTGAAGTCATTTTATTTAAAATACGTGTGTGCCCCGTACCTTTCTCAGGAAGAGGGTCTTTGTTTTAAGGATAATTGCACATGTGGGTTTTTTTGCAAGTAGGATGTTATTATACGATGTTTTTCTTTGTAACAGAAAGGCAAAAGGAAGAAGTGAATCACTGGGCAGCTGGGACTCACAGCGACTCTTCTATGTGTATTTACCCAGGTCTTAAATGTGCCGCCCAGATACCAACTGAAACAGCCCATCCCAATTCTCCATTGGTCTCTGAGCGCCCTTCCTCTGGGATCTGTTCTCGGAGCGCCTGTTCATGATGGAGCCTCATTTTCTTCTCCCGGGACCCAGTCTCCACAGAACCAGGATCTGACCAGCCAACACTTTCCCTAAGCCCGCCGCACATACCACCCATGATATAGATGACTTCACTGAAGTTTCGCGTGGTCAGAGGAAATCGCATCACAGAAAAGCAACCAAATTCCAAATAAATTATTATACTTTTCTTCCCTTAAAACATTTCTCAGCAGATAATAAGTGGCATTAGCGTGGATGTAGAGAACCTGGACCTTTCATACACTGCTGGAAAGAATGCAAAATGATACAGCCCGTCTGGAAAAACAGTTTCGAATGTTAAATACAGAGTTGCTCTATGACCCAACAATTCCACGCCTGCTTGTAGTCCCAAGAGAAATCAAATATATGTCCCATTGAAGAACAAATTATTCTGACACTTGCTAAAATGGTGAGGAAGACCTGATTCAGGACTGTTGCTATAACTGTCAAGAACTGTCGCAACAGGGAGAGAGATGGGGCTCAACTCCAAACCCAGCAAGGACGGCTGGGAGATTACAGCCAATGAGCAGAGTGAGGGAGTCAGTGGTTGGAAATCAGGAGGAGACATCAAGGGTAGAGGGATTCTTGCTAAACTAATTTAACAGAGTTATTCTGAAAGCGGAATATTTGAGGAATTTGAGCAGTTACCAGGGGTAATTAGATGTCAAAGGTGGAGAGATTCTTGCCACAGTAACCTAGCAGGATTCTTGCTACCACCGGGCTATGCAGGCTTGTCAAGGACAGAGCCAAGATCAAGGCCAAATCAAGAAGAGGACTCAGAGGAGCCAGTCTGAATAGAAACTAGCACACAGGTGTCTGCAGCGGCATTATGCATAATAGCCAAAAAGTAGAAACACCCAAATGTCCATCAACTGATGAGAGGATGAGTAAAATATGATTTATTCATACAACAGAATATTATTCCACAATAAGAAAGGATGAAGTATTGATACATGCAACAACATGAGCAAACCTGGAAACATGATGCTAAGCGAAAAAAGCCAGGTACAAAAGACCACATTTGTATGATTCTTCTTATATGAGATGTGCAGAAAAGGCAAATCCGTAGAAACAAAAGCGAAATGCATGGTTGCCAGCGGCAGGAGGGAGAGTGCGTGGGGAGTGACCACAATGGGTACAGCGTTTCCTTTGAGGGTAATGAAAATGTTCTAAAATTACACAGTGATGATGGTTGCATAGCACGATAAATATAGTAAAAACACTGAATTGCATGCTTTAAAAGAGTGGATTTTGTAGTATGTGAATTATATCTCAATAAAGCTGTTCTATTAAAAAAAAAAAAGCTCTCAGATATTTTCACAAGCTACCCTCCAGACATGCACTAATTTGCGCAGTCCTCATTCTTTCCCTTTCTTTTTCCCCCATAGCAACAGGAAAATAATTCCCCTTGCTTTTTTATGGAGAGCAAATCCACTTTCTCCAGTTCCTGCCCCCCTGCCTCAGTTCCAAGTCCCTCCTTATCATGTACTCTAATGACAAAATAAGCATTCTGCTGGAACCATCCTTAGACCCCAACTGTCATTGATATGTTCCCTTTTCAAAAGGGGGAAATGACAGGGGCACCTGGGTGGCTCAGTCAGTTAAGCGTCTGACTTCCACTCAGGTCATGATCTCATGGTGCATGGGTTCGAGCCCCGCATCAGATTCTATGCTCTATGCTGACAGCTCAGAGCCTGGTGCCTGCTTCAGATGCTGCACCTCCCTCTCTCTCTGCCCCTCCCCTGCTTGGACTCTGTCTCTATCTGTTTCTCAAAAATAAACAGATGTTTAAAAAAAAGGTTTTTTTAAGGGGGGGAAATGACAACCATCAGATTTGACTTCTAAGTTTTATGGGGGTTTTTAGCTGAATAACAAAATCTTGTATTAAAATGAAATATGTTGTAGGTTAAAGATATGCGCTTCCAAGAAGTTTATCTCAAATTCTTAGGCAATTTAAAACAGGAAAAATAAGAGAATTATCATGTGATAGCCATAAGAATGCTTAATATTTCTAATAATTAATATAACCAAAGGAACACAATCATAGTTCATTCACAATGGAACAGCTATAATCCTAAATCACTAAGATTAAATCGCTATTATGTAACTTTTGTCAGTATTTACATCCATTCAGGTTCGAGGACACATTAATAAAATATTAAACGTATAAATAATGACTATACTAATGGAGAAAAAATATGATATGCAAATCAAATGGAGCATGACATATGGACATGCCATAAAATAATTTAGCTATGTACAATCAGCTACAGAATGCTTCTTTTAATAAAATAACAATGACTCCAGGTGTCCAATTACACTGTTAGCATGTTGAAATTAGAACCATCCATTATGCTTAGCTTCACATAGCTCCTAACCTGAATCCTGACTCTCGTTACACATAGTCTGAAGACATTATGTGGTCCTGGGCCAAAGAGTAGGAAACCACAAGGCTACTAGAATCAGTTAACTCAGAGAAGTGGTGCTGAGGTTCTCTAATAATAATAAGTAACTTTATGGGAAGGTCAAATACAGAAGCTGTCAATCGTTTCCTTGCTTTACTGAAGAAAAAACAACTGCGAATAAATTCCAACAATCTGGGAATGTCACTTAGGAATGTATTCTGCTGCAAATAACGGAAAACCCTGCTATAGTAACTTAAACAACCAGATGTCTTGACAACTAGAATCCAGGAGTAGACAATCCAGGGCTGATAAAGCGGCTCAACGATGTCATCAGGGACCAAGCTCATCCATGTTCCCACTCTGCTATCGTAGCACACGGGCCTTCTCACGCTTGTTGCCTTGTGGATGCAAGGTGGCTACTGCACCTCCAGTCATCACATCCAGATTCCAGACAAGAGGAAAAGAGGGAATGAAGGAAAAAAGAAATGCAAAACTTTCCCTGAAATCTCTAACAGTTTTCTGCCTGAGTCTCAGTAGTCAGAACCATACCAATATGCACCCCTTGAGGTAAAGTAATCTGGGTAGGTGAATCTTTAAAAATTGAGATCTCCAAGGAAAAAGGGTAGAATGGATATGGGGTTAGCAGCTAACATTGGGTTTTACAGATATATTTTCAATGGTTTGCAAGGGCTCTATATTGAGCTAGACGGCATATTATATCTATTTGAGCAAGAAGTGGTTTGTGACTTAGTTGACCAGGTTCAAATCTGTATTTATGATGGAAATGATGCCAAATTCCATTACTCTTTGTCATGGGCTAATGAGAAAAGTGGGGGAAAAAAAGAAAACAGGAGGCAGACAGTGCATGAATGATATGCTCGGAGAAGGAAAAGATCAAATGACATCACAGCATGCTGTAATGTTAGAAAAAGCAGACAAAGTAGTCTACAACACCATTAGATAAGGCTTTGCCTTTGGCCAATATCTTGAAAATGTACACTTCCAGGCAATGACAAAGAGGTGTTTGAAACAGTTTCTTCATTGCTTCCAGTGTTTGGAATCCAGGTAGTGAAGAGTCACGCATTTAAAGAAAATACCAATAACCTAGTTTAGGCATTTCATTAACAAATGTGGGTTACTGTTCCAAAAACATGAAAATCCAGAAGCTTGCGAAAAGAAAGAAAAGAAACGCTGGGCATAGCCACATAACTGTGTCTAGCAAGAACTGGTTTCTTCTGTAGCTTTTTAATACAGTCTTACGGTCGCTTTTCAGAAAAAGCACTCGCCGGAACTATAAACCACCGTTTTAAAAAAATCACCAATTTCAAAGGCACTTCATAACCGGCTGAGAAATTTGATCAGCTTCCATCTTGCTCTCCAAGATGTATGGCGTTGCATTGCTGCTGAGTTCTTGCCCAGTTGCAGAGCATCTTTCCATTCCGTGGTAAACAGAACTGGCAGAGGCATCAGGGCCAAGGATTTTATCACTCTGAGATAGCTTGTGGAATCGAACTAGCCCTGTCAACCTGCCTTGATTACAAAACAATCATGTAACAACGGACAGTTGCGGAGTCCCCCAAAGTACAAAGCATAGTGGCTCCAATTTTTAAAAAATCCAGGAAAGAAGGGTTTTCTTTGATTCCCTCCCCTTGGAGAAAGCCATTCTTTGAAAGCTCTATAGCCTCCTGGAGCAGTTTCGGTGGTTTTGAACACTCTTCTATTTAAAGCCCCTAAAAATGAAAAATGCCATTATATGAAGAACTAGCCACTAGCAGCAGGAACATGACAAGCACCGGCTTCAAAATGAACTTGAAATGGCAGACTTTTCCATCTAAGGGTCATCTGCTTAATGAGCCCCGATCCATGTTCAAAATCCCCCCAAGCCAAACAGACTTTTCTTTCTATTTGAGCGATATCTTAATCTTTTCCTTGGATAAATGTCCGTGAGTTGTGCCCTGCCACATACTTTGCTGGTGTGCAGCCCTGCTCCTCTACCTCACCCCTCCTCACCCCACCTCTGTTCGTCTGCCATGCAACGAAACTATCCAGAGCCCCTCAAAAGCTTTAAAACTCCCTCAACCTTCATTAAAATTTCACACAGATAGTACAAGAGAAAGATGTGAACCCACACCATCACCACTTAATTCCTGGTGGTGCTGAGCTTCTAGCCGAGAGTTTTAATTCTTCTGGGGTCCCAGAATATGTAAGAAGATCCCATTTATCACTGTGAATAGCTCTCTTTAAAATCCCATTTCCTTTCTTCCTTTTATTTTCCAGACTTCTCGTGTCAAAATTGGCCTAAATCCTCTGCTTTTCTCTTCTTCATCCTCAATTTCCTACCCAACCCTCTTGGAGCTCCAAAGACTTCATTTACTTTCTCTGTTCCTTCCACCCTCGTCCCCTTTCCTTCCCTTCGTGAGACCAATCAGGGCTCTCTCCGGGGCAAATCCTCTGTTTCAAAATTGTTCACTACCCCCAGCTGACTAGCCTAATCTATCTAATGGAAGGCAAGGTGTGGGTGACATCAAACAAGTGTCCCCAAAGTTTACCTGAGGATACTGGGGAGAGGCATTCATATTGAAATGTCATGAAATCCTTGTTCACATGTAGCTTCAGAATACCAACTGGCCTTCAACTGGTTCAAATGTATTTTCTCTATATGAAGCCTACTTCTCTTCTTCATTCACCAGCCAGCATAATTAAAGTTGGAATGCTTATTGCTAACTTGGTCATCCACACCATCGGGCACTGAAAGAGGAAGACTTGGTAATAAGGTGGTCACTTAAAATACCGCCTGATTATTTTTCAGATTGTCTAAGTCAAAACCCAAAACTTTAGAATTCTGTGGATAACTCACAAATCTCCAAGACCGTCTGACTAGTTTCAGAAACTGATTTAAATGATCTCTAAGGTCCTTGTCAGTTCAGATGTTCTATGCCTCTGAGTGAACTGAGCTAAGTCAACCCAGAAAGATGGTTTGACGCCTGAATGCTACCATCGGCACTCTTAAACCTTAAAGCACTTCTTTGTTCATGGACTCTGAGGTTGAAACAAGAGACTAAATGGCTTTCTCAGCAAGAATAACAGGAGATACATCTCACAACTAGCACCAACTAAGCCCCGTGGAGTTTAACAATGATATTTCCCAAGACAATGAGACGGAGGAACATTGTATTTATCAGACTTCATTGATAAGAAGCCATGGTAAGTGGCTAAACAGATAGGCTCCTCTGTAGAATTCACTGTAGGCACAGGTGCACAATCACCCGTCTACACATTGAAATGAGGACCACTGGCCCATGCACATAGTTCCTACCCACCTGTCCTGGAGCCTGAAGGCCATACCAGCAATGGTTTGATTATTCCCTTTCCAATTCTTGCTTGCGAGCAAATACTCAGGAGAGGGGTAACATTTTCAAAAACTATTTTCTATCCTAATGCCAAGCCCTTACTGATGCTCTGTTGCCTCTCTATCCTTCCCCCAAGATACTCTCCTCTCTCCCCTCCACTTACTATAGTTGCCACTCACTTTTACCCTCCAAGGTTCTACTCAAATGCCTACATCCTACTTGTACCTTTTTCCAGTATAGCTGGGTGTGAACTTCTCTCTTTGCTTACTCTTTACACTTTTAATCATATATTGCTTGTAGCTGTTCGTGTTTTTCTCTCTCTCCAGCTAAATCCCAAGTATGTTGCAAAATGTTTGAACCCAGAATTTAAGTAGTTATCTGCCTTTTTTTCTTTTTTTTCTTGAATGGCCTAGAGCTAAGAGTTAATTACAACTATAGTTGACGCTAGGTCAGAAGAAAGAACATAAGGAATGGGATACAGAAGAAGATTGTTTTGATAAGGGAGCAAAAGGGGAGGAACAGGGCTGGTAGTCCTGGGAGCACTGCTGAGAGTGGACACCGTTGAGGAAGGAAATGCAGGGCCCTTCTCATCATCCTGCCAACAGCTCCCCCGGGGTTCTGGTTTCCTTCACTATAAACTTGGTCGAGAGAAAAATGCCAAGGCTGACCCAACGTGATCATTTAACTCTGTGGTGAATTGTTTGGGGTTTTTTTTTTCCTTTTCCTGCCTCAATAAGGATTTGTCATCAAGAACTACAGCAAAACGTGTCTCCTATCTTATCGCTGGCCTCACCTTCAAAGCAATGATGAGCAATTTCTGGTACAGAAAGTCTATGAAGCTGGTTTGGTAGAGGACATAATGCTAGCTTGAGGATTGCACAGACCTCTTTCCTCCGGTCAGGAAACATATCCAGGAACACAAGGTACTGTACATCTTGTCAAAGTCCAAGTCCTTCATCCACCCAGAAGGTTTCAAAGTTTGACTCCCTGTCCCATGATGTGAAGGGTCAGGGAAACTTTCTGCATTAATTATGCATGAAGAACCCTGGGGAAGGATTGAGCCAATGGCCAGATGCACACACACTGTTCCCTGGTTCCTCCCCTCTCCAGAGTGGTGACAGTGGGGCAGACACTTAAGACTGCCCTCAATTTCAGTGCAGCCACACACAGCAGGGTACATGAATAAGGGAAGAGGAAGATCAAAGAGCAAAAGACGAAGCCAGGGGAAGAGGCAGACAAAAATAGAGAGGGGGGATAAAAGAGAGAGGAGGGCAAAGGAGAGTGAGGGAGAAGAGAAGCAGGAGGGAGACAGGCTGGGACAGAGAGAGACAGGCAGGGCAGTAATGAGGTGGTTCGTCCCCCGTTTCATTTCCTCCCCTTGATATTTAAACATTTTCCTCGAGAGCTCAGGGTCTCCTGACTGAAGTGGGTGGGATGGCACCGGGGGGGGGTGGTGAGCCTGGGGCTCCGGGTTCTGGTCCTCACTGGACCCTCGCTGGGTCTCACGCAGGCATCTCTGAAGTCCAGACGCTTGAAAGTATCCACTCCCGTCAGCTCAACTATTTCAACTAAATCCATTTTCATCAAATTATCACTTCTAGCGGTGATAGAAAAATTAATGATTTCTTGAAGGGACGATTGTATTCAAATATTTCAAGCCTGTTGGTGTGATGCGTGTCAGCAAGAGAGAAACATATTGACTTGGAGCTGCAGCTAATGCTGGCTTTTATAAATATCCTGTCAGACAAATAATGGCTCCCAATGGATCCAATATGATGTGCAGTTCTAAAGCGAGCAGGGTTTTGCAAAGAAGCTCAAAGGAAACTGCCACCGCAATACTAGGAGCTGAATAATGGGATTTTCGTTTATCTTTCCTACCAGAGAAAGGAGCGGTGGAGAGGTTGGCTTGGCAGGCACCAGGGAGAAGGTAGATTGATTCCTCAGAGGCCACAAAAGGTCCAAACCTGGGACAAAAGCCGAGAGTCTCCAGAATACCAAAGAGCAAGCAATATTTGCGTGTGTCCATTTGACAACTGAGCGGCCCGATTGGGGTGCTCAGGGCTTGCTCCTGCCCGGACAAGCAGAAGCCCCTCTCGGCTGATGAGCCTATGGGCCAGGCAGGAAAAGTAGGGTCTGGGTAGCTCCATTCAGGATTGAACAATGTAGTGACCAGGGCCAGTGTAGACAGTTCAGCCGTCTACTTTATGTCTCACTGTCCTCCTTTTCTCTCTTCCTTCCTGTTATTTACCCAGTCCTCTACTTCACCACACATCAGAGAACAAATTTTGGACTGAATTTGTGTCTCTTCACCCCCGAAATTCATATATTGAAACCTGATCCCCAAGGTGAGGGAATTTGGAGGTGAGGTCTTTGGGAGGGGATTAGGTCATGAAGGCAGAGCCTGCTATACATGGGTTTAGTGCCTTTAAAAGAGAGTCCACAGGGCCCCCTTGTCCCTTCCACCATTGAGGTCGAAGCGAGAATTTCACTATGAACCGGAAAGTGGGCCCTCACCAACAACCAAATCTGCCGGCACCTCGATCTTGAACTTTCCAGCCTCCAGAACTGCGAGAGATTAAATTTATGTTGTTTACATGGCACCCAGTCCATGGTGTTCTGTTATAGCAGCCTAAACAGACTAAGACAACTTAATCAGGAAACTTGAACAATGTCATTTTGCTTCCTGTTAAGAGTTCCAACAAATAGTAGGTGAGGGGCGGGCGTGTGGAGGGATTACAACCGCTGGATGGAGAGGAGACGGTGTTATTGTCTGTGCACTTCAATTACCCACAGTCAGTTGAGGACTGACCCTATTATACTGGCATGCCCACAATTCATCTTCAAAAGACATTTGAAGATCAGAAGTTAGAGGACTTTAAAATCCTAAACAACCTCATTCAAAGTGAAATACTCACTTAGCTTGGACTTTTCTGGCCTGCTCTGGGTTTTAATGTTGTCTTCTATTTAAGGCAATTGAAAATCTCTGCTCTCTAACAGATAAATAGAGTTGAAAGATTAATTAAACTGTGGAACAGAGAATGCCCTGCTATATTTCATATGAGAACGTGGCAAAAAGAAACCATGCAAATCAACAGTAATTCAAAAGACCTCATCTTGACTGAAATTGTTTTGTTAATAAGTTAAAATGCCACACAACTTTTAAAAATAAAAGTCCAACTTGTTAGCATGCTACCACTGCACCGCATTTCCTTGCATAAATTATCTATTTTCACGTTCCTGCAAAGGATCCATCTAGGCTATTAGTGGTAGGGAAGAGAAACCATCTTCACACACATTTTCTGGGTGTGTGTGAACCAAGAGGAACACTTCTCCACGTCCCCTAACACCATGACCTTGAGTCTACTGTATTACCATGGTCTCACAGTTTATGTGTTTATATTTACAGTGGCTTCTACAAGTGGGCAAAGGTATGGCCTTTGCACAGACAGCAAAGACACAGAGCTTTCCTCTGCTTTTGTTTTTTTTTATTTTTTTTAAGTTTATTTATTTATTTTGAGAGAGAGTCGGAGATAACGCAAGTAGGGGAGGGGCAGAGGGAAAGGGAGAGAGAAAGAGAATCCCAAGCAGGCTCTGCACGGCCAGGGGTCCGATGCAGGGCTCAAACCCAGGAAGCCGTGAGATCATGACCTGAGCTGAAACCAAGAGTTGGACACATAACTGACTGAGCCACCCAGGTGCCTCGCTCTCCTCTGCTTTTCACACCAGGCCTGGTCACACACCCGTGCTCAGAGCCTAGAGAGAAGACTCATCTACCAGGCGCAAGGAATACCAAGTAAACCCTCGGTTCTTAATCCCAGAGAAATGGACAGCTTTCAACAGAGGAATATGATAGACATACACCTCGGCTGGGTTTTACATGTTTGAAAGGAAATGGCCTTAAATGACGACAAACAAAATGGCCCCATGCCTCCTAGACACTCAGCTCTGTGGACATAGTTTTTAGAGTTAAAAAAAAAAAGGGGGGGGGGTGGGGGGAAGCCGTAAAGAAACTGATTCAGAGCAACTACTCACCTGTCTGAATTGAGCTCAGAAAGTGTGAACGCTAGGAATTGCCTTTAAACCTTTATTCACCCTTCTGGCACTCTACCTTGATAACCACTAACTGTCCCATCACACAGACTGCAGGAATATCCTCCCATCTTCCATGAAGCAATTCCTTCAAATTCTCACTGTTCATCTTGTAGACACAAGGGTGTCGTATACTAGGAAAGAATGTCAGCCCCTCGCATACATCATAATTGAAGGGGAGAGCCCGGACTCAAGCTCCACCAGAAGCCTCTCTTGACTGTGGGCAGCTTGTTCTCCTGTACTGATTGGCACTGGTGTTAGTCCTGTCCTGTTTTCCTTCTAGGGACTCTGAAAGGTGTGCAACATCATGCAAAAGTATGGGGTTCCCAATCCTTTTATCCCCTCGGATTTGTCCCCCTTACGAAGACAATACCTTTCACCCTGGTGTCCCACTACCATTTCATCCTGGACGTTTATGGCTCTGTGGCCATCCACAACTACATTCCCCTTCCTCTGCATTCTCTGGCCTTGTGTATGTTTCTAAATTGAGACACAATGTCTAGAAAGTTACACCACATCACTAGCGGGGCCGGGGGGGGGGAGTATTTCCTCCAAAATTTATGAAAAAATTAGCTCTGTGTGAAGGCAGTTCCATTCATTCATTAAACCACTTTCTGCAGAGTGGGTGCTGTGAGCCAGTCACCGTGCGATGCACTTGATCTTCAGCAGCGGACGACACAGGCAAGGTCCCTGCTCTTAGGCAATTTACATCCTAATTTGAGGGGAGGACAGGAGGGAAATAGAGTAGAAAAGGAAAGGAAAATAAACCAGGTAACTGCACCCTGTGATGATCCCAATATGTAGACTTGTGACGTAAGCCCCAAATAGGTCACAACTTTGGGGAAGGAGCAACAGCAACACACACGTAACACATTCCATGGTCCCCCGCAGTGACTGGTCTGCTCCTTGAAAAGTGACTTTAAGTGGGTTCCCTTCTGATGGGCAGAGGGATGCCCTCTTGTGATCACATTCATCCAATGAGTGGGAAGTTCCCCTGGCAAATGAAATGACCTCTCTCTTTGTATGTAAAATGCCGAAAAGTGAGGTTTAATGCATTATTCTAATTACATTTCTGTTCACTCCCAAGCATGTGGACCAAGAAAGTCATAAAAATAAAAAATGCATTATTCATCTGGCTTCCATGATTCTATCCTCGCTCCTAAAGACCTACCTCAATTTTTCTATCCAAATTTAAGAATATCAATAAAGTTTGGAAGAACTGTTTCCTTTTTCCTTGGTTCTCTATATCTTTAGAGCTCTCGAGGCATTTTCTTTTCCTTCCAAATTTTGCAGGCCTACTCACCACCTGACGCCGACCCTCTCCTTTCCCTTTGAGGTGATTTCTTATATCCTTATGGCCACTTTTCTGGCCATGGTAGTATCTTCTAACTCAGAAGAATCACTAACACTCTTGCCCTCCTCTCAGCCCCTAAGCCACAAAGGACCCCCAGCTACCTTGACCTCTAATGTGAAAAAGACTTTCTTAGTTCGTCCCCAGCTTCTTTGTTCTTCTCCAAGATCCTGCTGGCAGTCGACAACAGCCACTTTCATAGATCCTCAGGTCCATATGGCGCTCACTTTTTTCCAGCTGACCATAGGCATCTCACCCAAAGTGAGCAATAGCTCTTCTGGAAGCCTTTTCCACGCCAGCAGGCAGGCCTTTGAGATTCTAACAGAAAAGCATAGGAAAAGGCGATAATCCTCACTCAAAGCTTTCAGCAGGAAATGGAAGATCTCCAAAAGCATTCAGCCACACCAGCATTGGACAAAGACTCAGGAAGAACTGCCCCACATCTCCAGCTAGCCTCCTCTGTGAGGCAATATTGCCTTTCTTGGTAGCTGTGGACAGCATTCCAGAACTTTGCATCTCTGTGAGCTCAGAACAAAATTTTTTTCTCAAATAAAATATGAGAAATTGTAAGTATTCCAAACCAGAGCTTTAAAATTTTGAAAAGAATTCTGGGACCTTCCTGACAAGGCCCCAACCCATCCTTCCAACATTATCTTCCTTAACTCCCCTTCATGTGTATAAAAACTCCTGTCAGGGGCACCTGGGTGATTCAGTCAGTTGAGCATCTGACTTCAGCTCAAGTCATGATCTCACATTTCTTGAGTTCCAGCCCTGCATCGGGCTCGCTGCTGTCAGCACAGAGCCTACTTCGGATCCTCTGTCCCCCTCTCTCTCTACTCCTCCCGTGCTTGTCTCGCCCTCTCTTTAAAAATAAACAGTTTTTAAAAGTTTAAAAAACAAAAATAAAAACTGCCAAAACACCTGAAGCATTGTTTCCCTTTTTTTAATTTTTTATGAATATAATTTATTGTCTAATTGGCTTACATACAACAACCAGTGCTCATCCCAATGAGTGCCCTCCTCAACGCCCATCACCCATTGTTCCCTCTCCCCCACCCACCCCCATTGTTTCCCTTTTTTTATGTTTATTTATTTATGTTGAGAGAGAGAGAGCAAGCTGGGGATAGGGCAGAGAGAGAGGGAATGAGTGGGGTAGGGGCGGGGGGGGGAATGAGTGGGGTAGGGGCGGGGGGGGGAATGAGTGGGGTAGGGGGGGAGAGAGAGAGAGAGAGAGAGAGAGAGAGAGGATCCCAAGCAGACTCCATGCTGTCAGCACAGAGCCCAGTGCAGGGCTCCATCCCATGACTGAGATCATGATCTGAGACGAAATCAAGAGTCTGATGCTTAACCAGCTGAGCCACCCAAGTGCCCTAAAGAGTTGTTTCCTAAACAAACCTGGCATTTTCTAACCTCTGAGCATCTGCTCACCGGATTCCTCTGTCTTGGAATGTTCTTCATTCTCAGCCCTCATTTGGGACTCCTTCAACTGCTGCCTCCCCCATGAATCCTTCTCCAGCCCTCTCCAGCCAAAATCTACCTCCTCTTCAGTATGCTTTCCTGACACACTGCTTATGGACCCATAATACAATCAGCTAAATTCTGTCTTGCACAATAGCTGTTGACTATAAACTCACTGAAGGTAGGTCCCGGGTCTTAATGATCCTGTTTTCCCTCTAGGATCCAGCACATGTAATATGCAATATTTAAGTATTTGTTAAATGTAAGGAATTGTAGCAACTCTCTCTTCAGTGATAGATAATAGAAGTAACAGAAGCAATGAAGCTTCTCTTATAAATATGTGATTATCTCTTCTCCTTTTTGTGTTGCTGGAACACTGAACAGAGTGCCTGGTGCATAGTAATAATTCGTCATCGTTGAGGAAAAGGATATTGATATGAAAAAAGACAGGGAAGATAAAAAAGAAACGACCATTACAGTGGTACAGAGCGGCCACAGATTTTTTGACACTCCTCCTATAAAGAGGTGTGATCTATGTTCCCTCCCCTTAAATGTGGGTAGGCTTGACCAATTAAATCAAGTAAAAATGGCAATGTGCTAGCTTCCAAGTCAAGTTCTTACAAGACTAGCTTCCCCTGCCCATCCTGGAACACGAATTCTGGTTGCCACACTGGGGAAGTACAAGAAGCCCAAAGAGAGGCCTATTCGAAAATGAATCAAGGCTCTGACAGGTCTCAGTGGACAGTCGCACCAACTTGCCAACCATATGAGTAAACCATCTTGGAAGTAGAGCTCCGGTCCTTGTTGAGCCACCCCGACCTGAGGCCAGTGGAACAGAGTCACCCCTTATAAATGCCACCCAACTGCAATTCGCAAGCAAATGAGATGGGTGTTGCTTTATCAAGCCATTACGCAACCACTTAGCTAACGTCCTTTTTGTCTTTTAAGATTAGAAGTCCCACATGTTAAAATCCTAAACGCTTCCTAGATGTTTCAATATCCATAATGCATCATCTTGGTCAGTTAATGAACAGGCTACTCTTCTGGAGTGAATTACAAGCTCTCGCGGTATACAAACTGCACTCCACCAAAAACTCTCTCTGGCTGGAGGGTGAGACTGAGAAGGACGTGGGCCTCTTGCCCCCGCTTCAAATACAGCTGCTCCTTTTCCCTCGGCTATTGTATTCTGAGTTCCCCTCAAGAATCTCTTTGAACAAAGGATTCTATAGCTGTGAAATATTTGAAAAGGGCTGTTCTAGAGCATTAGGCTCAGCAAATCCGAGGCTGTGTGCTCTGCTTGTGGCTCCGATTGTTTTCACGAATCAGTGGAACAACTGCTTAAGTAGTTTTCCATTCACAGGCAAAACTAGACTGAAAAACCCTAGTTACATTTTCCCCAATCTCTCCTATGTTGGGTATTTTTGCTTCTGCCTGGGATACCTGGTACCTGAAAGGCAACTCCTATTGCGTTCAGAAGTTCCCTCTGTAAGCAGCAAAGCAGTGACACCTGCTTGGAAAAATTCTTCCCAGGAGTCACAGATGACATTTTGGGAAAGATCCCAGAATGGCACATTGGAAATTAATAAGCATACCAGGCAAATGGCTCCTGTGGAAGCTGTATCCTCTTGTTCATTCAGCAGAATTGTATTGTCAGCGTAATGACCTCCCTGCCTCCCTGAGCTACTACTGCTCACCGCTGAAGCCATTTGACATTATTTCTTAGAGGTTTGGGCTTGCTTTAGACACTAGGACCCCATATGTCCCCAGTCAGGGGTGATTTAGGGACATATGTGAGTCAGAAATGTGAGTGTCTGGGATGAAAAATGACCTTGGTCATCCCAGTCTGACTTCATGATCAGATTCTAGTAACTGGACATGACCCTTCTCCCATGACCAGGCACACACGTTCCTCCTGTTTCCAGCCACTGAGTCTCAGCCTGCTCTCTACTTTGTCCTCAGTTTCCTCAAAACCTGAGCCCTTCTCATCATTTCATCATTCAGCCTGGGCTCTGACAGTCTCCCTAAAATGATGTATGCCTTCCTGAGTCCAAGCGTCTTGCCTTTTTCCAGACTCCTCACCGCTGGACTCCACTTCCTTGCAAGGATACCACCTGTCACCTCTTGCTGGCCCGTCTTGACACTGGCACTTCTCCAATCTGCCACCACACTTTTCAGAAACCACATATAACATGCATGGTGGTTTGCCCCTACACCTGCAGGCAGACTCAGCCTCTCAGGACCTGTCCCACCACAAGGGTATAAACTGTTCTGAGGACACTGTAGGACTGCTGGGGCTGCCACAACCAGGTACCACAGACCAGGTGGCTTACACAGCAGAAATGCATTGTCTCGTAGTTCCAGAAGCTGAAGTCTGAGATCAAGGTGTTGGCAGTATTGGTTCCTTTGTTTTTTTTAATTTTTTTATTGATTATTTATTTTGAGAGAGACAGAGTGTGAGCAAGGGAGGGGCAGAGAGAGAGGGAGACATAGAATCCGAAGCAGGCTCCAGGCTCCGAGCTGTCAGCACAGAGCCCAATGCGGGGCTCAAGCCCACAAACCATGAGATCATGACCTGAGCTGAAGTCCGACACTTAACCAACTGAGCCACCCAGATACCCCAGTATTGGTTCCTTCTAAGGGCCATGAGGGAAGGATCTGTTCCAAGCCTCTCTTCCATTGTTTATAGATGGCCATCTTCCCCCTGTATCTTCATAGCATTTTCCCCCTCTGTGTGTCCCTTTGCCCAAATTTCCTCTTCCTATAAGGGTACCAGTTGTATTGGATTAGGGCCCACATTAATGACCACATTGTAATTTAATTACCTCTGTAAAGACCCCATCTCAAATACAGTCACATTCTAAGGTACTGAGACATTAGGGTCTCAACAAATGAATGGCAGCAGGGGTGGGGGGCACATAACACTCATAACAGATGCCCACTGTCTACTTAGTGTGAACTTGAGAGAGTCTAAAAGCAGTGATTTTCAACTCAACCTGACTCCTCTAATGAGGAAATCCAAACAGTATCCACTGCTAAGCCTCATATATGAGTGTGTCTGAAAAGTCTGATGAGGCAGAATTGCCAAGAGCTTATTTTCACCTGAGAGACTGAGTAACCTGGCAGAGTAAATGGACACAGAAGAGGACAGGAGGACAAGTGGCCAGCGGGAAAGAACACGGTGTCTGTCACCTGGACAGTCTTTCCGATCCCTGTAAATTCATATCCCTCGGGGAAAAAGATAGACTTCAAATTAAAACTGAAGGAGCTGATTTTATTTTTTAAATGTATTTAGTTTTTGTAGCATAAGCAATGCTGCCTTATTACCAGGCTAGTAGAGAATAACATTATCCTTATTTCCCAGCCTAAAATAGCATAGCTGGGTACACTGATCGCTCAGAAAACGCATTAAAGCTTTGATGACAAAGTGCTCCAGTACCTCGACTAGATGTGACCTAAGTAGCAGCATCTGGTAAATACAATTATGCCCAGAAAAAGCAGGAGCAGGAAGTATGGTGCCCAGCAGATATCAAGCGGTAGGTGACTGCCCTGGTTCATGACAACGCTTAGGTCACATCATGGAAATGTTCAGACATTACTGGGGGAGGTGGGAGTGATTTCATGAAGAGCCAGGGTACATATGATAGCAGGTAAGAGCAAGAGTTAGCAAATACAAATTGTCCTTAAAAAATAATGATTGTGTGTGTGTGTGTGTGTATGTGTGTGCGTGCGTGCGTGCATGCGCACCTGACTGGATAACTAGAGCTTCCAAAATCACAGTTGAAGAAAGGATTTCTAGAAAAGTGATATTTTTAACAGAGGAGCTTCTGATTGATTGCAATTCAATTTCAACCTGGCCTTATCTAAGTCAGAAAGGTTATAATTGAATGTTAGCATCTGGTCATTATAGTTCTTCCAATCACACCGTGTTAAAGAGATGCACACTTCTGTCTCTTCGAACACTGGTAGGCTGTCATCTTCACTTGGGCAATGGAATTGAGGGTTAGGAAAGTCTAGCAAAGAGACACATTATTTCATTCACCGACACTATTGTGATTTTTATTGAAGAAAAGTGCTCAAAGTTAGACTCTCTTTGGTCGGCTTCATTTGGAAAAGCGAAATTCCCAGAAGAGGGGACACATGAACATCAAGAGACTTCCAACAAATCAAACGGCTGCCCAGTTCAATTGCATAAAATCCTGTTGTAACATTGACCCCCGTGGTCGCCTAATTGTGGTTTGTAGTGAAAGTCTGTGCAGTTTGCAATGAATCCACCATCCAAGGTGGAAGATTTATGACAACCTTATTTTCCTTGTCAGAAAGTACCCAAGAAAACCAAGCAGAGAGGGATAACAAAGGGCAGAAACCCTGAGGCTAAATTACAGGTTTATATATCCAGGAAATATTATTAGCCTAGTCAAACTCCTGTTGAGCCTCTGCATTGTATTTAGATTTCTCTGTAGCTTCAGTGGGACACTGAAGTGGGACACATGAGCCCTGCTCTATGCGTGGCTGCCCCGTGAAGTGTTGTTATTGAAGAGTAGATGCGTTCTCTCCAGCTGTGGCAACAATCGCCACAGAGGTTTTACATTAGTTTAATTTTTCAAAGTTCTACAAGTCCGCTGTACTTTACCAGAGGTAATATACAGAGACGGGAAGTTTTATCAAGGTCATTTTTACAAAACTATAACTAACCGGTAATGACTGACGTGGACCCCCCAAGTTCAATTACCTGGGAGCTTCAGTCTTGTAAAGCACCTGACCTGGAATCTGAACATGGAGGACATCCAACAAATACCGCTTCCCTTGCCATTCAAGCTGACCACACTGTGGGCTTCTGTTCAACCATGATGCGGATTTTTATATAAAGCTCTTAGTTACGTCAGAGACTTGGTGTTTTCTGACCAACTTTCGAATAAGGAGATACTTCTGCCTTGTGACTGTATGAATAAAGCACCCAACTAAATTGACTCTCTCTTGGCTACTGATCTGGGCTTGTCAGTCAGGTGGTTACCACTCAGTTATATAGAGGTCAGAAAGTGGGCTGCAACTATAGAGAAAAGGGACACATAACTGTCTCAAGTCTATTTGAAGCCTGGGTAGCTTTGAGGCAGCAGCTGAAGCAGAAGATTAGGGCAGGCTGGCATCTAATCTATTTGCCTCCACATGCATTCTGACCTGAAGTAAAAAAAAAAAAAGGCAGAATGGTAGGAAGTGGCAAGGAAGCTCTGTCCTCTGTCTGGGAGGGGCCACAGGCCCCCCTAGCCTTCGGCTTCTGGTTGAATTCAGCCCAGAGGAAGGCCTGCTAGAAGACCACGGGAGAAAGGAAAGCAACGACAAGGCATGCATTCCCTCAGCTTCTTCCAGCTGACTGCAAAGCTTCACCGAAGGTTATAGGTCCTGCCGAAGCAGCCCACCGTACCTAACTCCCTCCTTTCGGGCCCCAGAAACACCACCTCCCCTGCGTCTCTCGGGGCTTAGTGGGATGACAGCCACTCGGCCCTTTACTATCATGTAAACTTTCCCTACGCTCCACCCACGCCTTTGTCACTTGTGTCTCAAACCACCTTCCCATCATCCCTTTAAAAGGGCACGGGAAAAAAGGTGTCACATTTATGCAAACACACCATGCACAGCAAAGACTCCTCAGCCACATTTACAGGAGACGACCTCCGTTAGGGACATCTTTGGACACCACTGTCCACCTGCACCGTTCACTCAGCCAATATTCGCTGGTGACTTCTCTGTGCTGGACACAGACACTGTTCTGGGCAAATTGGCAAGCGCGGGTGCGTGTGCTGGGTAGCCCCAGCTCCCCACGTTAGAGATGAAGTCTCTTGGCTTCCTGTTTGTCTCACCTCCATGCCCTGCTGGAGATCAGGCTTTCATCACTGGAGTTCAGTGCCCAGCAGACTCCAGAGTTGTGCCCCTGCCTCCCTTCTGCCCAGTCCGTCCTCTGCCCTGCCGCACCACAGTCTTTACAGCACAAATGAAAGAGAACTTATCAACTCCTGAGCAGGCCACGTGGTCCTTGCTCATCTTTCCATCCCATGGTCCTGTCCTGCCAACACCTATCGTTCCCCCCAACCTGCCAGGTTTTTACATGCCTCTACGATCTTCACATCCTCTTCTAGCTGCTTGGAATGCTGTCTTCCCATTATCTTCCTGGGAGACTCCTAGCTCAAGTGAGCCCAAAAAGCCTTCCAGGGACCGATGGGTGGAATTAAATGCTTCCTTCCGTGTGGTCCCATAGCAGCCCCCCCACCCCACACATACACACACACCACTCATAATGTTCTGCTGCAAAGCTGCTTCATTCTTGTCTCCCCTACTATGCTCAGGGTGTAGGCAGGGGCCTTGTCAAATGCTACTTAAAAGCTGCCCATAGCTATGTCTGCGTTCCAGGTGGTGCAACATGTTTCTCTTTGGGGAAGATTTGGAGGGGGTTTTTTGGGGGGAGGGAAGGGGGGGAACATCGTGGTGTCCTTTTTAATTTACAAAGGAAATGCCCAAAGCCTGATATGAAAACAGAGACTAAGACAACAAGGAATCAAACATTGTTAAAATCCAGCCTTTGGGTGGTCTGGTAAGCCCCTAGGGAGACATTACCTGGCTGCTACAATAGTCCCCTTGTCCTTCCCCAGTGAGGAGGCTGAGGCTAGGGAAAGGAAAAGTGAAATGGGTGACCGTGGATCCCAACAGCAAGAGAGCTGCAGGACATGCTTTAGGAGCAGTGATAGCGAATCTCTCACTTATCTTTCCTTTTCTATGTTGTAATTCTTTCACAATGACTTCTAAGATATCACTGTCATCTGTTCCCCTCTATATCCCAATAGCAGCCTTGGGGAATGAAGGAAGAAAATGTATTTGTGCTTTGGGGCCAGCCAGAGCACAGACAGGCAGTGCAGCAAACGTAGGTAGAAAAGAGGGTCAGCAATGAAGGGGAGCCCAAGCCAGAGAAGCACCCAGAGAAAGATAATACTAGCAGGTGCAGGTGCATCATCTTTGTTCTTCCTGCCAGTTCCATCCTGTTTCTCTTTCCTTTAGTAACTTTGTTCTTTTTTTTTTTAATTTTTTCTAACGTTTATTCATTTTTCAGAGAGAGAGAG
The DNA here is from genome assembly GCF_018350215.1 of Panthera leo. Classification (NCBI taxonomy): domain Eukaryota; kingdom Metazoa; phylum Chordata; class Mammalia; order Carnivora; family Felidae; genus Panthera; species Panthera leo. Next base: position 87,116,398 of record NC_056682.1, on the reverse strand, counting down.
AGAGAGAGAGAGGGAGGGAGGGAGAGCATGAATGGAGGAGGGGCAGAGAGAGAGAGGGAGGCACAGAAGCTGAAGCAGGCTCCAGGCTCCAAGCTGTCAGTACAGAGTCTGATGAGGCGCTCGAACCCACGAAACATGAGCTCATGGCCTGAGACTAAGTCAGACGTTTAACCGACAGAGCCACCCAGGTGCCCTGCGTAACTTTGTTCTTCTACCTCCTTCAGGACCTGGAGGAGAAGCCAAAGGCAAAGAGAATGGGACCCTATAGTGACAAATCCAAGGGAATAACCTTGGTAAAAATGGGGGGAAATGGTTGGCTAATTAGTCCAAGACATCCAAGAGCTTCTCTGGGTTCCAATGAACTCTTGACTCCCGCCCCGAGGCGCCAGCCAGCCTCATCTCCACAGCTGCAGCCAATGAGGCAGGTCACAATTTCCTAGATGTGGCATCCAATTTCCTCCTAGTTTTCACTTTCCTGAGCTACTAGAATGATCCTGGGCAGCTGAAGGTCTAATTTCTCCAAGCCACCAGGACAAGGAAACAGAAAAACACAGAGAGAAGAGGGTCAACAGGACCCTCACAGGGCAGGGAAACACGGTATGTCCTGGGAGGTGCAGAGTAGGGACCATGGAGCTTCCGGGCCAGAGGTTTTAGGGAATCTGTGGTCAGTAACTCTACACTCATGAGTGTTTATTCAGAGAAAGCCCTCAGCCTTCAGAGGCTCCGCTGACTCTCACAAAGAGACCCAAAAGACATCGGTGTTCCCAACTTTGACCTCCACACCACGTCCTTCCTCTTAGGTGCACTTCTTCTCTTTGGAAGACACTGGATTTTTGTCCTATGGAGCACAAAAGTTTCGCCCTCTGCAAAGTGGCTAAGAGGGCAAGGTCACAGGAAATCACCACACACAGGCAGCGCAGGTGCACGGCGCTCAAAACCAAGGCCACTGATGTGGCTGGGGTGCCTCCCAGGCAGGGGGCTCAGTGAGGGGCATGTGCAGTCAAGGCCGCACAGCCAGTGAACAGGCCCGCAGGCATGTGAGAAGAAGCCACAGAGCCCCCCGCTGCCAGTGGGCATTCTGGACGTGGCTGTTTACTATTTTAAGTGCTTCTGCAAAAGAATGTGATACACAGAAAAGGTCAGATTTGTGAGCTGTCCGTTACTGTTCATGGCTAGAAGTGGACGAGGAATAGGAAAATGACAGAATTAATGATGAACCAGGAGACAGAACAAAGGGGAAATGACACAAAAGCAGGGGTTGACAGTGTGTTTAGATATACTGCTCATTGCTGTCCATACAGAGGGGCTCCAAGACTGAAGGGGGATTAGAACAGAGAAAAGGTGCCATGGTAAATGCATCCAACACGTTAGTCCCTTGGATGATAATATTAAAACACAGGTGAATTTGGGGGCGCCTGGGTGGCTCAGTCGGTTAAGTGTCCGAATTTGGATCAGGTCATGATCTCACCGGTTGTGAGTTCAAGCCCCACGTCGGGCTCTGTGCTGACAGCTCAGAGCCTGGAGCCTGCTTCAGATTCTGTGTCCCTTTCTCTCTGCCCCTCCCCTGCTCATGCTTGCTCGCTCGCTCGCTCTCTCTCTCTCAATAATAAATAAACGCTAAAAAATTTTTTTTTAAAAAGCACAGATGAATTTTATCAGCAAAAGGTGAGTTGTTGGTTGATGGAGTCTGCATTTGGGGTTTATTTCTCTTGTTCATAGGAGCACGCGCTCTCCTAGGAACACAAAGCAAAGAACACTACCTTTTAATATATGTAGTACAGCTCATCAGTAGATTTCTAAGACACAAACCTGACAATATCAGTTCCTATATTTGGATTTTCCTAGCTAGGAAAAAAAAAATCAAAGACAAGAGATTGGCACCTTTTTGAGAATGTAAATGAAATCCTGAGTGGAAAATAAAGCTCACGTATCCATGACAAATGTAAATCCATCCAAAAACCCAAAGTGGTTAATAAGTACTGAAGTGTCATGGAGATAAGAAGGCAGGAAGGAGGGGAGGGAGGGAGGAAGGGAAAGAAAGCATGGGTCTTAGAAATCTCCAGACCTCAGACTCATTCCTGGACCCGCCACCTCCTTTGCAGCAGCCGCCAGCATTCTGTTCCCCCTCCCCAAGCCCCAAGTCCCTCTCTGTGATCACGGAGACCACAATAGCTAAGAGGCATAAAGGTTTAAACCTAGAATATAGCAAGCACAGAGGAAATATGAGTTTGTCCCTTCTTCCTTCAGAATGGCTTTGGGGAAACAACACTGAATTCTTTTTATAAGGTCTTGAACTTCAGTTTGTGGAGTCAGAGGCAGTCAGGAGCAAGAAAAGAGAAATGAACTAATGAGTAAAAATGAGGCAACAGGAAAGTAATCCCAAGAAATGGATACTTGTTCTCCGTCACTACAAAATTACAATAAATATTTAGTTCTGTCCTCTCACTGTGGGCAGAGCAAATGCCCACAGATGCACTGAGAGCTTACTAAGGGGGCCCTTGCAAGGCCAGTGACCTCTGAGGAGGCATCATTGCTCACCTTGGCTCTGGAGCCACTGACCTAGATCATCTTTCCTTTCAGTGTAGAAACTGAATCAGGGACATCATCATCATAACCAAAGAGTTCACGGTATAACTCTAGGTTTCCTCTCCAAACACGTACTTGGTCATCCAACTTTACTGTAGGGCAGGAGTTCCCAATATTTAAAAATATGAAAGCTGGAGAGCCTGGATGGTTCAGTTGGTTAAGCAACCGACTCTTGATTTCAGCCCAGGTCATGAGCTCACCATTTATGAGTTCGAGCCCCACATCAGGCTCTGTGCTGACAGTGCAGAGCCTGCTTTGGATTCTCTCTCTCTCCTACCCCACTTGCTCTCTCTCTCAAAATAAAAAAATAAACTTTACAAAAAATTAAATATGAAAACAGTCTCTTTTGCAATGTCAAAACGTCACAGACCATGGGGCACCTCGGTGGCTCAGTCAGTTAAGCATCTGGCTTCAGCTCGGAGCATGATCTCACAGTTTGTGAGTTCAAGCCCCACATCCGGCTCTCATGCAGACAGTTCAGAGCCTGGAGGTTGCTTCAGATTCTGTGTCTCCCTCTCTCTCTCTCTCTCTCTCTCTCTCTCTCTCTGCCCCTCCCCCACTCATGCACTCGCTCATGCTCTCTCTCTCTCTCAAAAATAAATAATAAACATTAAAAAAATTTTTTTTAAAAACAGAATATCACAGACCAGAGCTGCCCTTTTAGTTCCTGTCAATTAAGAAAATCCATAATCTCAAAAAACTACTCTAAATGTACATTAGATTTAGCCCCATGGTATCTACATATATTGAAAAATAGTCATGACACCTGTGTGTAAAATAGCATTGATCCCACAACAGAGGACACTTAGTGAGAATACAGCTTTCTGGATGCATTGCAACAGTGTAATATACACAACCTCCCTCCTCCTGGGGGTGCAAAGCCCACAGATGAGGAACTACCTGCCCGGGGCACTGAGCCTCTTGCTTCTTTTATATAAATCTCCATCAAAAAAGCTGAAGATGAATAATGATTTGGTCAATTTTGAAGCCAACTTTTAAAAATAGAAAGCTGGAGAGAACAGCAAGTATTGAGAGTAAATTTATCCCTAATGTAATACTGAATTAATGAATACATTGCGTATAAATAACTGAGATTTATTTCTCACAGTTTTGGAGGCCGGAAGGGTGCTGCCATGGCCTAATGAGAAGCCCTCTTCCTAGTTCATAACCAGTGCCTTCACTATATCCTAACTTGGGGGAAGGTAAGGGATATTTGCCTAAGGCTTCTTTTTTCCCTCTTTGTCTTTTTTTAAGGAAGAGATCAAACATCCCAATATCTCTACTTTGAAGCACTACAAAACAACAGTGAAAAAAAAACCCAGTTTTTACAAGGAATTATTGGTACGGTGACATAGCTGTGTCTCAGAGTCCTCTTGAGAAATAATGCTGATTAATTCTTATTATTAATTGTAGCTGTTAAAAATGGAGCTGTGTATTGTTGGATGAAATTTAAATTTGCCATAACAGGCAAGAGCTCATAAACTCACTGAATGAAAAGTCTTTAAAATCCGGTTGTTAAAACAGAAGGAAAAAACTGCAGACATTCAGACAATTATTTGGCATGATAGGCTAAGAGTCTTGGGGAAAAACCAAAGCAGCTAACTGAAGCCTCCTTTTTACTGCCTGAATGCCTTGAAAATGACAAATAAATAAATAAACACCCCCCAACAACACCTCCTGTCCACCCCATCAACGCCATTTTTATGAGACCACCCCCAGCAGGTGGGGTGCAAATGCTGAGTTCTGCCATGTCGCTGGTTAACATGGAGGCATCCCGTTAGCCTGTGGGAGTAGGCTTGAGAATCTGCCTCACACATTTGGTTATGGCCTATGTCAACAAATACAGCAGCGGAGAAGGCCCAGCAAAATTATTCATCGGGGACCTGTTTACATTTCTACTGTCAATTCTGATAGGTTTTTTATTGAATTAAATTCTTCTGCCCTCATTAGAATCATGATTGCCTGTCACTGACTATGACATGTTTGAATTCCCACAAGGGTGTCAGACTCTCCATCTTGTATATTACCCAGGAGGGATCAAGGACAAGGCGCAGTTGAAAATTTTACATGTCAATCCTTGAAATTGTGGTATAAATACCGCTCAGCAAGTAAGTGATTGTGCCTCCCCACCAAAGCAATCCAGAGAGCTCCTGGTGTTCTTTTGTCTAGCAGGACTTACAACTCTGCACGTGGTGACATAGCCAGGCTGACCTGCCACCTCCCAGCCTCAGCTCATAGGGGTAGCACCTTGTGGTTTCTCAAGTCTTACCAGAAAACATGACAAGAACAACAAAACTTTCAGTATCTAAAGGCTATCAAGGCTTACAAATGTGAACAGCCACCTGGGGTAGGGTTTAGGGTAAGGCTTACTGCTAAGAACACAATCGAAGGTGCAGAGGAAACTTGGGCATTGTGGAGGGCAGATGATTCTCTGCTAGATAAGAGGACAGAGACCCCCAAGTGGTGGTCACATTTACTGAATGCTTATTCTGCCAAGCATTTGTTATACTTTAATTCTTTAAGAATTACAACTCAGTGAAGAATAATGATTGCACCCATTTTCACAGCAGAGGCCTCTGAAGCTCAGAGAGCCATTTTCCCATAGAGTAAGCGGCTGAGCAGGATGGAAAACACGTCTGTCTCACTCTCATATTACATATTACTCCCCTTCTACATTGGCTCAGGGCAGAGACCATCCCTCCAGAAACATGGAGTGTCACAGAAGCTGACAAGGGGGCTTTCAGGACTCAGAAAGGGTCCTGGCTAAGAGGATCAATGGAACCATAAGCCAGATTCCACAGAGATCTGGAGCACAGATATAGTCCCAGCTGGACCATCCCTAAAACGTGTTCAAAGTGTGGGGTTTGCTCTTGCTTCAGTAACTAAGTGGAAAGAAAAAGAGGACTGTACTAGCCAAGAACTACGGTGGGAGAAAAATGGACCATCCTCTATTTTCTTGATCCTTAATTTTCAATCAAACCGATGTCCCTCCATGAGACTGTCTTTTGGGGAGGATTTGTAACTGGCATCAAATCAGATTGCCTCATCCTCTAAGCCCTAAAATTTTTATGTGTTACAGCTTGATCCCATGTTCCAACTTTCCCCAACCTGAGTCTCTCTTAGAGATGTTGCCTTCTCTTGAGAATCCAAATCCCCGGGGATGGGGTCCAGGCAACTATATTCTCACTAAGCTTCACAGGCGGTTTTAGAGCTCCCAACTCAAGAGTCCTGAGATGTAAAGCAAGTTAACATTTTGCAGTTGGATATCAATCAGTCATGGTGTCTTTTTGGTTTTTTTTCATGGTGTCTTCATTCATGGAGAAAATGAGGAGGTATGGCTTTTGGACGGGAGGCCATGAGAAGTAAACTGGCTATAGAGAAACCGATCACTATTTAAATTCTTCTCTAAGAATTTAAATTCTCATCACTATTTAAATTCTTCTCTAAGAGATTCAAAATCAACTGTATTGGAATATCCAAAAAATTCTATTAAAAGCAACGGTAACCTCGAGAGAGCAGAGTATAAGGATAGGGTTTGTTTGGTTGTTTGATGGCTTGCTTATTTGCACTTATAAACTCAGAACTTGACATAGGGAAGCAATTTTGCCTGGTGACTCACTACTGCCTGGTTGCCTACTGAAACAACCTGATTCTTAGCCATGTCTCTTTAATGATATAAAGCAGGAAAACAACTTCTCTTCCCAGATAATTTCTCTTTCTCTTCCTCTAACTCCATCTTTTCTTCCGTGAACTCTCCTTTCTTAATTCTTTTTTTCCTCTCTCTCTGTCTTCGTTCTCCGCATCACAACTTTCTTGGACAATCTATCTGTACTTGGCTTCTAGACACTTCCTTCTGTTTTGATTTTTCTTTCCTTTCAGACTTCAGGATGCCTTCTGTTCTAACATCATTCCTTTCCCTGCCACTCCCAGGCTCATGGTTTGGTACCCAAGCTGTTTTCTGTTCACTGGCAGCTAGCCTCAAATTCCATTCTGCCACAGGATTTGACTCTAAGTCAGGCAGTAAATGGGCTCTTTACAAATCTCGCTTAATTTAAAGAACTCTCTCCGTGAGCTGCATTTCTGGGGACATTTTTCAAGGGTGTTAGCAATGAGGCTATATGCACTTGCTTGTACAACAGCAGACTGGCTGCTGTTTCTGTCACTCTGAGAGACCAAAGCTAAGTCTCAAATTAACTAGCCGGACTGCTAGGAACCAAGAGAGTAAACTGCAGGAATCAAGAGAGTGATTTCACAGACTCATTTTTTTTTCTTCTAATTTGTATAGTTTTAGTAACTAGGGCATGAGGTACACAGGCCCAAGCGTCAGCGTGGTGGAGGCAGCAGGAGAATATTGAGCTGATCAGCTTGGGGGCAGGTTGGAGGTGGGAGAATAGAGAAGATCGGAAGTCATTATTATTCCATCATGCAACCTGGATGACTGGGAGAATAGCTTAGGGATTGTCTTTCATTGCTACATATGTGACAGTTCATGTTCTCTCCCTTTCTTATTGTGTCTGCTTGTGACTGTTGACCTTTGGTTCATAAGGTCATTTGTTAGTTAAGGGGCTCATTTTGATAGATAAACTCTCAACAGGTCTCTGAACAACTTTGACAATCTGTACAAAATAGCATTCGAGTGCCATGCTGTGTAATGCTAAGGAGGTGGCATCACCATGGCCAAGTCCATGGAGAAAACAATACTCAAGCGCCCGGAGAAGATGAGCCCACCTAAGTCATTTGGTTTCGAACGTAGTTTCCGTTGTGATTAAGACCTCCCACCACCCCCAGGAAACAAGGAACCAAGGCAGAATATGTCCCATTCCATTCTCCTGTCCCTCCTCAGATGCTAATGAGGAGTGACATGACCAACGCAAAAGCAGCAGAGGCACATGGAGAAACAAGAGGGCATGGTAAGATGAGATTAAGGGAAAAAAAAGGAAAAACACAACATTAATAACAGCGGGACTGTGATGCAGACCAGCCTCTCTGTATAATACAATGGTAAGCTCCATTAAAAAAATAATAATTGGGGCGCCTGGGTGGCTCAGTGGGGTAAGCATCCGACTTCGGCTCAGGTCATGATCTCACGGTCCGTCGGTTTGAGCCCCGCATGGGGCTCTGTGCTGACAGCTGGAGCCTGCCTCGGATTCTGTGTCTCTCCCTCTGCCTGCCCCTCCCCCCACTCACACTCTGTCTCTGTCTCTGTCTCTCTCTCTCAAAAATAAATAAAAACATTAAAAATAGTAATAATTCATGAAAAAGAGACCTCTCCCCTGGTATTATGGGTACAGCCTAGTCTTTCAGTGCAGAACAGTATCCACTCACCATAGGTAACCATTTAACTTTAAATTGAAATTTTAATTTACTTTATTAAATTAATAAATAAATAATAAAATAATAAATAAATTAGTTCTTGAATCTCAAGTGCTAGCAGCCCCATTGGATCAGTGATGCCTGCCACATGGGATGGGACAGACACAGAACATCTCTTTCATCACAGCAAGTCCTATGGCGCTCAGTGCTCTGGTGTATTCCGGTCTGATGGCGGGCTCTGTCGTACAGCTCAGTGGGCAGCTATCTCTTGCCAAAAAAGCTGTGTGGGGAGGAAAAAGCACAGAGGGGAGCAGCCTCGTAGCAAGGCTCCAGCAAAAGCACTGAGACCTTGCTGCAGACACAGCCAGGGAGGAGGCAGAGAGGGGAACATCTCCTTCCCAAGTCGATAGCTCCTCTCCCTCTGCCTGAGGGTCCAACTGGGAGCAGTGAGTTGAGGACCGATTCCTCATATAAATTGAGTGAGAAGGGAGGTTTATCCCAGCACTCAAGGCCTCGGAAGCCGGTAGCTCCAACATGATTAAATAATTGAACTGTCTCACCTTGCCCAGTCAAGCTAGATTCCAATGAGGGTAATTAATCTTCATCGTGCCTGTTATTCCCTGCCCTGTGCATACTTTTGCTGCTGTTCAAAGTCAAGTTTCCCAACCTGACTGTTTCTTCCAAGAGAAGAAAGGAGAGGAGGAAGCAAAATAGAAAGACTTCCTTATAGAAGGACATTAATAGGAAGCTATTTTCAGATCTGATCTTCATGTGTCCCCCCCCCAAAAAAATGGGGTAATTAACACTGCAATTGTATACAACTTTAAATGCAAATTTCAGAGAAACAAGAATATTGGGGGCTTATAGTTGATCTTGGAAGCTGAATTTTAGAACTTTCCTTTGAGAAGCTATCGGCGGTTATAATCTCACAAGCCCAGAAATGACACAAAGACTGAGATAAGGACATTTCAGGTGTCCAGCCTTGCCTCAGCCCCCAAAAAGATCAGAGAGAGAATAAGTGCTCAAAAGCAAAACCAAGGCAGGGGGAGGGCCCCATCATCACACATGTGTTTAAATTCATTCATTCACTCAACAAATTTATTGAGGGCCTTCTACACCATGTACTATCCTAAGAAGTTGGGATACATTGGTCAACAAACACACAATGCCTGCACGGGCGGAACTCACATTCCTAAAGCTGATGGTTGCGTTTCTTTTTAACCCACCCACACCTTCTCGATACAAGTGCATTTTCAAGATGTAAAACTTGAGCATCCATTCATTTTGTATCACTCTCCATAAAATGATGGTTTGACTCTTGTGAAAGTGTTTGTATGGGTGCATAAAAGTAACTATAATCCCCAGGACTCTCCCAGAATCATGCCCATTGTGAGCCTGATTTCAGAGAGCAAGAAGGGAGGGGGCTTTCCAGCCAGCTCTATACACATCACCCAGGCCTCCCAAAATGACCAACATTACCTAGGTACGGCCAGCTGCCAATCTGTCTCTTCCTGGAGGGAAGTAGACAGGAGAGTAGCTGCTTGGCAGCAAGGCAAGAACAGTGAGAAGAGATCAGAGAGCCAAACAAAAAGTGGGAAAAAAGAAAAATAATCTCCCCGCACTATCCACCACCCCTAAGTGTGTATTAATGGACCGATAAAGTATGCCCTGGAGAGTCTTAACACTACAATATTAAACTCTGTGCACCAAGACAAGCAAAGATGGCACAGTATAACAAAGAGAGTTTGGGTTCTGTGTTGTTGGTTTTCTGGTTCTCGCTAATGTTCTGGTTTTTAGTTGTGCTCACTTGGATGTATTTTCTTTTAAAGGGCTGTCGGCCGCGGAGAGCATTTTCCAACAAAGTGCAATGCTGCCCCCTAGTGATAGGATTATGGAAGAGCACCTGCAGAAATCAAGCTTCTTTCCAAGCTTCTCTTCCTTACACTTCGGCCTGGATTTCACTTTGCTCTCTTTTCATCCTCGAAAGTGCAAATATTTCATCCTTAAAGATTCTCTTCACAGAGACATTTTATGACTCAGCCTAGTTCACGCCACTAATCAACATAGCATTTTATTCTAAAATATGAACTGTGTGCTGATTATAAAATAAGCGTCGGTAGTGAGCGGATTTCTCCCCCTTTTGCTTATAAATTAAGCAATCTCCCCAGAGAAAGCTCAGAAATCAGGCCTATTGCATATAACCTTTAGAATCCTGATTGGAATTCTCACTGGAAAGACATTTACTGAGAACTCAAGCTCCAGGAAATCAATGCCTGGGTCTGACAGACATTCAACTCCCAGACAAATGTATTTGATTTCACATCATCCTTCAATCTTTGCACCGGGAATAAACCTGAGACCAAAAGCTCTGAAAATAATGCAGGTGATACACTGCACTATCAGAAGCCCCTTCCTGTGTTGCACAAAAACACAACTGCTATCTTAGAGAAAATTATATCATATGAAAACACACGAGGAAGGACTGAGAGAACTCATCAGGCCATGATTAGCTAAGGCCAAGTGCCTGATCTCATTTTCTTCAAGCCATCAGCCCAACCACCTGCATCAGAATAACCTGGGAGTTTGTTTAAAATGCAAATCTGGGGGCCCGATCCAGGTCCTTCATATCTGAAACTCCAAGTACAGGACCTAGCAGTCTGCATTTTACCACGTGCCTTGGGTAATCCTGTGCACACTAAATTTTGAGAATCATTGAGTCAAATTTAATTTTAAAAAATTTCAATTTGCACGTAGAAGATTTTCCTACTCAGGCATTCTCAAACATCGTGAGGCTACAGAACCACAAAAAAATTTCGATTTACCAATTAACACATTTCCTTGATTTTCTACAAAATTAAAGGATAGCATTAGGCAGCGCAAGGCCCTCTCCAACCAGTAAACAGTGATAATGGCCAACCAAAATCATAAATACCACTTGGCCATTGCTGGCGATTACTTCTAATTGGACTTGTTACCCCAAAGCCATTTTTTTTTCAAAAAGCTCTGTCAGTCGGTAGCATGGAATGATGCACTAAACAGAAACATTCACTAAACCAGAAGATTTGATGGTCTTGAGAGCACAGAGCTCTCTGCACTCATAGAGAAGGATCTGACAGAAGTGAGCAAAAAATAAAAAACAAAACCAATAATCCAAGGCACTTCCCTATTTTTTTTACCCCTTCTGAACCGCACGGCTGTTCCTGGTCTTGCCTCCTGCTTCCCCCCCTCCCTTTTCCCTAAGCCATTCTTCTCTGCCTCTCTCTGTCATCATTTTAGGGCTACTTGTCATCAGGTCTGTCCCAGCCGTGGTGACAATGAAGGGTTTTCTGGTCTTGCCAAGCCCGGGCTAAGGTGCCAGAGCAGATGGTCTCCACACAGGCTGAAGCGACTGAGCGGGTGCCAGCACCAACAGGTTGTATTTCATTGTTTCCCATTATTGCTTGACCAAGCCACCAGAGGACACAGCAAGGCTTGGAAAAGGGTTGTTTTTGCCTCAAGGAATCAGCAGGAAGCTTAAAGAGGGTCTACCAGCTCTGCTGACCAGCCACTCAGCTATCACTGGGTCACCTGCAGAAAGAGCCAAAGGAGGCAGATCTCCGTTTCGCAGCCCATCCATGGGGAAGACCGTGACTCAGCTGTATCAGGCTGGGCTCTCCAGAGAAACCAGTCACGAAAAGAAATTTCCCTCACGCCCACACCCCAGGAAGAGCAGACTGACGTGGGAATCCAGAAATGCCGCAAGGTCAAGCTGATAACCAAGAGCAACGTCTCTAGAGGATGATCTAAAATCTTGAATGACATCAAGAGAAGCACCTTTTGGGTTATTCTGAAGAGGGATACCGGGACCATGTCAGGTCTGTTTGTTCTGGGAGAGATCGGATATTACAGAGCATCCTTTAACTTAATATAGAATTTCAATACATCTGGGAAAGTGGGCTCTAAGTCACCAGTGCCCACTGACAGCAAAGAGAAGCCCAGGACCAGAATTTACCACAGAGGTTGGCTCTCGGCATTTATGTCTGGCTGCAAAGAGAAGCAAATTGCAAACTTAATGAGAAAACAGTTTGGGAGACAAGGGTTCTTTTAGTGAATTACAATAAATATATATGAATGTAAGTGCTCTCCCACAGGTAGGATTTGAGTTTTCCTAAATCAGCTAATATCTTAGTCAATGCTCCTCCATTTGCATCTGGCCCATGTCACACCTGAAAATCCATACCACTTTATAGCTCTCTGCAATAGCTCTATGTGGGTAACTTGCATTTAAAACTAGTTATCCTTGCCACTTGACCTTTAAAAGGAGATTAGAAAGTAAATTTTTCATCCTACAAAACTACTATACTTTCATACACATGAAATAAATCACAGGGTACAGTTGAACAGAAATTCAGTTAACGCTTTTGCCATTTTCAAGCCCATATGGGACCGAAAACAATTGTTTCAAGAAAAGAGAGGGAAAGGGGAATCCAAAAATGTGTTGGTTATTGCTTATTTATAAAAACTGATTTCCTAGGCCGCTTTTGCCCTTTGTTCCTGTGATAGGCAGAATAAAGTTCCCCCTAAAATGTCCACATCCTTACCCCTGGAATCTGTGAATATGTTATCGTCCATGGTAAAAGGGACTTTTGGAGATGTGATTAAGTCAAGGACCTCGAGATAGGAAGATTATCCTAGATTATCTGGTGGGTTCGTTAGAATCACAGGGGTCCCTCTAAGAGGGAGGCGGGAGAGTCACTCAGAGGAGAGGCCCTGGTGGAAGCAGAAGCAAGAGTGAAGAGACCGCTGGCCTCCATCCAAGGCACTGAGGAAGCCTCCAGCAGCTGGAAAGACAGGGAAGCAGCTTCTCCTCTCAAGCCTCCAGGGAACGCACCTTGATTTTAAGTCTATGAGACCCATTTTGGACCTCAGACCTCCAACACTCTACGATAATAAATTTGTGGGTTTTTCAAGCCACTAAGGTTGTGATAATTTACTACAGCAGCAATAAGACACCAGTACAGTCACCAAGTCCCTCCTGGGAGGAATTATGTCTACCATTTTCCATGTCTCAAAGACTGACAATACACCAGATGGGGGCAAACACTCCAAGTTGATGATTTGCCCGGGCATAATTAAAATCTGACCCATACTTTATAGCGATGGGTGCCAATTACCAGCAAAACAAAAACAAAAGCAAAAACAAGTAATGTTGGACATTGTATTTTTTTATAGAAAAATTATTAAGGATTCATCACCGAGCGCACTGAAATGATGGAAAATGCTCACATAAACTGACTTGGCAGCCATTTTAACTGTTTCATCATTTCCTCTGATCTTTGGATTCCTCTCAAATGGGAGGAGGTAGGTGCCTCCCAGTCATGGAGGACCGTGGGGGAAATAAGCATGAGGGGGAGCCATCACAGAGCACAGACCTCCCCACACAGAGGGAAGTCCATGTCCAGGCCCTCACGGAGACGGGACCCTAGGGGCCTGACACTGCAGGAAACCCTGCCTTTGAACCGGACTCGTAAATAGCAACTCTTTCCAGGCTAGCTCAGGAAGAGCACAGGGGGGTGCGATGCCCCAGTGTGAAGAGATATCAGACATCTTTCTCTTTTACTGTCAAGATCCTGGGCGGGCCCCTGATAACGCAAGCACTTACTCTGATATTTGAAAGGGGGAAGCTTTGCAAATGGTTTGTAAAGAATGTTTCGGTCTTCCCCAAGCCTCACGGAAAGACTACACTTCTGGAAGCTTCGGCTTTCCGTAAAAGTTGCACTTCCCAAAGAGTTTCGGTTTTGTTTTTCCATTCAAGTTTGTTTTCTTGTTTTTTAGATTAATGATATCTTGGGAGCTGGCCAGGAGGAGGAAGGGTGTTTGGAAGGGAGAGAAGGTGGAAAATGAAGAGGCAGCAAGGGACTCACTCGGGCAGTCAGACAAACAAATCATCTGTCTTCTGGGCTCAGGTCGGGAAGGAGGGAAAAGCCCTGCATCCTGTGCAGCAGCCCAGAGCGGGCCCAGTGTGGCAGACGCTCTCTGGCTCCGCATGAGAGAGAGGGAGACAACCCTCAGTTCTCTCTGAGCAATAAATACAGAAGATGAGGCTGTGTCCATCTCATTAGGAATAATAGAGAGAGATTGCTTCCAATCATCCCTAATGGGTTGCCAGCTTTCTGACGATGGGTTCAGCAGTTTGTCCATTCTGAACCAAATGTAAAAATAATAATCATCCCGAGTGAGCCTTTGATCTGTCCTACCACCTTTCACCTGAGGCTCCCGAGGCCTGCCTCTGCCACACCCACTTTTGACCAAGGCATTAATCCACCTCTTACAAGGTCTCTCAGGAAAATTCCACAGAAAACCCTGGCCATTCACCCTTTCCTGTCCTGGTCCCCCTAAACCTAAAACAAAACAAAACAACAACAACAACAAAAATCCCCTACCTTGGTTATAATCCGGGCTACACCAGAGACTGGCCTTTTAAAACATTCGGCCTCTGACCTCCTTATATTAAATTAATGTCATGATTAAGAAGTCATGGCTGCCAAGAAAATCTCTCCGTTTTTCTTTCCAGCCCTCTGACTATCACGGGAAGAGAGTGCAGCCCTGTCTAACCCCGGTAGGGAGGCGACAAGAAACCCGGACAGGACCTCCTCCAGAGGCACAGGCTGGCTGTGCCTGGAGGTCACAAGGAGGAAGGAGCCACAGAAGAAGATATTTGGGTATTGGCATCCCGGAGGATGGTTCTGATGGCCTGGTGGTTAACATTCTGAACTGGTGACCAGGACCTCCGTGGAAGGCCTGGCTGATTCTATCCACGAAATTTCCAGCAAATACCTGCAATGCTTCTGTGTTCTTTTTTTCCCTCTCCTGAGAGAAAATAATGCCAAACCCCACTACCACCTCTCCTCAGAGCACTTGAGAAAAAGCCCTCCCTAATTCAAAGCCCGGTAACCATGTTATTAATATTTCCTCCACAATTGCTGCATTCTTTCCAAGTTTTGAGATGTTTTACTGGCACCCGCTTCACCTCATCACAATGGCAGACCACAGGCTAAGGGCAGAGAGAGAGAGTGTTCTGGTCAAGGACAGACACATAGTGAACCAGCAACTCCAGAGCGGATCTCTCCTCTCGAAGCTTGCACGTGAACTTATCCGCTTAGAAAGAAAAGGGCATGCTGGGAAAGCAGGAAGGTCCACTGGTACAACAATCCCTGCTGCCCCCACACAGCCCCCCGCCCAGTTCTCCTGTCCTCATGTGGGTGTCCCCCAGATACAATAAACTAC
This sequence comes from Panthera leo, assembly GCF_018350215.1. Classification (NCBI taxonomy): domain Eukaryota; kingdom Metazoa; phylum Chordata; class Mammalia; order Carnivora; family Felidae; genus Panthera; species Panthera leo. The sequence continues at coordinate 87,101,233 of NC_056682.1, read as the reverse complement.
CAAGAAAGAGCTCATTTTACTCTGTGCCGGGAGCTACGATGAGTGCCACACAAACATTACCACATTCTCAGGAAGTTTCTCAGTCCCCTCTGTAAAAACCACCCATGCAATTATTCCGTTGCATCCTCCATGGCTCATAATACAGGGTTTCTTTTTTTTAATGTTTATTTATTTTTGAGAGAGACAGACAGAATGTGAGCAAGGGAGAAGCAGAGAGAGAGGGAGACACAGCATCCAAAGCAGGCTCCAGGCTCTGAGCTGTCAGCACAGAACCCGACATGGGGCTGGAACTCACAAACTGTGAGATCACGACCTGAGCAGAAGTCGGATGCTTAACCAACTGAGCCACCCAGACAATCCTATACAGCTTTCTTTATATACTTCTTCACTTATTTGTCTCTCTCTCTCCCTGGAAGTTCCTAGAAGGCAAAGACTAGGACTGTTTCATTCTGGCACCTAGCACAGTGATCAGCACACAATAATCAATATCTGTTGAGTTCATTGATTATAATCCTTATAACAACCATGGAAGCCAGGTACGATTATCCCTATCTTACAGGTAAGAAGCTGGAGTCCCAGAGTGCTGTCGTGACTTTCCCAAGGTCACAGGGCTAAATAACCCTGGAGGCATGCATGCAACCCCACGCTTCTTGGACCACAACTCCCAACCCTGGACCCATCTTCATCAACACAGTACCTCCCTTCTCCTTCCATCAGCCAAGCCCACCCCTCCCACTTTATTAAAAGAAGTCAAGGGCCACCGGCACCTTGAAGTTTTATTTATTATTTCTCCACAATCGCTGAACCTTTCCAGTGGTCTCTCATATTTACCTACGTGATAGCTTACATGTGGGCTATTTGTCTATCTCAATGATATAATGGTCAGAAGAGGAAGAAAACTGGAGGGAGGGAGATCGGAAAGAGAAAATGGAGGTAAATGGATTTCCGAACAGAGGAAGGTATTTGTGCCATGCGGCCTTGAGAGGCCTTGAGAGGGATATAGGGAGCTGAGGAGGGGAGGCAGCCAGAGCCAAAGAGTGCCTCCTGCCTGTCGGGGGAGGGAGCCAGGACATGTAGAGACGCACATTCACGCTCAGAGGCTCGTGAAGCTTGGTTCCGCTGCATTCCAGCAAATAGTTGCCATGGGTGCCCTGCAGAGATGGAGCCCTGGGTACTGGGCAGGGGCACGAGGAGATGTTCCTGGCTTAAGGGGAGATTTTCCCCTAAACGACACCAGACCACAACCCCTGACTAAGGTTCCCCACACTTTTGCTATTGGGAGCATCCCAGTCCCTCAGGACTTCACATCTACGACCAGCCTGGGGCCGAGGTGGGCAAAGACAGGCTATAAAGTCAAGAGGACAGAAACTGGGTCCATTCTTAGCACACATGAAATTTGCAGGGAAGGGTGTTGCTCTGTACCTGCTATGCTACCTGTTTTCCTGTGAAAACAGGACTGCCTGACTGTCCGCACTTCAGCACGGGACTTCTAACATGTTCAGACACAGACAAAATGAGCTCTTCCCCCTCCCTGGCTCTTGCATCTCAAGAGAGCATAATTGCTTTTTCAGATCCCTTTACTCCACCCCCTTGGAGGTGCATAGGTACCTCAAGAGCAAACAGAGAAAGCAGGGCTTAAGATGCAAAGTGGAAAACAGCTCTCTGGCTAGTCAACACTGTCGTTACAGTGTAGCAAGATTTCAAATGCATCTGCACACACTTTTGAGTCCAATCACGACATGGAGGAACCCAGAATCATTTATGGGTTGAACGCCCCCATTGCTGCCTTTAATGGAGGTGAACTCATCTCTTAGCCCACATTATGCAGGACAAAAGGGATAGATATAAAGAATCACCTATTTATCAGTTCTTTATTCTATTACAGGTAGGAACAGAAACTGACACCCACAAGGACCCTTTTCAGCAAGGGATTATATATCACACCACAGAAATACATGAAAGACAAATTATCCCTGAGATCATCGTGCCTCCATTGACCTGTTCAAGGTTTAAAGGAAGCTACAATTAGATGCCATGGTCACAGATCTGCTGGCAGCTTAGAGCGCCAGCATTTACTTTAATCCTGCAGAAATGAACCGGCATGAATTTTGTGGGCATGTACTTCGTCTCAGTTTGAATTCTATGGGTCTGATTCAGATTTGTGGTAGTTTAGTAATTTGCTTTTGTTAACAAGATCTTTCCCAGCTTCTGCAGTGTTTACAATATGAGATCTAATTTGAGCTTAAAATGCTCATGAAAATTAACTGCATTACTTTTAAAAATGCAATTGGGGAGAGATGGAGAGGGAAAAGGATGTCACATGCCACAAACTTACCACGTTTGCACATTTGCTGGAGAGTTCTCCCAGCTGCTGGCGACCGACGCTCACAGGTTCTGCTGCTCCAGCCCTTGGGTCTGACCTGACTCTCCGATGTGGGGACGAACTGAGAAATCTGTTGTACTGCCTTTTGTATTAAGAGAAATTGGAAATCTATTTGGGATGGGAGCACTTAAAAAGCATACGAGACCCCTGATGCAAAGCTTATGGAGCACAGTGGAAATGGCTGCTACGTGCATAATTGTGACACCTCTTCTCTAGAATAGTAGCTTTCAGGGGCACCTGGGTGTCTCAGGCAGTTGAGCTTCCGACTTCAGCTCAGGTCATGATCTCACGGTCTGTGGGTTCGAGCCCCGCGTCGGGCTCTGTGCTAACAGCTAAGAGCCTGGAGCCTGCTTCAGAGTCTGTATCTCCCTCTCTCTGCCCCTCCCCTGCTCATGCTCTGTCTCTCTCTGTCTCAAAACTAAATAAACATTAAAAAATAAATAAATTTAGAATAGTAGCTTTCACTTACTGAGTGTTTTCCATGGGCCAGGCACAGTTGTGAGCACTTCACTTTCACCGCCCCCTACCAACTTGATAAGGAGATTGTATAGCACAGGCAGACAAGTAACCTTCCCAAGCCACAGGGCACCTCAACGGCAGATCCCGAATTCAAATCCTGTCCACTGGCCCCCAACCCTTCACCCATCACTCTGCTATGCAGTTTCTTGCTCTAAACCTCTTTTTAAGAAATATATACGTACTAGAAGAGATCCATGAGATTATAACAGCCACAGCCCCTGAATGTAAACAACAGTTAAAATACCTTTCATTTATGAGCTGAAGAAAAGCCAGTCAGTTAAATTTAAGCCTACAATGCAAAAAAAAAAAAAAAAAAAAAAAAAAAAAAAAAAAAATCAGTCCAAAGAGACTCAAAACTATAGGTGTGGACTTTTAAAAAAAAAAAATGCAGGGGGTTTTTCAGAGCATGGGGATTTAGTGTGTTGCTTCCTGGGAAAGGTCAACTGCCTGTCTCCACAGAGTCTAGATCCTTCCAGCCAGAGGCCCAATTTCTCCACTACACCAAGACTGGACCCAAGTCCACCTCAGAGACAGATGAAGAGTAACGATGATTTATAAAACCGGAATCCCAAAGTGTTAATTCCGAACAAAAATTAGCCCTGCTATGTGAACCATGGTGGAAACTTATCTACCTAAATCTTCCCTTAGGCTGCCCTGCAGACGAAGTCAGCCCATAATCAGAAGGGGGTTGGTGAACAGGAAATCAGAATATATGCTCTTAGGGGCGCCTGGGTGGCTGGGTCGGTTAAGCGGCCGACTTCGGCTCAGGTCACGATCTCGCGGTCCGTGAGTTTGGGCCCCGCATCGGGCTCTGTGCTGACAGCTCAGAGCCTGGAGCCTGCTTCGGATTCTGTGTCTCCCTCTCTCTCTGCCCCTCCCCTGTTCATGCTCTGTCTCTGTCTCAAAAATAAATAAATGTTAAAAAAAATTAAAAAAATAAGAATATATGCTCTTAGATGCACGTTTAATAGCATCTCATGATGGTGGCTTATCAAGGAATCTAGGTCCACAACAGGGACGGATGGCCTTGTGAATCAGACCGGATTTCAACTGGCCGAGTCTTCCTTAGACAAGATTTTGAGGAGGGGCGATTTCTGTGACCCACTTTGCTCTCTCTAACTGTGACTGAATGATCCCTCTTCTCACCGGCAAATTCTGTCAGGTCATAACCAAATCCTGGCTTTCCTGGAAATCAGTCTGTCTTTTTTAAGTGGTGTTCATATATCTGTGCTCTGATCTCATAGGGGATGAATTTTAAGGGGGCCCCAGGTTAGGTTCTCTGGGAAGCTAACTTTGAGATAGAACATATGTTAAGGGGTGCCCTTGGGATCATACCACCTGCAGAAGGGCAGCCTGGGTGAGCAGAGGGAGACACTGAGCAACCAGGCAATGCCAGGGGAGACCTCAGCCAACCCCTCAGGGAGCGCGGGGGCTGGGACGACCCTGCAGAGTTGTGCGCAGTCGGGGTGAGGTGGTTGAACCTTTGTACTCACTCCTAGGCCCCTCCATCAGTGGCTGTGAGCCACCCTGGGAAAGGGCTGGGGTGGCTCTCTTCCACTGATGCAACCTCCAGGACGAACTAGAAGCGAGAGCCCTCCCATCAGCAGCACCTACAAAGTGGGGAGCAAGACCTTCAGTCCCCAAGAGGGGTCTGCCAACACATTGTAGCATCCCGCACAAAGGAAACTCTTAAATCCCTGGAGAAAGCCTCACTTAATCCCAACCATACTGAAAACCAAAGAAACCCTGAAGCAGTGGTGGGGTGGGACGGGCGAATCAGGTCTCAAGTCCACCCTGCCTACAACAGGTCAGAAGGATTGGCATGCCTCCCTCCAGCCAGGGCTGCCCTGTGGCTTCTAGCTAATTCCAGGGTTAGCCTCTCCTAGTCTGCCTCTACTCTGCAGCCATTCTGATCTTCTCCTTCCTCGTGAGGGCCAGGCTCTCGCTCACTGCACGCTGTGCTGGGGCCTTTCACTGGAGCACTCTGCCCTTCTCTTCCCTCACCTGATTCCTGTTCTTCCACAGGTCCTGGCTCAGACGCAAGCCCCTCCCCCAGAGGGGTGACTTCCTCCTGCTGGCCCATCTCAGAGCTTCCCTCACGTCTCCATCCTGGGTAATTCTTCTCTTCATTTCTACAGCACCCACTGAACACTCTATAAAGGAAGGGACCGTGCGTGTCGGTTTCACTCTAGTTTCACCAGTGCTTGGCACAGACATGGGAACTAATAGGCACTCAATAAACACTGAATGAGTGAGTGAGTGAATGAATGAATGAGTAAAGGTGTAAATGAATGGATTCTTAGCACTTCAAGGCAGCCCAGAATAGACCTCCAGCCCCGAAATGGCTCTAAAGATGGTCCCACTCCCAGAGACGCCTGGGTGGCTCAGTCGGTGAAGCATCCGACTCGATTTCTGTTAGGGTCATGATCTCTCAGTTTGTGGGTTCAAGCCCTGCATCAGGCTCCACGCTGACAGCGTGGAGATCGCTTGGGATTCTCTCTCTCCCCCTCTCTCTCTGCCCCTCCCCTGCTTGCTCTCTCTCTCTCTCTCTCTCTCTCAAGAATAAATAAATTTTTAAAAATGATCCCACTTCCAGAGTCAACTCCCCAAAACCTGGGTTCAGCACCCCAGCAAAATTATCTGGTAGCACCTTACTCCTGCCACAGCACTGAATGTGTTGCCTTGCAATTGCCTGTCCGCTGGTCTTTTGTGTGTGTGTCCCCACCACATTGTAACCTTCATAAATGCACGGCCATTTTTACCTTATTCACTGTCTGATCCCCAGCACCTAGCACAGGGCCTGGCATATAACAGTTATGCAATAAATATTTCTTGAATGAATGAAAAAGAGAGAGAGCAAACGTTTATTCAAGGATAATTCAGTGAAATATTTTCAAATTTACATTGGCATTAAAGTGAAATATGGTGGTGCTTAACTGGCTTCCAATAAAGCTATAAACAAAAGAGCATGGATTTGGGGGCCCTTCTCTGAGGCATACGGAGGCCCCGTGAATCCTGCTGCTGTGGCAGGAGACTCCTCCCTTCCACGTGAAGTGTTGCAAGCTGAATGACAAATTTGGTCTATTTCAGTCATGATTAGAATCATAGCCACACTGTACCAAGGCTTCGCTGAGAGTCCAGCAAGAGGCTGAGCATGACATACAGGCAGTATTATCTCACTAAATGCCCCAAAATCACAGTGGTGCAAGAATTATTATCCCCATTTTTCAGACGGTGAAGTCAAGGCCTACAGAGATGCAGTCACCTAACTGGTTAGAGGTAGAACAAGAACAGAAAACCAGGTGTGCCTGGCTCCAAAGCCTGTTCCTATCCTAAGCACCACGGTAAACTCCCTCTTCCACATAATACAGTGTCTCCAAGTAAGTGAATTAAGTAGGACATTAAATAGCACAAAAATAATCCTGGTATCGGTACTATTTGAAACTTTTTAAGTATCTTCCCGCCATCCCAATATCTACCACATTATACCCACAAGAAAGGCAGGGCATAGCTAATTATAACATCTCAAGGGTTGGACAAAGCAACTCTTTGGAAATCTGGACTGTGGACTGGTCACCAATTCCATCCCGAATGATGCCTCTTTCCCATGTCTATTCATCCAAGTCCCACAGGCGATGGGCTTTGCTTTTTCCATACGTACCCAGGGCAACCTGTTCACAATAAAAGTGTGCATTTAAAATGCATATCCGGCCAAGCTGTGAGGCAGAAGAGAGAGAAGAGGAGGGGTTGGCCTTGCTCCCTACACAGCACTGCTTGGAACAATGACCTGGGTCAGGGTTATGTTTTCATTTTGCCGTGCCACACCTCAGGGGGAATGGCAGGTTGGTGGAGGAGACCTAAAAATTAATGGATTAACACATTTTTCTTATTTTTTATTTATATGTTTCCATGGTAACAGAACCATCAACCAACAAATGTGTCCTTCTCGCCTGCAAATAAATAGTTCTCAAGGTGGAAAATGATAATAACACGTTCATCCACTTTGATAAGTAACATACCTAAGGAGCTTCCAATAAAATCCATACTTTTTTCCCATTTCTATCCTTCTTCAAAGACTTGCCCAAGAATTAAAGTTTTGGATAAAGGAAAAGTAAAGCTGTCCTTCGGATAAAGGAAAAGTAGGCAAGCTTTCAGTGTAATGAAAACATAGGTTACAAATCTAGAAGGATTTCAGTTGGCCTTTTTCCTGAACCAAAGACAATCCTAGGAATATTTTTCCTCATCCTAAATTTCCCAGTGCCTTGTTTCTAAACTATCCTTAAACATATCTACACTGATTGGGTCAATTCTGTAAAGCTGGTAAGCTCTGCAGGTCCCTGGCCAGGCACTAAAACTAGCCCTTATACTCATCCTGGAAACCCTTCTTCCTGTCCCCTCCCTGGAAGGCACTGAGTGCCGCCTCCACTCTACGTGCTTGGGTTCCCCTCTGGAAACAAGGCTTCTCATTTCCCCAGTGCTCCTGGAAGCCACGGAGTAGCAACAGAATCGCCCTGTGCTTTCCAAGCCCTGTGCTTTCATGCACAGAGAGGGCAAGGAGCTCTTCTCATGCAGATCTGACCTCAGCATCTTTGAAACAGGGAGGGGTCAATTTATCCAGGACTTATTTTAATATAATCTGTGCAACTCTCCATTTTTCTTCCCTATCACTAAGTTCTTTTAGCATGGTGATGTTACACAGGAGTATGCATGGAGCCAGATTCCTGACCACCCTTCCCTTGCATTGTCCTGGACTGAGCCTGACCAGTGACAACCCTGAAGAGAACTCCTGCTCCTTTTAAATAACAGTACTGCCACAGGGCACCGGGGTGGCTTAGTTGGCTAAGCATCCAACTTCAGCTCAGGCCATGATCTCACGCTTTGTGAGTTCATGCCCCACATTGAGCTCTGCACTGACGGTGTGGAGCCTGCTTGAGATTTTCTCTGTCTCTCCCCGGCTTGTGAGCACTCTCTCTCTCTCAAAATAATAACATAAAATAATAATTTTTATGTACTTACACGCTCTCTTTTCTTCTGTCCTTTCTAATTAAAAAGGAAGGAAGAAGGAAGGGAGGCAGGGAGGAAGGGAGAGGATCTAAACATGTAATGCAGAGCCAGGCACCCGAGATGGAAAAACACTTCATCCTCGAATCTTCCTGAAGGCAGTGAGACCAGCAGCCCTCTCAACGTGCACTTCACCTGAGTGGGTTGTGGAGGGATGTTTAGGCTTGAAGTTCTCCAGCTGCTTCACCTGGGCTGCTCTGCAGATGTGATGGGGGCGAGGACAGTGGATTTCCTGTGCATCCAAAGGACGCTCCTTCGGGGAAGGTCTGCCTGCAGGTAAGACAGCTCGGGCACCAGCAGCTGCGGCTACCGCTACCAGAAATCCTGTTTCCAAATCCCACTGTCACCTCGGGAACCTAAGAGTAAAGTATTCAAGAACCCCCAGTGCCAGAGGATGATTCCGCAGATATGGGGAAGAGCTGAGCACGGTAGTTTCTAAAACGTCCACAGGTGCCTCTGCTGGGCAGCCAGACTTGGCACCTGTGGGTCTCGGGCGTGACCCCGAACGGAAGGCACGTTTGAGAGGATCTTCCCTTCCCATCGCACCTTCCAGATTCTCCAAGTTGACATTAGAGATGAGCAAAAGCAGTGAGGTAACAAAACAGGATGTACTCTCTTTAATTTCCTCTTCCTGCCGCAACAAAGCACAACAAACTTAGTGGCTTGGAACAACAAACACTTATTATCTTATTGTTCAGGAGGTCAGAAGTCCAAAATGGGTCGTATGGGACCAAAGCCGAGGTGTTGGCAGACCTGTGTCCCTTCCAGAGGCTCAAAGGGAGAATCTGTTCCCTTGCCTTCTTCAGCTTCTAGAGGCTGGCTGTGTGCCTTGGCAGGTGTTCCCCAGCCAGCAACCACAACACCAATCTCTGCTTCTCTGATTCTGACTCTCCTGCCTTTCTCTTTTACTTAAAAGGACCCTTGTGATTACATTGGGCCCACCAGGATAGCCCAGGATAATCTCCCCCATCTGATAATCCTTAATTTAATCACGTTTGCCATCGAAAGCAACAGGCCCACTGGTTCTGGGGATTAAACGTGGACACGTGGGGGAGGGAGATGGTGGGATTATTCTGTTTATCACACTTTTCATCTGGGAACACTGGGGTAGTCCAATTAAAGTGGAGAGTGGGTGTCTGCCAGAGGGTTCTCTCATTATCAAAGTCTCGGAAACATCCTCAGCCTTAGTAGTGTCTGTTCATTCTGCTTGCTACTTATTTCCACTCCTGTGTTTCCCGCTTAATGATTCTCTCCCATTTCATCTCTCCTTGTCTTTGGAGTGATTCCACATAGGACACAATGCTCATTCCAAAATGAGACGAGGGTACCGCACTTGGCATGCACAAAAGAAAAGTAATTTTAGAGCGTACGTTTACAAACTTCGTGCAAAACAAGCTTAAGAGATTCTACAGCCAAATACTGTCAATCAGCATTCCTGGCACACTGCTCATTAAATGCTATGCAAGTCAAGCAGGTCTTTATCGTTGTTGAAATAGCAAATCTGCACATTTTGTGTGATTTGAAATATTTGTAATAGAACTGCTACTAAATATATAAGCATGGCACTGGTCCTCACATCCCAATTCCTTTTCGATGGTGAGGGAGAGCATCATACCCAGCAGTATAGCTCTGGGGAGTTTTGCCCATGATAATAGAGTATTTTGGAGGGCAAAGAGGGAGAAGGAGGGGGAAGCAATTATAAAACCGAGGGAGACAGGATATGGGGCTCTATTTGCTAAGGGAAAAGCAGCTGGAAACACACCATGGTTGTTAGAGAAAATAAGAAAGTATTTCTTGGAAATTAAATTCAGGGAGGATGAAATTGAAAGCAAGAGGAAATGAAAATTCTCTTTGATTTAAGGAAGGCACATTTAAGAAAAAGTACAATGATGGTAAACATTTTCAGATACATCCATGTATTTCTTGTTTGTGAGTGGCCAGTTCTCCTCCAGTCATTTTTCCATTACAGTGTTCATCTTTTTTATTGATTTGTAAGCACTCTTTGTGTATTAGGTCTATTAACCTTTTCTCTGAAATATGTATTGCAAGTAGATTTCCTATTTGTCAATCTTGTTTGCGATAGTAATTTTTTTCTATGCAGAAGTTTTAAATTTGTAATCAGTCAGATTTATCATTTTTTCCTTCATGCTTTGTGAATTTATTTTTAAGCTCAGAAAGGCCTCTCTACGCCAAGATCATTAAAATTTCCACCTGCTGAAAATCAAAAAAATGCAAGTAAAAGGTGATTAAGTTTTTACCTATCAGATTCATTCATTTCCTCAACATATGTTTGTCAAATGTCCGTTATGTGACAAACATTGTACTAAGAGCTGGAGATCCAGAAATAAAGAAAACGGGGGGCAAGGCGGGGGGGGGGGGGGGAAGTTCTTTCCTTGTGACATTTACATTCATTTGGGTCCAGAAAAGCAACAAGCAGGATAAATAAATAAACTACATAATATACTAGAGAAGTGCTATGAAATAAAATAAAGCTGGAAAAGGGGATAAGGGATGCCGGAAGGTGGGACAGGAAGAATTTTTTTTTAATATAATTTATTGTCAAGTTGGCTAACATACAGTGTGTAAAGTGTGCTCTTGGTTTTGGGGGTAGATTCCCATGATTCATCGCTTACATACAACACCCAGAGCTCATCCCAGCAAGTGCCCTCCTCGATGCCCATCACCCATTTTCCCGTCTCCCTGCCACCCCCCATCAACCCTATTTATTTAAGAGCCTCTTATGGTTTGCCTGCCTCTCTGTTTGTAACTATTTTTTCCCCAACCCTTCCCCCACAGTTTTCTGTTAAGTTTCTCAAGTTTCACATATGAGTAAAAACATATGATATCTGTCCTTTCCTGACAGACTTATTTCACTCAGCATAATACCCTCCAGTTCTATCCCCGTTGTTGCAAATGGCAGGATTTCATTCTTTCTCGTTGCCAAGTAGTATTACATTGTATATATAAACCACATCTTCATCCATTCAACTGTTGATGGACATTTGGGCTCTTTCCATAATTTGGCTATTGTTGAAAGTGCTGCTATAAACATTGGGGTACGTGTGCCTCTATGAGTCAGCACTCCTGTATCCTTTGGATAAATTCCTGGTAGTGCTATTGCTGGGTCTTAGGGTAGTTCTATTTTTAATTTTTTGAAGAATCTCCAAACTGTTTTCCAGAACGGCTGCACCAGTTTGCATTCCCACCAACAATGCAAGAGGGTTCCCTTGACTCCACATCCTCCCCAGCAACTGTCGTTTGAGACAGGAGTCATTTTAAATAGGATCATCATCTGGGGCACCTGGGCGGTTCATTCGGTTAAACGTCTGACTCTTGGTTTCCGCTCAAGTCATTATCTCACAGTCTGAATTAAAGCCCTGCATCAGGCTCTGGACTGACAGTGCAAAGCCTGCTTGGAATTCTCTGTCTCCCTCTCTCTCTCTGCCCCTCCTCTGCTTACTCTCTCTCTCTCTCTCTCTCTCTCTCTCATAATAAATAAACCTTTTAAAAATTACACAGTGTCATCAGGGAAGGTCTGCTAGTGACCCAGGCAGAGCTGTGAGCCAGTGTGAAGTCCTCAAGCAGGAGCTTCGTGATGTCCTCCAGGAACAGCAAGGAAACCCATGTGACCAGAGGAAGAGGAAATCGGGGTTAACAGTGGAAATAGGTGGGAGGAGGGTAATAGGACCACAAATTCAGAATTCTAAATTATCTTACAAATTATCCAAAGCACTCTGGCTTCCGTGTTGAGACTAGACTCCCCCGGAAACAGACGATGTGTTAACGGGCAATTCCAATAATCCAGGTGAGGGATGACAGTGACTCTGGCCATGTGGTAGCAAGGGACTGGATGCAACTGATATCTGAAAGACTAGTCAAAACGGCACCAAGGCTTTGGCCTGAGCAACTGGAAGGATGGAGTAGCAATTAACAGTGAAGGAAAGGCCACCAGTGAAACAAATTAGGAGATGGGGAGAAATTAAGGGATTTAGTTTCAAGATACCAACTAAGAATCTAAATGGAGACGTCAAATAGTTCCACAGGCCTCTTCCATCTGAAGACGTATACTTGGAACCCATCAGCATATACATGGAATTTAAGGCCATGTGACTGAATGAGACCGCCAAGGGACTGGCAAAGGTTAAGAATATGACAACACATGGACGCCTGGGTGGCTCAGTCGGTTAAGCGTCCGACTTGAGCTCAGGTCATGGTCTCACGGTCCATGAGTTCCAGCCCCGTGTCGGGCTCTGTGCTGGGAGCCTGCAGCCTGCTTTGGATTCTGTGTCTCCTTCTCTCTCTGCCCTCCCCCACTTGTTTTCACTCTCTCTTTTTCTCTCTCAAAAACAAATAAACATTAAAAAAAAAAGAATATCGACAACACCAAATATTGACAGGTGCCTAAGAAAAGGCACATTCTCATATGCCCTAAACCAGGATAAACTCTGTGAGTGACAAGATTTAACCAAGATGTACCAAGATTTAAACATGTATACCTCTGACTCAGCAATTCCATTTCTAGGAATTTGTTTTAAGGAAGGAACCAGGCAGGTGAGTAAAAATAAGGATGCTCATGTTATTAATTGCTATTTTAAAAGCTAGAAACAACCTAGGTGTCCTACAGAAGGGAATTAGTTTTTATGGCACACACACAATTAGTACTCTATGGCCATTTAAATTTACAGTATGAAGATGTGTATTCACATGTGCTACGGTATCCATAGTTTACTAAAGACTTTAGGAAATATAGTATAATAGAGATGTGCATGGGTTTGCTTTTTTCCTTCTTTATAGTCTAGGCTACACCCTAGGAGACAATTGTTCTAATCAGGAATCCACACCCTGGCATGGTCAGCTAGCCTTTTATCAGAAAGGCCACTCCAGAGGCCATTACTAAAAGCCCTCCTGTAATCCACATCTTCAATCAACAAGAAACCTTTAGCTAATTAGCATAGTGAATTTCAGAAATGGGTTTTCATAGGGGAAATTAATGGATTGTTAATGAGCATAATGGATATTAGAAATGGGCAATCAATGGTGAAATTTGTGGAATTCAAGAAATGTGAGTTGGCTAAAATGTTTCAGAGACACCCCTCCCCTTGCATGAGGAGAGTAAAAAAAAAAAAAAAAATCTAGAGAAGCCTGAGGGCTGTATTTTCAGCAATGTTCCCTGAGCCTGGATCCTTAAACAGTCCTGCACCCATGCACTAGTTTAAAGATTTCTGGTTGCCTTTTGCTGACACTAAGGATAAGAGAAAGTTGTCTAGAGGTTTCAAGTGAACCTTTCCATGAAGTTATGCTTGGAACCCCTATGAGGAGAAATTACAGAATTTCAGTGAATTTCTGGAATAGGGTAGATGTACTGTGTCATTTTGCTCTTGCCTGCTAATGATTGTTTATTCGCTGAAGGTCTGCATATGCGGGAGAGCTAGCTGAGATTTACTCTCATGGATAACCTGAGAGCAAGATCTTGAGGAACAGCCAACACTCACCCATCTCACTTTTCACAGGGCTACTCTTTTTCACCCAGAGCTGTGCATGTCCCCCCAGAGGGATGACCCAGGAAGGGATGTGAGACAAACACCATCTTCCCCAGGTAGCACAGGACTGGGATCGGAAAGACTGACACTGGGTTGCAAATTAAGCAAAAACACAAAGCTCAAATTATCTTGTAAAAACTGAAGTCAAAATAGAACATACAAAGCAGAGGAGATGGGTGAGAAATATCCAGGGAAGCCCATCAACTTAGAGTCAACTGGGAATTGACGCTTCACCCCCACTCCTGCCTACACTACACCCCTACGTCTTTCAATAGTAGCATTTACGGCCTGACGTACCTACAAAATGTGTTCTGCTTGCTTTTCCCTCTCTCAGGATCTATCGTCATGTCCTACTGACCAAATGCATCTGGATAGGCATTGAGCTCCTCGTGTTCAGCCCATACAGCTCTCCTCTCCTCCCCCACAGACAGTCAGCGGTATTTATGGATTTATTTCCTATCATCTGTTTTAAGTGGCAAGATGTTATTCTTGGTTGTTGAAATTACTAACATTTTCCATTGATTCCCGCTTCTGCCTTTCTTCCTTCCTCTCTCTCTCTCTCTTCCTTTCACTTCATAAAGTAATCCCTGATTTATTTCCCCAGGCACCCTCTTTCCTTCCCTCGCTCTTACTTTCTCCTCCCCTCCTCCATCTCTGTCTGCTTACTCCTCTTCTCAAGCAGTCCCAGGGGCCCAAGGAAAATAATAGTAAGTTAAGAAGCATCCTGGTGAGGAGATGCCCCAAGAGAATTTCATGGAGTGATTAGTACACCTCAACATTACAGAAAGAGTGAGGTTTATAAACCCACACTCTAAAACATGCCGTCAAAGAAGACTGGAAAAAATAATAATCAAATGATAAAAGTTTTCCGAAAGCTTTTTCCCTGGCTTTATAAAGGCAAAATAGAAACAGAGACAGGAGAGAAGTCTAAACCCATGAATGCAAGCCTTACGTGCTCTTTTTTTTTTTTAATGCTCTTTGATTTTAAACTCGCCAATCCCTGTCTGGATGAACATATGTTACCGCACAATTATTCCCCTTTGAAAATCTCCACTGTCCTACAAACCAGCAGGAAAAGGGAATTTTCTGGCAGGAGGTGGGCAACAAGACATGAGATGCCTGACCCTTTTAACTGCTTTAAGTGGCTGGCTATTTCCTTTCCTTGTATCTTTCTTCCCCTACCCCACCCCCCTGCCGCTATGACTGTTGTTTCTGCTTTGCAAGGACATGTCATTTTACTTACCACTCTCTCTCCCCCTTCTTAATTGGCCTGCAGTAAAAATACAAATTGCACCACTGTACTTTATTATTAGCCATTTGATGGGCCAAAAATGCCTCATAAGTACTGCCTAGAGGATATTAATCAGACCTGCTGACTCTTCTAAGCACCCACTTTTATATCTTGACCCCCAGATGAGGCCAGTGGATGGTAATCATGCCCCCTCCCCTGGGAGCATTTAGCTAGTCCCTGCCTCTCCATTAGCAAAGACACAACCAAAAGGTGTGGCGTCCGTCCTGCGGGAGGCGAGTACACCGCCAAGATCTCCCCTTCTGTCCATTAGCTTTAATGCCTGTTGTACTTTATGGACATGAAAAGTCTGTCTCACTTTTTCCCTCTCTCTAGGTAATAGAGCATGGAATGAATGTCTGAGTCCTAAAATGGCAGCTAAGCTTTGTAATCTTCTTTAAAGTCTCATGGCTTGGCAGAGACAGCCTCCTTTCTTAGAAGTAAAATCCAGGAAAATTGTGGTCCCAAAGAGGCTGATACAAAAGTGCAGTTCCAGCTAGATGAACATAAGGAGCTGGCTTGGGGGGAGGTGTTGTCTGCATGGATCTTCCCACCCTGAACATACAGTTGCACGCTTATTAAAGATCCCAGTGACGTTATTAATGATGATGTGGGTTTATTGTGAGATTGCAGTTTTGCAGAGCTTGATTCTTTGTGTGAATCTCACCACCAACCTTCTTGTATCAGATATCTTGGAATTCAGATCACTGTGTGGACTCTGACACGCCAAAAAGGAGGAAACATGTGCCTCTATGACAGAAACGGTGTAGCAAAAACACATCCTCATGTATTATTGAGCTTATCGGTATATGCCCACAGCTCAGGGTGGAATACAGTGGAACTTCAATTTCATATTTAACTTACAGTAATGCCTCATTTATAACTTTGTCTAAGCTGTTTTCTTTACCTTTGCTCATTTCTTCAATATCTCTATTTCCTGTACAAACTTTCATGAGTTCCAAGGTTTTGTGGCCATAATGATATTTTTAAGAGAGCATTTCTGATCCAACGGGAGATTTCAGTGCATTCCAGCAATAATTGTCAGGTAGTTAGAGGAAAACACCCAACATATTCTTGCCTCCTGATGTTATTGTGGTTTCTGTTGTTATCGCAGAAGCGCACACATCACTTATATACGTCTAACTCCTCTGCATCCTTGACTCTTCTGTGGGCAATCTCTTCTATCACAGATCAGTCAGTGGTAAGTTGAGCATACTGGAGGTTTCGTGCTCCGTTCCTTACTGGAAAATCACTTCTCGTGCAATGAGCCCATAGAGAAAAGGTCTGGGAACAGGAGTCAGGAAACACCAACATTCAAAGCCACAAAGGGAATGAAAAGGATCAGTGAGCAAGAGTAAAAGCAAAGCTGGAGAAATAAGGAAATGGCATCACAGAAGCCAAGGAAAGAACCAAGGAGGACAGGGTTCCATGAGCAAGACATGACAGAGGACCAGGAAAAGAATAAGGAATAGGTCCTCACTAAAACTAAGAGAAACACCACAGAAAAAAAAATGAGGGTAATGATGAAGGTCATGTGTCAAACAGTTTAGTCGGTAAATCACTTGAGGGCAAACCCCATGACTATTATTTCCCTTATAACTATCCTAACACCTAGTGGTGTTCGATAGATGGTGGATAGATAGATAGATAGATAGATAATAGATAGATAGGTAGATAGATAATAGCTACTATATATAACGAACATTAAGTAGTCTCCAAGTACACTTTCATATATTTTTCTGCCTGAAACACAGGAAATTGCAATCAAAATGTGGCTTACACAAAGAGTAGCCACTGTACATAGGAGCCTTGGCAAAATGTTAAGTTGGTGATATTTGCCCAGGAGACAACATGGAACAGAGAAAAGTTGAGTGGACGGCAAGTTAAGGGACTAAAATTTGCATTCTGACCCTGCAATGGCTCACCTCTGACCTTGAGCTAACCGTCTACCATAGTACAATTAGGGGAGTGAACTCTGGTGCTTTTTCCAACTACAAATGTTGAGGACAGCATCCTTTCTGCTCTCCCACCTCAAGTTTTATCCTGTACCCATTCAGGCAAAGAATTTTTCCTGGGTGCTAAGTCTTCCTGGACCCCTTACTCTGTCTTCCGATTGCACCTAATCTTCACACATAAGCCTCTCCTTCCAGAAATGCCCACCTGCTCCAAACTCCTTTTCCTGCAGAGCAGCTGGTCTCAGCTAAATGTTACGAGGAAAGTGAAAGTCTATTTGATTGACTCTCTTCTCACTCAGGAAATTAGGTTAGTGTTCAGCCTGCCTCCCATTTGGTGGAAATGTACTCTCTACCCTCTATCCTTACCTTTGGGGACCACATCAGCAGAGCTCCTGTGCCTTCTGGCCAATGAGAAGTCCTAATAGGAAATCGGACGAAGGTAGAAAGAAGAGCTATCTACCTTCAGGGTAGGTCAGGGTACTATCTCTCTGGCTGCTTCTCTAAAAGGTTTCCTGGAGATGCCTGATAACTGAAGGTCACACTTAAGGAAACCCTTCTTTTTTATTTTATTTTATTTTATTCTGTTTTATTTTATTTTATTTTATTTTTTAATTTTATTTGAGAGAGAGGGGGAGAGTGTGCGTGACCCTGGGATCATGAACTGAGGCAAAATGAAGAGTCAGACACTCGACAGACTGAGCCACCCAGGCGCCCCAAAACTGTGTCCTCTTACAGGGTTTGGTAACTGGTGGGTAACCTCTCCTCCCTCACCTCCTTTCAGTCCCAGGGGTGGTAAGAGCTCAATTCTTGTAACTCTAGTTTCCTAACCTATCCTTTCTGGTTTCCACAAACCTATCTCTTTGCTAATAAACCTCCTTAGATTTTTTTTTTCTTGAATTACCCTAATTTGAGTGTTTCATCTGTTTCCCGTTAAGACCCTGATATGTATAGACTGGTATGGCTGGGTTTGGAGGAGCAGGGAGGGGGAAGGAATGTTTTAAAACCGGCTTGTTTAGGTAAATTAATCTCTAGTTAGTAAAAGTGGCGCAAAGTTTTGTGTTGGTTTTTTAAGATCAAAGTTCATTCTTGGTCTCTGGCCTATTCGTGGACCAGCCTGGTACCCTTCACCCTCCTACAACCTCTGAAAGATTGTGAGCCTTGGTCTATACCAATCCAAACCTCGATCAAATTTCACTTACTAGAATTAAAAACACATCTAAAGTCTAACATGAACTCGGAATAATTTACCCAAATTATATGATTCCCCCCAAATACACGCCCTGAAGATATCATATGTATTGTTCACTCAGCCCATTTTGAATTACTGATTTTAAAGCGCCCTCAAAGAGTAGCCGTCTGTTCACCCTTCCCAGGAAGCTTCTGTTACAATGTAAGCACCTCTAAGTAGGCACCATCCGACAAGGTTACTGAACCTCCGTGAATTCCCAAAAGAGGAATGGCCAGACTGAGCAAGGGAAGGGCACACAGCCAGTGGATATCACCAAGCTTGGACTACATTCTAAGTCCAACAGCACTGGCCTTCGAGGAAGTTACATTCCCTTGCTTGACATGTCATTTTATATTGTGTGTTGCAGGGGATTTTTTTTCTTGACCTGATTTTATAATCACTTTGCTTAGCAAGCACCATATTTGGAAGTTTGGAGGTTTCTATGCCACAGCAGCTCCTGAAAATAGAGATGTTCTTATTCAGATACAGCAAATGTCTAATTCTTGCCTCTAAATAGCCGAGGTTAATTGTCTCTCTTAATATCCTACAGCAGCATATTCTGCAGCCTAATTCAATGCTACACTAGAAAAAAAAAATTCCCTTTGTGTGAAATTGGACCCCAACGTCAAACCAGGGATGGAGGGGAGGTAATGTGGTAGAGTTTACCTGTTCCCCAAATAAATGTTATCTTGGTTAACAATCTCTGGAGAAAACATTAAGTACATCTCACTCTTCATGAAGCCAATCCAACATGGATGTATCATCAAGCAAAAGCTGGCTCTGTAAAGCATATACAGAGAATCTTGTATCTGCGTATATAAATCACATCTCTTCCGCGTGACAAGTCGTGTCCAGGCAAAGCTTATTACAAATTCAGTTTAAAATCTCGAGAAGGAATAGGAGAAAAATAACAACAGGTTTATGGAGTTATACTCAGGAAATGACTTGAACTCATCCCAATTTTAAAGTTCCATTCTATACAGCAAGCAGCTAAAACCCCATTTTCTGGGGGAACTGCCCTTACAGGGAAGGTGTGGCAAAGCCATCTGCTGCTTTATAGTGATGGTTTTCAGCCTTGTTTTTCTGGTCCAGCTATGAAATTGCACTAATCACAGAAACAGACTGTTTGGCCAGGAAGCAGTGTATGCCAGATACAAGTGAATTTAAGCCCACATGTATTGAGGCTGCAAGCTTAGTTTGCAATTTATGTGCAAGTGGCTTTGTATTTATTGATCTGGACCGAGTGCAGGTCCTATAGGGGAAATATGACAGATTTCATCTGTCTGACAGCCAAGTCTAATTGTATTTTCAGTCTGAAATGACCAAAGACAAAAGTGCACATGTCGAGAGTCCTCACTCTGGTGCCATATGGAGTATTAGATTCAAGGCTCTGGTCACTGTAAGTGTTCATTTTAATAACTATACACAGAGTGCATCCTGAACAGCTAAGGCAAGAGAGGTGAGAGTTTTTAATTCAAATCTGAATTAATAGACCATCTGATTCTGCCTGAATGTGGGTGGGCCATTTTAAAGAGTGCCTTTTATAGACATGATTGGGAGGAATTTAAAAGATGTGTCATATATTATTGATTCATCTGGACCATGAAACTTCCGAGCCAAAAGTCAAACACTTCCCACAATAGTTGTCACTAAAATTATAACCAATACTTCTAGGAAGGTCTGGTATCTTAAAAACCAGAAGCTTCTTCTATAACCTTACACTTTCTAGTTGGGAAGACCAAATTGTGCCTGTAAGATTAGTGATCCATGATTTCTCTGAACATATCTCCCTCTGCTCAGTTGCGCTCGCTCTCTCTGTCCCTGTCTCTCTTTCCCTGTCTGTCTCTCTCCCTCTCTCTCTCTCTCACTCACACACACACACACAAACACAGGTTGATCATTGATGAATATCAAACAGACACATCATTAAAAGCCTTTATATAACTAAAGAGATAGTCAACAAGGAAACGTACTCAAAAAAACAAAACAAAACAAAACAAAAAACAAACAAACAAACAAAAATGCTACCTAATACCCAGCCATCCAGAGGCTGGGTTTCAACAAAGCATCAATCAGGATTCTGAATTCTGAATTCTGATTGGCCAGTCTTTTACAAGGACTATTTGACACTGTAGATCTTTCCTGCTTCTTGGCTTCAATGATACCACATAACGCAAACTCTCTCTCTCTCTCTCTCTCTCTCTCTCTCTCTCTCTCTCTGCTCTGTCTTTTGCCTTCAGGAGCAGCTACCCTTCCCCTAGCTGTGCACATGATGTGAAAGACCATTACTGGCTGATGGATTATGGGCAAGCTTAACTTCTCTAATTCTATATTTATCATCTATAAAAATGGTGCTAACATGATGTCATAATAGAGGGACAAAATGGAGGGGTGTTATGAGGGTTAAACTAGTTAACATATATTTTAAAAATAAAAGGTCCTCTAATGCCTGGTCAAGTAGGTGCTCAGTAAATGCTAACCAACCCTCCCTCTTGCCTGCTGTCCTTAGACTATTTCAGAGAAGTCTCTTATATTCATTGCTTCAGCTCATATCTCAGTGTCATCTTCCAGAAGCACATTTTCAACCTCAACTCTTCATCTACTATCCATCCTATTAACCTAATTATATTACCTGTTCCTCTATTATCATTCCATGTTTCCCCAAATCCCAGGGCTTGATTTTTCTATGCGTTAAGGTCAACATCCATAAAAATAGGCTTACCATTAATTCCAGCCCAACCACTCCTTCCTGTTCTCGTGCAACCTGTTGTCCATTCTAGCTCCCTTTCATCTTCTTTTTTGGTTGAATTGAATCACTATCCTTTCACCATCCAGCCTCAAAACCCTGAAGATCTTTACTGATGGAGCTGCTTCTCTGCCTTTCACAACCAGGTGGGCTTTAGATCCTGCCATGCTTCACAACCTTTCAAATTCATCTCTTCTCCTCAGTTCCCAGGGTCACCCACCCCTAGCCACATCTCAGGATTGCCACACTCACCCAGCTATCCTTTTACCTCTAGGTTGCCCCGAGGGTACTCTAAGTGGAAGTACTTTTGACCTACAAGTCTGGGCCTTACCTACTACATTAGTTTCCTATTGCTGTAGAACAAATTAGCACAAACTTAGTAGCTTCAAACGACACAAATATATAGAAAGGTCAGAAGTCTGATATGGTCTCATGGGGCTAAAATGAAGGCTTCAGCAAAACTGCACCCCTTTTAGAGGTTCTAGAAGATAATCTGTTTCCTTGCCTTTTCCAGCTTCTAGAAGTTCTTGGCTTGCAGCTTCCTTCCTCCATCTTCAAAACCAGCAGTGTAGCATCTTCCAATCTCTTTCTCTCTTTCTTTCTCTCTCTCTCTCTCTCTCTCTCTCTCTCTCTCTCTCCCTCTCTCCCCATCTCTCCCTCTCTCTCTTTCTACCTTTCTCTCCCTTATTCTGATACTCCTGACTCCCTCTTTCACTTACAAGGACCCTTATGATCACACTGGGTCCACCCAGACAATTCAAGATAATCTCCCCATCTCAAGATTCATAACCCTAATTACTTCCATAAAGTCCCTTTGCCATGCAAAGGGACTTATTCACAGGTATTAAGAGATGGATAGCTCTGGGAGCAATTATTTTACCTACTACTCCTACCTTACCAGTCTTATTTCATAGAATTATCCCCTACTTTCCTATGGGTCCCAGCTCCACTGATACTCTTATTATTCCTTGAATAAGCTATAGTTATCTCTGCCACATGACCTTTGCACATATAGATCCCTCTGCCTTCACTTCATTTGCTATTAACCATCCTTCAAGCTAGGCCAAGTGCTCCTGTTAAATACCCTCAGTATCATATACTTTTATTTCTTAGAATATATCACAGTTTTAGTTACACCCATATGTTTGTGATTAGTTGATTAATGTCTGTGCCTCCTACTAGACTATAAGCTCCATGAAGACAGAGACCATATTTGATTTTGCTTAATATTGTCCCAGGGCCTAGAACAGAAATCACATGATAAGCATTTGATGAATATTTGTTGAATGACTAAACCAGGCCAGTGTGTGATGACTCTCTCTCATGACAAATATCTGTAGGAATTAACACATACACACACACCTGAGTCAATAAATAAATAAATAAATAAATAATATATCCTAGAAACTGCAATGAGCTATAATCTGCCTTCTCCCATCTAATCCCATAACAAACTTCTGAGGTGGCTACAATCATAATCCTCTTTTAGAGATGAGGTACTGAAGAGAAAAAAGGTTAAAGAACTTGCCCAAGAACACATAACTAGCAGGTAATTGAATTGGATTCTACCCCAAGTTGGGTTTGCTTCCAAAGACCACACTAATGTCCTGGGATTTTTTTTTTATAAAAGTTTATTTTTACTTATTTTGAGAGAAAGAGAGCACAAGCGGGGGGTAGGGAGGGGCAGAGAAAGAGGGAGAGAGCGAATTCAAAGAAGGCTCCACACTGTCAGTGCAAAGCCCAACGTAGGGCTCGCTCTCACAACCATGAGATCGTGACCTGAGCCAAAATCAGAAGTCGAATGCTTAACTGACTGAGCCACCCAGGCACCTCTCCTAGGGTTATTGTTATATGAGCACCTGAGTGGCTGGAACTATGGAACAAATCCAGTTGAAGCACCTAGATGAGATTACTCCAGTGCACACACTCATGAGTCTACATGGATACACACAACTGGGCAATTTGGAGGGCATTCACAGAAGCCTAAGGTATGACAGATCCCTGCTGGGATCCCCACAAAAAGAGAAGAGAAGTTGGAAAAGGCAGAGATGCTGCTGGATTCCATCTGCTCAATAAGAAAACAGCTCTTGCAGGCGCTCCTGGGTGGCTCAGGTGGTTAAGCCACCGACTTCAGCTCAGGTCATGATCTCACAGTTTGTGGGTTCGAGCCCTGCATCGTGTCTGTGCTGACAGCTCAGAGCCTGGAGCCTGCTTCAGATTCTGGGTCTCCCTCTCTCTGCCCCTCCCCAACTTGTGTGCTCTCTCTCTCTCTCTCTCTCTCTCTAATAAAAACATTTTTAAAAATTAAAAACAAAGAAAAAGAAAATAGTTCTTGGGGGCTAGTCCTTCCCCTCCCAACTCTCACCCCTGCAAGCCTACAACCAAGGTAAAGAAGAGTCACAAGTCCTATCAGGTTATTAGGTAACTCTCTCAACTAGGAAGGTTAAGTGTCCCATCTAGGCCAAAGTGATGTGACAACAAAATAGGCAGCAGCAACAGGCACCAAAGAGTTTGCAGGGTCCACAGGAAATCTCTGGAAACTTAGCCGAGCTCAGCATGGTAGGTGGAAGAAGACAGAGGCAGTTCTAAAGTAACTACGTGCCACTCGGGCCAAATAACCAGATCAAGGGGGATGTCAGCCAGCCAAGACTTCAGGAGAGATGACCCAGCTTCTAGATGCAGACAGAAGAAGCAGTACTTTAGACTGCAGTGGAAGGAACCCAGGACACCTTTAAAACTCCTTTCAGGATTTTTCCTTTAAAGCCAAACCTCTGAGGGAAGGACATTCAGGAGGATTTTCAGAACTGGAGTACCTGCCTCCCCTCCCAGAAACAACCCCACTTATCAGCCAGGAAAGGAGAATGTGGGGGAATGAATGCAACTTTATCTCACGACAGGCTCTGAAAACCCTTCAGTATAGAGAAATAGAGAGTCTATTCAACTTCCCTACCCAAATACCCACCAAGTGGGTACTTATGTTTAATTTGGACACAGCCATAGGGGAAGTTTGAGAGTCCTGCTTACTGTTTCTTTATGTTCTTTACTAATTTGATATCACCCTATAGAAGTTTATCCTGTGTGACACAGAAGTGATAGAAACATCTGCTAATAGGAATTCATCCAGAAGAGAGAGAAAAAAATAACATCATGGAAGAGATCAAACTGAGACGGAAGTTTGGAAGATGGGTACAAAATTAGAGATGAAAAGCAATAACATTCTAGACTGGAAGAGTCTGGGTCCACATAGAAAATATCAGCTCAAAGGAGTCCTGCTGATGAGGTTGGCAAGGTATGTCCTTGAGCCAGACCGGGAATTTGGGTATTTTCCCATAGTTTGAGTATAGTTAACTACTGTAGATCGTTGAGCAGGAAATTGCCTGGAAGTTTGACTCTTAGCACAAAGGGAACTTCAACCTCTAACAAAGAAGCAACAATTACAAATTTATAAAATATATTTACATAGTAAGGAAGAAATTGTTTTTTTCACCATACATATCAATATCATTAATTAGCATTAATGTATAAAACTGCTTGTAACTTACATTTTACTTCATTGAATTTTTACAGGTAGCCAAAGTAGTCAAAACACGCACGGTGGACTCAAGTATGACTTTAACAGTTTTAAATTAAAGCACAGAAACTCAAGAATAATTCATGAGTGTGTTAGCTTTTCTTTCAGAGCTATTGGCTGGTTTTAGCCATAACATATCAATTTTCAAAGAAATGAATAGCACCTAGGACACTCCCTTGTGTCTGGGATTACTGCCAACTCAATTGAAACAAATTCTAAATTCTGCCTCTAGTGCTTCTGTTCCCTGGTTTTTCAAAGATGCAGTTTGGAGTTTTGCAGTGTTAGACATCCAATTTATGTGGTTGTGAGGAGCTGCTAAGCAGTTTATCTTCTATCCATTTTAACGATCAAAACCGAATTCCAATGGAACCCTTATACTGGCTGTTGACAAGGTGAAAATTGACCAAATTTATAGCCAGCTTTATTAGATGGGGTTGTAACAAACTACTCTGCATAAAGCCCTGCAAGTGGAGTCAGGCTTTGGGGGCAAAAAAAAAAAAAAAAAAAAAAAAATTATAAAACACAGAACCTGAAATCAGCTTGGCCAGGCAGAAGTTTCCTCCAAAAGGTTCAAAGCATCAGAGTCAACAAGTTAGTAAGCCCTGTCCTCAAACAGACTCAAGATTCTAAGCCATAGCAAAGGAGAATTGCGTGAATTCAATGCTAATTTGCTTTATTATTTCCTGCAATGGCAGTACAACAAACAACTGACTTTTTTGTTTTTTAGTCTTTAAAAGCAGCGAGGTTGGTGGTGGTTGTTGCCATGAACATCCAATGAATGATTCATTCTCGCTCAAGTGGAACCCGTGGGAAATGTTGCCAATAACTTGGTTTATTTCTTATCTTCAGTTCTCAGCAGACAACATATTCGTCTATATTTTTACAAGAGTCATAAATTTTTCAGTTAGTGTACAAATAATAGCACTACGTGATTCCATTTGGTCTCAGTCCTCAGGGCTTCAGGAGAGGAAAAGGAAAACCCCATCGCCTTGATCAACAGTGTGGACCGTGCTTTCTTTTTTTTTTTTTTTTTTAATTTTTTTTTTAACGTTTATTTATTTTTGAGACAGAGAGAGACAGAGCATGAACGGGGGAGGGTCAGAGAGAGGGAGACACAGAATCCGAAACAGGACCCAGGCTCCGAGCTGTCAGCACAGAGCCCGACGCGGGGCTCGAACCCACGGACCGCGAGATCATGACCTGAGCCGAAGTCGGCCGCCCAACCGACTGAGCCACCCAGGCGCCCCTGGACCGTGCTTTCTACAGCCTGCTGGGAAGCCCTGGAAGAGGGTAGAGGAAGGGCCGTGTGCACAGTTGTAAAGCCTTAGGTACATTAGCAAAGCAGCAGGTGGCATTTAGCCAGATGACTCCAACTGACTTTCCCAAATCAAGGCTATTGCAGGGAACCGAGAGACTTAGCCAATGTTTATCTGAAGGTCTCTAAAAGGAGGTTCAACACTCTGTGTGTGTGTGTGTGTGTGTGTGTGTGTGAATCTCCCTCGCTCTTGCAACCTTGCACAAATTACTTCTCTTATATGTGAAAATGAGGAAATACCCTGCAGGGATATTTTGAGGTTAAATTAAAATACTACATGAAAAATTCGTAACGCTACTTACAGTAGATCCTCAACCAATGTCATCTCTCAACCTCCTTTAAATTTCCCCATGAAAAGAATCTCATGAAAAGGTGGCCCTTCACACTCCCCTTACCACCACTTCAGGAATTACAGTCACACTTAATAGGAGCTCAACCCTGATTTTCAATGCAGTCCCTAGGTCAGGTCATACCAGCAGTCCACAAAGAGATGTATCTGAACATCAGCCTTCACTTTATTGGGATCTAGTGTAAATCTACCTAAGTGATCAGACCCTCTACTATAGGGTCTCCCGAAGAATAAAAACGGTGCCCTGTTATTCTGTGACCGTGCAACAGAGCTAGCCACGAAGTAATAAGATTTGATCAAGAGCTTTGCAAAGCTCTCTTCTGCTGGCACGTATCGGTCATGAGGCACTCACGGTGGCATTATTCTTCAGCCCCCAGCAGTCTCTTTTCCAGAAACTACCTCTCCTACAAAAGCCCCTTCTCTGCCCCCACAGCCTGCCTCACCATGACCTTTTATCTGACCTGCAAAGAGACCAGCACTTGCTAATGTCACAAGGGGATAAAGTCGCCTGCTTTTTCCTCCCCTTTCTGCAGCCATGCTAAACCCACAGCCCCAGACACCTCTCTGCTCTCCAATCAACCTTTCCCAGCCTTGCATGTATTTGCAGCATTTTTTTTCCTTCTCGGGAGAAGAAAAGCATTCACTCTGAGGCACGTTTCCGAAGCAATAAACAGCTCACTTCTTTGTGGAAAAATAGGCAATTTTCAGGTAACCTTTGGAAGCATCTAAATAACCCACACATATTTATGGCTGAGTGACTCTTTGGATTGAAGAAACTTTAAGTTTGTGTTTGCAAAGATTTCCATTAACATCTTTGAGCAACCTCTCATCTCATTTTAAAACAAATGGCTCACTCCACAGAAGAGAATCTGGTTGGTTTTTTCTCTCTCTCCTCCCCCAGCTTGGCTTCCTAAGCAGAGATCTGATGCACGCACGTACGAGCTCAAGTAGCGAATCTTCACCCAGAGGTCTCGGGGTCCTGGGAGTGAAGACAAAAACCTCCGTGGTGTCCAGGGTCAGCCTTTTTGTCTCATTTTAAATGAACCTCCATCTCACCTCACCCCCATTTCTTCCTTCTCACAAGAAATGATTCCCCAAGGAAAGAGAAAGGGCTCTCATTTTCCTACCACCCCCCCTCCCCACACACACTGCTGCAGAAACACACTGTTTTTAAAGGGTTTGTTCTCAGGAGAAAATGCCATAAGCTATATTTATCTCTAACTAATCCATTTCTCTCTACTCCAAGATTAAGGAATTAATGACTGCTACAGCTGCTGTCCTTAGCACATTAATTACTGTAAATTGGCTGCAGCCTCAAAAAAAAAAAAAATTCCACTCAACGACAACCAGTGAGAGGGCAAGGTTCTATGCAAAGCATTAGGTACCTAACCTAAATAATAAATCAGGGTAGCATCGAGACCAAGAAGATATATACAAGCTTGGGCACTGGGTTTCCACCCACAGGCTGTAAGCGGAGAAAACTGGTAGAGGCGGGTGAGTGAGGAAAAAAGTATGTTGTCTATATGCCTAACTTTCCTTGACACCCAGGACATCAAATATTAAGGAAAACCACTTTCGTATTCATAAAAGCGTGCATTGTCGCAAGTCCTCTTAGGTCATTTTTCAGTGAATTGGCTGTTTTCACATTTGCTAAAATCCTTGCAGACAGGACAGTGAAAATAGATGTTTAGGAAGACTCGTCCGCCCTGGTTTCCTGGGGTCCCACACTCCAGGTACGCCAAGTCGCTGTCGCAAGGCCCACACTTTTCCCTCCTCAAAATCCTTTCAAATTCCATTTTCTCTGCGTGTGTGATACATCTTCTTCCCCTTTCTTACCCCTTCCCCATTCACAAAGTTTCACTAATTCTTAGCCCCAACGCAATGCCCCGCTCCAGGAAACCGAGTTCCTAGCTTTTCCTATGTACTTGCGTGAAACTTACATCTTTGTCCCCCAGTTTCACAGACCCAAGCCTCTGGGTACCCTGAGGACTGGACTCCTGCAAGTTTTCCTAGCACATTGTAGATCCTCTCTGGAAGCCCAGCCATCCCCTTGCCCATCCCTCCCTCATCCTACTCCCTCCCTCTCCCTTCTTAGCCAAATCTCCCTTCCAGGTCACTTTCCTCCTCCGTCCTCACCTCCCTTCATATCTCACCACGCTGTATTCTGGTTTGTGGAGCACATCTCTCCAATAGGACTACTTTATCTAATATCACCTCGCTAAATCACCTTGCTATAGACCTATCTCGGTGAAAATATCCCAAGTTGGAAACCTGGCACTCATTCTTAACACCCATACCACCCCTGTCTCCAACTCTCAGGACTGGGCTCTAACAGCTCTGCTTTTGTAGCCTCAGTATAGCTACAACACCTTCCCACCTGCCCTTCCTGCTGCCAACCTAGTCTCTCCCCACTGTGGCCACAGTGATCCTTCTTAAAAGCAAATCATATTATCGAAGCCCTCTTTTTAACATCCTTATATATTCCTCTCTTTTCCCTAGGATAATTCCCAACTTCTTCACATGATTTACTAGGGCTTTCATTGTCTCTCTCTCTCTTTCTCTCTCTCTCTCTCTCGCTCTCTCTCTCTCTCGCTCTCTCTCTCTCTCCAGTCTCATCAATTTTAACTCTCATTGTCTCTGTTGTCATTCTAGACTTTTTTTTCAGACTCCTCGAGTGTGTCGTGTTTCCTCTCATCACCAGGCCTTTGCTGTTCCTTAATTCTTTCCAGCCCCGTTTGTCTAGCTTTTTCTTCCTTGTCATTCAGTTCTCTCTCTCTTTTTTTTTTTTTTTTTTTTTTTAATTTTTAAGGAGCAAGCTTGAGCAAGGGGAGAGGGGCAGAGGGAGAGAGGGAATCTTAAGCAGGCTCCACGTTCAGCACCGAGCTGACGCAGGGCTCGATCCTACAACCTACCTACCAACTGTGAGATCATGATCTGAGCCGAAATCAAGAGTCAGACGCTCAGCTGAATGAGCCACCCAGGCACCCCTCAGTTCTCATCTTAGATATCATTTCCTCCAGGAGTCTTTCCCTGCCTCCTCCAATCCTGACAGAGTGTCCCCCAGATGCTCCCATAGCACTCAATACATTCCCCCATCTCAGCACTTATCACAATTTGGCAACTGCCTGTTTTTCTGCTTGTCATTGCATTTTCTCCGCAAAGAGTAGAGATGCCCTCAAGCTAGACCAAGCTGAGTGGGATTATTGCAAGGATGCAGGGGGCCTCACAGTCATCTGAGAACATGAGCTTCATAGGAACCGGAACATAAAAGCCATTAGAAATTGCAGCTTTTCTTTCTATCTCCCGCTCAAAGATCCTAAGGTCACAACATCATTGTTTGTCTGCTCATCACTCCACATCGTCTCTCTCTCCCAGCCAGCTTCCCCTACCTCAGCTCAACCCACCAGCCCACCCCAGCCTGTGCTACATTACCTAGCTCTCAACATCACCTTTCATCTTCTGGTTTCTGATCTCAGCTTTCTGATTCCAAGCTCCTAAAGGAAGAATACGATTGGTCCCTTTTGTCTTGTGGGTCTGTGCCACATGTATCTGGGTGGGTTAGTGCCCTTGATTCAGGTCTAATCAGCTTACCCAAGGACAGTGGGGTGTCATGGTACAGAATGCGGCTGCATTTACCTAGAGGTACAGTCTTAAATAATAGACAAGTCTGGGCCACCCCTGTTGCACTGTACGTCCTGGAAGGTAGCCAAACTTTCATTGTTGAGCTCTGCCCAGCAGGGAGTCAGACACAAGGGTTTGCTGAGTAATGGCCTGATGAACACTTATCAGAACTCCGTATCTAGAAGACCCATTTGGAGATCCTTTTTCAGGCAAACCGGGCAGGGGAAGCAAGTTCTTGATCCCCATATAACAAGAAGATAGCTTTTGTTCCTTAAAGGGAATTGCCCAGATAATAAATGTTTTCTGACTCTTAACTTCACTTAAAGTTCAACCTACCACTTAGCTGATAACTGCTGCTAGCAGCTTTAACCAAAACAGCAATACTCTTTTGTAGCTTCGGCCTGCTTGTTTGACCTCTTCTTAAAATAATTGCCAACATGGGCTTTAGAAGTCTAGAAGGAAATCAGATAAAAAGTATAAACAGGATTACTGCAATATTTTAGCACTGGTATAATAACAACCACCTCCAGATCTGCCCAATTTGAAGTTCACCTCTAGACTCTGCAGATTTACAAGCCACCGAGTGTGGCTTCTGACTTTGGCAAATATGAGAGGCTCTCCCTTAAGTTGGGTCTTTGCTGCACAATCCAGGATTTCACCCTTTATTGCACTTTGAGATCTTTTTTGCTCTCTCTCAATTTTTTCTCTTTCCCTATTTTTTCTCTTTCCCTTCCCCCTCCTCACTCATTTGCCTTTCAATACTCAAGACGAGCCATCCATTTTATTTCCATGATTTCTTTGAAACCAGTAATCTCCTAGGGTTACTAAAAGGAAGGAAGGACTGCTAAACACTCAAAAATCCTTTATGAAAGAATCCATTCATTTGTAAAAAAAAATTATATAGATAGATAAATATAGATATATAGATGATATAGATATAGATATATAGATATAGATGATATAGATAGATATATAGATATAGATATAGATATAGATATAGATATAGATATAGATATCTGCCATGCAAGGAACCAAAAATAGACCTTAGAGGCACGAAAGGTGAGACTCTATAGTACAATGTTGCACAGCTCCCCAGCCACCAGCCACACTCACCCCTTTTTGCCTTAAAGGCATCACCACTGAAGACTGTAGAACAGCAGGTTGTTCCTTAGACTTGCCTGAGCATCAGCACCACCCAAAAAGCTTGCCGAACATACGTATTTCTGGAACCTACCCCACTGAATCAGAATCTCCAAAAGGGAGACATGGGAATAAATTTTAAATGAGCATTCAGATGATCCTTAGGCATTGACAGGTTTGGAGACACTGTTCTACATAGTCTCCATTGGCTCTTCTCAAAGCCTGTTCCATTAATGTAAGGGTTTTCATCCCTGACTGCACACACCAGCCCCTACCCAGACCAATTCAGTCCAAACGTGCAAGGTGTGGAGCCTGGGAATTTTAAGTCCCACCCACACAACCATTTTTATTCACATCTGCAGCCATGGAGGAAAAGCACTCGTGGGACACCAGCTCTGTGAGATGCTCCATGAAACACGAGGGCTCTAAAGGAAGATAAGTGTAGAAGGCAGTAGTCTAGAAGCCCTTCTCCTCGATTCCCAGTGCAAACTGTCGCCTCGAAGACTCTGGAAGTGCTACAACAAAGAATCCAACTTAATTTTATTTAAATGTATTTAAATTTTTCTCAGATTTAATTGCAAAAAGAACTTCTTTTGTTTGCTTGTTTGTTTGGTGGCTAGATAGTTGGTTTTTACATAATATGAATGAGCCTCGTGTATAGTAGAAATATACTTAAATAAAGGCTGTTACCCTGTTTTCTGAGTGAAGAGCCTGCCTAGATACAGTTTGTAACAACTTCTATATCACAATTCTGCTTTTATTTAATTCCTCATTTCTATCTCTATTTCCTATTTCCTATTTAGTTCATTCCTATTTCTGGATTTTGTACTGGCACTGACTCTCCCAAACTTGATTGTAGGAGCCTCTAGGGTTCCTTTCTTACCCCTTTCCCTTCACTCAACCTGACTTGAGGCAGCCTGGAAGTACCAGCACTGCCGAGATGGGATGGCATGTCCCCAAGTCTCATGCAAACAGATCATATCCACAGTAATAGCATGCTTTCCAGGTTATCCACTCCAAACAAGAAAGCGATGGAAAAAGGGAAAGTAGAGATCATGTATGCCCCAGAGCTGGTCCACAAGAAGGTCCCATTGCAGGAAAATTAACACAGAAAGGAGGTTCAACAACCATCCCCACATATGCACACCCTTCCCTACGCAGAACAACTTCCTGAAGGGGAGTAAAGGAAGTCATTAAAATACTTGAGGAAAACGTGGGACGCCTAGGTGGCTCAGTCAGTTAAGCATCGGACTTCAACTCAGGTCATGATCTCACAGCTCCTGGGTTTGAGCCCCCATCGGGCTCTGTGCTGACAGCTCAGAGCCTGGAGCCTGCTTCAGATTCTGTGTCGTCTCTTCTGCCCCTCCCCTGCTCACATTCTGTCTCTGTCTCCTTCAAAAATAAATAAATATTAAAAAAACTTTTTTTTAAATACTTTAGGAAAACAAAGTGGAAAATAATGGACTCTCTACTCATAAAAAAAGAGAAAAAGAAATGGTGAATTTTAACTTATTTGACATTAAATTTCTCTCCCACTCACATAGTAGAAATAATCATTTCAACTAACACTGACTCTGTGGCAAGATTTCTCCACAGCAACACTACTGACATTTTGAGCTGGATAATTATTTGTTGTGTGCACTGTAGGATGCTTAGCAACATCCCTGGGCTCTACCTACTAGATGCCAATAGCATGACCCCCTCCAGGTTGTGACAATCAAAAATGTCTCGAGACATTACCAAATGTCCCTTGGGGATAGAACTGCCCCAGGTTAAGAACCACTGTTTTAGGGCATAATTCCAATATGTAAAACATCATGAAACCTAACCCCAGTTGGGGAAATAAAAAGTTAAATCATAAATCTTTTTTATGGATTATTTTACTCTAACCATGAAACAAACTATTCATAAATATTTTTCCCCTCAAATTTCCCAAAAGCTTTGTTTCCTATTAAAAATATTAATGACACTCTTCTTTAAATCTTCAGCTGATTGGCAGGGGCCAGTGTTGGGGGAGGAAGATAAATTTCTAAGCTAAACCTGGATTTTTTTTTTAGCTGCCAAGAAAGCTGAGGAATTACTATCTTACCATATAAAAGTTTAAAATACTGCATGTTAAGAAAAAAATAACCCAAATAAAAAGGAAAAACATACGTAAAAATTCAAAATACATATAACAAAATTAATGTTCAACATAGGAGGTGTCTACCAAATCAATTC
This sequence comes from Panthera leo, assembly GCF_018350215.1. Classification (NCBI taxonomy): domain Eukaryota; kingdom Metazoa; phylum Chordata; class Mammalia; order Carnivora; family Felidae; genus Panthera; species Panthera leo. The sequence goes on along the minus strand of NC_056682.1, from coordinate 87,068,297 downwards.
TGTAAAAAATGAAAACCACTGAGCTTATAATTGATAAGTAGCCAAAATATATGTGCAAACAGTTCACAAAACACTCAAAAGCAAATAATAATGAGCACTAGAAAATTGTAAGCATCACTAGAAATCAAAGAGAAGTAAGTTAAAGACAATTTTTGCCTATAAAATCTTTTTAAGTAAGGAGATTCTATACTGATAAGGGTAAGATGAAAAAGACACACATACTGATGGAAGAACTTCTAAAACTAATCTGGCAAAATTTATTATGAGCTTTAAGAACATTCACTTTGCATAATCTATCCTAAGAAATTAATCCTAATTACTGGAAAAGCTCAAAGATACTCATTACAGCATTATCTATGATAATGAAAAATTGAATATCACCTATATGCCCCAAAGTAAATATGTTGTAGAGGTTATTTGTGGCCATTAAATACAGTATTATGAAGCCAAGCAAAAGTTGCCTAAGAAATAACAGGTACAGGGGCTCCTGGGTGACACAGTTGGTTAAGCGTCTGACCCTTGATTTTGGCTCAGGTCACGATCTCACGGTTCGTGGGTTCAAGCCCCACACTGGGCTCCACACTGACAGTGCAGAGCCTGCTTGGGATTCTCTCTTCCTCTCTTTCTGCCCCTCCCCTGCTCTTTCTCTCTCAAAATAAATAAACATTAAAAAAAGAGAGAATAGGTACAAAAATCATACTAAAAGTATCATTACAATATATATATTCAAGGGGGCTGGATAGACACCAACTCCCAACTGAAAGGCTGGCTCTGATTACCTTTGGGTAGCTGGAATACAGGCGAAACTTTTCACTCCTTCTATTTTATATTTTCTACATTTTTTGTAATGGCATGTATTACTTTTACAATGAAAAAAGTAAACTCCATAAAAAATGATTAACTTTTCTAAAAGTGCAGCTCAGTATGGTTTAGACCTTAAAATAAACTGGCTTCTCTGTCATGTTTTCTTCAGATTGGGCTATTTTGAAGACATTCTCATCATATAAAAATTGATTGAAGCCAATGAAACCTAATCTGCTCTAATTTCAGGGTCATCAACCCCAGCCACATAAATAACCAGGAGAAGATAGATTCTGGACTGCTCGTAATGAAGCCTTAAGACAGGACATTTCTTCCTTCTCTAGTCACATTTTTTCACTAAATACATCCAACAGCTTCTTATCTACACACCAATAGAAAATCCCAAACAGGGAAAAGTAACATTAAGTCAACTCATTCACAGAGATAACTTTAAAAATCAATCAATCAATCATGAATCCTCAGTGTTTCCCCTTCCTCATTATTGAATCCTGATTAAAAAAAAAAAAAAAATGTTAATTATAGCTCTGTTGCTCTTATCCTATTGCATTCATGAGACACAGGAAAAAACAAAAGACATAAAGAGATGGCAATTCTGAAATGGTAATATAATTAGAAGTAGAGAAAAGATAGATGAGTGGATAGATAGGCAACTATTTCCTAACAATGCACGTCAGAAATCTGTAGAATTTAGGAATTAGAAAATGCTTTAAATACAACTAGTCCTATTTCCTCATTTTGTAAGTGTTTTTGTGTCAAAACAAAGAAGAATGCCAGAAAAGATCATTGCAGACAGACATCAGAGCAGACCACATTGGTGGGAAGATCCTCAAAATCAGTCTTAGATTAAATTAAGATATTAAATTAAATTAAGCAATTAAAATGGTAGTGTAGTGCCTTTAGCCATCAAAAGCAGGATTCTTCTTTATATCCCTGACAGATGGTCACCCAGATGAGGTTGGAATCCTTTAAGAATTATCACTGATGCCTTCATCCCCATATCAAATTCCAAGTCATGTGAATTTTACCTTGAAAAGATCTCTTGCATCCATTCCACCTTTTTGATTCTGATCAATCTGGATGGAAATAGGGGGGGAAAGAACAGCATTAATCCAGACAGAAAATGAGGGTCCAGTCTAAGATGGCAACAGAGAACAGGGGAGAGATGAGATATACTTTAAAAGAAAGTAAACAAAAAGCCTGATGACTGGTTAGATGTAAAGGTGACGTCCGTGTCTTCTGAACCAAAATAAAAATGGGACACATGGCCCATCATGAGGGTACTTTTGAGTTCAATGGGGCAGAATATTTGCTCTCAGAACTAACTCAGAAAATCCATGCAGACAGGTTTGGTTTGATTTTTAAGTGAGCATGGCTGGGAGTTATAGAATGGGAGTCAGGAAGAAAGATCAGGAAGAGCCAGCAACAGGTAGAGAGAGAGGCCCTCTGTACGCTCTAAGTACTAGCTTATTTTCTGTTTCTATTCAAGCATGTTCTCTTCTGCTGGAAAATGCTTTGTTAAACTGATCTGAGGTCGTTTCCATCCTCATGAGAAATCTGATGCAGTATTTCATCCTAAACATTATAAAGCTTGGCATTAAAAGCTTCCCAAAGTCTATTTTCCCCTGGAGTCAGGTACCGTTTGTCATTTGCTCACACATTCCTTCTGGCAGACTGCTTTACGATGATTCCCATGGGCAGCTATGGGGCTGGAGAGCATCCTTCACACATGACTTCCCTCTGAGTCCAGAGGCCGATGGACACAAGTAGAAAACTAACTCACCCCGTTACTGATGGCATCTAACAGTTAGGGCACACATGAGTTGTCTTCTTTTCTTACTGTTCACCTGGGTCTACAATGCGCCACCAAAAAACAAAACTTGAAAGCTGAGAATAAGTTCTATATTAAAGTACTCATCCTATGAATCCAATGTTGCTCTTTTTGGGGTGCTTGCCCAAGTCTATCTATTCCAAAGAGACAGGGAGCAGTAAGTATACTCTCAGGGCAAAGACAGAAGGGATATGAGCAGTATTTTAACCATGAATATGGTGATCAAATTTTCTGAAACAAAAAAAGTATGATTTATGGTCTAAAAACATTTTTATACTAATACAATGGAGACCGAGAGAAAAGCATTTTTGAAGTTAACACTGAAAACCCTAAGACCTTGGTTACTACAGCTATAGAGTCAGAGAACAGACTTTATTTTTTAACTCTTAATAAAAAAGACTTTTTAAATCCTAAATTATTAAATTTAGAACCAAGAAGGGGAAGAGGTGGGTATCAGAACGTATACTTATGTTACTAATTACATTAGCAAATCATCATCTGTTTTTGTAAATAATGTTCTCGGTCAGAAGAAAAATTGGGGGGCCATAACACAGCTTTCCAATACTCTTTGGACTAGCAGCCTAAACTGAGTATTGAATACTGACCCTGTTAGGAGTTGTGGGAAGTGTACAGAGTGTAAATTTTTCTTACCTTGTGATAGGAAGGAATATGGGTGGTTGAGTATAGGAAGCCCTCATGAACAAAGCACCCTAAAGTAGCAATTCTATCATCTTGTGGCCTTGGTGGCGGTCTGTTTTATCCTTAGAATGCACGCCTAAAAGCTATTACAGTTGATGGGGGTGGTGGTGACACAAGACACAGAGCTCTAAATAAGACTTTCCAGAAGCTGTCTCTGTGAAAATGAGGCTACGTTTCTGGTATCTATTAATGTTATTGATTAAAGCCACAATGCTTCTATATGCCCAGAATGTAGTTTATGTTTATCATTTTTCTTTTCAATCAAGATTTTCTATACCTTTCAGCTTCCCCGTATGCAGTGGAAATTTTTCTCTGCTCAAAGGGCTATCGTGATGTAGAAAAGACTCCCACCTCTGCGCACCAAAGTGGGGGATTCCTGAACCACTAGACAGGCTTTGTGGTAGTTAAAACCACACCTGCATGACCTCTAACGTGTGTCTCTCTCCATCTGACCCCGTCTGCAGTGACAGGTTTCCCCCTCACAGCCCTAACAGACCTCTGGAACTCTAGATCAGTGTTGGGTGTGGTCTTACACCAATAATCCTATTATTTCAAGGAAATGACAAGAAACTCCTACCTTGGGGGAGTGAGGAGGTAGAGAACAGGTATCAGACCTAGAGTAACCCATTTCCACAGGGACCTTGTACCTCCCCCAAATACCAAACAGATTCTGCCAAACCCCAAAAGAAAACGGGTGTATTCTCAAGGTGTCAAAACACCTTTCCCTTAGAGGAAAGATCTAAGGGAAGAGGCTAGTGTCACTCAGTACCACAGCCATCAGGGTTGTGTCTACACACGGAGAAGTTTATGTTTTATTTGTTGAGTTCAAATGACAACCCAGATAGAAACTTGGCCCCATGACTTAGGCTTATGTTGAAATTACCACAAACATAAATATCAACAGGTATAACTGTCCTCAATAGTAGGACAATTTGGCAAAAGCCTTTAATATGTGTATGTTCTCTGGGACTGGGCAATTTCCCATCTAGGAATTTATCCTGAAAAAAAAAAAAAAATGGTAATACACACACACACACACACACACACACACACACACACACACACTTTATGCAAAGATCTAGCTATAAGAGATATTTAACCTATATTTGTTAAAATGGTAAAAAATTGGAAACAATCAAATGTCTAGCTAGCATTAGGGGACTAAATAAACTCTAGTATATTGGTACGAAATGCTAACACCATTTAAAAGTAGTATTGTGGAAGGATATTTAATAACATAATACGTTCACTGAAAAAAAGATTATAAAACAGTATGAACCATATGATTCCATTTGGGAAACATATAAAAAAGGTAAGTAAACAGAATTAAGAAAATCCAAGGTCTCACCAACGTGTTTATATTTTGGTGTGCTTTCTGAGGTTTATACAACGAAAATGGACTATTTACAATAAAACACAAAATAAAGTTTTTTAATCACTACTTCTAAATTTCAAACAAGTATTCCTCAATATTAATTATCAACACAGCTATTGGGAAAGAAGAAAGAAGGGAGGAGAGAACTAACATGAGCTGTTTTTACATGTATTATTTCTTATTTAATTTCATCGAAATGTAGGGTCAACCTAACTTGCATTGCCCCCTTTTGGTGGCTATCGTGAATATAATTAGAATGTATATTTACACTGAAAAAGCAGGAGGAAAATGCCTTGCTTTTTCTCTCAATCGATTATCATTACAACCCTATGATTAAGATTACTTCTATTGGGGCGCCTGGGTGGCGCAGTCGGTTAAGCCTCCGACTTCAGCTCAGCTCACGATCTCGCGGTCCGTGAGTTCGAGCCCCGCGTTGGGCTCTGGGCTGATGGCTCAGAGCCTGGAGTCTGCTTCCAGTTCTGTGTCTCTCTCTCTCTCTGCCCCTCCCCCATTCATGCTCTGTCTCTCTCTGTCCCAAAAATAAATAAACGTTAAAAAAAAATTTAAAAAAAAAAAAGATTACTTCTATTTACTGAACTGGGTGAATTCTAAAGTTAATTTTTTTTTTTTTTTCCCTGAGGTGAAGGTGTTAATTTGCATTACCTCTGATTACTCATTCAAAAGAATGAGCCAGGTTGCATCTGCTCTATATTATGCAGTGAGCTGTTGATTATCTGTGGAGACAAGGACAGTACAAATAATAAAAATCCACAGAGAATACCCAAACTTCATTTCAGCCAGAAGTGTCAACAGTTTGCCAGAGTTGTTAGCAAGGAACAAAGCTGATTTGAGTTTTATCTCCCAACTCCCTTCCATATGCTTGAGGATTATGCTAATAAGAAGTGAAATGACCAGCAGCAGAGGCAGCCCTGAGTAATTCCTAGTCTGGAGAATTGGTTTCTGATTAATCAAGATCTGGCTAAACTGGAGCACGGGTATGCAGCTATCTCCTGATAAGGATCCTAAATATTCTTTAAATATTCATCGTCTACAAAATTCCATTTATTTGACAACATGTCTCCCAGAGTTGATTTCACTTACAAAACTCAATCTGTGTAATATCCCATGTCGGCCCTACCTGAACCCTACACACACAGAATAAACAATGAACTCATCTCTCTTTGTCATACTGTCCTACTAAACTATCAAATTAAATTTTCTAACTATGTATTTTGTAGTAATTACAATTCCATTTACCAGATCAATCTATTTAGGCGATATGCAATTAACATAAAATTCAATAGCCCAAAATGACTAGCTTTCTAAAGCTTGGAAGGGAAATGTGTCCTTCTGTGACCTTCCTTTAGTCAGTATAATCCACAGAAATTCTACACTCCTGCATATTTACACACATACATAAACCCTAGCAATGTCCATGATTTGATTTAACAGATGCCTCTGACACTCCATATGTCCACATATCTCATTTTAAATTTGAAATTAAGAAAGTTAAGACAGGCCTTTTCAGACCTTATGAGAAATATCATTTCTCTAAAACTGCTTTTCTTTGCAGGAGTATCATAAATTGACTGACAGGGATGTTAACTGCATTAACTTTTTAAGATTCTTTCAAGCCTCTGTCTTTTGTGAAATGACTATAAATTTAGATTGGTGGTTCACGTGGCTTTTTTTTTCCCCACAACAAATACGAGTAAGATAAATTGAACTAAAACTCTTTTATGCTTTATTGAATAACAGCCAGTAATAAGGCAGGCTCAGAGAGCAGATTCTAATATCAGATGCATGGCATAGCTTTAAATATCTTCTATTGCACTGGATAACAGGTTAAAATCTGTCCCCTTAGTAGGAGATTCAAATTGCTTCTTCTAGACTTTTCAATAAGAACTTTCTGGCCTTTCCTTTTGCAAAGTGATAGGATTTTCTTCTCCTAGTGTATACTTCATTTGTGTCCCCCTCCCAGGAAAACATTCCATTTTCACCACAACCTAAGAAAATACTGGGCATTCTGAGGAGAAACTGATTTATAATTTGCTGATTTTCAACAAATTATACTCCCTCTGTGATGAATACTGTGAGTCATTGTCACCAAAAGACAAACCTGAGCAGCAATCCTCCTCTGTTTGTTATAAGTTCAAGAAGATTCCTAGCTTCGTAAAAATTAATTTATTAGCATAAAATTTCAGAAAAAAATTCCTAACTTAAATCTTTCTTGTCCCATATATTTACTTTCTGACTCGGGCTTCCTTTCTTTAAATACTTCGGCTTTCCCACTAGACTCCAGAGGTAGAGTGGCTTTCTTCTGTGTCTGTGACTACTTTAAATCAAGCCTCATGGTCACTAGCACAGTATCTCCCACATGAGGCCCAAGAAAGGGAACCTAACACATTAAAACATTGCACAATGATTTCTAACATTCACTTCCTGTTCTGTGGGTAATTTGTTCCCAAATCTGATGAAATGTTTTAAAAGGATAAACATATATTTTCTAGTTAGAAACAATCCAATCAAACTTATTGCAGTATTTTAACATCCCATAAAATTCAGCTTCAATGTCAACACTGATTGACCTTTCTGGACCTCAAAATGTCCCTGTTAGTTTCTAAAACTAAAAACTTGAAGAAGTAGGATTGGGAAAAAAAAAAATAGCCTCCACCTAAATATATATAGATCACATATTCATCAGGCATTCAATAATTGCTTACTTTTAGTAAAACAAATTCTAGTGGCAAGGATAGGGAAAATTATGCATTCCATGATAAAAAAAATATGATACCATTTTATGACGCAAATTTTTCCAGAATTGGCAACGTTCTTTTTTTGTTTTTAACACTTTCCTTACTCTTTCACCTCATTTCAACTTGCTGGCAGTGGTCCTGTAAATTGAAAGCTTAAACTCCAAAGGGAACATGTAATTTAGCCCAGAATCAACCTGAACTCAGTGTCAGGCCAAGGGCTGATTCTCTCTCATACGTAAAGATGCCCAAGTCCCCAAGTCCTTACATTCCTTCCTTACCTCGTAAAATTAACTTGGTGCAGAACTGACAGCCATGTTTATTCCCCTAACACAACAAGTGTTTGAAAAGTCCTTTCATCAAGAGCACTGAAAATGTTATGCAGTTTAGTTACAAAAAGAAAACAAGTGGAAAATATGGTATTTGTGGGTTTCATACTGACTTTTATAAAGAAGTCGGAAATTATCATTTTAAAAAATTAATCAGGGGCACCAAGGTGTCTCAGTCGGTTGAGCGTCTGCCTTCAGCTCAGGTCACGATCTCGCGGTGCCTGAGTTCAAGCCCCACAACAGGCTCACTGCTGTCAGCCGGTCAGCACAGAGCCTGCTTCAGATCCTCTGTCCCCTTCTCTCTGCCTCTCCCCGCACAGGTGCTCTCCCAAAAAATAAATATTTTTTAAAAATTAATGAATCAAATGTGTTTTGCAGGTTTAAGAAAAATGCTCTTTATACAACTAAATGTTACCTGAGGTTAAATGTCTACTGCTTCTTTAGCTATTATGTGAAACTAAACTCATTTATATCACACACACTTATTTTAAACCGATGTATTAAACTAAGGTACAATCTTTATCTCTGCTAATTCAAAAAAGCCAAAAAATAAAGAACAAAGTAGAAGTCATAGTAAAATAGAGTCAGAGGAAAGAGAAGATGATTCCATAGATTCCCTGTGAGGAACATTCCCCTGGCAAGGCTGTGTCACAGAGGGAAAGAAAAACTGAGAATTGAGCAACGGTCATTGTGTTAGCTATTTGAAAAAGGCACACTAAGTGGAGTCTGGTTCTTCTTTAATAGCAATACTTTGGGGCCTGAGATACCTAGATATCAGCTTTTTGCTTTGCTTTCCATGCAAGCCTACACTGAGAACACTCTATTTAGGAATCCATCTTGCTCCTTTGCTCTACAAGTAAACTTGTCAAAAAACAAAGAAATCCAAAGGATTTCCTTTGCTGCCCTTTCTCTCCTACATGCCGGGCAACCTGCTTCTGCCCCCACCACTCCCTTCAGCTGCTCTCCCTAATGTCACCAGTCACCAACAGATTGCTAAATTTTTGACCACCTTACGGGCTGTGCCTTTCCCTCAGCACTTGTCCCACGAGGCTGCACAAGTATGACCTTCTCCAAGAAGACTTGCCCAACCTGTGCCCCAGCGGCGACCTTGGGGCTTTCCATCATCTGTGGTCCTGGAGTGCATTTGTATGTTCTTAGAGGATCTGTGCAGCAAGGTACCCATTTGTTTGTCTCCCCACCAATTATGAGCAATGCCAGTGCAGAAGGTTTTGGCCTTATTTGTCTTCATACCCACATCACCTACCCCGTGTCTAAAGAGTGGCCGGCAAACTGTGCTCACACTCAGGAAGTAGAGCGGCAAGTCCTGGATACTGTGTGGTAGTTACCTCTCGTGGCATTAAGACAGAGAGGTTTTGCCTAATCTCTTTCGAGGCACAGGTCCCATCCCCCCGTTCCTCATCCCAAGCAAACGGGATCCTATTTCAGACCACTGTGTCATTAAACATCTCGCGACTCCTTTTTGCACCTGAAATGGAGCCTGACCGGAAATGAAGTGCATGGTGGCTAGGGAGAGGGAGAACAGCAGAAGCCTAGAAACTTTCCAAAATAAATCCACCATTCCTGCCTTCTTCCCCTTCTCTATTTTCATCTCTTTCAGAAGCACTGACACCTCCTAGCCATCTAATCAAGACAAATCTTTTATGCGGTAATTAAAATACAGCTCATCTTCAAGGGGAACAGAAAAACAAAGGCTGAAACAATTAGCTGACTGCGCCAAACAGCATGGTTCGCCCCCCTCTCCCGCCCCCACCCACTCCTCTCCCTCCTTCCTCCAATTGCTTGCTTTTAAGTATTTTCACAGGAAGGAAAACTTCATTTTGCTGAAAGGTAAAAAAAAAAAAAAAGAAAAGAAAAAAAAACTGAACAGACACTTAGACTAGGAAATAGTTTAATTGAATTTCATATGAAAAATGCTTAGGACTGTTTAAGACAAACGTCAGTTTCCCTGCTCAGCTGGAATCGCACCAGGCAAGAAAGGGAGATACTTGTTCATCTGTTAAGGTCAGGTTAGAACAGGATATTGCATTTGCATGCAAAAGGACACATACCAGCAATACAGGGAGAGACAAGCCTTCCCAGAATGGAGACGGCAGAGTGGAGAGGTAAATTGTACTAGTAATAACTCAGAAGGTGGAAAATGAACTTGTTCCTCGTAAGGCTGTGTGGGCCTTGATTACATTAGCGCTACTTGTGATATTATGCAGTATATTCATTTTTTATTGTATTAGTTTTTGAATAGTCTGTAAAAGGCCAGTGTTTTATTTGGCTCCCTGAGCCACCTGTCTTTTCTACAACATCCCCTACCAGCACATTCAAGCATTAGCATTCAGGTTTTCTAAAATCTTTTAACCATTGATGGCTGCCAGCAGTCAAATTAAATTCAAAGGGTTTAGTATAGCTCCAGGTTTTAGCTATATAATTTACTAAGAATGCCCAAAGCACTAGCAATCTAATTTGCAGTTCAGCAATGAATACCATTTCCTAACGAAATCTACCTGAAATTTTCTTTTGAGGCTCCGGAAAAAAATACACTTGTGACACCTGTGTGTCTTCCTTCTGGCACTGACTCAAAAAAAGAAAAAAAAAAAAAAAACCTGTCAAGAGAACGATATACCTTGTGCAAAAGGGGGCACAGGAAAAGGAATCTCAGGTATGGACTTGCTTTTGTTGCCAGGTTATCTGAACCAATACGGCCACTCTCTCTCTCTCTCTATATATATATATATATTTTTTTTTTTTTTTGAGAGAGAGCGTGCATGCATGGAGAGAGCAGAGGGACAGAGAGAGAAGGAGACAGAGAATCTTAAGCAGTCTTCACTCCCAGTGCAGAGCCTAAATTGGGGTTCGATCTCACCACTGTGAGATCATGACCTGATCCAAAACCAAGACTCTGACACTTAACTGACTGAGCTACCCAGGTGCCCCTATATTTCTTTTTAAAATTTAGATTGTTTTTCAATATCTTCTAAGTCCATGCTATATCCATTACAGTTTCACTAGCAACCAGCATGGACTTTACCAAAATCTTGGCTCTCTGATAGATAGTTGATAAATAGACAGCTAGACAGATGATAGGTACTGATACAGGGAAAACCCAGGCTTGACCATTCCATACCTCGCTGGTCTATTTTCCCTGGCAGACCAGAGTGTCAATTCCTAATCCCAGTGCTAATTTCATTTCTATTACTTAATCCGGAAGCACCACGGTTTATAGCATCCTTATGCCTCTAATTCACCCTTGTGGAAGGGAACTAAAGCAAAAAGTTACTGTTCGAAGTCCACAGCTAACATAGAGTATTATTTTGTCTTATAAAAAGATAGCCCTCTCTTGCCTGAGATTAAGGCACGAGGAATCCTTGAAAAGAGTTTTGGGAATCTTCTGTGAAAGCTGAACATGTACAATGTTATTTAACTTTTATTTTTTAATTTCATCTCTCTTTCTGGTATATAGGAATTCCGATTCCTAGTGACAAAGTAATCATGACAAAGCAGCTAAGAACAATGCAGCTAACAACCAGGTGGAATCTGAAATCTTACAGGCATTACCTGTCATAGAGACAACACTCACCACTGAAGGAAGCTATAGAAATAAAATCGCCAGGCTGAATTAATTTAGTTAACAAATGGCATCATTTGGAAGCCTGTTAGACAAGCCAGAAGTGTTAGCTATACCCACAACAGTGTTAATCACTCATCATCGAGCCAACTTAAGGTAACTAGAAATCAAGCCATTAAGGTATAAATTGGAAAAAGCCAAGTTTGTAATGACTCAAATGATCTAAATCTGGTTATGGATCTCCTTTCATTTTCCACTCAATAGGCCCCTTTATACCTTATAATAAGCTCTGTCGTTTATAAAATTTGAAAGTACTAATGAAGAGACATTTTTAATGTTTTTAAAGCCTACCAAAATATCACCCATTAAAAGGGAACGGAGGAGTCCCAGAACAAAGAGGCAGAACCTAAGAGTGCATGAACACCTGCCTGCAGGTGACACATCCCATTGCTGAACCCTCTCCCCTACGCAGACTCTAAGGATGCTTCGAGGGTCCAAAAGTAGGGTAGAAAGTGCAACAAAAGCCAATGCCACAATATTTTAACTTTTCATTTCTATTACAATGGAATAAAAAACATAATTAACCTATTTCATAAAACTGAAAATGAATCTGCTTTCCAAACGTCACCTTGTTCCTCAGTCCTAACCGAACGGATCTCCACCCACTTGAGCTTCTAACAAGAACCTGTATTTGTTTGTGGAGCATGAGACAGAAAATTAATGTCGTCGGCTGTTCACTTTCCAATTAATTTAGTGAAGCAGCAACCAAATAATCCAATTCTCTTAAGTCTGAACATAAAAACATAAGCCACACCGCACTTAGTAGAAACAGAAAAAGGAAGACAAGTAACTAGCATTTTTAACTACCTTCTACATCAGGCACTTTGTGAGGCCCTTGCACGTATTGCTTTATTTTTTTTTTATTTTTTTTAACGTTTTTATTTTTTATTTTTGAGACAGAGACAGAGCATGAACAGGGGAGGAGCAGAGAGAGAGGGAGACACAGAATCCGAAACAGGCTCCAGGCTCTGAGCTGTCAGCACAGAGCCCGACGCGGGGCTCGAACTCACGGACCCGCGAGATCATGACCTGAGCCGAAGTCGGACGCTTAACCGACCGAGCCACCCAGGCGCCCCTTGTATTGCTTTATTTTCATCCTCACAAGAACACTGAGAGGAAGGAATTATTATTGCCATTTTACATAAACTCTCCTTACATAGAAAATTTAAATAATTTCCCAAAGATCACAGAACAAGTGTTTGGTAACGCTGGGATGGTGGTATCCAAGGTCTCTCTGGCACCTTGACTTAAGATGGAAATAAATGAATGACAAAAACTATGACACCTTATGTACAATTATACGCTAAATGAGAGCCTGTACTTAATATTTTTAATAATTCTTCTTATTTTTAGTTTTAACTTTGCTCTGCCTTTACCTTACTGTTATCTGATTCTTAGGTACAGTCACTTACTTCTTAAGAAACAAGAAGTTCGTCTGCATCCACTCCTTTCCCTTCCTTCCCCTTCATCCTCTCCCATCTTCTTTGACTTGTTTATATCTCCCAAAGATCCAGGCAACATGACAAGAGTATGACTTGATGGGAATTGATGAATTGTGTTTAATGAGAAATTAATTCTGAATACAGATTGTTACATTTTATGGATACTTCTCATGTGCATTTGTGATCAGAATAACTTTACAGTGGATTAAGGTCCCATAAAACCCCACAGGATGTACAGTGTATGTTTCAGACATCTAAAAATTCTTGAGAAAGCAATTATACTGAGTGCTGTCTAATAATAAATCCAAATGGACAGCTATGATACGAACTGCATTTCCTAACAACACTACCCCCACCTGACTCCGCATTGCAATCTTTGCTAGACTCTCTGCAAAAGAACAGATGTTCTGCTTTGGGTTGAGAAATCAACAGTTACCATTCATATGTTCCAAAAATTCAAGGGCCTAGTGCTGCTGTTTTAAGGATGCTAATTAATTCTAGCCCTTATGCTCCAATATTCCTGCAGTTTCAATCAATTGCCTTCTCACAGGACTTCGGTCCCAGCATCTCCTTTGAAAGCCCATGGGGAAAAGCAAGTAGGAAATGTACACTTCAAGGACCCGGGGGGAAGAAAAGGATTGATCTGATATGCTCTGATTTCGTCCATTTCTCATAATGTTCTCATTGCTGTCCTCTCTGTTGTATTGATTTGAACAGGTAGGCACAGCCCAGATGACAAATTTAATTGAAACCAAACCTGGAGATGCCTTTGGTCATATTTTTTTTTCCATTTACTTACCATTGAAACACAGAAACACAGACTAATTTCAGAAGCTGCCCAGAAAGAGCTATTACTGAATCTGTCTCTGGGTATGTTTGTCTGTTTGTTTTTATATCTAGTGTTGATTGTGCATAAATATCCAGCTAAGACCATAGTAAAAATGCAGGTTCCTGGGCTTCAAAGCACACAGACCAGTGGATCTGTGGACGTACCAGAGTGTCTGCAATCTTTAAATAAATGCCCCATTCTGAAGCAGATGATCCTGGGGACCTCGGGAAATGCTGTGTTCATCCACAGGCACTCCTGAACACGGATGTTAACAATCGGTGTGACCTTTGCCCCGGTTGAGAGAGCGGAAGCAAAAATGGTGCCGTGGGTCAAGTACGGTATAAAGGTCCCATTCCATTCACTTTAATGGACCCTGTTCTGCTCCTGGCCCCACAGACACCCTTCACACCAGAGTATCCCATAGTGTCCTGTGGTTTGAATCACCGGGGATGATCATGATAATCCCTGGGACCTCGGATGGAGTCCAGCGATTTGCTTTTTTTCACAAGCATCCCAGGCAAATGTTACGCACCCTAAAGTTTGCTGAGATGCTACATAACACCCAAGCAAGCATGCCCAGGAAAAGAGCATTGGCTGAGGAGTCAGCCAGACTTGGGTTGAAATCCAACATATTTCACTTCAATTACTTCGCATTTACTTCATATTTTTTAATATTTATGTATTTTGGGGAGGACGCAAGCAGGGGAGGGGCAGAGAGAGGGAGACAGAGGATCCGAAGAGGGCTCTGCGCTGACAGGCTGACAGCAGTGAGTACGACGTGGACTCAGTGGGTTTGCTCTGCCAATAACAAGCAGAGTGACCTTGAACAACGCCTTTAAACTCTGTGAGTCTCACTTCCCTTCTCTGTAAAGGGAAGTGGTCTGTATGGTCTATTTTGTCCCTAGGGTTCAAGGTAGAAGATGTCAGGTCCTGAGAGGAGCAACTAAAAATACAAAAATACAATGAACCGTGAGATCACAACCTGAGCTGAAGTCGGACGCTCCACCGACCGAGCCACCCAGATGCCCCGAAGATATTTACTTCTTTTTTTTTTATATATTTTTTTTTAATGTTTATTCACTTTTTGAGAGACAGAGACAGAGTATGAACAGGGCAGGAACAGAGAGAGAGGGAGACACAGAATCCGAAGCAGGCTTTGGGCTCTGAGCTGTCAAGCACAGACCCCGACGCAGGGCTCGAACTCACGAACCGGCAGATCATGACCTGAGCCGAAGTCAGACGCCTAACCAACTGAGCCACCCAGGCGCCCCGGAGATATTTACTTCTAACTGCCTCTCTTGGGCAAGTTCCTTCACCTTGCTTTAATCTCTGTGAGCTTTAGTTACCTCCCTGCAAATTTGGGATAAAATATTACTTTCCAAATTGTTGTGAGAATTAAGTATGATGATGTATGTCAAAATTTCTGACACAGAGTAAAAATCTGAAAACAGTAGAAACAAGTGGTTTCACATCTGTGTGTTGCCCAGTCATCTAAGGAACAGGGCTTGTCACCCTTCTAACAATTATTTGCATGAGTTGATACACAAGACTCTTTTGGTGTTTTGCTCAAGGAGAATAAGGAATTATTCTTGGCTTTAAGAGCATTTGAGAGGCTCTGGGAAAGAGGAGGGAGAACTGAAGAACACAGAGAAGGGAAGAAGGGACCTGTCCCTATCCTGCCACTCCATATTGTACCCACGTCAGGGAGGACACGGTCTGACAGAGTTGTTTTCCAATGAGATTTTTGTGACTGTATACCCCAGTGGTGATGTTTTAGGGCAAAGAAATGGGGGAGAGCCATTCTCCACTTCTGGGTAGAATCCACTGACAGTCTAAAGCCTAAAGATAGGTATCATGAGAAGAACCAAAACACAGCACTCGGCGCTAGAATCAGTGGCCTCCCAGCTGCTGCCGTTACAGATGGCAATGGAGAGGCCCCCCTCGGATGGCTTCGAGGGCCGTGGGTTGGGGGGTTGCCACAGGAAGCAAGAAAAACTTCAATAATACTGCTTAATTTCTGGCTGAAAATTCAATTGTCAGTACACGCCCGACCTCACTTGGGAACCTCACACACCTGGAGAGGTCTTTGCAGGGAAACCCAATGCCCTGGGGGAGCAGATCAGGGCCTAGAGCAGGAGCCCAGAGCACCTGCCTTGCTTTGCAACCGCAGATGGGCGAATAGTCACAGTAACAGCTTTCTTCATAAATGCCTGTTATTGGCCCCAAGGGGGACCAGTCAAGCAAGAGCAGAGAGAAACAAATGTTTTTGCTTTGCCAGAACTAAATGTCAAAGTCAAAATCAAAGCTCAAATGGTCGTAAGTCTCAACTAAGCTCTGCATGGGCTTGGTTGTCACTGGCCTCAAACAAACTATTGTGACCTATGTAGATGGTACAATCTCCTCATCGGTGAATTAGTCTACTTGACGGAGATGCTCAAGGCTTAATATACGAAGATAAAAATAGCTCACGATGATATATAGAAAGCATATAAAAGAGTCAGAAAGTAAGGGTTTGGTCTATACCTGATGGTCAAACAGCACAGCCATCTGTGAATTATACTGTATTCAGATGGGTAGTAGAAAGAATACGGAAACTCTGTGGGTTTGCTCTGCCAATAACAAGCTGAGTGACCTTGAACAACGCCTTTAAACTCTGTGAACCTCACTTCCTTTCTCTGTAAAGGGAAGTGGTCTGTAAGGTCTATTTTGTCCCCAGGGTTCAAGGTAGAAGATGTCAGGTCCAGAGAAGAGCAACTAAAAATACAATCTCCTTGTGATGCCAAGGGAGTTACATCACCCCACACTTACAAGAATCCAAATGTTGACTGAGATACTCTGTAAGCAAAAAGAAACACTGAAAAGCCTCGTCAAGCATTTTGTAGTCGTTTGGTAATGCAGATTTGAATGTGTCTATCTTGAGCATACCCAGATGTTTATACCATTTGGATGTGTGTTAAAAAGTTAATGTTTCACTTAATGAGATGCATCCAGGCCCCTTTCTGGCATTAGAGCCACAGTAAACCGTGGAGGAACGGAGCAGTGTATCCTCACAGTGAGGATGACACACAGTAGGCACTGACACTGCTCATTGATGACACCGGCCATTTGAGTTCAATCCTCTGTGTTCATTCATTAGTTCGTCAACAAATATTGACCATGTAACTTTCCTAAGCTAGGCACTGTGCAAAGATGTGGGAAATGCAAAGGTATTATTCTTGCCTTTCCTGAATGTGAAATCTAGTTGGAAGAAAGAGGTATCCAAGCAATTCTAAAACAAGACAGTGTATCATAAGCGTCTCATGATTCTAGGCAGTGAGTACCATTTATCCAGTGGATTTTAAATTTATTCGATGTCTTTTTTCAGCTGAATGAGGCATCCATTCCAGATGGAATGCTCTAAGGTTTTTCCAGTGAAAGTGGAATTTGAGCTGGATGTAAAGGATGAATGTAAAGAGACGAATGAACTGGAGGAAGCCACTCTAGCAAGGGAAATTAGCATAAACAAAGGCACTGAGCTGGGAAATCTCAAAGCCACCAGAACAAAGCACGTAAGTCCTACCCTGTTGTTCAACGTGGGAAGCACCTACAGGTCACTGCTCACCATTTCTATGCCTCACAAAAAGGATCCCATCAAATCAATTATTATAAACAGGTCCTTGGCACCAAGTGCTTGTTTCTTTAACCAGATTTACTCATTTATTAATTTAAGTGGTTAGGCAGACTACAGTCTAGAGATCTGCAGATCCAATCTTTCTACTAACCCAAGAAAAAAAAAACCAAAACAAAACAACAACAAAAAAAAAACCAGATCTCGTTTTTGCTCATATCCAGTAAGAACAGAACAGCGTGCGGCCTCCAATGCCCTCTTGGCTTTAGGTAGAACATCCGCCTTTAGCCAACCTAATAGTTTTAGTCCACAGTGAAGCCACTGGGGCATGTCAGGAGCACGAGTGGTAAATAAGCCAAGCCATGGGGCTTCCCAGTGGAACACAGGTTGACATATCCGGATTGAGCAGTAGGTCATTGTTCTGCTGAGCATGGAAGAAATGTTGTTAACCAGTAGCCACCAATGATACCATATCCCTACCATGAACTTTCCTTGCAAATTTTAAAGACCTACAAAATGAAATAGACTGGGCTGGAAACAAACTCAGGACTAACACCAACCATAAACACTAGGATAAGCAAGTATGTTCCCTGAAAGAGATAGCCTTCATACCATACAGCTAGCCACAACCTCCCTCACCACTTGGTTGAATTCATCTTATTTCACAAGTGTGAGCCTAAAATAATCCTCATTATGCTATATATTTTTCAGTAATTTGAGTGCTTTAAACCACACACAGCTTTTTACAAATAAGCTATCTTCTTTGCAAGGTTTTTATTTCAATTACCTTCTGCAGCACAGCAGGGCTATTATTTTCAAGTTTGGTGTTTATTCCTTCACCTCACACATTCCACCGTTTGACAAGTTTCTCTCAATTGGCAGTTTCTATTTATATTTCAATATATTAGTATAACAAATTTAAATAAAATCCTCCACTTGTATCATTAATTAGCATTTGGCAATGGGCCTGATTATATGCCCTTGGCAGCAAAATGATTTAAGTATCTAAAAGGTTATTTTTACCATTTATTAAGACTGCCTGTTCGCAAACTATTCGCACCAACTTCTCAGCAAGGGGAGTCTGCAGATTCTAATGTAGCTCCTAAGGCACCTCTCCAAGTTGTGTTGAGCAAAGGACAGTCAGTGTGGTCAGTTTTTCTAACAAATGAGGAAAGCCTGTCTGAATAAAAGATAGTTTAAATGATTAAGATAAAATCTTAAGTTTAAAAGATTAAAACAATGTTGCCAATCCGTGCTGGAACTTCAGGAAAGAAAATGTTCTCCTCAACGTTGATAGTTGAGCAAAATATGAACAAGGATGTATTTAACCAGCGGAATTCCTGATCTGTACCCTTCTGACTAAGAAGCTGAATGTACTTCTTCAAACACCCTGACTGAACATGAACTGCACTGAGCCTGGAAATGTTTGCTTTATAACTATGAACTCCCATTCCCAGGTCTCCTGCTCACTGTGTATTTCCAGCAACTCGCCGGGGGCCTGGAATATAATGAATGCTCAATAAATATCTGTTATGTAATAAAGGGAAGAGTATCAGTTTACATTATGCCTCTTAAGAGAGAGAATGGCTTAAAGGTGAGGTGAATTGTCATATGTTTTGTACTTGTTTGTGACTCCATTTAAATAGGAGATACAGCTATACGATGGAAGACAATATGGAGGAAAAACTGGGGGAGGCACCTGGGTGGTTCAACTGGTTAAGCATCTGACTCTTGATCTCGGCTCAGGCCCTGACAGGGCAGAGCCTGCTTGGCATTCTTTCTCTCTCCCTCTCTCTCTACCCCTCCCCTGCTCTCTCTTTATCTCTCTCAAATAAATGAATAAACTTAAAAAAAAAAAAAAGATCTTCTACAAATTAATATGTCTATCTGCTATATAAAATGAATAAAAATATCCATTCACCATGACTTTTCCAGGGACAGTGCTTTGTGGTTTTCTGACTCATCAGCAGAATTAGAAACAATGCTCCATGAAGATAATGCTCTGGTGACTAGACTAAAACCCTGAGTGTTGCAAATGGAGAATATGATTTACTAGAGACTCTCCTGGGCTTTGAGCATACGAGTAAGTATTTCTTGAGCAAAGAGATTTAAGATGTGAAGACTTCCTTCAGGGAGCTTGCAATCTGGTTGCCTTCTATATGAATCTTGGAAGTGAAAAAAGAAAAGGAAAGGAAAATAGGGAAATGAAAAGGAATCTGTTTCAAGAAAACCTTCAGGAAAGAAAGAAAAACTGGAACCTTCTAAGATATGCCAGAAGGGGAAACTACATAACATAATGCAACTTTACATCTGACAGAACCTCAATTCAGGAACAAAAAGACTATAATCTGCCTCCATCTTCAGTCATAGGTACCCTGCTATTCAATTTTAGCAAAAAAGAAAAAGAAAAAAAATCCAAATATTGAAGGGAATGAAAATAGGCCTATGCCATATTGTGAATAAAATATTTATGAGTCGAGCAAATTCATAATCAGAAGCTGGCTACTTTTCGAATATAATTCAACAGTGAATGAGGTGAACTTTAGATCACATGTGTGAAAGAGGTTTGAGATAATCCCCTGAATATCAATGCTAGGTTTTGCAAA
Source organism: Panthera leo (assembly GCF_018350215.1). Lineage (NCBI taxonomy): Eukaryota > Metazoa > Chordata > Mammalia > Carnivora > Felidae > Panthera > Panthera leo. The sequence continues at coordinate 87,048,370 of NC_056682.1, read as the reverse complement.
CACAGACAACATCCTCTTCAGTATGTGGAGTCCCCTCCATCGTGGGAAATGGCCATCACATTAGTTGGAGATTCCTAGTTTTCTTAAGTTTCCTTAGTGCTGCTGAAAACTAAACAGTTCAGAACAGGCAAAAACATCAGACTGATAGCCGGACTTGGGTAAACTTACTCTGTGGTAAAAGGGGAAAAGATGGAGAAGAGATATTTATTCCACGTGCCAGATGCTGTATTAAGTCTATTATATGTATTATCTCTTTTAATCCTTACAACAACCCTGAAAATTAGTATTAATGGGAATATTATTTCTATTTTGGGAGATAAAAGACTTAAGAATTACAGAGGTTTACAGAGTCCTCGCAATGCTAACCATTAGTGAAAGTAGGGTACGAACACGGGTCAGTTGGGCTACAAATATCTGTGTTCACCCAACTCACCCCCACAAAAGTTCAGTGAAGTTAAAGTTCAGTAAAACCATCCTATACTCATTCCGGGCTACAAATATGCATTCAATCTTGTATTGTCTTCATTGTACCTAACTGAATGAATGAGGGCTTCCAGTGACAGCCACTTGGCTGAATCTAGAAGTAATTACTCTAGAAGTAATATTCATACCTCTGCACCCTGCCCTTTGGGGGTGCTTTTTAGGTAGCTCTCGTGTGAAGCTAATGTTGCTTGTTTTATAGATATTACATTTGTCTTCAGTTGTCGATTACCTCCACCACGCCCACCAACACCAATTTATCTTACTATTCTCCACAGCCCCTAACACAGCGCCTGGCAAATAATTGGTAGTAAATGGTTGCTGAATTGACCTGAAATATACTAAGGATAGTGTCTGAAATTATAGGATAAGGCAGCACAGTGCACGTCATCTTTGATTGAAATAATTATTGAGCACCAACTGTGTGTCAGATGACATTATATTTCATAGTACCATTCGTGGCATTTAGGTTTTCTACAACATCTTTTAAATAAGAAATGAGACCCCATTGGTTATACCATCATAACGGTCTCCTATAACGGGACACATGACGGCATTCGGTATCTTTAAATTTTGCCATTTAGAGCTATAAGCCAGTGCTATAGACAAGTCCAAGAAGTCTTTCTATGTGACATTTTTCCCCCATTGAGAAAGTGGAAATGTGAACATTTTGTCCTAGAACATTTTCAGTTATGAGAATTCAATTCGTGAGTTGTGTGAGGCATTGCAGGTTTAGAGGAAAGGGGGAAATCTAAAACAATAGCAAGATGCTTTGTGATTTGCTCTCTTCCCTGCTCAGGTCCCCTCTCTCTACCTTCTGTGGGAATTCTGAGAACCATAGACCCTGAGTGGGTTAGTCCACTGTTTTCCTCCTTCCTTCTTTTCCACATGGCCACTGCGAGGTGGCCATTCTGGTTGTTAAAGGTATGCAGATCCTTGGGGACGTAATTAAGGAGGCACTGAGATGCTCTCATCAAAGGGCAGTTCATCCCTTGCAGTCTACTGCTGTTTGTGCGGGTTAACTACTTGGTAGTCCTTTCATGTTCCAGAGTCAATGTGTGTTTAAAGGATGGAGGTGAGTGGGCAGGACAGGGCAGTTTATCTTTGCTGCCTTCTCATTTATGATTGCATTGCTCTCTTACATGGCACTACCTCAGCTGATCAAAATCAGGGACCACATATCACCAGAGTCATTGGGATGAAAGGCGAAATACATTCTTTGTCCAATCTACATAAGAGTATTTAAAATAATCACGGCAATAAATCTGATGGAAATACTCAAATGTAGAAATGGCTTATTCCAGAGCAGGAATTACTGTCTTCTTTCTTCTGCTAGCTTTCCACAGCACTTACAGACATCTTTGCAGTATATGAATATTCTCAATTATCAGATCAGCCTGTAAAGTCATGTCAGTTCACACACTCTGCCTGCAGCTAACACATCTGTGCTTGATTTCAAGCAGGGAATGGCCAGTTACCAGCAGGAGAAACTCAACTCCATTCTACTTCCTGACATAAGGCCATAACCCTTTGAAAGACGTCAGCATAAAGATGTTCTGCTAAAATAGGTTCGTCCAAATTGTGCTTTCTCTCTGTCCCTCCTGAAATTCAACACAATCAAAATGTATTAGGTGCTCATCATGTTCCTATAGGGTCAAGGTGGAAAGCTGGCAAAACGAAAACAGAAGAGACAGAGGCAGATAGGACCTCAGGGAGCTGGACTATAAAAGATGCAACTCGGAAAGAAATCCTGAAGATTTCTCAAAATACCAGAAAGCAGACAAGCACAAAATATGAAAGCAGAGATTTTTTCATCCATTGGAAAACAAACAAACATGAAAAGTCAATCCGCATAAATGTGACAGTCCAGGACCCTTAACACAGAAAACCTGAAGCAAAAATCTGTGCCAGGAAGACAGATGGAATTCGTCACCCCTTTCAGTTTCCTAAAATACGCGGAGCTTTGCAAACTATCCCCCTGAACTATGAGACTAAAATCATTTAGCACAGTCATTAAATGCAAGAGCCATAACGTGTATAACAACCATGTATTGGTGACATAATTCTACTGAAAAATACCCAGGACATCTCGAACTTTGCTGACAGACTGAACGACAACAACAAAACACTGTAAGGGGTTTCCCCATGATGCTGAGAAGCTGCCTGTTTTATCTAAAGCTACTGAGAAAACACGACAAGCTCCAACTTAGCATCATTTGATAAGCATGTGATCGGAAATGCCCTGGTGGAGAATGGCAATCCATCTGCCAATAGATTAGACATAGGCCCGCTAACCAGGAGAGGCAGTGCAGTTACAGAGGGCAGCAGGGGAGGTTTGGGTGGTGTATCCATTCTGAGAACAAGACACGGCTTTTCTAGGGGTCTCTGGCACAGAGCGCTTTTGCCGCAGCAAAATGTTGTCTCTGAACAAGCCATTGCAGCACACAACAGCATGAACTAACAAAACCTGGAGTCCAGTGGAGGCCACCTCCTCACCCTGTTATATTATCTGTGACCAGTGACCAGTGTTGCTATGACAACTTTTCAAAGTAGCCTTATTGAGGACCAGAAAAAAAAAAAAAAAAAAAAAAAACCCTCCAAGCACAGATTATGCCTACTGGACATGAAAGAGCTGGTCAATTCAGTCAAGGGTAAATGGTCAGGACAGCTCTTCAGCATTATTTAGAAACCCTCTGCCCCCAATTTTAAAAATCTTCACTTATATTGCCATGAAAGTATATAGAAGTTTCTTTATAAACCTTAATACAGTAATTACACAGGACCCCAAAAGGTTGCCCTTTCTGATTCCTCTGATCGAAATGCAATTTTCTCCGTCCCAGTACAAGCATCTCACATTGCAGGAGATTTTTATAGCCCACTTGATATTCAAGCCCCATGAGAAGGACCTTTGATGCACAGAACTAAGTGGAAAGGGGAGATGAGAAAGTCCCCATACCACTGTGACTCCATGGTCAAGGACAGGCAATCAAAATAAGGCAGATTATAAAGGACTTTTCCTCCTTATCCAGTTCTCCCACAGAAAAAAATTACTTCCCTTAGTAATTATTTATTTTCCCATTTCCACACGTGGTTCTCATGATAATTGCTAACTTTGTGAAATGTTAGAACACTGACACTTATGTAAAGCAAAGTGCCTTTTGACATTTATGAAGTGCTGATTCTCTATAAATATAGAAAAGTGGTAATCATCACAAGAACTACTCAATGGAATAGATCAATAGCGAAGACAAATACTCTTCTTTCATTGAAATTCAGAAGGCAAAAAATAGGCCATGTTTTATCTCTTTGATAAAGTAGCACATTCTGTGACTTGCCAAATAAGATTTAAGATCAGAGCTATGACACAGACACAGGGAAACTTTAGGAAGAAAGGAATCATAGGTCAACTTGGTCTATTTCCTCTCCTCGTATAGATCTATATATAGATAGATGTGTGCAAACACCTTTGGAGACAGATAGTGGCAACTATACTGTCGTTCACCTTATGATCGCTTATGAAAAAAAAAAAACGCTGATTGTGGGTAGCTTGTAACACAAAATAAGCAATGATATCTATCACAAAATTGCTGCAAAAGCAGATAAGCTTTGAAGAGTGATTTGAGGAATGTTAAGTGTAAATTGTGCTTTCATTTTCAAGTGACATTTCTTTTGCCTCACAATCACAGAACAGTGCTGGAGAAGGCGCAGTGCAGAGCACACGTAGCCCAAGTCCGAAGCTTCTCAAAGGGCTGGAGGTGGGCATTTATGCTTGTTTGCCAATTCAAGCCTCAATGGGCTAACCTACAATATGAGTGGAGTCCAAGTATCTATAAACCAGATAGCACGCACCTTACCAGCCAAGGCCGTGTCCATCTCATGAACTTGACTTGAATGTCAGGCTAACGTTAACATCTGACCCATCCAGCGTGGCACTCTGACGTCTCCTTCCGCCTCCCTTCACCATATTTTAATGCTTGAAAGGATCGGGGATCTAATTGCTATCCATAAGGTTCCAATTCCCACATGGGTGATTTGGGCCTCTGAAAAGATGTCAAGTGGCATCATTCATTTATTGAACAAATATTTACGGAGCACCTGCCCTGAGGATGTCTCTGAGAGTGTGTAGTATAGTTTTAAAAAGGGTGGACCCCGGAGCCTCGCTGCCTGATTCAAATCCTGGCCCTGCCATTTGCTAGCCAGGGTGGCCTTAGACAAGTTAATACTTGACCAATCTGTGCCTCAACCTCGTTCTCTGTAAAATGGGGGTAATGGTAGTGCCTACTGCACATGGATCCTGTGAAGATGAAGGAGTTAATACATGTGAAGACCTTGGCAGTGCTTTGCATAAACCGGTATCAGCTCTTGTGTCTTACCAAACAAATGCTGATGTCCAATAATACGGTGAACTAGGAGCTCCTGGTTTCATATTCCTTATCTGGTCCGTTCTGTTGGATTTACTACTCATCACCAAAGAAATAAATCAAGTAGGGCATTCTTCTATTTTTCTTTTCCACTTTGCCTCAGGTATCCAACTAAGTGTTTAAGAAACTGTTAATTCTGCCTCAGTCTTTCCAAAGCGATTTACCGTAACTAATCTCATAGTTCGTTAGAACAAACTGGAGAGAAAAAATATAGTTTGTTCCAACTTCCAAAAGGAAACACTCTAGCTTTCCAATTTGTTATTACTAGTATTATTCTTCATATCTACTATTTATTGATTATTTACTGTAGGCTAGGCAGTATGTCAAGCGCTTTATGAACTTTACCTCTTTCAGTTCTTAGCAAAAATCCCATGAAGTTGGTATTAGTTGCCCCAGTTAATAGGTAAGGAAAGTGAAGTTGATAAAGACTGTGTACCTCACCTAAAGCCACACATGTAATAGAGTAACCCTCGCTGTCAGAACAAACCAACCCCCAAATCTCAGTGGCTTGCCAAAGCACAGCCTTGTCGCTCATGTCTCAGTCTGATGCAGCAGACATGGGAGGGGTGGGAGGGCCAGTGGGCTGTGCCACAAAGTCATTCAAAGACCCAGACAACTTCTGTCACCTCAGTTCTCTACCAGCCCATCCCTCCCACCCCCACCTTCTCCACTCAGCTGACTGAGGGGGAATGGGAGTGGGGCACATATGGAAGGGTGCACGCCTTGGCCCATGCCTAAAAGCGGCAATGCCCCGCCCCTCCTGCTCTCATTCTAGTAGCGAGAATTTAGTCACATGGCCACAACTGAACTGCAAAGAAGGCTTAGAAATGTGGCCGACCTGTGTGCTCAACCTCACATGCTAGGTCCTGAGCCAGACCCCCTGGGCTCCAAAGCCCTTACTCTTGCCCACTACTATAGTCATATTGGCAGTAGCCTTTTATTTATTTTTTTTTTAATTTTTTTTAATGTTTATTTATTTTTGAGATAGAGAGAGACAGAGCATGAATGGGGGAGGGTCAGAGAGAGAGGGAGACACAGAATCTGAAACAGGCTCCAGGCTCTGAGCTTCAGCACAGATCCCGACGCAGGGCTCGAACTCACGGACCGTGAGATCATGACCTGAGCTGAAGTCGGACGTTTAACCGACTGAGCCACCCAGGCGCCCCTGCAGTAGCCTTTTAGATGTCCCTGCCTCACTCTGCCAGCTGACTTCTCAACAGATTGTAAGGCTAACTCACTCAATCTAAACTCATACTTACAAAACAAAGGTTTTTTTAAGTTTTATATATATCTAGTTGTATATAACCATTTACCTGAGATGGTTTATTTAATCTCATCAAAAACACAGCAAGAACATTCTATGACTTTTATTTGTATACCTTAATCTCTTACCAGCCTTTCCAGAAACAAAAACCACCTCTGACTGGAATGGTACAACTTCCACAAGAATTCAAAATTATTGCTGTCTCTTCAAAGTCCATGTCAAAATGTTACTACCATTAAATTTAAACTTGTGACATATGAGATTGCAATTATGTGTAGGATTTCTGTATAATCATCTTCATACCCATATCATTGGCTTATTGTTTTTCAAATAAAAAAAAAATAAAAAGACACATTGATGAGCCATCTTATCAATAAGTGATAAACATTAGGAGAGGACATTAAGAATAATATCCAAAGTCTGGTATGTTGATGCTACACTTGAAAAAGAAACTAATGACAAACAGAGCAAAGATCAATGCAGGGTTACACAAGAATTAAACATTAGGAAAGGCTTGGGCCATATACAAAATAGCACCATAAAAGTCTTAGAAACAACCCATATATAATGTAAGAGTCTTGAATCTGATTGGTTAATTCTTCTACTTGAGCAGCACACTATTGAAAATCATTTCAAGAAACTTATCATCCCTCACAATAGAAGACTTTATGTTCCACAACTGGAAAACTTCTATTAGCCTCATTATTTCCATCTACCAAATACTTTCAGCTTTTTTACCTTCCTAATAAAGGGTAGGAGTCCATTTCTCCATCCTCTTGAAGTTAGGCATGACCATATGAGTTGCTTTAGTTTATGAAATGTGAGTAGAAATGACAATTGTCATGTTCAGGCAAAAGACTTCAGAACAAGTACCTGATTTGCCACAATCCCATTTTTCTGCTCTGGTGGATTAAAATGGCCATAAATTCTCTGTGGCTTCTTCAATCAAAAGGTGGGGTCTTTCCCTCCTTTTGAATCTGAGCTGCCTCTATGACTTGCTTTGACCAACAGAATATGGTGAAAGTAACAATGTGATCACTGTCCTCAAAAAGCCTGAAAATTTTGCCTCTCATTCTTTCTTAGAACGATGCCGCCACGTAAACAAGCCCGGGCTAGGCTCCTTGAAGATGAAAATCCAAGTGGTTAGAGAAATCCAGCCATCCCAGCTGTTCCAGCAATATCGGTTGAGCCCACACCTATGATTGAGGCCACTCAGCACCAGCCAGTCCCCAGCCAACCTACCAACTAGCTGCATAAGTGATCCCAGGCAAAAACAGCAGAACTGCCCAGCTAAGCCCAACCCAAGGCGCAAAACAGAGAACAAATTGTTTTAATTTTTTTTAACATTTATTCATTTTTGAGAGACAGAGAGAGAGACAGAGTGTGAGCGGGGCAGAGAGGGAGGGAGACACAGAATCTGAAACATGCTCCAGGCTCTGAGCTGTCGGCACAGAGCCCGACGCGGGCTCGAACTCACAAACAGTGAGATCATGACCTGAGCTGAAGTCAGACTCTTAACCAACTGAGCCACCCAGATGCCCCAAGAATAAGCTGTTTTAAACCACTAAGTTTGAGAGTTGTTTGTTATCCAGCAACAGGTAATTAAGGTACCACCCTGGGCGACTGTAGAAGCAGATACTGAGCTTCTTTCTTTCAGCATGAATTCTGGGTGAGGAGAACTGATCAGAGTCCCTTAAAATGAATAATAGGAGTAAGAGATAAGACTTTGTCATGTAAGCCACCACACCTTTGAAGTTGTCTTTTCCTGCAGCATAACCTATCCAATCCTGACTCCGAAATCGGTACCAACAAGTGGCAATCTGCTCTAGCAGAAGAAAGCTAAAACATGAGGTCAGGGAGTGGACAGAGAGGAAATGGCTACCAGAAGCTCTGAGGATGCCCATCCCTATCACACAGTGATACAATATTTAGTAAAATATTCACCTGTGAAAACTCAGAAGGCCACAATGTGCCAAATGAATGTGTAGCTTAAGGAGGAGCAAAAAGGACACGGAACAAAGTCCCTCAGCACCCTATAGTGGACACTTAGCATGAGCAAGAATAGACCTCCCCTTTTTAAGACAGTAAGACATTTGTAGTTGATTGTTATCAAACCATGTCCTCACCGATAAGCCTATGAGCCATTCTTAACAATAGTGTCTGCCAGCACTGAAAGAGGAAAGACACCACGTCACTGCTTCACTGTGGCCGACAGAGAAATGTTCATCAACAAAGTGAACAAGAGAAATATTGAATGAGGTCATAAAGCATTTGGTTCTGGAATATTATGAAATGGAAACAGCAGCCAACTCTTCAAACAAACTGACTTTCATGACTTCAAGCATCTAGTAGTCTAAGAAATACAGGGCTGCAAATGAGAAGCTCAGAGACTGAGATTTTCTTCCCTTTTTATAGTCTTATGCTCTGACTGTTAAAAGTGCTTTGTTATAGGGGCGCCTGGGTGGCTCAGGTGGTTAAGCATCGGACTTCAACTCTGGTCACGAACTCGCGGTTCCTGAGTTCCAGCCCCGCATCGGGCTCTGCACTGGTAGTGCGGAGCCTGCTTGGGATTCTCTTTCTCCCTCTGTTTCTCTACCCATTCCCCACTTGAGCACTCCCTCCCTCTCAAAGTAAATAAATAAACTTAAAAAAAAAAAAGTTCTTTGTTGTAAGTGACGACACTGGAGAAAACACAACTCAAAAAAAGAAAAAGTAATTCTGTCTTTTTATCAATGTTTAAGATGGGTACAATCAAATATGTAGTTAGGGTGTTATGGAGAATGTAACTCAAAACAAAAGAGATGGCTTTATTTTCTTTTTTTATTTGAATTTGGAGTTAGTTTAGAGAAATGTGATTTTTTTGGTAAGCCTGCAGGACATAGAGAAGCTGGTAAAAATTTACAGTGATTCTTAGACCTACCCAACCTTTCCTCTGATATTTTTATAGACCTGACCTCCACTCAACCTTTTCTCCTTCTGGAACTGCAACCACCATACTTGAAGTGTGCAAAAGAGGACTTAGATATCAGCAGGAACTCCAGGTGGGGGAGTGAGATTTAAGTGCAATTGATATCAGGCATCAGATAAATCTCAACCAAGGGAATGAGTCTGTCCCTTCTCAAGCAGCAGGCTTAAACATGCCCAGATCTGGGATTGATAGATGTGTGCTGCTGTTTCATATACGCCAAGGTGACCCCATTCACTCAGCCTGCCATAGCAATGATTCTTGAATAAATGTCCCCAACTGAGAAAGAAGTGCAAAAGGGGAATCTAACAAGCCAGACTCATCATCAGAATCAACATCCCTGAGCTCCAATGACTGAACCAAGCCAGGCCAGCCCTGGGGAGCCCAGGACTTCATCAGTCCCACTTAATGCAGCAACAAACAGGAGTTCCCTCCCTCTCAAAAGCCCTGCTGATGCTCATGGAAATGGGCATCCCAATATTAATACCAGCTGGGCAGCTAATACAACAAATATCAGTTATCCGGGAAGGCCATTAGTATCGGCTACCAGTAGGGAAAGGGACCCAGAATAAAGCAAATAAACCCAAGGGAGGAAAAATGTAACACTTCAGAAGAAATATGAGCAGTATGGGTAATGCTAAACTACTTGATCATTTAACTAGGAAAGAGCTGAATGCAAGATTAGTGAAATTGGTAAAGTGGTGTGTTTATGATTCAAAGGCACATTTTTTTTCCCAACAAAATGGCACCGGCACAGAATCTTAACTTTCCTATTTAATGCGGATTGGAAAATACCTTTTTTTTTTTTTTTTTTTTTTTAACCAATAGTATTTGCTACAGGCTGAATCACTGTCCTCTCATGAATAATGCCTATAGTTGAGAGATATGGGGCTTATTGATACTATATGGTTATCAACTTGGGAAGTACCTGATTCTATTATTTACATAGCCTTTAGAGATTTCATGCTGTAATAATTCTCTGGCACTTTGATTCTCTCCATAGATGAGTTTAAATATAAATACACAGCCCAATCCCTGCCTCCACCTCCATGTTCAAGAATATAGTAATAGCAGGCAAAGTGAATGTGGAGACTTGGTGGAGAAAAAAAAAAAAAAAAAAGATTTCCCCCTCATTATTCCTAGGGAAAGACTACAGCTTTCTGTCGAAAGGCCCTTGAAACCCACAAAAAGGGGGATAAGTTTCCTTGAACAGATTTTTGTTTGTTTCCGTGTTTTCACAGATTTATTTTCCAGCTTTATTGAGATACAATCGACACATAACATTCAGTAAGGTTAAGGTATAGAACGTAATGATTCGATATATGTATATGTTGCAAGTGATTACCACAATAAGGTCAGTTAACACAGTCGTCACCTCAGAACAGATTTTAACCATATTTACCCACACAAAAAGAACTTAATAAAAAACCAAACAAAACCATTTTTAGTATCAAACCAAATAATATGATGATCTTTTAAATGTGTTAATTTGGTTCTTGTCTAAGCACAGACTATGTGAATGATAAACTATCAAAGGGATTTTTTTCCTTGCCCCCAAACTGGGCTCTGCGCTCTTCACACCTTGGTTCATACCAGTTTCCACAATTCAACCGACACATTTTCAGCCCAGGATCTACCATTTATCACTGGTCAAACAACAAATCCTACTACCTAAACCAATCTCTGCAGCCTCATGTCCCACATGTACTGTTACAGATCCCTCCTCATTCACCTGTGGTCCTGCCTCAGTAGACCACCTGATATTTCCCAGACCTGCCAGACTCTTTGACACCTCCCCGTGCTGCTTTCCACACCAGAAATGTCCTCTACCCACCCTTGAACGTAGTGAAATCCTAATAAGATCCAGTACCAGTTACGCAACACAATTTCTTTTAACAAAACCTGGCAGAATGAACCGCATTCTTCTCTCCATCCTTCAAGACGCTCTTCTTATACCTACTCTAGGAACTACTATAAAACCATGTGCTCCTTAAAGATAGATCATTCTTTAGCCATCATCATATCCTGATCAGCTAAGAGAGTGCTATATTAGTTATCTACTGCTTCAAAACATTTACCCCAAAACCTAGTGACTGACTTAAAATGTCATTCATTATTCCACAGTTTTTGTGAGTTAGGAATCCGGGCATGGGCTCGGTCTTCCAGCTCTGGATCTTTCATAGACTACAATCAAGGTGCTGGCAGGGGCCATAGTCTCATTTGAAGGCCAGCTGGGAGCGGACTTGCTTTCCAAGCTCACTCCAGTGGTTGTTGGCAAGATTCAGTTCCATGTCAGCTGTTGACTAGAGGCCTTCCTCAATATCTTGCCACCTGGGCCTCTCCCTAGGGCAGCTTGCAATATGGCAGCCGGTTTCATTAGAGCAAGTAGGTGAGAAGGAAAGAGAATATCCGCAAGAGACAGAGGGCTAGCAAGACAGAAGTTAGAGTTTTTTGTCATGGCAGCAACATCCCAATAGAAATGTGCCTTATTCTATTTCTTAGAAGTGAGTCACTAGGTCCAGCCCACACTCAAGGGGCGGGTATTACACAAGGACATGAATGCAAGCGTTTGGATCATTGAAACCTTTGTCAAAAGCTACCTCCCATAGACGTGTCACATAGTAAGCACTCAGTAAGAATTTATTTATAAAAGTAGAAAAGAGACTTTTCTTCATATATCTTTACTTATATGATCAATTCCATGAACTTTAAGTTTACATAATAATAAAATTATGAAAAGTTCATTTACAGAAACACATTTTCAAAATAAGTACTTGCGTGCAAATAATCGATTTTGAAGGGAAAAAAAAAAAAAAAAAAAGACTTGCCAATTCTACCAAAATCCTCTTAACCATAAAATTTAGATCAAAACTTGACAGATCTTGATGGCTATGACTGACTTGCTTTCTAGAGGTTTGGAAGAAGAAAAAAAAATAGATAGCTAAACAGGAAAGATGCTGAAAATGTAGCAAAATATTAACAACTGGGTAATTTAGATGAAGCGTATATGGATGTCTCATTGTTTGATTCTTTCAACTTCTCTGTAGGTTTTTGACGTTTTTCAAAATAAAAAGTTGAGGGAGGATTTTCAAGAAATGTTTTATGCATTACTTTAAATGGCTTCTATAGCTTGTGGTTATACAAGCGCTCCCTCATAACCTAACAAAAGCATCTCAAAGGTCATTGAATGAGAAATTTTAATAAGTAATACCAGCTGTTGTAACTAACAAACCCAGCCACTCAATGGCATCACGTGATAAAAGTGTCTTTCTCATTCTTGTTATCAACAGTGTGGGGCAGCTGTCCTCAATGACTCCCATCCACACACTATGACATCTCCAACACATTTCAGAAGAAGGTGTGTGGATGATTACAAAAAAAGATTTTTATGACTAGAACTGAAATTGGTACCCATCACTTCCCCTCATATCCCATGGACCAGAAACCATTGAAATGGACCCAACCCAACTCTAAGCAAGGCCGGGCCATGTGGTCTTTCTGTGTGCCCAGGGAAAGGGGGCAGACAGGTGACCGCCTAGCCAGTCTCTGACAGAAGAATGCGGTCATTCCAGTTGCTCTCGTTGTAGATAAAGAACCAAACCTTCTTTAAATAAAGCTTACAGTACAAGTTCCTGACAGAAACTAAAATACAGGCATACTGGCTCTCAAGTTAGTAGTTTGACAATGATTTCCCAGTCCTGGTTTGCTTAATGAGCAAACTAGTAGCTTGAATTAAGTTGTATCATGCTCCCCAGGCACTGCTTTCAACTAGTTACAATTAAACCTAAACAGCATCACTGTCTTCATTCAGGTATGTTGCCATTTTAGGAGGTTGAAGTCCGTCCAATCCAATCTTTTTTTTTTTTCATTCAGGCCAGATGAAGCAGAGTTTCATTAAGAGCCTCGCTTTGAAGCAAATCTTTTTTTGCTTATATTGGCTAAAAATATTTAGCCAAGCCAAAATAGAATTCAATCTCTATTGATGAGAAAAGTAACCACTATCTGCATTCTGAGTCCAAACTCTCTCTTATTTGTACCAGAGACTCCAGGAGAGCAAGGGGGGGGGGGGGGGGGGGGGGGGGGGGGGTCAGGGAGGAGATGAGAGGGAGAACGTGTGGAGGACAGCCAGAAGAATAATTAGAAAACCTGTCCAAATTTACACTGGTCTTTTAGCTGATGTGTTTTCATTTCAGTCCAGATGCTTTTAACAGATTCAAAAAATTTAGCATTCTCATGTAAGTGGGTGGGGAAAAAAGTATGAAAATATTATGCTATGTCTTTTTATATGCTTACAGTAGAAATAGTCAATGCAAAAAAATTCATGGGTGTGTGTCCGTGTGTGTGTGTCTGTGTGTGTGTGATGTGTCCAACAAAAGAAACCTTGTCTGCTAATATTGAACAGACTGGTGTAAAAAAAGAAAAGCTTATAGATAACAACTCTACCTTATGGATGGTCTACATTAGCACAGCAAGAGAAAGGGAATCAGACCTCTGCCTCATGAATAATGGATACAACATATTGAGCATTGCAATCTTTCTTTAATTGTTAGCATCTTTCCACCAATAGAAATATCAGAGACAACCAAACACATACAAAAAGCGATAGGACTTGTGGTTATACACGTGGATGGTGGAGGGAAGGGGAAATTGGAGAAAGGTGGTCAAAAGGTACAAACTTCCAGTTACAAAATAAATAAGTGATAGGGATGTAAGATACAGCAGGATAACTGTAGCTAACACTGTTGTAGGATATACAGGAAAGTTGGTAAGAGAGTGCATCCTATGAGTTTTCATCACAAAGAGAATCTTCTTCCTTTTTTCCCTTTCCCTTTATTTTCTTCTTATCAATATCTATATGAGAAGATCAATGTTTGCTGAACCTCTTATGGTATTCACCCCACTGTATATGTAAATCAAGACATCATATTGTACATTTTAAACTTATGTGGCAATATATGTCAATGACTTCTCCAAAAACTTGGCAGGGAGGGGGGAGGGTGAAGAAATATCAGAGAGAAAACTCTAGGACCTAATAAGTACACATTTTGTTACATATGGAAGAATTTGAGGCCAAGGGTATCACGTAAGTATTAATTATGCTTGTACCTTCTCAATATCATGGGTACCAGGCAAAAAGAAGACTTTAGCAGAAGAGCAACTATAATGTTATCAGTGGGGGTGTCTGGGTGGCTCAGTTGGTTGTGTCTGACTTCGGCTCATGGTTTGTGAGTTCAAGCCCCACCTCGGGCACTGGGCTGACAGCTCAGAGCCTGGAGCCTGCTTCAGATTCTGTGTCTCCCTCTGTCTGTTCCTCCCTTACCCATGCCCTGTCTTTCTCTGTCTCTCAAAAATAAATAAATGTTTAAAAATCAATAAATAATAAATAAATGAACAAATAAAATAATGCCAGCAGTGTCACTGCATTACATCAGAGCATGAATTCCTTGTCATCGACTTGGATCCCTTGGTTTAAGTGGCCGAACTCCAAGAGGGTTTCAAAGATAAAAAGGCAATCATTTCTTCCATATTTTTCTGTGCAAGGCATAAACTGAGACTATTTTGCTGTAATTCATAAATCCTTTAATTTGCTCGAGGAGCAAAAATACATATCTTTTTATTCCAATCTGATCACAAGTATACTCCTATTTATTTCCAGTTGTATAGGAAAGAAGGTACATAATTAAAAAGACCTGAGACTCAGAGACATGAAAACCAGGATTACTTGTAACCGCCATAGATATGACTTAAAATCGTAGGGAAGGTTCCATGCCCCTAATAGTTCTCCCACACTTCTGAGAAGTGGTACTTCATCCCTATGCTTCCCAAATTCCATTTATTTAGAGTAGAGCTTTGTAAACCCATAAATCTCCTGAAATTGTATGCAAAAATGTGTAATTTTTTTATGAGCTTGTGACATTTTCCTGGGGAGAGTATCTAGGGCTCTCATCAGATTTTCAAAAGGATCTCTGAGCCCACTAAAACTAAGGCTCTGGACACTTCTTTGGTTAATAAGCTCTTCAAATGCAAATCACCCTTGGAAGTTTTAGCGATGCCTTTGACACAAGCAGTTCCCATAGGCAGGTCAGCATTTGGCACATGCATGTGGGAATTTGTACCAATCGTCAGCCTCCCTCTTAGGTACATTTCTGATGACTCCAGGTTGGGTGAATGAGATGCTCAGGTTTCACAGACCTGTATGCCAGCAGACGCTGCATGGTTTTCACTCTGTAGTCTCTTTTCAGAAAATTTGCTGACCAGACACTCTGGTCACATTTCTCGGGTTTCTCACCAATCCTGCAAAGTAGCACAAAAGCACTGGGCAACTTAAAGCCTACAGTCCCTGAGCTTCTCTGATAGTTGACCTAGAACATTTCACACAGAATGGACAAATCAAAAAGAAAATTTAAGGCTTTGTCAAGTTCCTCCATGTGAAATTGGATATTTGACAGAGTAGGCTTAAAAATATTTTAAAAGTTCCAGGTAGCGTTAAACAACCTTGGTCTCTTCACGTACATCGTGCAGTTGACAATTTTACGTGTAAAATGGTAGAATAAAAATGAATGTTATAATATTAATGAATTGTATCTTCTAAAAGTATATCCCATTTAAAAAATAAATGTCAGTATGAAGTTGCCAAGTGTCCTGAATTAGGCTGGACTTTTTTTTTAAGTTTATTTATTTTTGAAAGAGAGAGAGGGAGGGAGCGTGTGCTTGTGTGTGCTCAGGCAAGGAAAAGGCAGAGAGAGAGAGGGAGAGAGAGAATCCCAAGCAGGCTCCACACTGTCAGCGCAAAGCCCAGCGAGGGGCTCAATCCCACAAATCGTGAGATCATGACCTGAGTCGAGATCAAGAGTCAGAAACTTAAACCACGTGCCCCGAAATCCCTTTTATTGTAAGACTATACATATCATACTTTAAAGCTATTAAGCTGTCCTTTATCTTATGCAATTATTGTGGTAGAAATTGAATAGAAAAGATAGCAATTCAAAACTTTCTAAATTCCCCTGATTCATAAAATTCAAAAGCCTAGCATTGAGTTATACCATAATGTGACTTTACTTATCGACTGGATTTCCTACTCAGAGGGCTAAGCGCACTAGAGAAGAAAGGGGACAGTAAGGGGAGAAAGAATAAACAGAGGCAGAGATGTTTTGAAGGCTAGAACCCTGAGGGAGGGCTGGCACAGGTGGAGCATTCTTGTGGTGTTAGAGAGGTCAAGGTCAGTGTGAGGGATCTGGGGACCTGGGGACGTGAGTGCCAAGAGGGAGGTGAGATGTCCCCCCAGAACAAATTCTGTCTCTTTTCTCATGTTACCAATGACCTTCCCCGGCCATCAGGGTATATTTGTGGTAATCGCTGCCTAACAAAGGTAAGAGCGGGTGCCTTCATCGCAAAGACATCTTGAAGGTGTTATATATAAATGTAGAAGTTGTATTCAGAAAAGATAATTTGATCTGTTTATTTATAAAGACTTCTAACAAAATTATTTTTATTTTACTTTCATAGCTCTATCCCTCTGGGGACATTTTAATATCTATAGAGAAACAGAGATGTTGCTTAGGCACAGTCAAATCGAATAGAAACCTAGAGCTTACCTTCACAGCTTACTTGGGCCCAGAGACATGGCCACATTGCATGGAAAGTCCCCGCAGATATCATCCCTGCCATTCTGAAGATTGTCTCAACCATCCCTTCATTCCTTCAGCAAATAGTTATTTAGAATGAGTTGGATCTTTCCCTACAATTCAAGTGACTCATATTCACCAGCTAAACAAGGCTATTGGGTCTTTAAATATCAAAGGCTATATTTATATTAAGAGGAAAATATATTTTTACATTTTTAAAAGAACAGGCAGAGGCCCGGATTTTTTTTTTTTTTTTTTTTTTTTTTTTTTTTTTTTTTTTAAGAATTGTGACCATCAGTCTGGGAAGTAACCGATCACCCAGTGGCCTGCTATTGAAATCTCTCTGGGACACTCAGTGCCTTTGGTTTACAACAAAGAAAGCCTCATTCTGCCACTATATAAAAGGATCTTCTAGGGGCGCCTGGGTGGCGCAGTCGGTTGAGCGTCCGACTTCAGCCAGGTCACGATCTCGCGGTCCGTGAGTTCGAGCCCCGCGTCAGGCTCTGGGCTGATGGCTCGGAGCCTGGAGTCTGTTTCCGATTCTGTGTCTCCCTCTCTCTCTGCCCCTCCCCCGTTCATGCTCTGTCTCTCTCTGTCCCAAAAATAAATAAAAAAAAAAAAAAAAAAAAAAAAGGATCTTCTAATAAAAAAGCGACTTACCTGTCTCAAAGGAATATTGGAACAATGAATTAGATAATACCCTCAAAAAAATATGTTTAAACAGTGCTATAGAAATAGAAGATGCTATCACTATTGTCACTTTTTTATAGACAATGTTACTTGTTTTTCTTGGAAAAGCTGCTTTTCATCAGAAAAAGTCAAAAAGAAAATATCCTTAAAACAGCCATTTTATGGACTTAAAAAAATGAATTTGTGGCTGGATGGACATTTCCCTTCTCCCTTTCTGCCCTCCAAGTCCAAGCAACCCCATGGGACCTAAGATTTCTACAGTCAAGGTTGGGAGAAGAATTGAGACAGGCGATAAGCAATATATAAGTCAAGAACAAAATTACAGAAACTTCTCATAAGAGATCTTTGACAGTATATCATTCAAACTCTTTGCTATACTAGTGAAAGACTTGAACCCAGAAAAGTTAAGCAGCATTCTGAACATTTCACAGCTAGTTAAGAACAGACCTGTGGTAGTTCTTTAACATAACCGAATGGTTAGAAGGAGAAAAAGGCATCTCCAATGTCTGTTCCATGGTCCCAGAACCTGACTCAAGCTCAAGTTCATGAAGAGAGTTGGATGAACCCCTAGGACCCAACAGCAGGGGGATTAGGAGTTAGGATGCTCAAGCCTGGTGACCCGAGCTCCTTCCTAACCCCACCCTCTTCCCTGACTGGATAACCTTAGGCAAATAATCTCTCCAAGCTTAATTTCCCTCAGCTGTAAAAGTGGATATTACCAGTATGTACTCACCATAGGGTTGTTGAAAGGATGAAATGAGACTACACAGACACTGTTTAGCACAGTGTCTAATGATAATTGTTGCTTTTAATGTCTCTAGATAGCAAAATTAAATGAGGGTTAAATGAGAAAATGTATATAAAGTGCTCAGCAGGATGCCTGACACTGTAATAAGTGCTCAACAAATACGGGGAAGTATTATTACTTCATACTCCCACGCAAGCATTCATTTAACAAGAATTTGTTGCGTCCTTCCTAAGCGCCAGGAACTCTGTTATGTCCTGGGGATGCCACTCCTTGAGCTCAATGTACTTACAGTCAAGTGGAAGAGACAGACATGTGGTCAAATACGGGCTCTGTAGCAGGGGTGGGCAACCTGAATCCATGCCTGTTTTTCACATGGTCCTTGAGCTGAGAATGGTTTTTACGTGTTTAAGTGTTTGGGGAGAAAAACCAAATAAAGAAAACTATTTTGTAACATATGATGAATGTACGTAATCCAAATTTCAGTGTCCATAATCAAATTTTATTGGAGCGCAGCCACACTCATTCATTTAGATGTTGTCTATGACTGCTTACACCCTACAACAGCCAAGTTGAATAGTTGCAACAGAGACCATATGGCTGGCGAAAACAAAAATGTTTCCTATCTGGCCCTTTACAAAAAATCTTGCCAACCCCTGCCCTATATCCTGGTAAGTAATATAATATATATGGGCGCTGAAGGGTGCTGTAGAATCACGTGGTAGGGGACAGGGTGCACCACACTCTGGGACCTAGTGGAAGCTTCACTAAGGAGCTAAGTGTTGAAAAATGAGTATATGTTTTCCAGATGAAAAAGGGGACATGTATGGATAAAGGCTCAAGATCATGGCAAGCAAGGGAAGTTCTGGGAAAATACCAGAACACGGGGTGCTTCTTTAAGCCAATCCTGACCTCATTGTCCTAGCAAAACCCACAAATGCCATCGCTGTTCGTTCCTATGCAGGAACACACTAGGTTTTCAACTGTCTAGTCATCTCCAGAACACTGCCCTGAATGCCAGAACAATCCTGTTCCCTCAGAAACATCACACAGAACTTTTGATCCCTCTGAAGTTTTCAACTTTCTGATGGAAATGAGATTTAACGGTCTCATTATGAATTTGCTCCTTCCTGGTGTCCATGTCCGGCCTCATTAGCATGTGTCACAGGACTAATCTGTAACTGTGACTGGTTCTTACTGCCGGTGTGAAAACCACCCTTGGCTATGGCATTTTAAAGAACCCTGAGGGGCGCCTGGGTGGCTCAGTCGGTTAGGCGTCCGACTTCAGCCCGGGTCACTATCTCACGGTCCGTGAGTTCGAGCCCCGCGTTGGACTCTGGGCTGATGGCTCAGAGCCTGGAGCCTGCTTCCGATTCTGTGTCTCCCTCTTTCTCTGCCCCTCCCCCATTCATGCTCTGTCTCTCTCTGTCTCAAAAATAAATAAACATTAAAAAAAAATTAAAAAAAAAAATAAAGAAAGAACCCTGAGACATGGTCCATGATAAAAAGGAGAGAAAAGAAAATAAACAGAGAAGGGCAGGACTTAGCAGGTGGTATCAATATAACCACTGGTAACATGGGAACAGCCGGCAAAAGGAATGTGAAAGTCTTCTGCTCCTGGGGCCAGAAAGTGAGCAGCACTGACAACCAGACATTCCTGAATCTTGAGACATGGAGAAACAATGGCAAGTGCATAAGTGACGTCAGTCACCGAGGCCTGGGGCATGGCACTGGCTTCACCCAGCAAGGTCATTCGAAGGCTCTGCTCTTGCAAACTCAGAGGCTGCCATAAATGTGAATCCACATAACAGAAACTAAGAAAGACAGAGTCTAAGTGTGAAATGCACACTAAAACAATAAAAAACAAAAATAAACAAATAAACAAAAAGCCCAAGTATCAGTTTACCTTGTCGTCTCTGACTTGGAAGTGTCAGTTAATGGTTGGTGGACAGCCCAGGGTAGCTCTACTCTCCGGTCCTCCCCACTCCCGTACAGTCCACATGAGTTCGCCCCCAGCTCTTCCAGGAACCCCCAATGTAGCTTTAAGCATTATTTCATTCTTTCACCCAACCTTCATCCATCCAACAGCATGTTAACTGAGCTCCTCTATGAGGTGAGCCCACTAGTGTTGGTGATACTGTAGGGAACAAGACAGGAGCCATCCCTGCTCTCATGGAGCTTTCTGTAGAGCAAGGATGACAGAGGTGATGGTCAATGGACTGAATGTTCTAGAGTGAGATAATCAAAGGACCTAATAGAGCCAAGCTGAGCAGTAGTTTACAGTGAGAAGAGACGAAGAATGGATAGCCTCCCTCTGTGGATAATCCCCTAGAGATGCCTAAGCGGTAAGATTTGTGTCCATTATTTGATAGTGTCAATTAAACAAATCTGGCTTTCATTTACAGCCACAAGGTCACGGGGGCTGTGTCAGGGAGACAAATCCAAGTCACGTGCAGCACACAGTACTCAAACATCTCCATTTGCTCCTGACTCACCCTATCATGTCTGGCTCTCTTCTCACTTAAGACAGGTGTTTGCCAGAAATCTCTCCATGGTCCCCTGCAAATAGACTTCAGTGGGTGTCTCCACCAGGTCAGCAGAGATGCCCAGACACATGAGCACAGCAGCAGGGGGCACTGCTTTTGTTCCTTCCTAGGAAGCTACCGAGCCCCTGAGAAAATGAATCGAAGACTTCAATCTGTCCGGCCCCTGGCTCGTTAGCTATTGTTGGACATGTCCAAATCACACATGTAGCAAACCAGTATCCCAACCACGAGCACACAAGTATCACTTACCGAGTGACCTTGGATGCAAAGAAATTGTGTGGTTTGGATGGCTGGGATGAACACTGAATCCACACTGCATATTTACATCCCCCAAACAGTATGAACACATAAATCAAGCTCTCGCGCTTTGTAGAAATGCTTTCAGCTACAAAGTCCCTCACTGTTACATTCTTCACCCACAAACTGAGTATTTTCTTAAATACAGAGACAAAGGCAGAACGCTGAGGGACCCACTTATAACCTCTCTCACAATAGCTATCGAACAAACTACCTGCTCTTTGTAAAGAGTGACTACCTATAAATCTCTTTCAATCAAAATGAGTAATATTGTTCTTTTAATATTTATATGTGTACCCAAAGTATACACAGCCTTATGCAATAAATAAGATTGTACCAAACAAACAGTAAAGCCTCTGCCCTAAGGACCTTCACAATCAAATGTATAAATAAAACAAAAGAAGGAAAACTGCAGGTAACGCCCTGAGCTAGAAATGGGAATTGAGGGTGGAATGCCTCAGTCAGTATGTGGGCTGCCTCTGGTTTTGAGAATATACAAGGAGAGACTGTTAGAGAAAGAAGAACAAAGAAGAGTATAAAAAAGAGAAAGGAGACGGTGACCACTCGGAAAACGAAGTGTTGTCTCTCTCTCTCGCCTCCATCACTTGGGCTACTGTTCAACAGAAACGCCTTCAACCAGGTGACCCAGAGCAAAGAGCTTGGAGCAAAAGAGATTTGTTTCAGGTTGGGGTTGAGAACACGGTCTCAGAGATAAGACTAGGTTGCAATCCTGGCTTTCACAGGGTGTGTGATTTGGATCAAGGTCCTTAATCACATCTGTAAGCCTCAGTTTCCTGATCTGTTAGATAGGGGAACGATAGTATAGTAGTTGGATTCATAGGGGTTCAGGAAGATTGAATGAACTAATGGAGAAACTGCAGTGCCAACAGACAAAAAAGTTCTAAATAAATTTTATCTACGTGATTGTTTTAAATAAATATATTTGTCTTCATCCTAAAGGAAAAAGGAAGTGGTTGACTGGTGTGGTGAGAGAAGGGCTGGCTGGCATCTGAAAGGCCTTGGTTTGGGCATCAGCACTAGGCAAGTCATGGAGCCACTCTAGAGCCAATTTCTTACAGCATACAAAAATGTTGGACTAAACTATCCTAAAGCTCCCTTATATCCCTAAAATAATTCCGTAACTCTGAGATTAAAACCAGTAAGTTCATATCTCACATTTCTTGCCAAAATGCCAGACACCATATGGGCTCTCTTGCTCTCTCTAATCTGGATTCAGTGTTGCCACAAATCAAATCGTGTCTCCTAAGACATAGCTGACAAATTTAGACTAGAGTGTGGGTGTTTGTCCTGTTTCCCAACAAGAGCTACAAGAAGGGGTCAATCTCTTCTTATGCTTCAGCATCAGTCACAAGAAGACCAGGATCTCTTTGTTCTGAAAGCCAGCTGACTTGGGCACCATTACCTTCTTCCTCTGGAAAAAAAAAAAATACCCCCAGGCCTGGAATTATGGAAATATAGCCAGTTGACTTTAGGACGTTTTCCCAAGTTTGATACCACTGAAATAAAGAATACAATGCTGACTCTGAACAATAAAATGAGGTTGGAATTGCATGAGGAACTACAATAAAAGGAATCAGGGAAATGCATCTTTTCTAGGAAAATAGCTAACAATGGGTGCTTTCTGAAGCCCAGGGTTGTGCTTCTGAGTGGCATACGTGCAATTTCAAGATATCGCTTCACTCATATTTCTCATAACCATCAATGCAATACTCTGGCTCTTTTGATAAGACTTAGGTATCGTTTCATTTCCTCACTGTTTCACGAGCATTTTGAAATCCTGTAACAAAGGGTGATATGAAACGGATGTGTGAGATTTATCTAAAATCCAATTGTGCTTAGCAATAATGCTGCTTATGGAAATCCTCCTTGTATAAGATCATATGTGATATATTTATACACCAATATACAGCAGCCACAATAAATGATGTGAGTGATTACCTGAGCTGCAGGTATTAATGTTGCCCTCCTTTCCCTTTCCTCTGGCTATTTGAGTCCCTTTTGAATGTAGCTCATTTCTATGTAATCCACATCCCTTTGTTGAATGTGCTGCTTCTCTCACATCTAAATTAAATTAAATTCCTAACAGCTAAAGACAGCACAGAAACCAAGAGAAAACCAACTCTGCATGCCATCCACTGCACTTATAATAATAAATGCTGATTTTTGTTCAGTTTGGTGACTGAAGAAAAGTTCCAATTTTTGAGATATAATACAGAAAATAAAAAAAGTAGTCCTATCCTACCATATTTGATCACAGTGACAAGCTACTTGGATGGCATGATATTGGTAATATAACGTGGATTTAAGTCAGAAAATCTGGGTTTCCATCCTAGCCCCACTGCCCATTATACATGTTTGAGGCCCAGTTGGCTCATCTGTAAAATGAGAGATGGGGTGTTCCCCTCATAGGACCATTATGAGAATTAAATAAAGTAATTTAGATCAATGAGAAAACACGTGGCCAATATTAGCTCTGATTCTGTAATTTAATCAATGCCACCTCAAATCCTTTGAGGAAAGAAACAGAATGTAAATGGAGATGATAGAAAGGTAGATAGATAGACAGACAGATAGATGATGGGTAAAGATAGAGATAGAGCCAGAACTTAATAATAATTCTCAAACATGTATGATCTTTATCATTATGAACTAAACTTTAAAACTCATGGAGTGTCTGCATACAGCTGTCCAATGTGTGGCCTGTACCTGAGCATCCTTCCAGCTGAGAGGGTAAGTGAGGGGATTCCAGCCCATACTTCACCCACATGGAACATATCCCAGCACAGGCCTGTGTCTCCCTGGAGATACAGATACCTTTTTCTAATTTTCACCAAGCTCTCCTATGGACCAGCAGTGAACCTGGCCAGAATTATTGTATTAACTCCTCAGACAATTCTGAGAGATATTATTGCCTCACTCTTAAAGTCAGAAAGCTGAAGCTCAAAGAACTGAAATAAACTGTCCAATTGGCCAAAGGGTTGAAGCAGGAATCAAGATTCTGTGACACTTTAGCCAAAGCAATGTCGAGCGCACAATGGAAACCTAAGAGCAAAGGAACTCCCAAGCGACTGTGGAGCAGGCTTATATACAGATGGACAAGACACCACAAAGACTCAGTCACAGAGGTTAAACTTCCCCCACTTATTTCCATCAATAGATCCTGAATGCACAGAAAGGAGAAATGATGTCAAGAACCTGCAAACCAAATCTAGGACAGACAGACAGACACAACCTCCATCACATACAACACATAATGTGCAATTCTTTCCATCAAAATACTTTTAATATAATCAGAGGAAATAGACATATAAAGGACCACAATGAAGTGTTAATAGGAACCATGATGGAGATACAATATGATGTGTTTTCTAATTTGTATCTATAAACTGATGGAGGATTCCAATGAATGCTCCCAAGTTGGGGTGGGATGGGTCTCAAAACTGATAGGATCAGAGTTTGAAAGGATGACTTTGAGGTATGTGTTTTAGAACTACTTGTGGCAAATCTGTCGGAGCCTACTGGCTGATAAGGGTCACCAAGGGTGAGGCAAGTGGCTCCCTCATCTGCATTCTGCAGGCGAAGAAAAGCAGAAAAGACCCAAGGACCTGAAAGTTGAGCAGAACAGTACCAAACAGCCAGAACTGGAGAAATGGATATCAATGACTCACTGATGGGAATAAATGATCAAGGAAGGTTGAAAATAAGGAATGATGGCATGTAAGACAGAAGTCCAAACAAGTGGCAAAAAAAAAAAAAAAAAAAAAAAGGTGAGCTCTCTGTGCTCTTATGTATATTCTTACTGTGCATGAACTAATTTCATTTAAGTGATCATGGTCAGAAGGGACAAGAGGACCTAAGCCCTGGAGTTCTAGAAGGTCAAATAGTGAATGAATAAAATACTTGTATGGATAAATCTTCAGCCTGATGCTATGAAGGAGTCCAGTAGCCCTAGTAGGGCTGGGGTTTTCTAAAGCTAAGGTGAATGGAGCTGGGAAGTAGAAAAGTTATAGGAACATATACCAAATGGAAAATCTAGCACACAGTAGAGTAGCATTCATTCATTCACTCATTTATTCACTCAACATACTTCACTGAATGCCCATTAATAATATGCAGTAGTGGGCACCTGACCGGGTCAATCGGAAGAGCATGCAACTCTTGATCTCAGGGCCATGAGTTTGAGCCCCATGTTGGGTGTAGAGAATACTAAATAAATAAAACTTTAAATAACAACAACAATAATAATAATAATATGTAGAAATAGTAGAAATAGTAGCAGCAGCTAATACACAGCACATCTCCTATGCCACACATTGTTTTAGGGACTTTTAAATCATTTAACCCTTGCTCCTTTATGAGGTAGGAACTCCTATTACTATAGAGAAGGAAACTGAGGCACAGGGAGGCTAAATAATTTGCCTGAAGTTACTCAGCTAGGGAGTGGTCTGAATAGGATTTAAACCCAGGTTCTCTGGATCCAGAGTTGACACTCACACCCTTAACTATGATAACCTGCTATGTTCTGGCTCTCTACCAGATTCCAGAATTGTAGCAAGGCCTGCCTCCTTTCGTTAAAGGGCTTGACCATCCAATGGAAGTTCCAAAAGAGCAGTAAATAAGAACATGGAGGAGAAAGTCCTGTGTAAAGCTTCAGGCAATCACAATTTCCTGGGTAGACCCAGATTTTCTTGCTCTCAGTTGGGTCCCAACCATGGAGAGTTTGGCAATTATAGGAGCTTACCAGCAGTATTAATCAGAGCGAGGAGAGAGAACCAGACCTCCCAAACAGTCCTCTACCCTTCTAATAATAGATTTGAATTAAGCACATATAGTTTGAGCACTAAGCAGGTATCTGGAATTTATTTCTGGTTTACCGAAATCCTTGACTGAAAAAGGAAGTCTAGGACATCCTATTGATTACCACTAAAAAAATATAAGCCTATAACAGGAAACTTTTATTTAAGATGATCTCAGTGCAAGTTAAATGGCCTTTAAGAAGAAACTCTGAATATGGGTCTCTGTTAAAAATTATCTATGAGTTGAACACATTGTAGGCATGCCATTAAGAAGAGTGATACATGTTCCTGAAAACATGCAGGAAAACTCAGAGGCACTCAAACTGCTTTGTTTCAGAACTCCATATAATTGTTTCACTGATAGGCTCTGTGCCTTCTGGCTTCAGCCAGTATGGAGGACCCGTGAGGAAACAGTCCTTCACCCCACATGTGTGTGCACACAGATGTCAGAAAGGACTATTGACTGCAGTTTTTCAGTTCTCTTTAATAAACTGTTCCAATTATTTACTGCTACATAACAAAGCACCCTAAAACACAGAGCCGTAAAGGAACAAATGAAACTTATTTTTGCTCAGAAATCTACAGCTGAGGCAGTGCTCTGCAAGGACAGCTCATCTCTCCGCTCCGCTTCAACTGGCTGGGTACTTCTCTTCATCTCCACTATGTGGTCTCTCCAGTATAGCATCTCAAGGTGGCCAGACTTTTTACATGTCAGCTCAAGGCTACCAAGGCCTGTGTCCCAAGAAAGAGAGCCAGGAGAAAGCTGTATTGCCTTTTATGGCCTTGCCTCAGAAGTTATGCAGCCTTACTTCCACCATAGTCTATTAATCAAGTTTCAAGACCAGCCTAGATTTAAGGGGAGGGGGACAATTGACTCCACCTCTTTTGTGGGTTTTTTTTCAATATTTATTTATTTTGGGGAGAATGTGAGCAGGAAAGGGGGAGAGAGAGGAGAACAGAGGATCCGAAGCAGGATCCGTGCTGACAGGCTGACAGAGCGAACCAATTTGGAGCTCGAACTAACAAACATCGAGATCATGACCTGAGCCAAAGCCAGACGCTCAACGGATTGCCACCCCCCCCCAGGTCCCCCCTAGACTCCACCTCTTGTATGGAAGTGATGAGGTTTTGGAAAAGCACATGGGATGGAAGATATTTGTTCCTGTGATTTTTGCTGCAGTCTACCATAGGAACCCACAGGAAGAATCTGTTTTAGATCCTATCCCAGGAATTACTGTGATATTACCCAAGAAAATGTTGGCTGAGCTTATGAAACTGTGGATCTTGTTTCTCTTTTTTCCACTGGCTTCCAGAAAACTCAGAGACAAATGTGTTGCCTTCCTCTAGCCAGACCTCTTGGCAAACTTCATATATGATAATTTACCTTATCTTCATTTTTATTTTCCTACCATTATTTTCCTTTTGCTCCAGTTTGCCTCACTTTTAAAACATCCTGTTGTTATGTATGTATTTTGCTAAGCTGCCTTAAACAAAGTGAGATATGAATTTTAAAATATTCTAAGAAACAGGAGAATCCACACAATAGGAAATGTATCTAGTAAAAAAAATATATATCAAAAGAGGATACACCTCACTAATAAGCAAAGAAGTGCACATTAAAACAAAGCACCATTTTTTACTTATAATTTAATGTGGATCCTAAGCTTAGTGCTCAGTCCTCCACTAAATGCTATGAATTATTAAATTGATTTTCTTTCCTGTAGTCAGAGTCAGAGGTCAGGGTATCAATACTTCTATATGTACCCAGAAGAAATATGAACTTACACAACTGTTTTCACAAAATAATTTGGTGATATTTATTAAAATGTCATAAACTTTGAGTAAGAGCTTTTCTATAAGAACAAGAAAATAATCCAAAGTCTAAGAAATCTGTATTACACAATGGGAAAAATGCATTTCCTGTATACATTAGGACATCATCTCAGCTTTCCTTTGTTTTTTTGTTTGTTTTACTGTGGTAAAATCTATATACACAAAATTTACCATCTTGACCTTTTTTTTAATGTTTATTTATTTTTGAGACAGAGAGAGACAGAGTGTAAGCAGGAGAGGGACAGAGAGAGAGGGAAACACAGAATCCGAAGCAGGCTCTGACGCGGGGCTCGAACTCACAGACCACAAGATCGTGACCTGAGCCAAAGTCAGACGCTCAACCGACTGAGCCACCCAGGTGCCCCCCATTTTAACCTTTTTAAAGTGTACACATCAGTAGCATTAAGTATATTCACATTGTTATGCAACCGTTCTCCATCTCCAGGACTTTGTCATCATTGTCCACGTAAACTCTGTACCCATTAAACAGTAACTACCCCCAGCCCCTGGTAACAACTATTCTACTTTATGTCTCTATAAGTTTGACTATTCTAGGTACTTCATAAAAGTGGAACTGCACATTTGTCCTTTTGTGTCTGGTTTATTTCACTCACCATGATGTTTCAAGGTCCATCCATATCGTAGCATGCATGAGAACCTCATTCTTTTTTAATGCTGAATAATTTTCCATTGTGTATGTATACCACATTTTGTTCATACATTTGTTCATTGATGGGCATTTTGGTTGTTTCCACCTTTTAACTATTGTGAGTAATGCTATTCTGAATGCTGGTGTACAAATATTTCCTCAAGTCCCTACTTTCAGTTCTTTGAGGGATTTATTTAGAAGTGAAATTGGCTTTGGCTTATTCTGTATCAATGAAAAATTGGAAGCAATCATCATGTACAACAAATAAGGGAATTGCTAACTAAATTATGGTATGTACCCTTGATATCTGTCTCCTTTTAAAATGAGAATTGTAGAGGGGTGCCTGGGTGGCTCAGTTGGTTAAGCATCTAACTCTTGATTTTGACTCAGGTCATGATCCCACGGTATGGGATCAAGTCCTACATCAGGCTCTGTGCTGAGCACAGAGCCTACTTAAGATTCTCTCTCCCGTTCACTTGCTCTCTCTCAAATAAATAAATAAACAAATAAATTTTTAAAAGGAGGACTGCCTCCCCTCCCGGGCCCCTTGTTCTCCACACCCTGCATCTGCTTCCATCACAGCACTTGCCCCGCCATATTATATCTCCCTTAAATGTTTCCCCTACCAGGGTTCTATCAGGACAGAGATATTCTCTTCCATATCTGGCCTCAGTTCCTCAATAAGCGGCACATAATACAAGCTCAAGTAGTGTTGATTGGATGAAAGATGGATGAGCTAGAAATGGGCGGTCAGAAATCACCTCACGGTAAATATGATTCAGATGTTTACCAGCGGATTGTGAAAGCCTTATCAAGGACATGAACCTAGACCCTAATTTGGGGAATGCAAAAATGAAAATCTTAGAAATGATAGGAAAATCTCTGGAGTGTGAATATACCTAGAATCTGAAGGCACTAAAGTGGGTTGCTTTATTTTAGCATCTAATATACAGAGAGAGAGTGAGATTCTTGAAAGACCTGGAATCTTTTAGGAGGGCCAGGCAAATCTTTCTCACACAGAAGCATTCACATGTACACATTACTCTTTCCTGTCTATTCCAATGAATGTGCACACAAATACACACACCTATATTCTAAGATAATAAATGTGTCCAATATTCTAAAATGCCAGAGCTAGCAGAGATTTAATAGCCATAATATATCTAACCCACTCTCAAGTCTTAAAGAAATAAATTGACTTTTAGTAGTATATATCAGTAAATCCAAAGTCTTATTCAATCTAGATCTTCCCTTTCCCTCTTTTCATTTAATAGCACATCCTCTTGAGAGTTGAGTCAGAGCTTTGTTTAATGTCACTTCCTCCAAGAAGCCTTCCCTGATCCACCCCTTCCATAAGCACATTCATCATTCTCCTTCCATGGATCTATTTACTCTTTATGTCATTGATTATCATCTGACATACCATGGGTTAATCTTTCTTTTACGTCTTATCCCTCATCTTATAAGGTACCCTCCTTGAAGGCAAAAGCTTTTATTTTTATTATATTTTATTATGTTATTCTAGGTGCCTAGAGCACCACCTAGCATATAATAGCAATTCAATAAAAATTTGTTAAATGACTATTTATATAAAAGAAATTTAAATTTTAAAAATCAGGAATTAATTATGCATACATCACACACACACACACACACACACACACACACACACACCAGTTATATATAAATACACCAGTAGTTAACAGTAACATTGAAATTGTAACACTGGTGGCATGAGACTGTTTTTTTCTGTTTTTTTTCTGTATTCTAAATGCTCTTACATAGTTACATTACTTTTATTGGTGGGCTATGTACCTGGGTAGGGTATGGTCAGAGTAAGGAGTTTGCTACCAAGAATTCTCATGTTACCACATAAGTAAATATACAGTGCTGTAGAATCTTTTGTTCAACTTGGCAAGCTCAAATAGTGGGGGTTTTTTTCACAACCTGAGAGATCTTTCCTCTATGGATGCACTCACATTAACCTCGCCTACAGAAGACTGATACATAAACTCAAATGCAAATTAGGTCTTTACACTATGAAATTTAACTTCCAAGGTAATCTTCTTGTAACCCGTTGACTTAATGATTATAGAATCAGATCAACAGTATTTGGTTTTAAGATTCTGATCTTGAATGTGACTGATTGTTCTTTATGGGGACTTGCTGACGGCCTCACCTCAAAAAGCTGTTCCTGTCCCCAGGCAAATGAAGCCTGCCAGCCAGGGGAACCCCTCTTAGTCAGATCTAGTATCTTGCCTCTCAGGCTTTACTAACTTCCATTACTGCCCATCTACTTCCTTTTCTGATTGAAATGCTTTTCCTTATGACATATGAATACAACTTAACCCGTAATAGCTTTTTGACGTGTTAATAGAGCCAGTTTTGTCGTATTTCCTGCTTCTGGATCTGTGCAATATCTATATTTAAGTCATGTTTTGCATATATCTGACATCATTATTATGCTTTGATTTTATAGATAATTCCCAGAGACTGAGGAATCCCCTCTTTTCACTGCTGTTTGTGTTACATTTACAAAAAATAATTTCTAAAGTGAGAAAGGTAAATCTACATTATGAGAAGTTGTTTTTATATCATGTTTTTTAAAATATAAATACCTCACAACCCCAGTTTCCATTGACTGATGAATGGATAAAGAGGGAGTGGTATGTATAAAAAATGGAATATTACTCAGTCATAAAAACGACTGAAATTTTGCCATTTGTGACAATGTGGGTGGAACTAAGAGTATTATGCTTACATGAAGTAAGTCAGAGAAAGGCAAATACCCTATGATTTTAAGAAATAAATTTAAGCAATTTCTCAAGTGGAATTTAAGAAAGAAAACAAACAAGCAAAGTTGGGGAAAAGAGTAAGAGAGAGAGGCAAGCCAAGAAACAGACACTTAACTATAGAGAACAAAATGGTGGTTACCAGAAGGGAGGTGAGTGGGGGGATGGGTGAAATAGCTGATGGGGATTAAGGGGGGCACTTGTGATAAGCTCTGGGTGATGTATGGAAGTGTTGAATTACTATATTGTACACCTGAAACTAATATAACACTGTATGTTAACTAACTGAATTAAAATAAAAACTTTAAAATTTATGCATATAAATGCTTCAGAACTTATAACAGGGCCCCATCTTGAATCTGAGGTATGCTCCCCTCAAATTTAGTGTATCTAGACATTACAAAGGGACTGGTGAAGCAGGTTCACCAGGGATCTCATTTAATGATGATCAGTGTCTTTCCTAGGAAAAAAACCATCCTAAGGATAAAGTCAATGGCCTTCACTTTGAAAGGAGAAGTGAATGAGAGCACAGCATGTGACTGTCACTCAAATTCTCCTCCAGGCGACACCCATGGCAGGTTGCGTCCATAGGAGCCAAAATACTTCTTTCTCTGGAGGCTCCATGTGACCTTCAGACTGTGAAATATCAGCAACACTGATGCTAGTGGTGGCTAGGTGGTGACAGCAACAACTTTGTGCACATTGTCACCACAGATGGCGATAGCTTCAAAACCCTACATGTCAAGGGCATGGAGGTCAGTGGCCTCATTGCCAGGCATTGAGTAACATGAAATCGGCCACTGGTGACACGGCTGAGTGTGGCATCTGCAGTAACTGGAGTCGTCACTACAGCAAGCCAGGAGAGGAAACGTTTTTGAGGTTTACATGACAGACATTTCTTAGAGACCTGTAGACAATTTCACCAAATCTGAGAGAGCTGAACTTTCTGCAGACCAAGTGAGAACAGATATGCAGAAATACTGCTTTGTTGGGACACCTGCATGGCTCACTATGTTAGGCATCTGACTTCAACTCGGGTCATGATCTCATGGTTTGTGAGTTTGAGCTCTGCATCAGGCTCTATGCTAACAGCTGAAAGCCTGGAGCCCACTTCCAATTCTGTGTCTCCCTCTCTCTCTCTCTCTCTCTCTCTCTCTCTCCCCCCTCCCCTGCTTGAGCTCTGTCTCTCTCTCTCTCAAAAATAAATAAAAACATTAAAATTTTTTTTTAATTAAAAAAAGAAAGAAATACTGCTTTGTGACTGTTGTTTTAGCCTCCCTTACCAAGGTAGATATAGCCTGGGATATAGATATAGTTATGGTTAACACACCTAAAAGTTCCATTTCAGTTGGATAGAATCCTTTCACTTATGGAAAATGACTCATTCCCAGATGACAGAAGACCAAATAATCACTATGACTCCTACTAAAATAACACCATATCTAGCTTTTAAAAGTGGTTGTTTTAAAATTTGAAAAAAAATTATTTTAAAAATGCAGAAGAATACAAATGAAATAAACACACTTCCCACCACTCAAAATGAACATTAACATTTTGTCATATGTGCTGTCTTTATCATATCTTTATCATGTAAGAAAAAACATCACCATCAAGGATAATGTCTCCTACACAATCTTCTCCACTGCCTTTCCCATCCCTCACCCTCCATCTCAACAGGAAATTATGATGAAATTTTTAAAGACACACAAATAATACAACACATGACTTATGGATACATAAATACAGAGCAAAAGTATAAAGACAACATACCAAGGTAAAATTTTAAAATAAGGGATGGACACAAAATGCTTTACTCTTCATATAAATATTGTAAACTGTGAAGAACCTGATTCCTTTTGAATTCAAGGAAAAGTAACCAAAGATGTGGAATACTTTATAGAAAAGTATTACACAAGTCATAATCTCACTCCTCCTTTTCAACTGAGTGTGAGAAAATGATAGAAGGAAGTTGGGAGCTGGGAACCAGAGATAAAATAGTTTCTTCCTTTGGCAATTCTTCCTTTTCAGAAACTGGAAGAGGAGGAGACTAGAAGAGACCCGCAACTGATCTCCGAGCAGTGTGTAGCTGGAGGCACCATGACACCAGCCAAGCCTAAATGATAAAGCAAATCCCCGGGGAAGACTTTTTATTCCAAGCTATGAAATTCAAGGTAAACTACAAAAAGCATTCTAATCAAGGCCAACATGTGTTTGATTACCGTAAACAGGTACATCAGTAAAGTTAGTTAAAAAACTACTCAGTTTTTTCATAATCTTTCCATAGTCTTTATTTGCTTTAAGAGTGACTATTAACCTTCACTTAAGCACAAATAGTCATTAAAAGCATTTAATAATGTTTTCTACTGAAGACCGAAAATAATGTACAAATTGAAGATTATATATCAGAGGTCAGATTTCTAATTAAACAAGGAGATTAAACCTATTATTTATCTCTGCTCCTTCCTAAAACCCAACCAAGATTAACATTAAAGGGGTAAAAATATATTAACTCTCATGTTTTCAGAGCCTGAGCAAGGGCTTGGCATCTGCCTCTAGATTGGGGAGACACAGCGCAAGTCTCCCAGAAAGCAAAGCACAGGAAACAAGAGGGTAGACAAGAACAGAAATATCAACAAAGTTCTGGAAGCTAGAAAAGAGGTGGTCTTGTGGTAACTGAGTTAGAGAAGGCTGGAAAGTACTGTAGTGGAGGATATGGGAAGAGGATAGGGAAGTATTATCTCTTTTTTTTTAACATTTATTTATTATTGAGAGACAGAACATGAGCATGAGCATGGGAAGGGCAGAGAGAGGAGGAGACACAGAATCCAAAGCAAGCTCCAGGCTCTGAGACGTTAGCACAGAGCCTGACATGGGGATCAAACTCACAAACCATGAGATCATGACCTGAGCCGAAGTCAGACACTTAACCGACTGAGCCACCCAGGCGCCCTGGGAAGTATTATCCCTTCACACCATAGGATTCCAGAAAGATTCAAGATTTGGAAGTGCCGGGAGACAAAACTAACTGGTAGATAACACCCCCATTTTTTTCTCAATTGAGTAGATAACCATTTAAGACCTCAAAGCAGGAGCTGGACAGCAGGGGATCAAAATGTCATGTTGATGAATAGACACTTCTCCAAAGAAGACATCCAGATGGCCAACTGACACATGAAAAAACACTCAACACCACTCATCTTGAGGGAGATACAAATCAAAACCACAATGAGATATCACCTCACACCCATCAGAATGGCTAACATTAACAACTCAGGCAACAACAGATATTGGGGAGGATGCGGAGAAAGAGGATCTCTTTTGCACTGCTGGTGGGAATGCAAACTGGTGCAGCCACTCTGGAAAACAATATGGAGCTTCCTCAAAAAAATTAAAAATAGAACTACCCTACGACCCAGCAATTGCACTACTAGGTATGTATTTATCCACGGGATACAGGTGTGCTGTTTCGAAGGGACACATGCACCCCGGTGTTTATAGCAGCACTATCAACAATAGCCAAAGTATGGAAAGAGCCCAAATGTCCATCAATGGATGAATGGATAAAGAAGATGTGGTATATATATGATGGAGTATTACTCGGCAATCAAAAAGAATGAAATCTTGTCATTTGCAACTACGTGGATGGAACTAGAGGGTATTAGGCTAAGCGAAATTAGTCAATCAGAGAAAGACAAATATCATATGACCTCACTCATATAAGGACGTTAAGGTATAAAACAGATGAACATAAGGGAAGAGAAGCAAAAATAATATAAAAACAGGGAGGGGGACAAAACATAAGAGACTCTTAAGTATGGAGAACAAACACAGGGTTACTGGAGGGGTTGTGGGAGGTGGGGTGGGCTAAATGGGTATGGGGCACTAAGGAATCGACTTCTGAAATCATTATTGCACTCTATGCTAACTTGGATGTAAAGTTAAAAAAATGAACTAAAAACAAACAAACAAACAAACAAACAAAAAGCCATCATGTTGAATGTGGAATCCTGGATTGGATCCTGGACTAGAAAGATTTGTGGGAAAGCTAACAAAACCCAAATAAGGTCCGTGGATTGTTTTATTACAACGTATTGTGAATCTCCCGCTTTCAATCTTTGTACTGTGGTTACATAAGGCATTAACATCAGGGGAACCTGGGCAAAGGTATACGGGAACTCTGTACTATTTTGGCAACCTGCCCAGAAGTCTAAAATCATTTCAACAGTTCAAAGTTTTTTTAATGTCTCCTTTATTACTGACCAAGTGCTTACTAGAAAACACAGGTTATTCTCTCTGAATCAGATGAATTTGCCAGCTCCGCTCCTGAATGAGATCTGCTCAATCATAATCACAGGCAGTGATGGGTCAGCTGCAGCCTCACCACAGAGTAAGCCAGCAGGCCCTAAGCTGACCTGCAGCTGAAAGCTGATGAGAAAACATTCCCTATAGATGAGCAAACCTTAAATTTAAGATCTTAGGATCTCCTAAAAGAAAGGGGAGAGGAAAGGACTGAGTGGGTCTGCCTACTTCCCCCATATGCTCCAGTTATGTCACTCTTGCCACCTGGGGAGGAGTAAAGGAGGGAGAAGGCAGAACCCAGGAGTATCATTCTAATGCTGTCATCTCAGACTTTTGGGTCTCAAGACCCTTTCACACTATTAAAAATTATTGAAGACCTTGGGGCGCCTGGGTGGCTCAGTTGGGTAAGCGTCCGACTTCAGTTCAGATCATGATCTCACAGTTGGTGAGTTTGAGCCCCGCGTCAGGGTCTGTGCTGACCGCACAGAGCCTGGAGCCTGCTTCGGATTCTGTGTGTGTATGTCTCTCTCTGCCTCTCCTCCTCTCGTGTTCTCTCTCTGTCTCTCAAAAATAAATAAAAATGTTAAAAAAAAATTATTGAAGACCCAAAAGAACTTTTGTTCATGTTGGTTTTATATGTATAGATACAGGTACAGAGATATTTACCATCAAGCTGGCATTTGTTTTATATTTG
This sequence comes from Panthera leo, assembly GCF_018350215.1. Lineage (NCBI taxonomy): Eukaryota > Metazoa > Chordata > Mammalia > Carnivora > Felidae > Panthera > Panthera leo. The sequence continues at coordinate 87,012,253 of NC_056682.1, read as the reverse complement.
CTTAATTCATTTAAATAATATTAATAAACCCAGCACATATTAACATAAATAACATATTTTATGAAAGATACATATTTAAAAACAAAAAAACAGTGAGAAGAGTGGCTTTGTTGGACATTTTTACAAATCTATGTAGTGTCTGGGCATAACGGAAGATGGCTAGATACTCTTATCTGCTCCTACATTCAATCTGTTGTGATACCACACATCATGCCGCCTCTGGAAATTTTTTCCATATGTTTATAGTAGAATGTGAATGAAAAGGGCAAATAATATCTTAGTATTATTATAAAAATTCGTTTGACCTTGGGGCGCCTGGGTGGCTCAGTGGTTAGGCAACCAACTTCAGGCTCAGGTCATGATCTCACAGTTGGTGAGTTCGAGCCCCGCATCGGGCTCTGTGCTGACAGCTCAGAGCCTGGAGCCTGCTTCAGATTCCGTGTCTCCCCTCTCTCTACCCCTCCCCTGCTCATGCTCTGTGTCTCTCTCTGTCTCTCAGTAATAAATAAACATTAAAAAAAATTTTTTTTAATTCATTTGACCTTTCAGACACCCAAACCATACTCTGAGAACCGCTGTTTTAATAAATGCCCCTCTACGTGCAATAATGCAAAGCAAATGTTCCCCCAAAGAAGACAGTGATGACCTGTGAAGGCTGGAGGAACGGTGGGTGAGTCTGAATCAAAGCAACATTGGTTGAAAGTCTGCCTATGAAGCAGTTAAATCCCTCCTCCTAGGTCCCCTTGCTTAGCGGGCACAATCAGGTGATTATCTCTTTCTACGCTGGCAATTTACTGAGAGATGAAGCCCCGACAAGCTCCAAATTCAGAGATGCCAGCCAGAGCTGGGAAACACCCTACTAAAACAGGAAGACTGAGTGAAATCATGCATAAGGTGTAATGAGATCCCAATTGCCTGAGCCCCATTTGGTTTTTAAAATCCTGGCAGCCTAGTTTGTTCTCTATCCCCCAACACACAAATCCTAAGCAAGAGATTGGGTAATTTTTCTCTTAGGAAATCGATCAAACCAAGAAAAAAAGACCTATAAATACCAATAGTTGGGATATCCATCAGTGAAACAGCACCAACCAATTACCCTAAATTAAACCCCACATTTTGACAAGGCCTGCCTCTGCACACCATTCCAATCAGCTTTTGATGCATCACTCTTCAGTGCTATTAGACAGTCTAGGATTACTAAGCCAAACATTTTCAGAAAGCATCCAATGGGAAGAAAAAAACAGACCAAATGATAAAGTGGAATCAAAGTGCAAAAAAAAAAAAAAGAAAAGAAAGAAACACTCATCAAACAACAAAGACCTTCTTGAAAGTTAAAAATATCAAAGCAGAAATTTAACAATCAATAAAAGTTTTATAAGATCCAGCTGAGGAAATCCTTCAGAAAGTAGATCACAGAAAAATTGATAGAAAATAGAAACAAATAATACTAAGGAAACCAGGGAATCAATACAGGTTAAACATGCAACAAATATGACCCCCAACAAGAGATAACTGAGAAAATTATCAAATACATAAAAATTTCACGGAATTAAAGAGCTTGAGTTCCCAGTATGAAAGAGCCCATCCCACATCCAGAAAAGTCTGCCTATGAAGCAGTAAAATTCCTACTCGTAGGTCCTCTCTCTTAGCTGGCAAAATCAAGCGACTATCTCTACGTTGGCAATTTAGTGAGAGGCGAAGCCCAGGCAAGCTCCAAAATGAAGTTTGGTATATGAAAAACACACACACACGCACACACACACACACGCACATGCACACGCATGCACCCTCAGATACGAAGCTCCAGAATACAAAGGATAAAGGCAAAAGATTAAAGCTTTAAAACCTAAGAACAGGGGGAACACACAACAATGGAGATTCAGAATGGCATTAGCTTGACAATAATAACGCTGAAAACTACGATGATGATAATGGAACAATGCCTTCAAAATTATGAAGAACAATAATATCAACCTAGAATTCTAAACCCAAACCATCATTCAGGGATGAGAATAGATTAAAGACATGTTCACAAATGCAAAGTCTGAGAAAGATTACTTCCCAGCCAAACTTTTTCAGGATATTGCCTGAAAATGGAATCCACCAAAAGGCATGAGTCAACCAAACAGAAAAAAACACAGAATCCAGGATAGAAGATGTGGTAGCCAGTCTTCAAATTGGACCCAAATGAGCCCCTCCTCCTGGGATTCACATCCTTGTACAGTTACCTCCCATGTTGGACAAAGATTAGTCTGTGTGACCAATATAATAGGGCAGAAGTAACAATCTGTCACTTCTGAGATTAGGTTATAAGAGACACTGAGGTTTCTATCTCGGTAGCTCTCCTGGGCTCTTTCTTAAGCCAGTCACCCTGGGGAAGCCAGCTACCATGATGAGCAGCCCCTATAGAGGTCCATCTGGTGAGAGATTGAATCTTCCTGCCAAGAGCCACAAGCGTAAGTTTAGAAGCAGATTCTCCCACCCTAGCCAAGCTTCAGATAAATGCAGACTCATGAGAAAGCCTGAACTAGAACCATCTAGCTAAGCTGTTCCTGGATTCATGACCCACAGAAACTGTAAGAAAATAAATGTTTATTGTTTTAAGCTGCTAAGTTTTGGCATGATTTGCTACACAGTGATAGACAACTAATATGCAGGGAATCCAACCCAGAAGAGAAGTGAAAGAAATTCCTAATATAAGAAAGCCCCAGCACAACAGCCCTGTAGCAATCTTAGCATCCAGCCCAGGTTTGAGCAGGAAGCCATAGGACTCCAGGAAGGATATCTCCCTGCCCCCTAAAAAAAATCGGAACTGATATTATTGTCTTATGCATCTTTTTTGATAGAGAGATGTGAATTCATTTACTTCAATGTGACTATACACGATCACAAACAGTTTCATTTCAGACTGAATTATTCACAGGTACACAAAAAGCTGAGCAGAAGAAAAATTGGACTAATTATTAACTCTAGGGGAAAAAGAGATTATTCAAGAAAGAAAATGTAACTAAAGTACATATGTAGCCCAACTGTTTACCAAGTCATAGTCACGTAGATATCAGATACTGATTTATACCAAAATTGTAATAATTCTACTGAGAGTACGAAGAAATGAGAGTGTGCATAGCAGGGAGTGGGTACTGGTAGGATGTGCCATTTAAGGAAGCTGAAACTTAGCTTCTGTAGTAGGAAGTCAATAGGTAATGTGTCAAATATAAAGATCAAAACATTTCAGTGCAAGTATGTTACAGAGAAATCCAAAGGTTAATACCAAGATAAGAAGAGCTAACAGATTTGGGAGCAGTTGACTCTGGGGGAGCAGAAATTAACGGCATGGGGTATAGGGCTCTTCTGCCATAAGCCTTATCATTCTCCTTGTCTTAAAAACAAAGAAAACACTTCAATTAAAATAAAATTTTACTTCAGTAGCGTTTGCTTACCATAGGATAAAACCAAGATACAATATGTACAATTAATAAATCACAAATAGAAAATGCCTTTAGCTATTTGTCAGCAGCCACCAGAAAACACCAAAAAGAAAATGGTCAAATGTGCTTTCCTCAGGGAGGCAGGACTGGGAATGGCATTCCAATATTTCTTGCCACATTACAAACCACCCCAAAACTTAGTAGTTAAAAAAAAATGGGGACCGGCAACAAAAACAAAGCAGAGCTTGGTAGGAAAGGCTAGTGGGGCCTGAGTGACCCACATCCCTAGATTTGTGCCATAGCCTCACAGTCTCTGAGCACCAGCACTTAGATTCTGACTCCTTGTGTTCTGCACTAAGCCCACACTACATTTCTAATGTGACTTTATTCATTCATGCTGTTTTGCAAACTTGCTGTCAGCCTCTAGGAGTAAGAGAGAAGATCATCAAGATTAGAGAGACGAAGGGCCATGGAACACGTCTGGAACCCTGCCAGAAGAGCTCCACTCTCCCCAGAGCTGAAGTTGGGAAAGCAGCAGATTTGGAAACCGTTAGTTATATGATGGTATCCCCATCCTGAGGTAGCTACCCTCAGTCTTTGGGTTTCCTCTCTGAGCCAACCAGACATGGGCCATTTACACATTTCAGGATGAGATGGTAATGAGGCAGCGATTTCCTTTGTTTCTCCTGCATGTTTTCAAAGAAAAAGAACTGTAGCTAGCCCTGGCCCTTTACCTCACCTCCACCAAGCCCAAGTCACATGCTTGAACAACCAGATGGGTGACAGAGAAGCTGTCTGTCATACAGAGTCCTGCCAGAAGATGAGCAATTCTAAATCAAAGAATGAAGAAAGAAATGCCATTTGCAGACCTCTTTGGAACTGCCCCAAACAGAAGCTTGACTCCTTTGTGTATGAAGTCAAGTGACAGAATCTGGTTGGATGACTTTTAAGTTTGGAGATAGGTGACATTTTTAAGGGTTGCATCTGAGAACACCCCATTGCTTTGACACTGGGTAGTGAAAAGGAAAACAATACAGCCCAGGTGTAATAGGTCTTTCTTTTTGAAAAGAGCCCATCATAAAACTATTTGACTTTGTGCAAATTATGGTGATTTTGAAAGCCAGCTTCCTTTTTTTCTTTCTTTCTTTTTTTTTTTTTTTTTTTTTTGCTTTTTGCTTTGGTTTACCTTTTCCTTTTTTTTTTTTTTTGAGTGTTTTCTTTTTTTTTTTTTAATTTATTTCTTTACTTTACATCCAACTTAGTTAGCATATAGTGCAACAATGATTTCAGGAGTCAATTCCTTAATGCCCCTTACCCATTGAGCCCACCCCCCTCCCACAACGCCTCCAGTAACACTCTGTTTGTTCTCCATACTTAAGAGTCTCTTATGTTTGGGGCGCCTGGGTGGCTCAGTTGGTTAAGCTTCTGACTTCAGCTCAGGTCATGATCTTGCGGTTCATGAGTTTGAGCCCCACGTCGGGCTCTGTGCTGACAGCTTGGAGCCTGGAGCTGCTTCAGATTCTATCTCTCCCTCTCTCTCTCTGTCCCTCCCCTGCTCACACTCTGTCTCTCTCAATAAATAAATAAATAGATAAATAAATAAATAAATAAAACTAAAAAAATAAATGTATTTTAAAAAAATAAGAGTCTCTTATGTTTTGTCCCCCTCCCTGTTTTTATATTATTTTTCCTTCCCTTCCCTTATGTTCATTTGTTTTGTGCCTTAACGTCCTGATATGAGTGAAGCCATATGATATTTGTCTTTCTCTGACTGACTAATTTTGCTTAGCATAATACCCTCTAGTTCCATCCATGTAGTTGCAAATGACAAGATTTCATTCTTTTTGATTGCCGAGTAATACTCGGCAATATACCACATCTTCTTTATCCATTCATCCATCGATGGACATTTGGGCTCTTTCCACACTTGGGCTATTGTTGATAGTGCTGCTATAAACATTGGGGTGCATGTGTCCCTTCAAAACAGCACACCTGTATCCCTTGGATAAATATATACCTAGTAGTGCAACTGCTGGGTCATAGGGTAGTTCTGTTTTTAATTTTTTGAGGAAGCTCCATACTGTTTTCCAGAGTGGCTGCACCAGTTTGCATTCCCACCAGCAGTGCAAAAGAGATCCTCTTTCTCCGCATCCTCGACAACATCTGTTGTTGCCTGAGTTGTTAATGTTAGCCATTCTGAAAGGTGTGAGGTGGTATCTCACTGTGGTTTTGATTTGTATTTCCCTCATGATGAATGATGTTGACCATTTTTCATGTGTCAGTTGGCCATCTGGATGTCTTCTTTGGAGAAGTATCTATTCATGTCTTTTGCCCATTTCTTCACTGGATTGTTTTTTGGGTGTTGAGTTTGATAAGTTCTTTATAGATTTTGGATACTAAGCCTTTACCTGATATGTTGTTTGCAAATATCTTCTCCCATTCTGTCTGTTGCCTTTTAGTTTTGCTGATTGTTTCCTTCGCTGTGCAGAAGATTTTTATTTTGATGAGGTCCCAATAGTTCATTTTTGCTTTTGTTTCCCTTGCCTCCGGAGACGTGTTAAGAAGTTGCTGCAGCCAAGGTCAAAGAGGTTTTTTCCTACTTTCTCTTCAAGGATTTTGATGTCTTCCTGTCTTACATTTAGGTCTTTCATCCATTTTCAGTTTATTTTTGTGTATGGTGTAAGAAAGTGGTCCAGGTTCATTTTTCTGCATGTCAGTGTCCAGTTTTCTCAGCAACACTTGCTGAAGAGACTGTCTTTATTCCATTGGATATTCTTTCCTGCTTTGTCAAAGATTAGTTGGCCATACATTTGTGGGTCCATTTCTGGGTTCTCCATGCTGTTCCATTGATCTGAGTGTCTGTTTTTGTGCCAGTACCATACTGTTTTGATTACAGCTTTGTAATACAGCTTGAAGTCTGGGATTGTGATGCCTCCTGCTTTGGTTTTCTTTTTGAAGATTGCTTTGGCTATTCAGGGTGTTTTCTGGTTCCATACAAATTTTAAGATTATTTTTTCTAGCTCTGTGAAGAATGCTGGTGTGATTTTGACAGGTATTGCATTGAATATGTAGATTGCTTTGGGTAGTATTGACATTTTAACAACATTTGTTCTTCCTATACAGGACTATGGAATATTTTTCCTTTTTTGTGTGGGTCTTCTTCAATTTCTTTCATAAGCTTTCTATGGTTTTCAGTGTAGAGATTTTTCACCTCTTTGGTTAGAGTTATTCCTAGGTATTTCATGGGTTTGGGTGCAATTGTAAATGAAATCGATTCCTTGATTTCTCTTTCTGTTGCTTCACTATTAGTGTATAGGAATGCAACCAATTTCTGTGCATTGATTTTATATCTTGCAACTTTTCTGACTTCATGGATCAGTTTTAGCAGTTTTTTGGTGGAATCTTTTGGGTTTTCCATATAGAGTATCATGTCATCCGCAAAGAGTGAAAGTTTGACCTCCTCCTGGCTGATTTGGATGCCTTTTATTTCTTTGTGTTGTCTGATTGCTGAGGCTGACTTCCAATACTTTGTTGAATAACCTTGGCAAGAGTGGACATCCCCATCTTGTTCCTGACCATAGGGGGAAAGTTTTTCCCCCATTGAGGATGATATTAGCATTGGGTCGTTCATATATGGCTTCTATGATCTCAAGTTATGATCCTTCTATCCCTACTTTCTTGAGGGTTTTTATCAAGAAAGGATGCTGTATTTTGTCAAATGCTTTCTCTGCGTCTATTGAGAGGATCATGTGGTTCTTGTCCTTTCTTTTATTAATGTGATGTATCACATTGATTGTTTTGTGGATATTGAACCAGTCCCACTGGTTCAATCCAGGTATAAATCCCACTTGGTCGTGGTGAATAATCTTTTTAGTGTATTGTTGGATGCAGTTGGCTAATATCTTGTTGAGGATTTTTGCATCCATGTGCATCAGGGAAATTGGTCTACAGTTCTTTTTAGTGGGATCTTTGGTTTTGGAATCAAGGTAATGCTGGCTTCATAGAAAGAGTCTGGAAGTTTTCCTTCCATTTATTTTTTTGGAACAGCTTCAAGAGAATACGCGCTAACTCTTCCTTAAATGTTTGATAAAATTCCCCTGGAAATCCATCTGGCCCTGGACTCTTGTTTTTTGGGAGATTTGTGATTACTAGCTCGATTTTTTTTACTGGTTATGGGTCTGGTCAAATTTTCTATTTCTCCCTGTTTCAGTTTTGGTAGTTTATATGTTTCTAGGAATTTTTCCATTTCTTCCAGATTGCCCATTTTATTGGCATATAATTGCTCATAATATTCTCTTATTATTGTTTTTATTTCTGCTGTGTTGGTTGTGATCTCTCCTCTCTCATTCTTGATTTTATTTATTTGGGTCTTTTCCTTTTCCTTTTTGATCAAACAGGCTAGTGGTTTATCAATTTTGTTAATTCTTTCGAAGAACAAGATTCTGGTTTCATTGATTCTTCTACTGGTGTTTTTTCATTTGTTTGTTTGTTTGTTGGTTGGTTGGTTTCGATAGCATTGATTTCTGCTCTAATCTTTATTATGCCCTGTTTTCTGCTGGTTTTGGGTTTTATTTGCTGTTCTTTTTCCATATCTTTAAGGTGTAAGGTTAGGTTGTGTATCTGAGACCTTTCTTCCTTCTTTAGGAAGCCCTGGATTGCTATATACTTCCCTCTTATGACCACTTTTGCTGCATCCCACAGGTTTTGGGCTATGGTGTTATCGTTTTCATTGGTTTCCATGTGCTTTTTAATTTCCTCTTTAACTTCTCGGTGAGCCCATTCATTCTTTAGGAGGATGTCCTTTAGTCTCCAAATATTTGTTATCTTTCCAAATTTTTTCTTGTGGTTGATTTCGAGTTTCACAGCATTGTATTCTGAGGATATACATGGTATGATCTTGATCTTTTTATACTTGTTGAGGGCTGATTTGTGTCCCAGTATGTGATCTATTCTGGAGAACTTTCCATGTGCACTGGAGAAGAATGTATATTCTGCTGATTTAGGATGAAATGTTCTGAATATATCTGTTAAGTCCATCTGGTCCAGTGTGTCATTCAAAGCTATTGTTTCCTTGTTACCTTTTGCTTTTGTCTGAAATTCTACTGTACTAATAATATAAAATGTAAAATAGGCTAGAGCTTTTCTATTCCCTATGTGAGTCATGATTAGCAATTAAACTAGGAAGTAATACAGCAAGGATAATAGCAATCAACAGTTATACAAAGACCTTAGCTTCTTGATCATGAAAGCCTTTTTCTAGACTATCATTCTCTCTGTTGAAGATGTATATGTATATAATGGAATCACCAAAAAAAAAAAAAAAGGCAAGAAAAAGACAATTTGTTTAAGCCTCCTCTTAAGTTTACCTTCCTTTATTCAACTCTTCTAAGTTGTCTATTCTTTTATTTATTTAAAAATTCAAAGAAAAATTGCTAACTTGAAATTTCCAAATACACAGAGGATGAACAATATGTACATCAATTAATCAAGAGTTACCATTCTGTTAGAGAAGACTGAAAGAAGTCTCCAACAAGAAACCATTATACTTTCACTTCGAGTTCCACACCATTGGCTCATCAGAAAATTGTTATTGGGGAAGTATCTTTCAGGCTCTATTCTAGGCTATGGGGATATAGGAGTGTTCTGGATGTCTATCACTGCTAAATGAGATATCCCAAAATATAGTGGCTTATAAAATAGAAATAATTTTATTATTATACCACATAGTTCTGGAGGTTGACTAGGATAACCTAGGTAGTTGTCTCTTGGGGTCTCTGATACAATTCCAGTCAGATGGTGACTGGGACCTGGAGTCCTCTCAATGATATGAAAGCCTTCTCAAAACCTTCTGAATGATATGTCTGGTAATTAATGCTGGACCTTAGCTAGGGGTGTCACTGTATCAATTAAACATAATCCATTTTTGTAGTCTGGGTTTCCTCACAGCATGGCAGCAGAGTTCCAAGGCTAAGGATCCCAAAGGACCAGGAGGAAGCCATATTGCCTTTTATGAGTTAACCTTGGATATCACATAGCATCACTTCAGCCAGTAGTCACAGGCCTGCCAAGATTAGAGAAGAAGAAGCATAGACACACACACACATCTCTCAATGAGAGAATGTCAACATCACATTCTAAAAACACAAGAGCTTTTGTGACCATCTTGGAAAATTCAATATGCCATGAAAAGCAAACAACAATATAACATCTCTGCCCTTGTATATATGTTTAGGGGCAAAGGGAGCCTGACAATACACAAATCAAGGGATAAATACAGGAAATATTAGGTGATGATAATTCTATGAAGAAGAATAAGGGAAAGGAACGAGTATTAAGAATATCATTTATTTTATGGCAAGTGGTCACAAAAGTCTTCTCTGATAAGAGAGGCCATTTGTGCAGAGATTCTGGAGCAAATGAGTCATGGAGAAAGGCGAGAGCCTTCCAGGTGGAAGAAATAGCAAGGACAAAGATCACAAGGGAAGAGGGTACATCATGTGGTCAGCAAATGACCAGGAAACCAGTGTGGTTAGAACAGTGGCAAGAACTCAAAAAGAGGGCAAAGAATTTGCTAGATACCAATCTCACAAAGCCTTTGGCAATAGACCAAAGAAGACCATGGTCTTTACTCTGAATAAAATGGGAAGACATGAAGAATTTTTCCATGTAAGGAAATGACAAAACTGACTTGCATTTTATAGAAAAACTCTGGCTGCTGTGTGAAAAGCAGAAGCACCACAGCCAGATGGAGGGTGGAAGCGGGAGACTGGTTTAGAGACTTGCAATGATACAGGTGTGAGACAGTGGTTCCTTAAGCAAGGTATTGGCAGTGGACATGGTACAAGGTGGTCAGGTTTTGCTGCTAAAAATATTAGACTCCATTTTTTTGCATTCAGATAATAAGCCATTTTTTATTTATGTATAGTCATTATTTATTTTTTGTTTATTCGTCTAATATTAAAACCTGGCCTTAAATAATAACTGTTGAAAGATAAAAATGCATCAGTTGTCATTGTGCTGCATTTCACAAGCAAATTTTCTTTTGTACTATGGATTATCTCAAACACTTTGGAAAATGTTTCCTTCTATAACTTTGATATATTTCCCTCCTCGGACATAGTCTAGTCCCCATGTTCAAAGTGAAACACAAAATTAAGGTAATCATCACTTAGGCCAGAACCCATTTGACTGAAGTGTCTAAACAACTGAAGAAAAAGTGTTTTAGGGGTCCATATGATCTAGGTAATTACCTCAAGTTTCCACTTACTTGTATATATGCAGATAACAGTAGCAGCTAGGGTGAAATTCATGGGTAAGAAAAAAGTCACCCCCTCTGAGGTAAATGGCTTTTTGTAGGACAAGAGAGTAAATCACTCTTCAGGGTACTAGGTGCCCTAAAGGAGGTCATTCCCTCTCACACATCAGATCACTTTATTCCCAGGGAGTTTTACATTCATGCCGGCTCATTGACCACACAGTCAGGATGGTTAGGCAGCTCTTAATAGATTATGGGTTATTTCCTTATTATGTTTGCTAAATGGTGGTACATGTAATCATTTTTATCATGTAGGGAAATTTCATGAGGTCTCTCTGGCCTGGCCAAATCCCAAAACAGGATTCCCCATCTATTCCCTTATGCCGTAACTAAAAGTTAGTTGAACCAATTAAAGAGTACATAATAAGCCAATTACTTGTTCCTCACTTTTCTTAATGAGTGTATAATGTGTGCCTGCTCAAATTACAGCTCATTTGATAAGATTCTTTGCTACACTACTACTACAATTTGGCATTATTTCATTTCTTTCAGTATCCACGGCATCAATCCAGTAGCTGAGACTCTCCCTTGAGAGTCCATTGGAATTAAGCTTATTTTTTACAAGATAATCATTCACCCTGCAAATTCAGAATCAGGACCAGCAAGTTGAATTGCTTCAACATGGCCTCTCAGCAAAACTAAGCTGAAGTCAAACCACATCCTGAAGATGAGACACTTTCCTGGGGAATCAGCCTACACTCCAGACATAAAGAATTATTATTTCCAAATGTACACTATTATTTTGCTGCCACCAGAGGTTAATCACCATGTTCTGTTAAGCTCTCTTTGCCATGATCCATCCACCAAGATCAAGCATGTAAAACCCATCCAAGGTCAAGATCCTGTCCATAGATTATGAGGATAGAGAAACTCTTGGATTATTGTAAAGCAGCCAACTCTGGTATCCAAAGAGAAAACAAGCATTAGAAAAAAAAGAAGAAGAAAGAAAGAAAATTTTATAACTTTGTCAACATTTATTTTCACCAAACAACTCATTAAATCACTATAAAAGTCAACGCATATGGTTGGATATGACAGTTTAAATTCCAGAAAGAGTTATAAGTCAAGTTAAACTCATAATACATAATGCAGTCTGGGTGTCTCGTCCATGAATTATAACATTTTTATTACATCCCAACTGCAAATTATCAACTTGTTCCCTGTCCTGCCAATCTCTTGATTAAATGGGGGACTGTTAGGCATTATGAAAATATATTATGGTAAAGGATGACTCCATCATTTGTCTCGGTGATTTCAATATCCTTATTTAAAGCTTTATCACTAGAACAGCTGGCCCAACTGAACTGTTGATTTAACAGAGTGATAGCAGCAGGGATGAAATAGGAAACAAAATTTTTGGCCTAAAAGGCCTGTGTTCCATAGTCATTATCTTGCTGTGTCTCCTCATCTCTTTTTCTAATATTTGTGTGCCTTTGATACTTTGGTGTCCATTTTGGTCACTTTGGCTCCTTCTCTTCAAAGTTATTCTTGCTCTACAGGCCTCATTCCCATGGGCCCAACTGAAGGGTATTTTATTCTGTGACTTACACTGATAATGGGGCAATAACTTGTACCCATCAAGTTTCCCCATAAAATGGTTTAATGTCTTGAAGCAGTGCCAATATGTCAGCTGAGGGAGTGAATCAAGTAGATATCATTTCACATTTATCAGAGAACCACAGTGCATTAGGTTCTTGTAAGAAACTTGCTTAAAAGCTACCCTCTTTTAGAAGTTTAGATGCTAAAACTAAAGGATACATAAATATTTCAAAATATAAATAAATATGTATATATTGATGAATTTTAATAATTTTCCTTTCATTTGTATTTGTTTTGATCAAAGTGGCTTATTTACTTTTCTCTGGTTGCAAAGAAACATATTCATTATAGAAAGTTTTAAAAATAAAAAGTCCTTAAAAAAAAGAAAGAAGAAAGAAAGAATCATCCACAATCCAAATACCCAAAGAATGGAGTAGTAATATTTTACAGTTTTCACAATTAATTCTGATTTATGTTCTCCATTCACAGAAGATAAAAAAGCTAATGCATTGCTAGCAGAACTTTTCTCAAGGAAGAAACCATCTTTGTTTAGGAACACACCTAAATAGCCATGTTTGGTGATAAACTTGAAGCTCACAGGCTTGGCTTGAATCTTCTAACACAAGACAAAAGAATATCTAAATGGTTTTCCCCCAGAAATGGACAGGAATCATAATCGAAGTGGAAAGAGAAGAAATTAAAGAAGAGAATGATGTTCCTGGCATGGTAAAAGAAATGACCAGTAATTTTTTTAAGACAGATATATCTGAATGGTAGAAGAGGAACGTCTAATATGCTTTTAATAAAAGCAATGAACACAGACCCTCTCTCTTACCTTCCGGGTCAACGACCATCAACTCCCAAATTTTCAGTAAAGTCTGAAATACACAGCATCTTAATTTGGTGGGACTTTGGGGAGAAAACACATTGACTAAGAGTAATATGCAGCAGGATAGGGGCACCTGGGTGGCTCGGTCAGTTGTGCATCTGACTCTTGGTTTGGCTCAAGTCATGATCGTGAGTTCAAGCCCCACATCACGCTCTGCACTGACCATGTGGAACCTCCTTGGGATTTCTCTCTCTCTCCCTCTCTCTCTCTCTCTCTCTCTCTCTCTGTCTGTCTTTCTCTCTGTGTGTCTCTGTCTCTCTCTCTCTGTCTCTGTCTCTCTCTCTCTCTCTCTCTCTCCCTCCTTCTCTCTCTCTCGAAAAATAAATAAATAAACACATGCAAAAAAAAAAAAAATTTAAGTATGCAGCAGAATAACATTGTTCAGGGGGGAAAAAAAGCATCCAAGAGGGCAAAAATGCAGACTGGAAATCAAATAGGAACTCAAAGCAGGAACTCACAGCCAGAAGCAATTACAAAAAATGTCACTTCCCTAAAATCCCAGAGATAATGGAAGAACCATTGAGTTTCTCACTGGGATGGGCACATAAGCCAAATTTTATTTAAATATCAAAACAGATGACTCTCAGCAGGCTGGAAGTTTCAGACCCAGTATGTGGGTTACATTTTTAAGAAAATACTGGAAACTTTAGATAATGATGATGATGTTTACATACTTAAAGTTAGATGTGATGAAGAAGACAATGGGAGTATTCTAAAAAGACTATTCAGTCAATCAAGTAGCCAAATAAAATTCCAGTATTTGCCAAGCACTTCCAGAGACAATTTGCTCAGATAGGTAGAACACAATCCTGACTGCATCCAGGTTTCAGATCTAGTCCCATTAACAGCTTCTAAATCCACTCTCCCTATCCACGGTTAGCTCTTTAGAGACTCTTTGGCATTGGTTACATGGTAATGAGGGAGGAATATAGAATGTAGTATAGATTGGGATTGACTAAGTATAAACCCATCTGCATTATAACCTTGTGCTATGTCTTAAATCACAGGCAAAAAGGGCAACGGGGAGATGATAATGTTCAATTCACAAAGAGAACACATAGGTAGTGCCAACTATGGTTCAGTGATCAGGTTAGGGAAAGCCAGAAAAGGGTGGGGATGTGGAGAAAGAAAGGGAGAGAGTAAGAGCGAGAACAAAAGAAAAAAGGAAGGAAAGGGAAGGTAAGGAAGAAGGAAGGAGAAAGAAAGAAAGAAAGAAAGAAAGAGGAAGAAAGTAGGGGTGAGAGAGAGAGAAGTGAAGGGAAAAGAAGGGTAGGGAAGGGAAGGGAAGAAGGGAGGGAAAAGAAAAGAAAAGAGAAAAGGAAAGAAAAAAGAAACAGAGATGAGAGAAGATCATTCCAGGCTGGACAAGGATTTGTTATGACATAGGAGATGAGAGAGAAGAGTAACCCAATCAAGCAGAAAGTTTAAGTTCTGGTTGGAAATACAAAGTAGGATCACATTATGAAGGCTCAAAAGAAGACTGAGTCTCTGTTAATTAGGAAATGGAGCAGTGTAGATTCTTGATCAAGGATTGCATGACAAAAGTGGCACATTAGAAAAATCTGTTGTATGTGGCGCCTGGATGGCTCAGTCAGTTGAACGTCCAACTTAGGCTCAGGTCATGATCTCGCAGTTCGTAAGTTCGAGCCCCACATAGGCCCTGCTGCTGTCAGCAGAGTCCACTTCAGATCTTCTGTCCCCCCTCTCTCTGCCCCTCCCCCACTCACACTTGCTCGCTCTCTCTCTCTCAAAAATGAATAAACATTTAAAACAAAAAACAAAGAAAAACCTGTTGTATCTAGTCAGGGGGATAAAATATAGAATGGAGAACACTGAGAAGGTTGCTACAGCAATCCAAGTTCAAAGTGATGAGAGATGTAACTTAAATGGGCTCAATAGTGCCATCTTCATGGTGAAAATGGCTACATTTAATAGGAACCTGAGAGCAATTACCCAAAGAAAGAAGAATTTAAGTGCCTATTTCTAGTTTATTGTCTAAAGTTCTAATGGATTCATAAGAAAGACTAATAGTCCTCATAGCACAAGGTGAAGGGGGGAGAAGAGGGAGACACTGAGGAGCTGTGTAGAATAGAGAGGTTAAGTAGGAAAACAAGCAAACCTAGTGTGTTTGTTTCCTGTTACTACTGTAACGAGTTGTCGCAAACTTAGCAGCTTAAATAACACAAATGCCTTACCTTCTAGAAGTCTGTAAACAGCATCCTCTGTTTAAACTCATTGGCCAGAACCTTGTCACACGGTCACACTCAGCTGGGAGGTGGAGATATGTGGATCTGGGATGGGCCAGCCAGCCAAAAACAGCCAGTTTTTGTCTGTTACCTCCCAAAAACTATTTCCTTAGTGGAATCAGAAAGCTTTCAAATGGGAACTAATCATTGCTTCATGATTAAGCACCAAGAATGAAAAAGAGAAGAAAGAAGAAAGAGAGATGAAGATATAAAAACATTGCCTTATAGAGAAGAATTTCTTAATATTTGAAAGCATTTATGGAACATCAGAAACTATTTCCTAGTAAGGTGGTAGCATGTTTTTCCCTGGAGATATTTAAGGATTTTCAATTGCAATCAAGTGAATGGAAATGTTTTATGATTTCTCTCCCCTTAGAAAGCAAGGAAATGGACAAAATAGTCCCTTGAGTTGCCATTTAATCCCAATCTGTGCTTCTGGAATGTTAGGTTTCTATCTTCTCAGTACTGTTTAGGAAAGTGTTCCTGGCAATAATCCAGAAGCTTCAAGTACAGGAATGAGGTCAGGAGAGGGGAAAAAAAGCCAGATATTTAAAAAAATAAGGGCACTGAAAAATCCCCAGGGATACATCAAGGTTGTGAATGGTTTGATATAATGTCATTTTTTGTCTGAATGATTATTTTAGAGTCATGTCATTTTAATGAGTCAAATTCCACACACCAGCTGCCTCCATATCTTCAAAGATGTATATCCAAGATGAAAGTTTAAAAAAAAAAATCACAAAATCTTTCAAGAATCGAGTCACTTAGGAGAGGCTATTATCATCCCAAATATTCAGGGAGGACTATCCAAGTGAAAGAGACAACGCATGTCTGTGTGAGTGTGTAAGTGTGAGGGAGTGTGTGTGAGTGTGTGAGTGTGTGTGTGTGTGTGTGTGTGTGTGTGTGTGTGTGAGTAAGAGAGAAGAGAGACAGAAAGGGACAGAACATTGGGAGGAGGAGCAGCGCAAAGAAATAGAAGTATTTTTGTATTAATAAAACTCTGAAAACGCTGCATTCCACCTGTGCAGAAATCATTGAGAGTAGTGTTATTTTGCTGACCCAGCAAGATATTTGGTTAGCAAATCTCCTGACTACAAAAGAACACATTGTCAAATTATTTAACTTGTTAAGAACTTCAAAAAACAGAAGTCCTTGGCAGTCTCTCTGGTATGGAGGCACACTTCTGGGTTGTGAGCTCTCATTCACTTCTCTTGCTGCAGCTACTACCATCCCTCCTCTCTGATCCGGCACAGTCTTCCTCTTCCCACCCGTGGCACCAAATCCCATTTTACCCACTCCTTTTTGTCCAAGAGCCTGCATCGCGGTCCTGCGATCTCATGTGTACTTGCGCAGACTGAGTATATTCATTGGTTCCCTGCAATAATCCTCTTGTCTAGGCTTGTATAATTTATGAAAAGAAAATTTGTGAAGGTTTAAATGTAGTCTGTGCCATATTCGATTTAACTCAATGAATATTTATTGAGGGCCCACCTAGAATTGTGCTATGCACTGTGGGGAATATAAAAGAAATATATGGCACAGTCCTTCCTGTCAAGCAGTTTGCAATATTCCTGGGAATAAACCTTGGATGCTGAAGTAATTACAGGATACAAGACAGTATAAGGCAACACAATTGAATTATGTAACCAAGGCCGAAATATAAGGTGCAGACAACATTATGTTTGGTTAGGGCTGGCAGGATGGAGCTATGGGGAATAGTTCACAGAAGAGATGGAACTTGAGCTTGTCCTTGAGAGATGTATGGATTTGGCTGGGTGCAGCAGGAGAGAAGGGCACTTCAGGCAGTGGAAGGAGTGTGAGTAAAATCGGAAATCAGAAACAGGCATGATGTGTCAGAGGGCACGGGAAGACGCTAGTCTAACTAAACAGAAGGGAAATGGATGTCTCAGAGTTGTGTTAGAGAAAGCTGGCTGGAAAGAATATAATGAAACTACAGAAAGCCTTGAAGGGCACAGGAATGCATTTGAACCTGAATCATATGCTCTTAATCTCTCTATATCCCTTTCTTGATGCCGATTCATTCATTGCCATCAGAGAAGTCACTCTTTGACAGCTAGCGTGCAGTGTTGAGAATATGGGCTATAGAGAAAGAAAGCGCTGACTCGGCCTCATATATGACCTTAGCAAAGTCATTTAACTGCGTGAGCTTCAGTTTCCACTGCTGTAAAAATTGGGCAAATCAATGCCAGTAATTCAGGGTTGTTGTGAAAAACAGAGACAATGTACCTTGTGGGTATAAATAGACGGAGTCTTTTATGAGTTTCATTCATTCTGTAACTACCTGTTGAATGTCTATCCTACCAAACACTGCGTTCAGCACTCGGAAAATGAAAACAAAAACACACAGTGCTTATTCTCAACGCATGAGCAGATACAGTTTGAAACAATGGGAAGAGCAGCAGCTTGGAGGTGAAGCCCATTACCACCGTTTACTACATGTATGAATTTGGGGAAACTATTTAATCAGTCTGAACTTTGGTTTCATCATCTGTACAAATGGTCTCACAGTATCTATCATACAGGCTAACTTGGGAATTAAATACAACTATGTAAAGAAACTAATACACTACCTGACAGTTGGGAGTTCTCAGTAAATAACATTTGCATCGGGGTGGAAAGGCAGGCATGAAAGAAAAACAACAACAACAACAACAACAACCTTAAAACAACTAGTAAATGACTGGAAGAGAGTTGGAGACATTTTTACAGATAACAAAGTCCCTGCACTGAGAATTAAATAGTGAATAGAATCTGCTGAGTGAGCATGTATTGGGAGAACATTCCTGGAAGAGGAAACAGCATGCAAAAAGGCACAGAAACATTAAAGGACTAGCATCTTCTAGGGCAGGCAGGTCATTCAATATTGAGGGATTGTAAGTGCAGGAAGAGCAATAAGAAAGCTATTGAAAAGATCTAGGTGGGACGAGGAGATGGAGGAGATACTTAGGAACTGGTTCCAACAAATTTCGTTTTGATTAGATTTTAGAGAAGGGTAAAAATGAGCAAAGCATCTCGGATGCTTTTCTTCTCCTGTTGGAAGATGGTGCATTTCTTCAGGATGAGAATAAGATGGGAAGCAGGTTTGGAGTCGACATGATCTATCCTGTCTGGGATATGGATCTGAGGGGCCTGTGGAATCTCCAAGTTGAGACTTGGACATATGGTTCTGGAATGGAGAATGCAGGACTGAGCTGGCTGCTTATATAAACCTGGAAGTTGTTGACATATATGGATGAAGGTGAGCCTTGAAATAGACTTGCCCAGGGAAGAGGCAGTTCTCAAGTCAGGCCGTTCCCACCTGCTCTCAATAATTGAGCTGCTCAAGTAGGTGACACTCAAATCCTTGAGGGCAAAAAGATAAACCTCGGAACTAGAGTATGCTGTGGTATAGCCAAGGTCAAAGAAATCCATTTTCTGGCTTACCTTTTCTCTACAAAATGTAAGTTTCATTTGTCGGAAAGAAATGAGAGGGAGCACATGGAGAACAGCTCTTGGATATTGAGGGACTACGTACAGAATGACAATTATAAACAACACTGTCTCTAGAAAAGCACTTCATTTACAAAACAGATTTGACAGCTCCAGTTGCTTTTTGGCGGAGCAATCCTGCCTGGCCCCTGTGCGACCTGGTGAGCTTCGATTACAGCTTTGATGCTAGTTCTACCACAGAGACCCCCTAAAAGGGGAGTGATAAATGAGGTCCTGTCAGGCTTCATTCCCTGGGTGGCCTTGAATCTCTGCCATTATCTGTTACCCTGCCAGTACTGACAGTGATGAACACAAGGCAGGCAGCTAACGACACCCCGATTCATTACCCAAAAAGAAGGGAGAGCAGAAATAAAGGGAAGGTGACTGCCATGTCGAAGCTTCACTCACGTGCCATCTTCCTCCTATGGGCCTGAATGGTGAAGAACTGATGGAGCCCATTTGTCTCAAACGAGGGCTCTAATGATGCTCAGAACAGAGCAAGACACAACGAAGCTTGCCCAGGAAATGGTACACTGGCCTCTTCATGGTAAATCTCTTCACGAGCCTTACAAATATAAGAAAAAATATTTATAGGGCCTGATTTTTTCAGTCCACTCTGACTCTAGAAAAACATGAAAAAATCAAAGACACATAAAATCATCGGTCTACACTGCTTGCCCATGCCAAATTGTTATGCATTCCAGGAGAGTACACAGTTTCTCTCTGGAAGATTATATTAAGCCCGTGACTCTTCAACAGCAAACATTTTAGGCAGACCCAACCACTGCTTCCCATAATAGACATTTATATTTCAAGTTGTATCTGGTTCCTCTCAAAGCAATATTTCATTGACATTTTTGTTTCCACTGGTTTTTTTCTGACCTCATAGGAAATGAAGGTTTTGACTTCATTGGCTACCTTTTCTTATTAATGGGGTTTCCTGTGATAGCTGAAGGCACTGTGCATGTTCAAAATAAACACATCTTGAATCCAGTTCCCAAAGAAGACAAGATTTTCCAATCTTAATCCAATCTACCTTAATCCAGGACATTAATCAGAGCATGGTTCTGTGAGACCTTAAGAGGAGGGAAGTTTCAAAAAAGAGGAAAAATACTTCCACGGTCAAATAGATTGGAAACACCTTGGGTTTATTCCTGTCCCACAGATTTCGTTCCTATAGGACTTTTTCACAGTCCTTAATATACTAATGTATATTTTGACTCCCCTAAATCAAATATAATACGTATTATTTTTCCATCTGTTTTCTCCTACCCAGAATTTTTTGTACAGACTACTTTCATGAGATATATATCTAGACTAGGGTTACACAGAACCACACTCCAGAAACTATTGGTCTAGACTTGCCTACAAATTCTGTCTTCTTACTCATTTTATCCCATCAACAGAATCAAATGATTCTGATTCAAGCTGCTGTTCTAAATATTTGGCAAAGTGAGACAGGCTGAGACTGGAATCCATGCTAAAGAAGATATGCTTCCTGCTCCTAGAGAATGAATACATCTTGCCCTATAATTTGTCCCCATATATTCTACCCTTTATCCTTATTTTTCCCTGTCTAAAAGAAGAAGCATCAGTTAAAGAAGATGCTGAAGCAGAGAGAGAAGCAATAATCTTAAATTTGGGACAAAGGCAGTGGGAATGATTAATACATGGATTTTATCCTTGCTCTTTGCTAAAGATCAAATTCTCTTTCTTAAAAAAAAAGTAGCATAAAACATTACCATTTCTTTTGGGGAGCATTCCAATTTTTTTTTTTTATGTAAGTATGAATGAAAGTGGTCAGAGCTTCAGAATACCTAAAACTACAGCATACATTAAAAAACAAAAAGTGCCAGATCCAACAGCAAGCACGAAAGGATAACTCGCCTCAATATTATAAGACACTTTATATGTTTCTCGCTAACCACCCTATGTTCTTATTATGTAAGACATATACGTATTAGCAGTCTTTCTCATGTTGCCTATTTGGTTTCTTCTAATAAAGTAAGCCACTAGTTATGTTCAAAAGAACTTAGTTGAGGAGACCTGAAATCTGGGCTTCGGCACAAACAAAATTTAAAAAGAGATATGAACTAGCCAGCTTTATTTATAAGCATTTGTTTGTCAATCAAGCTATGAATCAAAGAAAAAAATAAAAACCAAAATTTTCATTACTCAAAGAAATTTAAACTAGTATCAGAAGCCATGTGTACGTTGCAAACTTGTAATGACTAGAAATGGACTCTATAGCCTCTGTGATCTTTTTCATCTTTAAAAAGCAATCAGGATTCAGGTGGGGAGAAGCGATCATCCAAGAACTAAAGTAATATCTGGAAGAGATGAAACCATCATTATAAATTAGAAGTAGCCCATCATTCATTTTTTTGCTCTCTGCTCTTCGGGAGAAAGTAGACTCTCTGAAAAAGCTTACTGCCTTCTTTCTTCGTGTGTTCCAGAAGTTCAAAAGCCAATTATGATGTTTCCTAAATAATGTACAAAGAAAGACATTTTCATTTTTTTCCCCTTGCTCCCAGTGGCAAATGATTTGGATCCAGACCTCACAGAACTTACCAGTGATAGGATAAATATATTTTCACTCTTATGTGGATCCTGAGAAACTTAACAGAAACCCATGGGGGAGGGGAAGGGAAAAAAAAAAAAAAGAGGTTAGAGTCAGAATGAGGTTTATCTTTCCACCATATCCATGCAAAATTCCCTCTTTCCAATTTCCTACAACCCACTGTGCGCCCTCCACTTTTCCTGCAAAGGCATTATTTCTGTCTAGCCAATCTGAATTGTTCCACTGCCTTGCTACCACTGGTGACAAATATACTTCTTCATTTCTAAGGTCTCTGAGAGCTGGAGGATTGATGGGCGTGAAGGAAGACCTGGGATCGCCAATGCAAGGAAGGAATTCATCTTATTAGCCTCTGATTTGAGTTAATCGCCAGGGAGATAATATTTTAAACTGCAAAAGACTTCTTGGAAGTTTCCAGAATTTCTCCAGAGACACAGATCAATAGACCAGAATAATCAAGAAAAGGGAGTGAGTTTGCCAAATGCCACTCACTTGGTAGGGTGTTTTACTTGAGTAAGCAAAAGACTTTTAATGGAATTATTCCAACGCAGTAGAAAGAAGGAGCATATCAACCCTCCAGGGAAGTGCCTCCAAACCACAGCTGAAGATAAAAGAAAGGGTGACATTTTAATTCCAATCTCCAACCCTCAACACAGGGATGTAGGTGGCACTTAATTTTTATGTTGCTCAGTTGATAAATAGCTTTCCCATAGCACTGCGCAATCAACACCCCGTCCATGCACAATAATGCATGATAATATGGGGGTCCAGGGCCCCATAATTTTGCAGAAGACTCCTCTCTTCTCTTTCAGTTAAAATAACTGAAAATGAAGCCTGCCTGATTGCTATGAGGGCTCCTTGTCTTCTTTGATGTTTAAATATTAGCCCCCAGAGCTCAGAGCTAAATTCTCACCAGCATTAGCAGAGTTATCTGCCCTGCTACCCTGAACCAGGCATAAAAATTCAAATTTTTTAAAGTAAAGCCTAGGGGCGCCTGGGTGGCTCAGTCGGTTGAGCGTCTGGCTTTGGCCCAGGTCATGATCTCACGGTTTGTGAGTTCGAGCCCCGTGTCAGGCTCTGTGCTGACAGCTCAGAGCCTGGAGCCTGTTTCGGATTCTGTATCTCCCTCCCTCTCTGCTCCTCCCCTGCTCGTGCTCTCTCTCTCTCTCTCTCTCAAAAATAAATAAACATTAAAAAAATTTAAAGTAAAGCCTAAATTTTTATTTATTTTTTTAATGTTTATTTATTTTTGAAAGAGAGAGGAAGAGTACACGCGGGGGGTGGGGGGAGCAGAGAGAGAAAGGTGACAGAGAATCTGGGCTGACAACAGAGAGCTCAACGCAAGGCTCAAACCTACAAACTGTGAGATCATGACCTGAGCTGAAGTCAGACACTTAACTGACTGAGCCACCCAGGTGCCCCTAAAGCCTAAATTTTTAAAAACAAGGAAGGAATCACATATGGTAAGATACAAATAACGAACAAACCTCCTGCTCCCCAAAACATTTCAAAACCTTCTGTCTTCGACTTGATATGCTCTTTTCATTTTCTTTTCGTCTCCCTCTGTCTCTGCTCCACCTCTTTTTCTGCTCCTCTTTATTCCTCTCAATCTCCCTCTAGGTGACTTTCTTCTATGGTTATGACAGCCACTTAAGCATCCGTGGGTGCTCACACTTGGCTTGCCTGGCGGGGGGCCATGGAGGCTACCCAGGAGAAAGGAGACACTAAGAAAGTACAAAAATCTGAGCTGGAACAAAGCATTTCTTTAACATGAAGTCAAAAGTATTTTCCTTAGCCCGTGCTGCATGGGCTGTATTGTTAACTTCTATCAAAGGGGTTCATATCTCAGGAATCACGGGAAAGTTTCAAACATGACTGATGGCTGGTCAAAAGAACATCTACAGCGCGATAAGCCGCAGAGAGGGAATGTGCTGAGCCGGTTAAGGATTGCCTGGCTGTGCCTTTCAAATTCCTTTCATCACAATCGGTGACTGTAAGCACTGCAGGGTGAGAACAAGCCAGGACTTTGTGGAATATTCTTAACTGCTGATATGTAATCCATACAGCCACTGGTAGCGGCCCGAGGATAAAAGATTTAAAGAAATGGAGACACAAGGACTGATTTTTTTGAAAGGCAACTTGGAAGGGGGGAAAAAAGAGTGAGAACAGTAAGATTTATGTTAACCCATTGGGAGTGCTCTGGAAATCTCTTTGATGAAGGATTGAGATTGCTTTGAAGCAGACTTTATTGAAGCAAAAAGTAAGTGTGGTGCCCAGGGACTCAGGTTGACTGGGTCACTTATCAGTCTTCCTGACTTTGAGTTTCCTTTTTCTTGCAAATTCTGCATGCTACCAAACTCCTAAATGCTGCTCTACAAAAATATTCTCCTTCTGAATATTATTGAGCCTTAGTAATTAGTAGAAACTTGACCGATGGGGCATAAAGTAAAAAAACAAGAATCCAGAAAAGAGAATACACATACACACACACCGCAATATAACATATAAAAGGTTATTACAAATCTTAACCATTATGCATGACTTTTCTTACTACGAGTTCAGATTTCAAATACAACACTACAGGAAGGTAGTGGCAAAGTCAGTAAGTATCATGAGGAAGCAAAATGGTTAGCAGTTTCCACTGATGCGGAATAGTAGCTGGGCTAGTAGGACTTCAGGAGCCAAAAGTAAAGATAGTCTTGGCTAGAAAGGAGAGAACAACAAATAAAGTTTTGAACCATCAAGGAATTTGCATGGGACCAGGAATATAAAAGATTCCCTTAAATAAGCGAGACTACCAGTTCCGGGATCCTGGAAGAAATCCTCAACAGAAAGATTTAAAAAAAAAAAAAAAAAAATCAAGGCGGAAAAGAAACAAGTACTAATGAGTGCAATAATGACTGGAAAAGAAGAGAATGCTGATGACGAAAGAAAAGCTGAAAACTTCGCACTGTCCTTTCTAGCACAAGCCATTGGCTATGGCTGTGTTATTATAATTATTCTTTTCTATAACTTGTCAGCTGTGACCATACAGTAATGAGGCTAATTTTTTTTCAAAAACAAACTACAGCTTATCCATTCAAAGTGTTGATTTTTCAAAGAGATCAATACGGGTGTTAGATTGTAAAGTTCCCAATAATCAGTAAACTCTTGTCCATGTGACCAGTGTTTTGCCTCTGAAGACAGTTTCTATTCTGGAAGTCCCAGAAATGGTTCGAGCAATCATACAGCAGTGTTTGCAATGTCACTGGACTTAGTGTTTAGCCTTCCCAGAAAACTCTTTGGAAGAATGGTACTAATTTGGGGATACAAGTTCAAAAATCAGAACATTGGTCACAAGATGAAGTTACAGGATTATTGGAGCAAGGAGGGATTGATCCTTCTCTACAGGCCTTTTGACAGATACTAAGAAATAAAGCAATCTGGTTACTCTGACAAATGAAGAAACCACACTAGAAAATATGAAAGCGAGAGCAGTAGAGGCTCCACCTATTCGATCATCATAGCCAGAAACAAAATGAAATCCTTATCCTGCCATTTGCCCTGATAAAGAAATATAAACACAATATACTTTCAGATGTTTAGCATACTGATACGTTCCACAGAGAGTCACAAACCCAACACTCATGGCCAAGGTGATTCCTGGGGAAATCAATAATACCACGACTTGGCAAATGCGGAAACCCACTGCCTCCCCTTAGAATTTCCACCAGAGAGCAAGAACACTTTAAGACACAGAAACTTTAATATCGTAAATGAATAACTATCTGCAAGCAACTCATCCTTTATAGAAGGAAACGGTCCAGGGTTATAACAGTAAATGGATATATCTCCTCCATAGGAGAAGACCAAGCAGCACCTCCCACCCCAAAGACTGTCAAAATGACAAATATTATGCTGTTTTGTAACATCTGGGCCAGTTTCCTGTGTTTTATTACAGTGCCCACCATCGGTGGAGTTCCTTCGGGGTGGTCGACTCCAATGTCTTAGAATTATGGCATTCTTATTTGGTCTATGAGAAAATAAAGGTAGTGAACACGTAAACTTTGGGAAATGTTTTTTCTACCATTTTCCAGCTTCTATAAAATCTATTAGTTACATGAAGCGTTTTCCCAAATGTGAGGCAACTGACTCAGTATCAAATGTTGAATTTTGGTACTCAGAGGAAATCCAAAATCCAATACGACAGACTGACATATTGGTAAATGTGATGAGTTCCAATGTGGCATCAATTCCAAGTCTCTGAGAGATGAGCAGGGCCCAGGCAGCGGAAATTTTTGAGGCTGTTGCAGCAGCTAGAGTCAGAAAGTTATCATAGGTGATTTCAGACTTAAGGATAAGTCATCAAAGTCCAAGGAAAGCACAAAAACAATTTGAGAGGCACCTGGCTGGCTCGGTCGGTGGAGCATGTGACTCTTGACTTCAGAGTTGTGAGTTCAAGCCTCGTGTTGGGTGCTGAGTTTACTTTAAAAAAATAACATTACAGGAGCACCTGGGTGGCTCAGTTGGTTGAGCGTCCGACTTTGGCTCAGGTCATGATCTCGCTGTCCATGAGTTCAAGCCCTGCATTGGGCTCTGTGCTGACAGCTCAGAGCCTGGAGCCTGTTTCGGATTCTGTGTCTCCCTCTCTGACCCTCCCCCGTTCATGCTCTGTCTCTCTCTGTCTCAAAAATAAATAAATGTTAAAAAAAAATTTTTAAATAACATTATAGATTTAATTAATTAATTAATTAATAATTTGAGGAAGGAATAGTTTCTTTACCATAACTGGCTAATTTTTGTAATAAACCAAGTTCATGTTTTCTGTTCAGCCTAAATTGGTGTGTTAATGCACACCAGTGGAGAAAGAACAGAACAAAATAACACTTACTGAGCCTCTATCATGTGCCAGATACTTTACATCACAACAATCCAGTGTGAGAAAAATCATCACCCCCGTTTCTGCACATGAATCAGTTGAAGACTCTGAAGAGAAGTGATTTATCCATAGTCACAGAGCTTGCAAATGGTGGATGCAAGCTTCAAACCTGGTCACTCTGGTATCCAAAGCCAAGTACTTTTCACATCCCTAAGCCAAGCTCAAGTGATGTCTAACAAGGTGTCTTATAGTTGTTCCCTGTTTTCAGGCATTAAGTACCAGGAAAATCCATTTTTAATTAGGAAAAAAACTGTTTTACAAATAATTTGCCATTCAGTTCCTTTAATAAGGGCTCACCTGGAATATTTAATAAATGAAAAGAATGCATCTTTTGCATGAAGTACATGTATTAGTGTAAGCACGGGGTCTTTTTTTTATGACGCATCATAAGTCTCCTCTTCCATCTATGCCCTCACCTTGCCCCCCACCAGCACCACTACCAACAACCTCCAAGCAGTAACAAGCATTTACCCAAGGCTGGGCCTCAGGGGAGCCACAGCACAAGACATTTAACAGGTGAAAATAACTGAAGAGGATGAACTCAGTAATGACAGGACAGGGTATATTTCCTCCACTTCAAGCTCCCCTCTGCTCTGATGTTCTGACTCACCTTCCCCAGCCTCCCACTAGAAAGCTGTATGGCATCCATTTTTCAGTGTCAGGCACTCACTAAATAAAACATAAACACAATACTCCACGGGGCCCCAAACAAAACCATAATTTGAACAGCACTTAAAGGCCCTTGGTCGCCATTCTGTTTCTCCCATAACCAGCCTGGTTCAGAAGCCTCATAACTTGTCCTCCCCACAAGTGACTTGGCTACAAAGCAAGTTGTTTAGAGTGGCAGATAACAACCTCCCTTGAAAGAAACTAGAGAAGCATTTTAGAAAATAGGGTCTATAGCAAATGTGGTCACACAGCAACCTCTCAGGACTCATTTCCTTCAGCATCACCCTAATGATGCTGCTCACAGTCTAAACGATGGAGAACGGTGCTCCTACACCCCCTAAGGGCTGTGACGCCCCAGTATTTCCTCTGCATCTGATGCAGGGAAAACTGAACAGATGACAGTGTCAGGGGACTTTCTCCTGGTTAATAGAGAGAATTTGAGATCACCTGGAGAGGCTCAGTCTATTGCAAAGACTCTTTGGGCAGTAATGAGACTTGAGAGATTGATCTGCCTTCAGGCAAGGCCTCTCCTAAACTACCCTAGATGAGACTCTAACCTATTTGAAAGACCTCTTAAGAAAGGAGATTCTTAACTCTTCCCTTCTACACAGGAACGGGGAAAGAAATGGGAAGACCATTCATTTACATCTCAAATAAGCATTTATTTGCGTCAAACAATTAATTGGCCATATGAAACTGAATCCCATGACATTGGGTAAGTTATTCTTAGATCACTCATAAGGAAAACACCTTCCTACCTATTGCCTACAGGTAGGATCTGAAAGAAGAAAATCCAACCAAATCATTTCCTTGATCAAAATTCTTCTATGATTCTTCGTAATCCAAGGAATCTCATGCAAAGGAGACTGAAGAGAGAAACCCTCTTCTCCCATGCCAGGCATGCTTTCACTTAGGGTGTTGTACTTATTGTCCCAGATGGCCTATGGCTCGTGCCCTCACTTTCTTCAAGTCAATATGCAGACACTTTCTCACTTAGACCTTCCATGACTACCCCATTTAAAATTGCAGTTCCACAACACACACACACACACACACACACACACACACACACAAACCCTGTACTCCTTTCACACTTTTCTCTATAGACCTATCACCATCAAACATACTACATAACTTATCTTTTTTTATTATCTATCTTCCCCTATCAGAATATAAGCTCAGTGAAGGAAAATATCTGGGGCCGTTTTGCCCATTGTTTTATATCCCTAGTTATTAAAACAGAGCCTAGTACATAGTAGGTACTCATTACATGATTGGTAAGAGAACTGAATGAATATATAGCTTCTTTAAGACTTAGACTCTTATATAAGCTCACGGATCATTACTTTCCTCAAACAGGATGTGGACTAATGAATATGCAATAGCTATTCCTAGTTGGGATCTTAATTCTCTTTAAGAGTCTGGAATGAGGGTTTTCAGCTGTGATCCCAGGACCCTTGGCACTCTTCTGAGATGTGTCCTCTCCCCAGCCCTTAACCCTACCACAGAGTTCAACCCTTGCCTCAACCAAGACAGCTCTTCTATCATCTTTCTCATGCACTGGAGTTTTCTGTAAATTGTTAGTGATCAAGAAACTGTCCCATTGCTAAAAACATAGAAAAAAATCTAGCCTGGATCATGAGACAGAAAAGCATGAAACAACACTGATAGAGTCTCACAGAAACACAAGCTTAATTCATTCAACAAATATTTATAGAACATCCATTATGTTCCCAGATTGGCTGGACAGTAGGAATACACTGGAAAGCAAGACATAGTCAAACTCACATTTAACTGAGTTCACACAACAAATCATTATAATACCCTTGGAAACCTTGGAAAATCGAAAGAGAATTGAGGAAGGATGTCAGGGATGTCTCCTGCCAAAGACATCTACTAAGTCTTAAGAATAGTTGTTAGTCAGGTGAAGCATAAGAAGACCGACCTTCACTCTGTAACCTTAAAAAAGATCTTAACCTTTTCAGGACATAGTTTCCCCAACTGTTAAAAAAAAGGGGGGGGGGGATTGAAAATTAGCTGATAGGTAAAATCCCTCGCAAATAGAAAAAATATGGATCCAGGGTTTCCTTACCTGGAAATCCTACTTGCCCTACAACCAGATATCAGAAATCATTTGTTTCAAGTAATATTGCTAAATATGGAATATTTTTGCCACTTCATTTGATCATTAATAATTTATTTGGCACAGAATGATGATCAATAAGTCCCAAGGGGCCTTTTAAATTAATTGATATTTTCTTCCATATATGACAGACATTCATTGCAATGTCCAACTTCAAATTCAACAATTCCATTTTTACTATGCTAAACACCAGATATGAATAACCTTAAAATAAGCTATGGGATCAGAAATTTTATTGTTCACCCTTAGCATCATTTGTTTTTACACTTGAGACATTCTCCCACATTTAACATATTGAGCAAGGAAGCAGAGCTCTCTAAATCTGTTAAATTTGGAACTAGAAAAAATTTCAAGACATTTTACTCCTCCCTGCTTTCAAATCATAACTAACATATCAGCCAGGAATTTGTTCACTGTCATCAACTACCAAACTGTCAAAAGTTAACAGGTTAGCACAACGATAATGAGTGGGATTCTGAAGTATATGCACTTGGAGAATATCTGTGTTGAGCTTTTGAAGTGTATAAATCTCATTACACTCATGGTGCCCAGGAAGTTGGTCCCTATCAAGGGGGATCAAAGAAAATGACTTAGCATCAAAAGAATCAAGTTAATAGCAATATTCCTAAACATAAATATTGGGGTACCTTTAATCTTAAGAGGAAATGAAATGAAAGTGAAAGAAATGAAAGCAGATATTCTTAAATTATGAAATGTGCATTGGATTTAATCTACAGTTCTGACACTGGCTGTGTGAGAGTGGATAGATCGCTTGAGTGCTTTGACACTGTTTTTTTCATTTATCAAATGAGGATAATAATACCTATCAGACTGGAGACAACTCAAATTTTAATCAACTGATGAGTGGATAAACAAAATATGGTATATCCATGCAGTGGAATATTATTCATCATTAATAAAGAATAAAACACTAATACATGTTACAATAGGAATGAACCTTGAAAACACACTAGATGAAAGAAGCCAGTCACAAAAGACGACATATGGAATGGTTCCATTTACATGAAATGTCCAGAAAAGGCAAATTGATAGCAGCAGAAAGTAGATTAATGGGGGTCTAAGGCTGGCATGGTGAAGTGACAGCTAAGGGGCATGGGGATTCATGGAGCGATGATGAAAATATTCTAAAATTGATGGCAGTGACAGTTTCACAACTCCATAAACATACTAAAAACCACTTAACCGAATCCTTTAAGTGGGTGAATTGTCTGGTATTTGAAGTATATCTCAATAAAGCTGTGGTTTAAAAATAATACTTTTCAGGTTTATTGTAAGGACTAAGCAATATAAGACATATGAAAGACCTTCATTAAAAACATCCAATATAATATTAGCCATATAGTAACATTTAAATTTTCCTTGAAAAAGATGTTTCCAATGCCACCCAGTCAATCCACCGATACCTAAAACAAGCCTAAAACTACCAAAGTGGCCATGATCTGCCACATGCTCTTACATTAGCGTGTGTACCCCGTATGGAGGCTGGCCCCATGGCACAGTGGTGTGGCAGGAGTCTGTCCATCTCATTAAAATTCCATCTCCATTGCTGAAAACTTGGGCAGCTGTCACTTTAGACCTTATCAAACTTCTAATTGTCTCACTGCTTGATATCTTACCAGAGTAAGATATTAACAAATGTTAATAAAGCAGACAAGGATAAGCATTCTGGAAGGTGTTTGGATATAGAAAACCTACCGTAAAAACAGAGAGTGGCAGGTGTACATAAAGCAGGAAAGTTGGAGAGAAATTTTTCTCATGTGACATAACCATGTTGATTCCAATTCCGAAACCATTTTCCCTTGCAATTGGAGTACATCTTGGTGAACACAGCTTTCTCTTGTTTCATTTAACAACTGCTGTTAAAATTTTAGTGACAGAATGAGAAAGCCATTTAATGGAGATTGCCAAATGTCTGATTAGATGATGGTGGAAATCAAAGGAGGGGAATCCAACTGCTAAATATAATAAGCTCAGGCATAAAATCATTGATGAAAAAAGAAAATGGTACCCTTGCTTTTTTTTTAATGGGGTACATGTATTAGATATTTTCTGCAATTCTCCATTAAGTTCATTAAGTCTAGTTATTGACTAGCTGAATTTCAGTTCTACATTGATTTCACATCTGATCAAGCCAAGACCCAGAATTACTGCAAACTCATTGTGACTAAAAGGAAAAAACAAAACAAAACAAATCAAAACTTGTCTTTCTAAACTTAGAAAAAAGTAAAAACCATAAAAGAAAATTATAAGTAAATTTGATTACCTGAAAATTTTAAATTTTTTTTAATCATTTATTTTTGAGAAAGAGACAGAAACGGAGAGTGAGCAGGGGAGGGGCAGAGAGAGAGAGACACAGAATCCAAAGTAGGCTCCAGGCTCTGAACTGTCAGAGCCTGACATGGGGCTCAAACTCACGAGCTATGAAATCATGACCTGAGCCAAAGTCAGATACTTAATTGACTGAGCCACCCAGGCACCCCATTTTACCTGAAAATTTTAAACTACATTTAAACAAAAAAAAAGACAAAAGCCAGATTTTGAAAGATATTTAAAACAAATATGAAAGATAAAATATTTGTATCCAGAATTTAGGAAGAAGTTATATAAATTAATAAGAAAAAGACAATCAAATAGGAAAATAAAGAACATAAATAAGCAATTCATTAAAAAGGAAATACAAATGGACAAGAAACATATGACAATAGGTTCACTCTTACTAATAAACAGGGAAATGCAAGTTAAATCGCTAATGACATTTTGCACCAATCAGGTAAGAAGAAGTGCTAACATTTGAAAATACTATGCATTGGGAAGGTATTTTAAAGAAAGCGATCTATTCACTAGTGTTGGCTGTGGAAATTAGAACATTCACTTTACACCACCTGTTAAAATCAAAAATGTCCAGGGGCGCCTGGGTGGCTCAGTCAGTTAAGCGGCCGACTTCGGCTCAGGTCATGATCTCACAGTCCGTGAGTACAAGCCCCGCATCAGTCTCTGTGCTGACAGCTCAGAGCTTGGAGCCTGTTTCAGATTCTGTATCTCCCTCTCTCTGACCCTCCCCTGCTCATGCTCTGTCTCTCCCTGTCTCAAAAATAAATAAAATGTTAAAAAAAATTTTTTTAATAAAATAAAATAAAAAATGTCCATATTCATGACACAGCTTTTAAACTTCTAGATATCATTTTTAATAAAAATTTAAAAAATTTTAAACTGCTCTAGGCACATGCAAAGATGTTCATTGCAGTAGAAATCATGGAATTGTTAAATAAAATGTTGTATATTCAAGAGACGAAATATTATATAGTGGATAAAATGAATGAACTAAAGTATGAGTGTGTACATATGTGCGCAAAGCTGTAAATAATTTTGTTTAAAAGTAATTTGCATAGGGGCACCTGGTGCCTCAGTCAGTTAGGCGTCTGACTTCGGCTCAGGTCATGATCTCATGGTTCGTGGGTTCGAGCCCCATGTGGGGCTCTCTGCTGTCAGCACAGAGCCCACGTCAGATCCTCTGTTTCCCTCTCTCTCTGCCCCTCCCCTCTCTCTCTCCCTCTCTCTCTCTCTCATAAGTAAACATTTTAAAAGAATAAAAAATATATAAGTAATTTGCATAAAATTACATAAAATATAATGGAAATACATTTTATTGTAAAATATGTTTTAATGTACAAACAATACTGTACATTTCCTAGAAATACATATATATGTATGTTAGTGCAAAACAACAAAAATCTGGAAGAATATAAACCAAATTTATGAGCATGAATAGCATTTAAAAGGCAGCACTCAAAAAAGGGAATGCCGCTAACAAAAGAGAGGGCAAGGTCTAGATGGTAGTTTAAGAGAACTTCAGCTCTATCTAAAATATTTTAATAAAAAACCACAAAAGAGGGGTGCCTGGGTGGCTCAGTCAGTTAGGCATCAACTCTTGATTTTGGCTCAGGTTATGATCTCACAGTTCCTGAGATTGAGCCCTGCCTCGGGCTCTGTGCTATAAACCTGCTTGGGATTCTCTCTCTCCTTTTCTCTCTGCCCCTCCCTCCCTTTCTCTTTCTCTCTCTCTGTCTCAAAATAAATAGGTAAACATTTTTAAAAAGAATAAAAACACAAAAGGAGAATATAGTCATGTATTACTTGTATATTTTTTAAAGTATATGCTTAAATAAAAGCCTGAGAAGTCTATCAAAACGTTGAAGTGGCTTGCTTGAAGATAGATATATTGAGGATTGATATTTTTACATATATGGGGAGGGGTGAGTATGAGTGTGTGTATGTATGTATGTATGTGTAGATGTGTTTTCAAAATTCCCCCATGTTAAAAAAATGGAAAATGTGACTACTATATTTTGATATTCAGTCATCACAAGCCCAACTGTAAGAGTGGCCTGGATTTCAATGTGGTAAAAGCACCTTATATATTATATAGAAGAGATAACCCACTAACTAATCCACTGGTATCCATTATATTAAACATTAGATTAAAATCTTCATTAAGCTTAAGCTTTCACCTTGGAGATCAAAGAGAAGACCTTTGAAGAAATGAGCAGAACAAGTAGATTTTTGTGATTAAATATTACTACATAATTTGTCTTAAGCACTTTTCCTTTTTAAAATGTCAACATAATTATATGATAAATACTACCTTAATAAGCCCTAGAAATTCAGATTTTAATTATAGAAACTTGGGAAACATGAGCTTCTAGCCTCACATCATTTAACTCTGGCCCCATGGAATTTGCAGGTTATGCCAGAATCCTTCATTACCTGGTTACACACTAGTGGACAATATGACATTTTGCTTGGAAATGATATAGGATAATATGGTGGAAAATAACTGCACTTTTTCTATTGTGCTTCTTCTGTAAGGCTATAAATAAGTTGAATTGTGCTCCCTTGATTTATGTTTATGACTATTATTATGATGATTTATTTTGGGTTGAGTGCTGACAGTGTGCTGAGTGCTATACCAGACTCATAAGAAGAAATGGTTATGCCCCAGAGGCTTACATACCAAGACAAACAATTCAGCCATAAAATACACCAGCTAAGAGATGCTTAATCTCAGCAGTGCAATGCTTCTTGGAGTTTATATGTAGGTGGAGAAAATTTCCTCCAGCTGGAGGAAGAAGGTTAACACTCTCTGAAAGACTTTGAGGACCAGTTCTCAATAGAGATTTCATACAGGCATAAAGAAACATCAAAGTGCATGCTCTTAGCCATAGCAAAAAGGATGGTTGATTGAGGGTTCTCCAGCAAACAGTTTCAGGCTTTGAGTTAGATATTGGGGGTACAAGATTGCCCTTCAAGGGCTTCAGTCTGCTAGCCATACACAACTCTGTGATTCCAGGTAGGTTCAATGTGCTACTTTTATATTACAACCACCTTAAATCTGTTCTGGAATAATATTGGTTATGGACATCTAACTATCTAGACCAGTGTTTCAAAATGTATAATTTATTTTTTTTTAATTTTTTTTAACGTTTTTATTTATTTTTGAGACAGAGAGAGACAGAGCATGAATAGGGGAGAGGCAGAGAGAGAGGGAGACACAGAATCGGAAGCAGGCTCCAGGCTCTGAGCCATCAGCCCAGAGCCTGACGCAGGGCTCGAACTCACAGACTTGTGAGATCGTGACCTGAGCCGAAGTCGGACGCTTAACCGACTGAGCCACCCAGGCGCCCCTCAAAATGTATAATTTAAAGAACACTAGTTTTGGAGGTTGTTTTTAGCTATGACAAAATGAAAAAAAAAAAAAAAAACCTGTGGACAAATAAACTTGAGAAATTCTGGGTTGAACAAAGTCAAACAAGTATCTCTAGTGCAAGAATTCTCAGAGTCATCAAGCCATCAAGCCATGCATCAGGCCATGCAAATGGTGAATCTCTGAGTCTGACTGTAAAATAATTTTTGGTAGAGCACTTCACAGGACTAGTACTCTGGGAAATACACATTGGGAAACATCAAGGTTTGATAACAAAAGAACAAAAGAATAAATTAAACCCCCAATTTCTTTTAACCATCATGGTCATTGGAGTCTTTTGTTTTCTGATTTGAGAGTTCAAAGGACATAATGTGCCCTGAGCCTCTTTCAGCTGAGCTGAGCAAGGCACAATCATCCCCACATTTCAAGCCTGGTTGGAAAGATAACGAGAGTAGCGTGCGAGGCACAATAAAAGAGTCTACACTTTTGTGGTAGACGGCCTCCAAGATGGTCCCCAGTGATCCGTACCTCTCTGTGTTCTTGTCCTTGGGTTGTCCCCTTCCATAATGAATTGGGCTGACTTTTGGAATATTACGGAAATAAAAGGATAGGATATTGTGGAAATAATAGAGTGTGACCTCCAAGGCTAGGTTGTAAAAGACATTACAGCTTCTACCCTGCTGTTTTGGATCACTTGCTCTGGGGAAGGCAGCTACCATATTGTGAGAATATTCAGCAGCCCTATAAAGAGACCTACGTGTGAAGAACAGAGTCCTGCCTTCAGCCATCTCAGTGAGTCATCATGGAAGCACCATGTCAAGCTTGCAGATAACTGCCATCTCAGCCAACATCTTGACTACAACCTCATGAGACACCCTGCACCAGCTAAACTGCTCCCAAATTCCCAACCCCCAAAAACTGTGTGAGATAATAAATGTTTATTGTTTTAAGCCACCTCAGTTTGGGGGTGACTTGTTACACAGCAATAGATAACTAACACAACAGTCTAGATTTTTCAAGTTTTCAAGTATTCTGTTCTGCTGTTCATCCATGTGTCCTAATTTGGGGGTGCAAAACATTTGATCACAGAAAGAACTGCTTACCTTGTGCACAGGATTGGAGTCACTGAATCTCAATCAGTACCAGAACCAAAAGAGGACTCAAGAAAAATCTGTATGGAGCTCTTTGAGAATATACCACTACCACCCAGCTCACTAACAATTTCTATTTCCTGAATGGGGCAAGCCAACTTCACGATGAACTGATAAAATCCAAGAAATAACGATCAAGTCCCTTTTGGAAAATTGGCCCACTGACCAGGTTATTGAGACTCAGAAAGGAGCCTCTACCGTCAGCAAAAATTGATATTGCCCAAGCTCCACTATGGGGTAAGACAGAAGGCTCAATCTCTTATGCTAACTGAATTGAGGGGGCAGAGGTGAATCCAGCTCTCCCAGTGTGTAACATTAGAAAGAGGCAACTGAATAGTGTCCAAGGATGAGGGCAAGATTGGGAATATGAGACACAATACAAACAGTCCAAACAGAGTTGTGCAAGATGTGAAAGCATGGTAAGGGGGCTTAAAACCAAGATAAGAACACAGCAAGGGGGTCTAGAGGGGCATGCCCTATCATATTAATAGGAGCCCTACAGAAAGGAGCTGTGGAAAGATGCTAAGCAACTTGGGAAAGATGGTGATCCAACCCAGATGCATGAAAACTCCCAGATTATACAGGAGAAGCAGACAGAAAGGAATAAACGCATGGGTTGGGCAAGCTTCACAGAGCCACAAAGGAGCAGCATGTGCAAAAAAGGCGATGAGCTGTGTGACAGGGTACACATCAGTGGAAAGCCCAGCATTAGGAGAGGGCCCTGTCTGAGCTACGACCTCAGGGTCATACCCAAAAACAAGTGAGAGGGAGAAGAAAGGGGGAGAGGGAAGGGAGGAAGACAGGGAAGGAGGGGAGAGACAGAGAAGTATGTGGACTTTGTTCTCATTAAGGAAGTTTGGGAAACTTTTGCCAGCTGTCTAGCTGAGTATGGATTTCTGGGTAAAGAGGTAACCCATAAGAAAATCACCCTGGGCCATTTTGACCACAGGTCCAACTTGGACCATTTGGACCGACTCAAGTGTGTGGGGTATTGTGTGTGTGTCAGTTGCCCTTTAATGGAATGGTAAACTTTTAAGGAATTCTGCACAAATAGGTTGGAATCATTTTCTCCCATTGCACCAAGTCCAGAAATAGTCCATGACCAATGATCCATTACAGCTGCCGGTAGAAATAAATTTACTTGAAACTTTGCAACAGGCTCAATACACTGTCTTGCCCATGGAAACGCACGTAGCGGTAATCAGTATTCCTCTCTGGCCCCAGACCTGGTGGATAATTACAATTAAGCTTCAATGGATTAGCTGCCAGCAGGACAGTAGATAGTGAGTGGTATTTTACATCTCTACTTTTTCAGCAAATTTGGGCATGTGGGTTTATTTCCTTCTCCATGGAAAACAAAAAAGTTATTTCCAATTAATTCAGGAGACCATCAAAATTACTGAAAATTGTACTGTTCCCCCATGGTAGGATGAATGAGGTACAGAGTGACTCTCCTCATTGTGTTAGAAATGCAAGGGTCACTCATATTACTTACAGAGCCCCTAGTTTACATTTTCCAATTAGGAGATAATCAGTGTGCCATTATGAGTAAAAATTGTTGGAATGACCTTTTGGCTGTATATTTTAACCAGCAAATCTTTGGGGAGTGTTTGATTGAAAGCATGACAGGAGAACAAGGCAAGTTATACTGATGATAAATAAGAACAATTATCACACTTATTATCTGATAAGTAATTTATTGTGATTTGCCATTAATCCATCTCAAGCCACCTCCTGAATGAAAATAAACCCCAAATACTGACTTCTTCAGCTTTTCCCACATCATGTCAGTAATTCTTGGCTGAAAAGCACAAAGGAAGCATTTACCTGGAATATAAAGAGCTGTCACTGCATACTTGATAATTTTAATCAATGCAGATAAATTATGCCCCTTATATAATGGTAAATCAGTACTTCACTCTCAGCCTTTAAAAAAAAAAGTGAGGGGCACCTGGGTGGCTCAGTCAGTTAAGCGTCCGACTTCAGCTCAGGTCATGATCTCAGGTTTGTGAGTTCGAGCCCTGTGTCGGGCTCTGTGCTGACAGCTCAGAGCCTGGAGCCTGCTTTGGATTCTGTGTCTCCTCTCTCTGCCCCTCCCCAACTTGTGCTCTGTCTCTCTATGCTCTCAAAAGATAAATAAATGTATAAAAAAAAGTGAGAAGCCATTTTGAGAAGCCATAACTCAACAAGGAGTCCGTTTTCTTCTTGTATCTCGTCTTCCATTCTTATTAAAAGCCATCAGCCTATGCATTTTCAGTCAATACCTACAGCAATATTCCTAATTGCAGAGTGTACATACTATTATAATAGAATAATTAAATTTTCTACAATTCTCCATAAATCCCGTTGGTAAGGATTGGTTCGATCTATAAAAATGATTCTAAATGTTGGACATTAGGGACAAATGTTGTTTCTACTACCATACTCTACTTGGTAATTCCAACAGGCAGATGTGTATTAGTGTTAATCCTGGTACCAGATAAGTAATGTAGAACATTTGGACGCTGATCGTATTTCCCTCACGACTTCACCTACTGATGTTTTGAAAAAATTTATATTAATACTAGTTTTCTCATCATGTCCTCAAATCTGACCCCACTGGTGTCTCTTACTCAAAAAATGAAGTCTTGATTTTACTTCTTCTCTTTTTTTTTTTTTTTGTAATTTGTTACTTTACAAAAATGGATTTTTTTAAGAAAATTAAATCGATTTCTTATTATTTACCTCTGACATTAAACATATAGCCATTGTAATATTTTTTCCCATGCTTTTTTTCTCTTGACATTCTTGGTCACTGCTAATAATAATAATTATATAATTATTACATAATAATATATTATTAAAAATATTATATAATAATAATAGTATTATTTACTCAGTCATCCTATCTATAAGCTTGGACTCATTTCCCAGGATTCCAGGAACATTTTTTAATCAGTAGAACATTGATATTGGACAGAAATCCATGTATCATTATCAGAAATTATAAATTGGTTTTACCTGTTCTGGTCTTCCCTACTGCAAAACTGAGTTATGGACCCAAGGCCAAAAGGTTCTCTCCTCTGCCTTCAGGTATCTAAAAGAGATTAAAATATTTTTTAGGGTCTGTTGAGAATGTGATTATACAAACATTCAAGCAATTTGACACCCTCTGAGTCAGGAAATTCTTCCTCATGGCTACCCTAATCTCTCCAGGTGCAACGGAAGCCCATTTAAAATTCGATTTGAGGACGGGGAGACTTATTGAACTCCTTTATTTCACAGATGAGGGAACAGTGGGAAAGTGCACACCACAGTGCTGCATTGTCAGGGCATCCTTAGGAATGACAGGATGGGGAAGGGAATTTTTGAGAGTCATTCCTACCCACAGTCAGAAAGTCTTTTATCTACCATCATGTGATGAGCGAGCATCAACTTTACGAACCCCAACCAGGGAGGTCCTGAAAGACCCACCCCACATGCCTTACAGAGTAAAGCAATGAAACGGAGAATTATGAGTGTACTTCATGGCATTATAATTTTAAATAATGGGCAAATTTTAGATTATACTCAAGGACAAAGCTACTTTTCTTAATTTCTAATATATCATACACAAGCCAAGAAACCTCCCTCTATCATAGAAATCATAGAAACTGTGTAAAGAAAGCTAGAAGGACCAGGAAGAAAAATGCAGGCAGCTTTCTCTTGTCTGACATGAGAAATAGATTTCACTAATGCAAATCAGGACAACTGAAGGTCTCGTGATAATGCAGCATGCAGTATTTTAAAGTCACATCATGAGAATTCACAAAAGGAAAAGTTTTTTCTCTGTCATGTTTCTCTTGTGTGTGCATGCGTGCGTGTGTGTGTGGTATGTGTCTCAGACCACACAAATACTGATAAAAAATAAATGGCACAAGAAAAGGGGTATCATACTCCCCTCTAACCAAAATTAGTATGAGTTTCTTACAGGTGTGTTCCTCTTTTAAAAAGATAACCCACTTTTGGGGCGCCTGGGTGGCTCAGTCGGTTAAGCGTCCGACTTCAGCTCAGGTCACGATCTCGCGGTCCGTGAGTTCGAGCCCCGCATCGGGCTCTGGGCTGATGGCTCAGAGCCTGGAGCCTGCTTCCGATTCTGTGTCTCCCTCTCTCTCTGCCCCTCTCCCGTTCATGCTCTGTCTCTCTCTGTCTCAAAAATAAATAAACGTTAAAAAAAAAAAGATAACCCACTTTGAAAACTGATAACCCAACTCTCCCCAACTCGAAGCTCTCAGGAAAATTAGATAGATGGTATTTGGTTTACAAATGGCTAACTGAATGCTTATGGGCAGATCCTTCTGTTTTAACCAATTCCAGAAATGGCCCTTCTGTGAAGATGCCCGTGATAGAACATTCCAGCACTCCCTACCAAGCAGAACAAAGCTCACATTTCACACAATTCCAGATATCTTCGGGCCTCCTAAGTTACCACCTGTGGTTTGGATCTAAGCAAACAGAAACCTAAAAGAGGAGACAAATCATCAGTAAGTCTCGTAGGTGCTGATCCACAAATACTAGGAGCCAAGGGAAATAACCAGGAAGGTCTTGAAGTGATGCTGCCAGAAAGGGAATTATGATCTGGTTGGCATCGGGGAACCTGTTGAGATAAATCAAATGACTGAAATGTCAATACTGAGGAATGCAATCTGTGAAGAAAGGACAAAGAGGCGGGGAAAGGAGGGCTTGCGCTATAGATCAAAAAGGGTTGGGATGGATGATAAAGAAAGTAGCAATGCTGAACTTTATGAGTTAAGGTAAAAGAAATATATGAAATAAAGGAGAATTAGCAGTGGGGGTCCTCTGTGCACTACTAAATCAGGATGTGCTCACTGATAAATTACTGTAGAGGGAAAAAAAAAACAGATACCCATGTCCCCCTAAATAAATAAAATGTAGCATGCAGTATAAATCTTGGCATAGATGTCTCGCCTCTCCCTGCTGCTACCCACCAAAA
The DNA here is from genome assembly GCF_018350215.1 of Panthera leo. Lineage (NCBI taxonomy): Eukaryota > Metazoa > Chordata > Mammalia > Carnivora > Felidae > Panthera > Panthera leo. The sequence goes on along the minus strand of NC_056682.1, from coordinate 86,971,194 downwards.
TGTTCCAGCGTTCTTCCCTTCCTTTCCCTTTTCCTCCTTCTGACTCCCGAACAAGTGTGGGCACTGAGAGCACTGTTTAACTTCTCACCTTTGAATTAATGACGACATTCTTGGTTTCAGTCCTGCAGGTCCCGCGGGCAGACTTTGACCACCCTGGGGTTTAAAGGCACCGTATAAATAAGGCAAACATAAGTAAAATGCTAGATGACAAGATCACAAAACTCTGCTACTCTAGATTTCAATTACGGAGACACTTCTTAAGGGATAATAAAAAGAGCAACATGTAGGTCATCCGGGAATTTTTAGAGTTGCGTTGCTATTAGTCGCTTGTTTCATAAAGTGGAAAGGGCAGCTAGAGGTGAGGCAATTTGGGCCTGCTCACAACAAATAAGGAAGAAACAATCAGGAATCTTGAGGTGAAGGGCACTTGGGAGCATGACCTGATTCCATTTGCAATGCTGAGAGGAGCCTTATTTGTGCAACTCCTCACAGATACACAAAATAGGAAAAAGGTGAAACCATAAGAGAGAATTCTACCCTGAAAGTTAAAACTCACAAGGGAAAAATCTGTGAAGCAAAATTACACTGTGAAATGTCATTCTCTAAAGGGCTTAAACAAGAAGTGTGATAAATGTTATTACTCTGCAGCACCATAAGGGTGTTGAGGACTCAATCACTGTTCTGATTTTGCCCAACAAGTGCAAGAAGGCAGTTATAGGAAAACAGACCCTGTTTCAAAGTGCTTTCAGCCTAAGAGCTGCAGGGAGAGAGGCAAAATGGAAAAAACCACTAATACAACCATCAAGCTCATAAATAACTTTGGATCATCACTGTCTAGTTGCCCTCTTGGGTTTAAAGGCACTTTGAGGTCAGAATAAGCAAAGAATGAATAAAGTTAAAGGTCAGAAAGGTCTGGAAAAAAAATCCACTCAAGAACCAAAAGAAAGCCAGCCAAAACCAATTTTCCTAAAGATCTCAGCAAAACAGTTGCAAGAAACCCCCTAATGTCTCTTCAAGATCAGGCAAGTGTGTCTAAGACTGGAGAACAGCTGCACTTCTAATCTGGGATGCAGATAAAAGAGTATCTAAACAGTTAGAAATTAACACCCATGGGGATAGTGCTCAGATATGTGATCACAGGAACTTTACAAAATGTGTGTGCACATGTGTGCATATCACTGTGTGTGTGTGTGTGTGTGTGTGTGTGTGTGTGCGTGTGTATCACATCATGTCATCACGGACTATAGCTGCAGTGCAAAAGAGACAGATTTTTATGAACTAAAAATATTATTTTAAGTATTTTTTCATACTTCACTTCAAGTTTTCAGTGGGTAGGCATTAAGGCTATGTTATCCAAGTTGGGATCAAGCCTTCCCTGGCTACAGCCACTCTAATGTGGTTTTCCAAGAAGGTCCATAAATTAAGAGAGTGATCCAAAGGCACCATGAAAGAGAAGGGCAGAAAGGGTCAAGAATACAAAGAAGGAGCCACTGACCCTGGTGGCTCAGTCGTTTGGGCATCTGACTTCGGCTCAGGTCATGATCTCAAGGCTCATGGGTTCAAGCCCTGTGTCGGGCTCTGTGCTGACAGCTCAGAGCCTAGAGCCTGCTCTGGATTCTGTGTCTCCCTCTCTCTCTGCCCCTCCCCTTCTTGTGCTTACTCACTCTCTCTCTCTCTCTCAAAAATGAATACGCATTAAAAAAATTTTTTTAAAAGAAGGAGTTTTGGGGGCGCCTGGGTGGCTCAGTAGGTTAAGCGTCCAACTTCGGCTCAGGTCATGATTTTGCGGTCCGTGGGTTCGAGCCCCGCGTCGGGCTCTGTGCTGACAACTCGGAGCCTGGAGCCTGTTTCGGATTCTGTGTCTCCCTCTCTCTCTCTGACCCTCCCCCGTTCATGCTCTGTCTCTCTCTGTCTCAAAAAATAAATAAATGTTAAAAAAAAATTTTTTTTAAAAAGAAGGAGTTTTTTTCCCCAAACTCTCCTCATATATTTGAACAACTAGCTATGAAAAAGGCCACCTCCCAGCTTTTTAGTGAATCAGAGCTACCACCAAAAGCAAGATGGAAGACTGAACTCAGCTTTGGGCTTCTCCACAGGGATGCCCAAAGTCACCCTCACAGATGTGCAAAGACTGACAGGGAAAGGTGCGAGTGACATACTAATTTTTTTAAAAAAGAAAGTTATAGAACAATATGTGTAATCTGATCCCATTTCATGTTAAAACACACACATTATACATGTATACATTTCATGAGCATAGAAAAGCTCTAAAACAATACATAAAAATCTTTAATGGTGTTTATTCTTGAGTGAAAGTAAGATTAGAGGAAGGACTTTTATTTTGACTTGATTGATTTCTACATTGTTTCAATTTTTATAATAATTAGGTCTTATTTTTTTAACTTTAAATTTTTTTAATGTTTCTTTATTTTTGACAGAGAGAGAGAGAGAGAGAGAGAGAGAGACAGAGCATGAGTGGGGGAGGGGCAGAGAGAGAGGGAGACACAGAATCTGAAGCAGGCTCCAGGCTCCGAGCTGTCAGCACAGAGCCTGACAAGGGGCTTGAACTCACAGACCGCGAGATCATGACCTGAGCTGAAGTCGGATCCTCAATCGACTGAGCCACCCATGTGCCCCTATTTTTTTTTAACTTTAAACAACTTTAGGGGTGCCTGGATGCTCAGTCAGTTAAGCAGCTGCCTTCAGCTCAGGTCATGATCTCACAGTGCGGGAGTTCGAGCCCTGCATCAGGCTCTGTGCTGACAGCTCAGAGCCTGGAGCCTGCTTCGGATTCTGTCTCCCTCTCTTTCTGCTCCTCCCTAACTCACTCTCTCTCTCTCTCTCTCTCTCTCTCAGAAATAAATAAAACATTTTAAAAATAAATAGATAAATAACAACTTTAATATTCCCAGAATTCAACATTGAGGCCTCCTAGCTGCCTTCTATGATGGTTTGTTAAAAATAAAGTAACATTTGTCTATTCAACTTACCCGAGATCTCTTAATCAAGAGTTTACCTTCCCTCTGAAAGACAGAAAGATGGGGCTAATGTTCCAGGTTAAGGAGACAAGACACAAGGCGACCACATACAATGCATGTGCCTGGTCTGGATCTGGACCAAAGAAACTTATTTTTTGTTGTCTTGTTATAAAGGTCCTACTAAGAAACTTGACAAAATTTGAATGAAGTCCAGGTTAATTAGTACTGTCAATTTAATTTCTCAATTTTGACTAATGTGCTCTGGGTACATAAGAAAATATCCTTATAATACTCACTGAATATGTAAGCATGAAGAGGCATCTATCTTGTCTCCTACTCACCCTCAAGTGGGTCAGAAAAAAACAGATACAGATACACACACAAAGAGAAAGAAAGAGGAAGCAAATGTGGTAAGATGTTAACATTTGGGCAATCTGGGTAGAATATGTACAGCTATCCTTTGTACTATTGTTGCAACTTTTCTTTAAATCTTAAATTATTTCAAAATAAGGTGTTTGTTCTAAACCCTGAAGGAAGGGAGGGAAGGAGAAAGGAAGGAAAGAAACTTGTTCTAGTTCTTACTTACAAAGGGCTCTGGTCCTCTCTGTTCTGGTTAGTTGGTTTTATTCATTTACACAGTTTGATCTTATCAGCGGAAGCTGATGTAGCTTCAGAAGGAAAAGTGAGCCTTCACAAATATTTGAGACTAATTTAGCTAATAAACACCTCAACATATTTCACAAGCAAATATTGATAGTATGATCAACCTGACTTACTAACAGGTCAGAAAATGCAGGGAATTTGGACAAAGTCAGAATAAGTCAGTGGTAGGATTGGCAAAAGAAACCAAGTTTCCTAGCAGCTCATTCCATATGATTTTTTAAGCTAGAGTTTTGTGATGTAGCGGCTATTCTACAGTGGAAAATTGCCCCTGGGAAGCTACAAGAGTTCATCAAAGGCGGAGGGTCAGAGTCCTCTGTCTGCTCTGGTGAGACACTGGTCATATTGCTATGCACCCCATAAATCACAAATAATAATATCCCGAGGCATTCTCTCCTGTATTAAAAGATAAGAACTCTGTTTTTGTTTCCAGAACCATTGCTCTCTCTCCCTGCTTCACATGGCTCATGTAATTCAGAAGATAGACTTCATTCAAAGAATGAAAAATAGGTGAGTCTGAATCCCGGTGCCTCTCTCCATCAATTCAGCAAGCTGCAGAACGTTATCTGCCTTGTAAGTAGCTTGACTCCCTCTAACAAGATGAATTTCTTTTCTAAAACAGGTCTGTACTTAGGGTGTCACCACCAGCAGTGTTAGCACCACTCTGAGAAAGGATGCGTTGCCATAAGAAGCCCAAATATGGACCTTATAGAGTGCACGTAGACCTCATCTTTGGAGAAAAAGAAATCCATAGTACTCACAAACAACAAGCCTTAGCAATATATGATAAAGAAGCATTCTCCGGGAATCCTGGTAGACACAGGGAGGCAGGCAGAACTCCAAAGTCATCCACAAACTAGAAATGGCTCCAGGGGCTTTCTGCAGGCAACATTAGCATGGACTAAAACCTTGCTGGTCCAAACGTAGTCCATATACCAGCAGCCTCAGCACCACCAAGGATCTTTTTGGAAATGCAGAATCTTGGGCCCCTTCATGGATATGTTGAATCAGTATCTGCATTTTAGCAAGATCTCCAGGAGATTTTGCTGCACATTGGAGCTTGAGAAACACTGGGCTAGAGGAAATTCTGCAAAAGAGAGCTCGAGTCTAAGAGAAGCAGAAGGAAAACTATGCACATGCACACACACACACACACACACACACACACACACACACACTGCTCAGAGGCAAATAGGACTACAAAACACCCCTATTCTAGTCTGAACTACCCACACACCAGCATCCAACACTCTGCATCCCTCCATCCCACCTATATTTATCCCTCCTTCCCATGGGTCATGGATCCATAACCTGTGTTCACCCTAAGTGAAGGATATGCTAAGCAGCTTCATGGACTGTTATCTGAGAAAGATGATCATATGGCTTATATCTTTCACTCTATTAATGTGGATGAATCATATTTATTGATTTGCATATGTTGAACCATCCTTGCATCCCACAGGTGAATCCCACTTGATCATGGCGTCTGATCCTTTTAATGTGCTGTTGATCCAGTTGGCTAGAGTTTTGTTAAGAATTTTTGCAGCGACATTCATCAGGGATATTGGCCTGTCATTTTCTTTTCTTACAGTCTGCACTATTTTTTTTAAATATAATTTATTGTCAAGTTAGCTAACATACAATGCATACAGTGTGCTCCTGGCTTCAGGAGTAGATTCCCATGATTCATCACCTACATACAACACCCAGTGCTCATCCCAACAAGTGCCCTCCTCACTGCCCATCACCAATTTTCCCCTCCCCCCCCACGCCCCTTCCATCAACCCTCAGTTTGTTCCCTGTATTTAAGAGTCTCTCCCTCTCTGAAACTATTTTTCCCCTTCCCTTCCCCTATGGTCTTCTGTTAAGTTTCTCAAGTTCCACATACTGACTGCACTATTTTTAATTGTCGGGGAGACCAAAGGGACTAATTTCTATTTATTGAGTGACTACTATGTACCAGTCCATGTCTCAAGTACTGTACATATATCATCTCATTTAATGCTTATAACAATCCTGTAAGGATTCTTACCTCTATGATATTAATTAAAAAACTCATTACCTCTATTACATTAATTTAAAAACTGAGGCTTTGCCCAAGATCACACAGAAAGAAAATGAGCTAGGATCTCACTCTAGGTTTCAAGTTCTGTGTTCTTTCTCCCATACCAAAACTACACAGAAACTAAGAGTTTTAATCTTCTTATTTCTTAAAGAAAAAAAAAAGCCAATTCTATATGACTCCACTTCCACAGGAAAGCAGATTCCATTCGGGGCTGGATATCTAGTTTCAGCCAGGCTAGAAACTGTTCATGAGCTGTTATTGGAGTTGGGAAGGAAATTTATGAGATGTGATGGAATCATTGTCTGACAGCCTTCTAAGGGTTTCGACAGGTCATCCGGACTAAATACATCCCAGACCATGTATTTCCCTTAGAGCACTGGCTTGAATGGTAACATGGGAAGAAATTCACTTCCATAAAAATCTCCCCCTTTCATTGAAACATTCCACCCTCAAATGGAGCCAAAATAAGCTCCAGTTCTTCCTTAGAGGCCACACAAAATAACCCCAAACCCTTCTCTTCAACAGCCTTTCAAGAACTGAAGATAAAATACAGGATACACACAAAAGCAAAGTTTCTCCCTTGTCATTAAATAGGCTTGGTCTTTGATCTTTTCCTTATATGACATGATTTTCAATCTCTTTTCCATCCTGGTTCCTGCCCCAGGCACACACCAACCTGCCCATGCCCCACTTTACAGCGAGCACCCATAACCTGTCTCACAATTATGTCTGTGGTATGGCCAAGGCAGAGTCATTTTCTCCCTCGAGTTCCCCCCACCTCTCTCTCTGCAACCTGATTGTTACCCTAGCCCCTCACACATACGCTGATCCAAAATGTAATTCATCTACTGAAGGGCAAAGCTACTGATAACTACACAAATGCATTAACTCTCTGAAGTGTTTCACCAACCCACTCACCCACCTGCCTCTGAAGCGGCAATGTGATCAATCAAGTCAGTTTCATGTTCCACAGCCCACACAGTACAGGGAAAAAATTAATGACACTGACTGTTCTTGCTAGAGAAGCAACTCAACTAGACAGCAGCCTTCACAACAGAAAAGGAACACTTCACTTTTACTCGTCCTGTAAGAAAGAAAAAGAATATATTATATACGTTCATAATATGGGGCTTTTTACTTCAAATACATATGAAGTAACAAGCCATTTGTCCAAAGGCCATTAGCAGGGCTTATGCTCCACTGACCTAAATGGAAACTAGGATTCCTCTTTTCACTCAGTGCTCAAGCATTTCACAGACACCAAAGGCAGTGAAGTCAAAAGTATTTGATTTAGAGTCTAAACTCAGCCTCTGTGGTTTGCAGATGGGACTTCCAAACCAACTCAGTGTGAATGGATGCACTACAAGGGCAGGAAAGGCCCCTCCACGCCATCCATCATAGGCTCCCAGGAGCTCGGCCTCATTTCCTGCCCACCAGACCTGGAGAGTTAAGGCTGGCTACATCTCTCTCTCTCTGTCTCTCTCTCTCTCTCTCTCTCTCTCTCTCTCTCTCCCTCCCTCCCTCCCTCCTTCTCCCTCTCCCTCTCCTTCTCCCTCTCCCCCTCATTCTTGTTTCAAGATAAGCTCAGGGGTCAGCCTCTCCATTACAAAACTCACGCCCATCCCTTGCACAGAAGAAACCGTAAGGTGTTAAGGCCAAATTGGGTCAGCTTTACACATAGTTGCCAGACCATTCTCAGAAGGAAAGAGCCTCTCTATACCTCCTCATTTCTCTTCACCAAGACCTCCTCAGACCGACGCATCCTTAAACATTTGTTTCCTAAATTAGGTTTCCCACCACCAGCATTATCTATGCAGACACAGCACAGAATGATTTGGAATTTGGACTGTGGAGAACTTAGTTGAAACCAGTGGTTTTCCACCCGTCTTCCACAGAGACCTAGAACATCAGGAGGCAAAGGGAAGGCCCACAGATGGACTTCAGACACCCGTCACCTTTCCCACTTTTACATTTAGGAATTCTATGCAGGGCTTTTCTGTAACAGAAATACTCTCTCACTCAAAGGGAAGAAAAAAAGCAACACTACCACAGAGAAACATTTTCTCTCCTCACACATCGCCCTACGACCATGAAACACGTACACAGAATGATGCGTGCCATTTCTACGTTGCCGTGAAAGAGAAAGAGCTAAGAAAATTCTTTTTCTTGGACACTAAAAAGCCACAAACAGGCAGAATGTTTACTGCTTCAGCTTCCTTAGTGCTTAGAATGACACAATATCAGAGAACTTGGGATCATCTGTCCAGCCCTTCATTATTCATACATGAAAATGAAAACTCATGGAGGTTAATGGCTTGCTCTATTAACTTCGAAGCAAAGTCAATACCACAATTTTTTTAGACATAGTAGAGACTCGGCATTGAAAGAATAAATGTTTACATAATTAATTTGTTCATGGATACCCAATTCATCTCAGAAAAGAGTTCAGGTGCTTTTCTGAAAGACATAAAACAGAAAAAGAGTGGTATTTAATAGCCGTGAAAAAAGAATGAGTGGGTACAACTCAAATTCTCCTTGTCTGGAACTCAACTCCAAAAATTTGGTCTCTGCTGCCTCAGGTAAGTACTCGAGACTCTGAAATTTTACTTTCATTGCACTTTCCTGGGCTGCTCTAAATTTTGAGTGATGAACAATTTTCTACTTAGAACCTTACATTGTTAGTGAGAAGCCAGTGAGGACTTGCAGTGAGGAGGTTTCTTGTGGGTAACATATTTAGGTAGAGTCCACCTTGATTTCATGAAAATTTGTTTGCTCTTCTCTCCAGACAGGAGACTTTCTCCTTGCATTTGCTATAAGAAAATAGAATCAGGGGCGCCTGGGTGGCTCAGTGGTTGAGCATCGGACTTTGGCTCAGGTCATGATCTCATGGTTTGTGAGTTCGAGCCCCGCATGCAGCTCACTGCTGTCAGTGCAAAGCCCAAATGGATTTTCTCTCTATCTTTGCCCCGCCCCTGCTTCTCTCTCCTCTCTCAAAAATAAACATTAAAAAAGAAAAGAAAATAGAATCAGCATTAAAAGCAGACCAAGCAGAGGGCCGAGTGGGCCCCGAGGTTAGCATATGTTGGGACTGGCCTGATCGCCGCGCACAGTTGCCTTACAGAGGCCACGGTAGCACCCCTCCAAGGTATGCCCGCACACCAGCAGCGCTGGCTCTTCAGGAGCTTGCTGGACGGGCAGAATCTCAGGCCCCAGATCCACCAGATCAAAATTTGCATTTTCACAAGACCTCCAGGGGATCTGAATGCACATTACAGTTTGAGAAACAGTGGTCCACAGCATCCTTAACCCCTCAGATACAGATGCTCAAAATGCAGCCATAGAATAACAAAATAGAGTGTGACCTGTAGCATTGGAATGGAGAGCACTGATGAGAGGTTTGGGGTGGGGTTTTTTTTTGGGGGGGGGGATTTTGCTTTGATGTTTGTTTGTAAAGGTTTTCATTGTTGTCAGAGAAAATATCCAGTGAAAGTGAAACGGAGAAAAGGTGCTTTTTGAGCCAATTTGGTTAGTCATACTTTGGCACACATTGACAAAGATATTCACCCCCAGGGGGCATGATTGTTCTTGAGAAATGACTTTGTTGTAGAGAAAACTTTTGTTTCCAGAGGCGCAGGCTACACAGCACGGAGTGGAATAGAAATATGGCGATTATCCAGTTCATTTACTTGCTGTACACAGCCAGACAAACGAATCCAGGTAGCACAGGCTATAAAAAAACATTCTGAGGTGCCTGAATTATCCAGGTTCACTGCTAACATTGTTCCAACGAACTGGATCGCAGCCAGACTTGCACACCCGTCTGTGCTTTTAGACACAGTGCAAGGGAAACCCGCCCCGGCCAACTTGAGAAGGGGAGGGCTAGGTGTAGATAACCCCTGGACCCAGACGGCATCTGATGAGGACTGACATTAGGCTCTGGCTGAGTTCCGGCTGCACTGTCTGCAAAGCAGTTATCACATGGAAGGCAGGGCGGGCGGCCTGCCAAAATACAGACATGGGGACCAACCAAAGGATAATTGCTATAAACTCCATACAGAGAGCGAAGACAGAGATGTCAGCGAAACACGTTGCCTGGCTGGATAGCGGCACACATAGGATTGCAGGGTAGAGTCCGACAAGAAAGGGAAGATTTTTGAAAAGGCCAAATTTGTTCAAACCAGGTATGGCAGGCCAGCTGGAAGACATGTCAATCAAAGACTAGAGTCTCTGCTCAGAGGTATTTCTGTCACCGGTACATGACAGCTTCTCCAAACTAAATATAAGGAAAAATTATAGATAGATTTCCTCTAGGCCTGGGGTATGTTCTGATTGCAAGCTAGGAAAAAGGGAGACTCACCAGTTGGTTTAACCCCTCCCGGTGCCAAGTCCCTTTTCAGGTGCTTTGCACAGATCTTTAAAAGTTGGCTAGAAGGAGAGGGGTTTGACCTAGGAATCAACCACTCCTAAGTGGTTCTTGTTGGGACTTTAGAGACCCTTAAATTTCCTGAAGTTGCATGAAATTCTTTGCATGTATTTTTCTCTCTGGGAGGAGAGATCATAACTCTCAGTGGATTCTCAAATAGATCCATGACCCCAAAGACGTTAAAAATTAAAGTCATCTGAATGAACTATGAAGGATGAAGGAACTAACAGCTATTGAGTCCAGACCCTGTACTTGCTAATGTCATTTGATCCTCCTAAAAACTCAAAGGGAAGTGTTATTGTCCCCGTTTTATAGTTAAGGAAAAGCAAGACTAAAAGAGAAGCCTTCCCAGGAAAACACACCTAGTAACTATAAGACCTAGAACATAAACTCTGATTTATCTAATCCAAAACCCAAACTTATTTATGATACCATGCTTCCTGGGTTTTATTGGGGGCTGGAGGGAGAGGGGGCATAAAGAATTAGTGAAGGAAGGGACCAATGTAACATTTTAGTGAGCTCTTTTTTTTTATTTTATGTTTTATATTGGAGAGAGACAGACAGACAGAGCACGATCCGGGAGGGGCAGAGAGATGGAGACAGGATCTGAACCAGACTCCAGGCTCTGAGCTGTCAGCACACAGCCTGATGCAGGGCTTGAACCCACAAGCAGCAAGATCATCACCTGAGCTGAAGTCAGACGCTTAACCGACTGAGCCATCCAGGTGCCCCTTAGCTGGCTCCTGAAGAATGAGTTAAGTCTGGGCATCTGGAGGTAGAAGGAAGGTCACTCCAAGCGGAGAGCACAAGGTGAGAAGCAGACCAGTGAGAAGGAATAAAAGACTAACAGAGGCTATCATCTTCCTTTCTACTGGCTCAGGGAGCTTCCTAAAGGCTCAAGAGCCAAGTAACATTCACGAGACTAATCACATCCAGGGGTTAAACTTCTAGCCCATTTAGTTTTAAATTTCTTGTCACCCAAACCCCAGTGCAACCAGAGGATAACCATTCCTATCAGAGACCTGACATAAAGCCCAGAGGCTGCTTAATGCCCAGTATCGATTCAAACAAGTGCATTTTGATTATTTCTAATGTGTCTCGAGCCAGGAGAACAGGTTCACGGCAGGTCAGGAAGAAGCCAAGAGCTTACCCAGGGCCACTGGAGCCCAAACAGCAACATGCAGCCTGTCTGGAAGTAAAAGATCATCCGTTAAGTGTGAGGGTTTAATGCATCTCCAGTCCCCCAAGATGCTCCTCTCTCAATATAAATAATATCCAGAGACTAAAATATTCCACATGCGCCACAACACATTTAATCAGGCTTTTAGACACGCACTGACTATACAGTGGGATCCTGCCGCCTTCTGAAACGGAAAAGCCACTCGTCAAGGGGAATATTAGCATGGCATCCCATGTAATTGAATTGTGGTTTTAAATCCTGTGATTAACAGATGGCAAAGTCCTGCTGCAGCGGTGCTCGCTCCCCCCTCCTTACCCCTGGGGGGACAACAGGGCAAACGTTTTTAGTCCATCAGTAGCCGGCCACTTTCTTTAGCTCCCATGTTATTTTTAGCAATGAACTCTTTTTTTTTTTCTTTTTGGTCTGGTTTCCATTCATTTCATTTCATTTTTGTTTAAGTGCAATTGACATGTCATACTATATTAGTTTCAGGCGTACAGCATAGTGATTCGATAATTACACACTTTATGAAATGTTCACCAGAAGCGTAGTCACCGTGAGTCACCACGCAAAGGTATGCAACATCATTGACTATATGCCCTATGCTGTACTTTTTAGCCCTGTGACTTATTTATTTTACAACTGGAAGTTTGTACCTCTTAATCCCCTTTACTTATTTCACCTGCCCTCTGGCAACCACCAGTCTGTCCTCTGTGTTTACCAGTCTGTTTCTCCTGCTGTTTGGTTTGCCATTTGTTTCATTTTTTAGATTCCACATAGAAGCAAAATCATCCAGCATTTGTCTTTCTCTGACTTATTTCACGTAGCATTATACCCTCCAGGCCCATCCAGATTGCCACAAATGGCAAGATTTCATTCTTCTCTGTGGCTGAGCAATATCCCATTGTGTGTGTGCACCACACCTTCTTTATCCAACCATCTATCAGTGGACACTTGTGTTGCTTCCATATCTTGGCTGTTGTAAACAGAGCTGCAATAAACATCAGGGTGCATATGTGTTTTCGGATTTGTGTTTTCATTTTCTTACAGCAAATATCCAGAAGTGGAATAACCGGATCATACGGCACTTCCATTTTTTGATAAACCCCCGTACTGTTTTCTTTTGGAGTTTTATAGGTTTCAGGTCTTCTGTTTAGGTCTTTAATCCATTTTCAGTTTATTTTTGTGGATGGTATAAGAACAGGGTCCAGTCTCGTTCTGTTGCCTACAGCTGTCCAGTTTTCCCAGCTCCATTTGTTGAAAAGACTGCCTTTTCCCCATTGGATATTTTGCCTCTTCTGTTGTCGTTTAGCTGACCATGTACATGTGAATTTATTTCAAGGCCGTCTATCCTGTTCCACTGATCTATGTGTCTGGTTTCTTGTGCCAGTACATACTGCTTTGGTTACTACAGCTTTGCTTTTGTTTTTATTTTTTTAATGTTTATTTAATTTTGAGAGAGACAGAGACAGAGACACAGAGCGTGAGCCGGGGAGAGGCAGAGAGAGAGGGAGACACAGAATCCGAAGCAGGCTTCAGGCTCTGAGCTGTCAGCACAGAGCCCAACTCGGGGCTCAAACTTAAGAACCATGAGATCGTGACCTGAGCCAAAGTCAGATGCTTAGCTGACTGAGCCACCCAGGTGCCCCTGGTTACAACAGCTTTGTAGTGTACCTTGAAATCGAGGATTGGGATACCTCCAGCTTTATTCTTCATTTTCAAGATTTCTTTGGCTATCGGAGGACTTTTGTAGTTCCATACAAATTTTAGGATTATTTGACATACAATCTGTGGTTGTAATCTCATAACTGCCTGTATTTCTGCTGTGCCAGTTGTAGCTTCTCCTCTTTCATCTATTTCCTTTAGGTGTAAGGTTAGATTGTTTATTTGGGGGTTTTCTTCCTTCTCGAAATAGGTCCACGTTGCCATGAACTTCCCTCCTAGAGCTGCTTGTGCGGCATCCCAAAGATGTTGAACTGTAGTGTTTCCATTTCCATTGGTCTCCAGATATTTTTTTATTTCCTCTTTGATTTCTTCATTGACCCATTGTTTGTCTAGTAACATGTTATTTAGCCTCCACGTGTTTGTGTGCTTCCAGTTTTTTTCCTTGTAATTGATTCTAGTTTCATACCATTGTGCTCAGAAAAGATACTAGAGGGACGCCTGGCTGGCTCAGTCAGTGGAGCGTGCAACTCTCAATCTCAGGATTGTGAGATTGAGCACCACGTTGGGTGTAGATATTACTTAAAAAGAAAATCTTTGGGGCGCCTGGGTGGCTCAGTCGGTTAAGCCTCCGACTTCAGCTCAGGTCACGATCTCACGGTCCGTGAGTTCGAGCCCTGCGTCAGGCTCTGGGCTGATGGCTCAGAGCCTGGAGCCTGCTTCCGATTCTGTGTCTCCCTCTCTCTCTGCCCCTCCCCCATTCATGCTCTGTCTCTCTCTGTCTCAAAAATAAATAAAGGTTAAAAAAGTTTAAAAAAAAAAAGAAAATCTTTAAAAAAAAGAGAGAGATACTTGATATCTCAATCTTCTTAAATTTATTGAGACTCGTTTTGTGGCCTATCACATGATCGATCCTGGAGCATGAGTACTTAACTTTGTTTTATAAAGGAGCCATTTCACAAGCATTATGACCACTCAAGTAATATCTCCAAACAAATCTTCTCATTGGCTTGTGAACGGATTTCAATGTATAATAGCCCAAACTTCTTCAGGCTCCCAGGATGGGAATTCTTGAAATTTTACTTTCCATAAATAGAAGGCAAAAGAATATTAAAAGACAAAGAAGCACTATATTCATCATGTTTCAGTAGATCACAAGTTCCTTGAGGGAAGAAACAGGTTATTGGCTGATTGACTTAACATTTATTGAGTCCCAATTATCCTTATGTTCTGTGGAAATAAACCTATCAATATACTTCATTACAAGAAAAATACGTTGCTCTCTTTAAACAGGACCAAGCAGCATTCCCTCGAATGTCTTCTTTCCTTTATACCTATTAACAACTTGAAAGAGCAGCTCCTTTTCTAAAAAATATCAGTAGAAAATACTGTATTCTCTTCCATAAAATTGGAATAGAAGATTCTCCCTCTCTGAAATGACTAGGTGGTAAGACACAGAGGAGTTGCCGTGGAAGGGGTAGGAAAACCCAAAATCCCTGAAAACATTTCCCTTTCCATGCACACAGCCTCGAAAATCCTGTATAATTATGAGATTTCATACTTCGTATTTCTCAAACCATCGTTTCAATTGAACTGGATATGCCGCATGATGAAACTTAAACATAAAAATTTTAAACACACCCCCAAAAAAGCAGACAAATTTCTAACAGAGTTACTATCAAGACCGGGAAATATGTGCCTGTAAATGCATTGCTTATGCCCACCAGCATGTCACTTAAAAGCACTATCCTTAGGCAGTAGGGGAAATGACGCAGGAGAAAGAGTGGCTGCAGTGATACCCACGTAGACAAACACCAAGACCATCTACCAGAACAGTACAACCCAGAGCTCCGGGATAATTGTGAGCCCAACTTTGGCAGCTTGTTATCAATTCAGCGTGGGTGCTGTTTTGTAAATACATCTAATTTGGTTTAAAATTTTAATCCATAAAGTCATTACTAAAGGGCTCCAGGCTGCTGAAATGACGAACCAACTGCTTCTAAAGCAGACAGGAAGACACGAGAGCCAGTCGGGGTTTTCTGTCCTCTGGTCCCTTCTTTGCCTCCCTTATTCCCTTCTTGCCTCTGATTTCCTTTTCAGCAATGTGCTGACTTTTCCATGCATATTCTCCCACTCTCACCAAAAATTTTCTGTTGCTACCTGACTGATCTCTGTCTCTATATTTGTCTCTCTATGTGTTCCACTGTTTCTCTGTCTTCCTGTGTCTCTCCCTATCTCTCTCTCTTCGTTTCTCTCTGTCTCTCTGTCTCTCTGTCTCTCTCTCTCTCTCTCTCTCTCACACACACACACACACACACACACACACACACAATTTCTTTGTCTCTCTCTGACCCAGTGTTCCAATCACCGCCTCCTCTACCCTTCCAATTTAATCTACTTCTCTATTTCTCCAACATAAACATTGCTTTTTAATAAAAAGAGCTATGTTTGGGGGAAGGAAGTTATCTTAAAGAGCTCATGGCAGGAAACATAGTTAACTGACAGGTGGACTGACTGACTGACCAGGTAGACAGCATCCTATCAGTTGCCTTCCTTTGAGTATTGGTTCTCATGGGGCCATTAACCATACGATTAAAGGGTTTTGTCAACAGAGAGACCAAAAGGTGAATCTTTTAATACGTGAATTGTTATAAAATTTGGCTTATCTAACAAACTATGTATCAAGCCTGGTTCTAAGGGACTTGTGAATTTTAACCACCTATTTACTCTTCATTACAACCCTGTGAGGCTGGTATCATTCCTCTCCCCCATTTCCCAGGAGACTGAAGCACAGAGAGGTCCAGAAACTTGCCCAAAGTCACACAACGGACAGTGACTGTCAGGATTTCCACCCTGACAGCTTGTCTCCAGGGTCCATGCATTTAACTGCTACACTCTGCTGCTGCTGCTTAGTTGATTGATTGCATCTCTGTCTAATAGAGAGGAAAATTTGCATTCATTTTGTATGCATTCTATCTACTATTAAAGCCAAAGTTTCTCTATCAGAGAAAATAGATGACTTATTGGGTAATTATTACCCTACTTACCCTATGGTAAATATTTATCCTATTGTGTAAATCAGTTATTGCCCCAAACTCATGTTTACAGCCTCCACCACTAACAACACACATGTTGACTAGAGATGTCCTAGACCAACTTCTCACCTTCCTTCATCCTGTTCCTTCTGCCAGTCCATGTACATAACACCTGCAATTGCCCTTCCACAAAGCAGCTTCTTAACCAGTCTCAGTGGCTTTACCCTCCTGCTCAGTGACGTTTAAGATGGCGGCCCAGAACAGCTAAGCAGACACAGCCCCGGAGCACCCAACACAGAGTCCCAGGAAGCCTCCCTAGGGAAGAATCAGGGTTGAGCTAGAAATTCTCCACATTCTGTACTCTGTGATCATCTACCTAACTTCTTTTCATTCAACATTAGAGTGGGCAAAATCAACCCTAGACTATTTGGGACAGCCAAGAGAGAGTCTCCGTTTGTTTCTGTAACAATAATAATATTTCCGTTCTGCAGGACTGATATTTTTAGTCAAGTTTCTTCCAAAGTACGCTCTGCGTCGGGACTTTTAAACCCAAAGGCCCCAGGATTTTTCCTCTTTCAAAAATGGATGGTTCTGCTTTTCATTTAAGGTGCAGTTTAGAAAGAAGCAGCCTGTGAAACCAATTAACTAATTGGAAATCACTTAATGACTGTGGCAGCATTTTGGATTTCTGGCATTGGTTCACAGCAGTCCAGAGAAATTGCTTTTCAATATTATGATAAGGTAAGCTGTGGAGGCCTCGCAGGAGGCAGCTGAGGCTGCTGAGAGAGACAATCAGTTCTAATGTGCCCACCAAAATAATGGAGACATTATAACATGGAATTCAGTGATTGTAAAGTAAGCACAACATAAAAATCCAAAGATATGTGGAGATCTGCTGAGAATAAATGTGCAGCGATAGTTCCTTGCTATGATTTTTGAGAGCTTACAATCTTCGCATAGACATTACACTGTTGAAATCGCTCTCATAGAGAGAGCCAGGCATGTGCGGAAACAGAGGAGAAGAAAAAAATAAAAGAGTAAATGCTTACCCTAGAACAACTGTCCAATTAATTGTTTTAGTGTGAGCAGAGTCATGTCCACATTAGGGAAATAATCTAGTTAACTGCTCAAAAGTTAACATAGAGAAAATAAATTACTCCAAACACAATATCTTATCCATTCACCATTTGCTTGTTTCAAGGTAGTGAATTCTCTTAGCATATTTCTAAGTAGCATCATTCATTAGAACCAAAATCATCACTGTAGAAAACAATATCCCCAATCTCTAATAGTATATCTAATTCTTGTTGGCTTTACTTAAAAAAGAGTCATGGGGAGCACCTGGGTGGCTCAGTTGGTTGTGCACCCAACTCTTGATTTCAGTTCAGGGGATAATTAATCCCAGGATCATGGGATCAAGCCCCACATCAGGCTCTGCACTGAGCTTGAAGCCTGCTTGACATTCTCTCTCTCTCTCTCTCTCTCTCTCTCTGCCCCTCACTCATTCTCTCTCTCTCTCAGAAAAAAAAAAAAAACTACAATAAATTGATGATTCTTCCTTTAAAACAATGTTTCATCTTGAGGCGGGGGGAATGTTTAATTTATTACCTTTCTTAGGACTTAATTTCTAATCTGCATTCTTGAAAGTGACATCCCACTAATATCATTGAGATAACAGGGCTAATAAACTAAATTTAATTACCAATGAAGATAATCAATAAGTGAAACAGAACATCACATTTAATATATGCTAGGGGAGCAGCCTTATCACGAACTTCCTGGATGTAGGTTGAACTACCTTAGGAAATAAGAGGGAAACATTTGCATCTTCTTAATAAAAGAAAACCTGCAAAATCTGAAAGGAAGAAAATCTTGCAAACGAACCCTCAGATTAACTCAGAACATCTTCCAGGATGATGCACCTGATGGAACGTGGGATTCAATTGATAGCGTTCTGAAGCTTATCTGTCCCTACTTACGACACGTTGCACACTGACCCAAAGATGGGACTATACCTGCAAAGACAGGCTGAATGCCAACTCATACAGCCTCATTTGCAAAGCTCCTCACTCTGGAGCTTAAATGTCCCTGCTTAACAAATGGTGAGCAATTAAGTCCTTTGCACAAAGACAAGACCAAGGCCAAAGTCTAACAATAGCTCACCTCTCTCTGAGTCCTTGAATTAGTGAATGTTATTACAAAAAGAAAATATACTTTTATCTAGGTTGTTACTTTTTCCCTCTGCTGTCTTCTGTGGCTTTGCCTATAAGCTCACAGTTTGTAGTTAAATTGGACAATTACCGAGCGGGAAGTGAATAATTAATGAACAGTCACCGTATATGTTTGGAAAACTGTGACCCAATCATTGAACAGATAGCTGAACCACTAAAATAAATGACTTGTTCCACTCATTACCAGATCAGCATTTGTTTAGAGGTTCCTAGGTGCCCTATCAAAATTCTAATCAGTTCTATTTAAATTACATTTTTTGCACTGCATTGTTATAAATGCTAATTTATGCCTAGAATGAAACAGCTTTATTTCTTACCTCCTGAAGAAACGGATGAATAAAAACATACTTCTACAGGGCATAAAAGATTATCAAGGG
Organism: Panthera leo; assembly: GCF_018350215.1. Classification (NCBI taxonomy): domain Eukaryota; kingdom Metazoa; phylum Chordata; class Mammalia; order Carnivora; family Felidae; genus Panthera; species Panthera leo. The sequence goes on along the minus strand of NC_056682.1, from coordinate 86,952,583 downwards.
TTCAATGACTATTGGATTTTGTACTTGCCAAAACACATCCCGAAACACAGAGCTGAGGCTTTAGGAGACAACAAGGACGTTCACATCCTCCCACAACAGAGCCATCCCTGTGAGGAGGCAGAGGACTGTCACAGCAGCCTCTCCAACCACAGCCTGAGACCGCCTGCTATCGGGGACAGGAGCTTTAGGGGTGATGAAGGGACAGAAGGGGAAATTCTTACTGCTAGAGAATAATGACCCAAAGGATCTTAAAGGCAACTGGTTATTTCATAATCTCTGAACCACCTTCCTGCGTTGAGAGAAATTTCTCCCAGGCTGGAGTCACATCTGCTTTTGCCAATGACACACATCTCCACACCAGCTTGTAGGAGGTTACAGGGTTACCGAATAAAATGGTAACTCCGCTTCTTTTTTCACAGTTTGGTTTCCGACCTTCGTCCCAAAGTGCCACTCTAAGCAATGAGAGCTACTCCACCCAAGAGAAGACAGAAGCACAGTTTTGCTCTCTCCGATGTACGAAGTCAAGCCACCTGCAGCCTAGGAGGGGCCCAGACAGGCCCCAAATCATTTGCAATCTGGAAGATCTCAGAAGAGAAAGAAGAGTGAGAGTGATGTTCTAGAAATAGCTAGACATCTCCTGATGAGACCACAGAAGTCCTACTTATATAAAGTTACTTCCTACAATACCAGGCTCCCCACGCATCCTGAGCCTGGTGTCTGTGGAAGTCAGTGAGCCAGCCATTATCCTGCTTCAAGTGGGAGGCATCAAACTCGGAATTCATTGCTAGAAGTTTTTTATAAGCTGAGGAATTACCTTGAGAGGATTGCATTTCCAAGTGCAAGTCAGCAGCTGCTAGGGAGGCTGAGGCCACCTCAATCATCCTGCACCACGGAGTCTCTTGTGACGAGGGGGCAAGACGAGGCCGGATCAGTCTGGCTTAGGGCTGCATGGCCAGGGCGGGGGATGGAAAACACAGGTTCATACAAGCATTTAACCTCTTTTAAGCGGTGCAATGTGGCTGAGGCTTAAAACAAGGCTGGAACATTTTCTCACTTATTATCACCTTGATAACCTGTTCTTGTAGCTAAGGAGGGGTGTTATGAAGAAGGGGGGCTGAGGGGGAGCACCGGGAGAGGAGGGGCAGGTCACAGCACAACAAGAGGAGAACAAGCTGCTGTTTTCTTGTTTTCCAAGGGCAGTTAGGAAAAGGTGAAGGTAGTTTGCTGTCTAAATATTTCTCCCTTTGAATATAAACAGTATTTTCCAGACGTACAGCAAATCACTTAATGAGGAAAGAGAAGAAAAGAATGGCTTTCATTCATTTCTTTGAAACCTATTCATTAGTTTGAAAGCAAAATTTCTCTACGAAATACCTAAGTAATGGTGACGCTTTTGTAAGACCTAGGGGTGCGGGAGCGGGGCAGAGACGGAAGTAAGACAGAGCCAGGAACAGCTGTGCTCGGGTCATCATGGGGAGAAGATGGTCACCTGGGACAGAAAGTGGCTACAAAGGCTTTTGCAGCAAGACTGGTCCTCAGGGAGAAAGCAACCCCTCTCCACGCCTTCCCAGAGGGGGCTAAAGAGGCCTGGGGGCGCCTGGGTGGCTCAGTCAGTTGAGCATCTGACTTCAGCTCAGGTCACGATCTCACGGTTCACGAGTTTGAGCCTCGCTCAACTTAGGCTCGCTGATGTCAGCACAGACCCCACTTCAGATCCTCTGCCCACCCCCCCCCCCGTGCCTCCCCCTCTCATGCTGTCTCTCTCAAAAGTAAATAAATATTTTTTTTAAAAAGCGGGGGCGGGGGTGCCTGGGTGGCTCAGTTGGTTAAGCATTTGACTTTGGGTCAGGCCATGACCTCACTGTCCATGCGTTCGAGCCCCACATCAGGCTCTGTGCCAACAGCTCAGAGCCTGGAGCCTGCTTCAGATTCTGTTCTCTGTCTCTCTGTCTCTCTGTCTCTCTCTCTCTCTGCCCCCTCCCCCACTCGCACTCTGTGTCTCTCTCTCTCTCAAAAATAAAATAACATTAAAAAATTTTTTATAAAAAAAATAATAAAGATAAAAAAAGGAAGAAGCCTGCCTCCCTGCCCAGGGCTAAAACCAATTCTAAAGGAGTCTTTTTAGAGAAATTAAGTTGTACAGTGATGTTTCTCAGTTTTGCTTCAACTGTAATAATAATTGATTCTAGTATTCATGAAAACCACTCATCCTCCTTTAAAGCTTCTTGAGCCAATCCCAAATCAAAGCTAAATGATGGGAGCATGTCTATGTTAAAGCCTCACTGCCATTCCCATCACCAAATGATTCTGACACCTACCCATCACCACCCTCCTGCCTGAGAAGCTTTAGTCCTAGATAATATTTCTGGCCCAATCCTTGTTTCGCTTACAGTTGAGTTCTCAAATTTCAATTTTCTAATCTGAAAAAGAAAATTAAGTCACTGAGGGAATATGTATTGTCTACTTTCTTTGTTACCAAATTTTCACAGAATGTGATGCTTGATCACCATTGTGATTATCTTCTTACCTTCATTGCAGGAATTTAACGTTAGCTGAGTGGCCACAATATTTCTGACTCAATCCAGGATAAATGACATGGGAGTCTCACAGAATCGTAGTTACCATTGACTCCAGGCCAATAATTTAGCTTTTCATTTCAAAAGGTGATGTTCTCAATCAAAACTTTGCTCATATTAGAAACATAAGACAAGAGGTCAAATGAGAAGACACATTCCATCTGTGAAGTGATTCACATTTTTAATCTATCAGTCTAGCCTCCATCCAGATCACTTACAAAAATATCGAACAAAGCCAAAGGTAGAATTGTGCGATATATCACGAGAGATCTCATTCCAGATTAAAATCAGTAATTAACCAATATTACATAGATCTTATTATTCCACCTTTTTGGCAATTACTTAAAAGACTATATAGAAGGGCATATTGTTAAACTTGAAGATGGTGCAAAGCTGGAACAGGTAGCTAATATTTTGGATTCCACATGTCTCAAAAGTTCTTGCCAGGCTAAACCAAAGGCAAAAATGTAATACAAGGTATCACAGGAAAAAAAAAGATACCACAGGAATAAGTATAACCTTGTAGTTAAGTTGAAAAGGCCATTATAGGTACATTACACTTTACCAACAATCAGGTGAAAACTCAGTGAGGCTCTTACTTTGCCATAAAATCGTATAAGCCATTGTGCTTTGCCCAAAATGCTAATTTAATTTTAGATGTCATTAATAGGTACCTAGTCCAAAATGGTTGAGGTCATAGTTCCGTTGTGTAATGGTCAGACATCACATCACTAGGATACAAAAGTTAATTAATATAATTTTTTTCACCAACTATGTGGATTTGAGCAAGTCATGTGATTTGAGCCCTCGTGTTCTCACCTGAAAATGGAAATAATAATAGCTGGCAAACACACTCCCACCAAACTGCTATAAAATCAAATGAAACCATTTCCATAAAAAGTGTTCTAAAAATTATAAAGTGTGGGGCTACCTAGGTGCCTCAATCTATTAGGGGCCTGACTCTTGGTTTCAGCTCAGGTCATGATCTCATGGTTCATGAGATAGAGCCACACACCAGGCTCTATGCTGACAGAGCAAAGCCTGCTTGGGATCCTCTCTCTCCCTCTCTCTCAACCACCCCCCCCAAAATAAAATAAATACATAAGCATTTACGTATTATCCACTTCTTTCTAATAAATGCAATACAACTATCCTTTGAGGATCTCACCTCTACCAATCTAGCCATGTTGTGAGCGCCAAATGTCTGAGGCCACAGAAATGTGTTTGAGAATGGGCACATAACCCAGTTAGGACTAAGGAGACATGAGGAGACTATGCTACAACTTTTGAAAAAACAGAAGTCTTGCCCCTTTTCTGTGTTTGATAACATAAGGTGAGTCTTGGGTTAGCATCCTATTACCCGGCCTTAAAATGAGCTGATACACAGAAGAAGGCAGAAATGAAAGAGATAAAAAACTAATGACCTCATTTGAAATTCTGAATTAGACCCTGCTCCCAGAGGAAGCTCAGATTCCTCTGATTGTCCTGTATTCCAAGCCAATATTTTCCCTTTTTTAAGTCAATTTGTGTAAGGTATTTCTGTTAATTGCAACAGGAAGTGTCCTATGATTAGACGTTCATTTTAATGTCTTGGATAAATTCAGTTATTTAATTATATGGAAATAATAAATGGGATGATTTTCAAATGGATGGGTATATATATACACATATATATATATTCAACAAAAATCAAATATATTTTTAGAATGTGTTAGACTGTTGTAATTGTTAGATTGTGTCAGATTGTTAGATTGCAATGTTAGATTATTTCTCAAAACAAAATATCATTCCTGAATATGCCTTGGATTCTAAGACTCGTACAAGGAACTACATAAAAAATTTTGTTCTAAAGATAATTTTTTAGCATTCTGCCTCTGGGAAAGCCATGTTTCCTGGCTTCCTCATCTTGTCTTCTCTGTCTTCCTGCTGAGCTAATAGCCAGATCTCCAACTAAAACAGCAGTACCCATCTCTGATTGATGGGACCTTTCTCCCCACCTTTTTTAATGGCTTCCTCCCATTGCGATTTCAATCAGAACATTGCTGGGAATCCCTCCTGGTGCCTCTCCAGGAGCACTTCTATTGCCATTTTTTATATACTCCTCCTGAAGAAAGGAAAAGCCAAAGAAATGTCTCCACACTCCGAGGCTGAAATCAATGTAGAATGTGAAGAAACCATAGCACTTTCTTAGCAGACAGGGTGTATAGCCATCAGCTAGTCCAGGGCTCAGCAGTGGGCTAAATCCAGCCCACCCGATTTTTATTTGCAGGCGTTGGTGTAAATAACATTACATCTGAACACGACATGCTTATTTGTTACACATTGTCTATGGCTGCTTTCGTGCTACAACAGCAGAGTTGAATAGTCAAGAAAAAAACAATAGGGCCCAAAAGGCCTAAAATATTTACTATTTGGCCCTTCATTTTAAAAATTTGTGAACTTCTGAAGTGGTCCAATCATTTAGTTTTTAAAAAGAAGCTTAGGGGTTGCCTGGGTGACTCATTCAGTTGAACATCCAACTCTTGATTTTGGCTTACGTCATGATCCCAGTGTTGTGGGATCTAGCCACACGTCAGGCTCTGGACTGAGCATGGAGCCTGCTTAAGATTCTCTCTCTCTCTCTCTCTCTCTCTCTCTCTCTCTCTGCCCCTCCTGTGCTCACACACACATGTGCACACATGGGCACTCTCTCTCTTTCTCTCTCTCTCTCTCTAAAATTAAAATATATTTAAAAAGAATTTTTTTAAGTGGGGTGTGGGGCAGCACCTGAGTGGCTCTGTTGGTTGAGTGTCTGACTCTTGGTTTCAGCTCAGGTCATGATCTCACAGTTTGCAGGATCACCTCGGGCTCTGTGCTGACAGGGCAGAGCCTGATGGGATTCTCTTTCTCCCTCTCTCTCTCTGCTCCTTCTCCACTTGCTCTCATGCTCTCTCTCTCTCTCTCTCTCTCTCTGTGGAAAATAAATAAACATTCCCTATCAAAATAACATCAGCATTCTTCACAGAGCTAGAACAAATAATCCTAAAATTTGTATAGAACCAGAAAAGACCCCAAATAGCCGAAGCAATCTTGAAAAAGATAACCAAAGCAAGAGACATCGCAATCCCAGACTTCAAGCTATACTACAAAGCTGTAATCATCAAGACAGTATGGCTGGCACAAAAACAGACACTCAGATCAATGGAACAGCATAGAGAACCCAGAAATGGACTGGGAAAAGTGGACAGCGACATGCAGAAGAATGAACCTGGACCACTTTCTTACACCATACACAAAAATAAACTCAAAATGGATGAAAGACCTAAATGTGAGAGAGGAAGCCATCAAAATCCTTGAGGAGAAAGTAGGAAAAAACCTCTCTGACCTTGGCACAGCAACTTCTTACTCAACACGTCTCCAGAGGCAAGGGAAACAAAAGCAAACATGAACTACTGGGACCTCATCAAAATAAAAACTTCTGCACAACGAAGGAAACAATCAGCAAAACTAAAAGGTAACCGACAGAATGGGAGAAGATATTTGCAAACAACATATCAGATAAAGGTTTAGTATCCAAAATCTATAAACAACTTATCAAACTCAACACGAAAAATCAAATAATCCAGTGAAGAAATGGGCAAAAGACATGAATAGACACTTCTCCAAAGGAGACATCCAGATGGCGAACAGACACATGAAAAAATGCTCAACTTCACTCACCATCAGGGAAATACAAATCAAAACCACAATGAGATACCACCTTACACCTATCAGAATGGCTAACATGAACAACTCAGGCAACAACAGATGTTGGTGAGGATGCGGAGAAAGAGGATCTCTTTTGCATTGTTGGTGGGAATGCAAACTGGTGCAGCCACTCTGGAAAACAGTATGGAAGTTCCTCAAAAAACTAGAAATAGAACTACCCTACGACCCAGCGATTGCACTACTAGGCATTTATCCACAGGATACAGGTGCGCTGTTTTGAAGGGACACATGCACCCCCATGTTTATAGCAGCACTATCAACAATAGCCAAACTACGGAAAGAGCCCAGATGTCCATGGGTGGATGAATGGATAAAGAAAAGGTGGTATATTATACAATGGAGTATAGCTCAGCAATCAAAAAGAATGAAATCTTGCCATTTGCAACTACTTGGATGGAACTGGAGGGTATTTTGCTAAGTGAAATTAGTCAGATAAAGGCAAATATCATATGACTTCACTCATATGAGGATTTTAAGAGACAAAACAGATGAACATAAGGGAAGGGAAACAAAAATAATATAAAAACAGGGATTGGGACAAAGCATAAGAGACTCATAAATATGGAAAACAAACTGAGGGTTACTGGAGGGGGCGTGGGATGGGGGATGGGCTAAATGGGTAAGGGGCATTAAGGAATCTACTCCTGAAATCATTGTTGCACTATATGCTAATTTGGATATAAATTTAAAAAATAAAATTAAATAAACAAATAAACATTAAAACAAGAGAAGTAGATGATGATGATGATGATGATGATGATTTATCATTACCATAAAGATGGAGGCATTCTGAAATATAACTTGGTATTCAGAGGACATATAATTACTAAACTGGGGAGTTCTCTTAGACTGCTCCACAGGCAAAATACGAGGAAAAATACAAGAAGGTGGGGTTCCAACACTCAATATCTACAAACAATTCAATTCAAATTCTATTGCCATCATGCAAGGAAGTCAGAGCCCAAAGGGTGCTTACAGCACTGGTAGGGGAGAAAGACTCGTTACTCGGGGCCAAGGCATTACACATTTCAATGCATAATAAACTAGGGGCTCTCTGCTCCTCCCCGTTTGACAGACAGCCACATCTTCTGGTGCAGTGCCAGCCACGTCCCTGAGACATGATGGTGAAGTTCAGAGCAAACAGATTTGCTCTATCGGGTGCCTGGTCACCAGGCCTGCTTTTAATTCTGGTAAAGTGGATATTGTCACCATCAGTGGCCCCTTCACTGACCTCAGCTGCATTGTCTATATGTTCCACTCTGATCCCAGTTATGGCAAATTCCATGGCACAGTCAAGGCTGAGAACAGAAAATTTGTTATCAATGGGAAATCCACCTCCATGTTCCAGGAAGCGAAATCCTGCCAGCATCAAATGGGGTGATGCTGGTGCTGAGTCCGTTGCAGAGTCCACCGGGGTCTTCACCACCATGGAGAAGACTGGGGCTCACTTGAAGAATGGGGCCAAGAGGGTCATCATCTCTACCCTTCTGCTGATCCCTCCATGCTTGTGATGGGCGTGAACCATGAGAAGTATGACAACTCCCTCAAGATTGTTAGCAATGACTCCTGCACCACCAACTGCTTGGCCCCTCTGGCCAACGTCACCCATGACAACTTTGGCATCATGGAGGGACTCATGACGATGGTCCATGCCATCACCACCACTCAGAAGACCATGAATAGCTGAAGGGCTACCCAGAACATCACCCCTGCTTCTCCCGGCACTGCCAAGGCTGTAGGCAAGGTCATCCCTGAGCTGAATGGGAAGCTCACTGGCATGGATGTCTTTGTCCCCACCCCTGACATGTCAGTCATGGATCTGACCTGCCACCTTGAGAAAGCTGCCAAATACTATGACATCAATAAGGTCAGATGCCTACATCAAGTAGGCATCAGAGGATCCCCTCAAGGACATCCTGGGCTACACTGAGGACCAGTTTGTCTCCTGCAACTTTAACAGTGACACCCACTCTTCCACCTTCCATGCTGGGGCTGGTATTGCTTTCAATGACCATGCTATCAAGTTCATTTCAGGGTAAGACAGTGAATTTGGCTACAGCAACCAGGTGGTGGACATTATGATCCCCATGTCTCCCAAGGAATAAGAGCCCCAGAGACAGCAGGAGGAAGAGAAAGGCCCTCAGTTGCTGGTGAGCCCTTGCCCCAACTCATCCCCCAACACACTGGGAATCTCCCAACCTCCACAGTTTCCATCTCAGACCGCCTGAAGAAGGGGAGGGGTTTGGGGACCCCTACCTTGTCATGCACCATCAATAAAGTGTACTGTACCCAGAATGAATGAATAAGTGAATGAGTGAAGGACTATATAAATAAACAAACAAACTAGGGAAAACCTTAGCACTGTATCAAACAGCATGTGTATTATGGATCCATCAGTGGCCAACGATGGTTGTCCTAACTCTCCCCACAATAGGAATGGTCCCGTGTGATTCCAGGGTTCCCCCCTCAGGCCACATAGGCCTCTGTCTAGTGTAACTAACCCTTCCTTCTTTAGATTTTATGGCCGTAACTCACTCTCAGTCAACAGGAATTTATTGTCATTGCTCAACACCATACCACCTACATTGTATGAAAGACTTAACCAGGGGCAAAATATTTTTGCTGTTCATACCATCCTTTTGCCAAAGAATTATGCTTATGATGTTACTTTGTATTTCGATCATGCCTAATGTGGACACCAGAAGAAAAAAGTAAGCCTTATAACCCTAGACATTAGAAATGGTCAAGAAGTAGTCCTGCACATCATCTCTCTGTTCCAAGATGGCAGATGGCCATCCCCCTTCAGATAAACGCTCCTTTAAAACCTAACAGGGACAGATAGAGCCATGAAGCCTACCCTCTCTCCTACCCAGTTTCTTTTTTTGATGCTAATCACAGGGAATAAACTTTTTCCAGGGTTGCTTAGCTCATATTGGGAATCAAACCCTATATGTGGTCCTCTGTGATGTGCTAAGCTCATCTGCTTATGCCTTGGCATCCAGAAAAGATATACTAGGGCTAATAACTAGTAAACTCCCACTTTAGAAGGGCATTTCCCACCCCAGCCCCCACCCCTACTGCCACCATCTGTGTTTGTTCTTCTGCTATATAAGAACTCAAACTGGGTGGCGAGCATGTTATTTTTAAAAATCTTTTAGTGGCGTCTATACCCAGAACTGCCTCATCACAATTATCCTCACCAAACAAGGAAACTTCACATTGAGAATGGATATGGTGTTCAGCCAGCACCAAATGTCTCTCCTTCTGCCTTTTTGTCTTTCCGATCAATCAGAACATGTGAAAGTCCCAAATGAAGAGTAAACACACAGCCCAGGTTCCTTTCATCTCCTAACATATGTCATGAAGGGGGAAAGAAAAAACCCTATTCCCAGCTTCAATCAGCCATTCGTTTTCTGCAACTTGAAGCTTAAGCTGAAAGGGACGTGTGGGGGGCTGTAGAGGAGGGTTGAATGCGGGCCCACTCCTTGAAAGATAATAGGCATTCGCCGCATACCTGCATCTTGGAGTCATTATCTCCCCTGCGAGCACTTCTGTATTTATATATAATGAGATCATTACCAGGCAGCTCTTCCAATTTTATTCAGACTTTAATATTTCTTGAAGAAAAAAAATAGCATACAAAAGGGTTTGTGATGCCAACTCAATCAGACGTGCTGTTGATGGAGAATTATTCAAGTGCAAGCCAGAACAGGAAAAAAAAATAATTTCAGAGAGGTTTCTGTCAAAGTCGAGTTCTCCTGTGATGATGTTTCGAGTGAATATGCCGAAATGTCCAGAGGTGAGGAAGAAAAATAACAACTAACAGAAGAGAGGGCTCTGCGTAGGATTAACAGTGAGGCGTGTCCCAGCCTAACCAGCAGGCAGGTGGGGCAGGGCCTCCCTCAGAGACAGGACCACCACCTGGCTTTCCCTGGGGAATTAGACCAGAGAAACAGCTTTACTAGCCTTTGCCTTTGTGACACAAGCAGCAATCTGGTGTTAGAAATGAACCCTTTTAGGGCGCCTGGGTGGCTCAGTCAGTTAAGCATCAGACCCTTGGTTTCGGCTCAGGTCTTGATCTCTTGGTTCACAAGTTTGAGCCACACATCGGGCTCTGCACTATCAGTGGGATTCTACTTGGGATTCTCTCTCTCTCTCTCTCTCTCTCTCTCTCTGTCTGTCTGTCTCTGCCACTCCCCCACTCACACTGTCTCTGTCTCTCTCAAAATAAGTCAACTTTTAAAAAATGAACGCTTTTGTGGGTATTATTTTCTCTCATGGTTGAGCTCAGGTGGTTAGGCCATGTAGGCAAGACCCCTCCTTTCCCATTTTCACAGGATACACCTTTACTTAAAAGAAGGGACTTTCTCTCTCACCACCTCTGTGGCCTCTGCCAGACAAGGAATATGGCAGAATTTTCTTTCCCATTGTTCCCATTCATACAAAATGACTAGAAATTCAGAGCCCCTGCTAATCAAGTATTCTGGCTAAGGTTTAATAAACCGTACTCTATCAGTTCTCAGCAAATTAGGAAATCAAATAAAATAAATCAAATACTAAGATCCAACAAAAAGGAATCCCTCTCTGGTAATCCAGACAGCACCTCAGGATTATTCCAGACATTGGGGGACAATTATGAAAGCCATTCGTCACTGACCAGCACTTTTAGAAATATGCTCTGTTAATGTGAGCTCTCCAGATGTTTGAACTTTGGATAAACATGAACTTACTCATTCATTTCTAAGAACTATAGTTTATCCCGAGATTACAAATCCAAGAAGACAATCATCTTAGCTATTAGCTCTCCGTCCTGAATTGCAGATGGGAATAAGCTGTTGGGGCAGAAATGAAGGCTTGTCATCACAGTAAACGTGAAATTAAAGGATTCTGGGTCTTTTTGTATGGCGATTATAAAGCACTAATTATTTTTTGCCCTGGCATTTCCTAACAAGGTCAACCAAAATAACAGTATAAGAGAATTTACAAAATGCACATGCTGTCCACTGAGCTCCCAAACATGAGTCAGACATGGAATTGGTAGATTTCTTATTATTTTTTTAATGTTTATTTATTTTTGAGAGAGAGAGAATGCGAGTGGGTTGGGGCAGAGAGAGAGAGAGAGAGACACAGAATCTGAAGCAGGCTCCAGGCTCCCAGCTGTCAGCACAGAGCCTGACGCGGGGCTCGGACTCACGAGATGTGAGATCATGACCTGAGCCGAAGTCGGACACTCAACCGACTGAGCCACCCAGGCGCCCCGGTAGATTTCTTATTATTTGTGCTGGCCCATCTTAAAGAGATATCTTGAAATGGTCACTAGGTAGTTCCAGTAAAATTGTGAAGGCTATTTTATAGATCTAGTCCCAGAATGTGCTCAACATTTAGAAATCAGTTTGTAGGGGTGCCTGGAGGGCTCCATTGGCTAAGAGTCCAACTCTTGGTTTTGTCTCAGGTCATGAATCTCACTTATGGTGAGTGAACATTGGTTCATGAGTTCAAGCCTGCAATGTGAGTGTGGAGCCTGCTTGAGATTCTCTCTCTCTCTCTCTCTCTCTCTCTCTCTCTCTTTCTTTCTCTCCCTCTCTGCCCCTCCCACACTTTCTCAAAACAAATAAATAAACTTAAACAAAAAAAAATCAGTTTGTATAAGAAAGAAAGGAAGGGAAGAAGGATAGCGATCTCATGTCTCCATGATATACAGCTAGCCCCACCATAATCTATATCATGTAGGCAAAGAACTGTATCAAAATAGTCCTAACAACTCTTGAACTTAAAAGAGACTTTAACAAGAAAATGGGAACAATTTTCTCTCCCTCTCCCTAAAGCCACAAGAGCTGGTCATAGTAATCGTTTTAAGATTAACCCCTTGCAAAGGAGAGGAATCTGGCCAAGTAAGAACTATTCCATTTCCATACATCATTCACTCTTGTGTGTTAGCATGCTATGTGGTGTGTGTGTGTGTGTGTGTGTGTGTGTGTGTGTGTGTGTGTGTTTTCATTTGCCATGAACATGGCTTCAACTCAGCAGTTGCCCTCCATGTGCCTCCCTTGGTTCTTTAAGTCCTTCCCTCGCAGCCTTAAAAGAAGGGAGGTGAGTCCCCCTTTTCTCAAAACCCTCTGCCTCTCCAGCATACTCGATGGAGCCTCCACTGTCCCTTTCCTTCTGTCATTCAACATGCTTTCATTCCCCATCTGTGGAAAATCCCCCCGAGCTATCAGGAGATGTGGCTTCCAGCCCCTCCTCCTCTATGCACTCACCATGACACCAGCAAGGCTTCCAGGAGCATCACCTCTCCCCACGCTATGTTTCTATGACCTGGCCTTGCACCTGCCCACAAACATTGCTGTATTTTGGTCCTATCTTCAACAGCCAAATCTTCATTAACTTACAACCCATTCTCTCCATAAATACCTAAAATACAGCTTTCACGTCCACCACACAGCCAAAATTACTCTTTAAGATCATAAAGTCTAAGTTTTTTCACCAAATTAAACGGTCTCTATAGGCTCTTCACCCTTTGGGCTTTGGAGAGATCTGACATGACCAAGAAAGCTCTTCTTACAAACCTTTTCATCAACGTCCCACATTATCTGCCCCCCTCTGCCTCGCCTCTGTCTGGTCCTACCTGTTTGCTACAGGGGCACTTGGCGTTATTCATAGCTGGGTAACCAGCTATCTGGTGAGGGCTTCAAAGATGATAAGGTGTTGCTCTCCGCCCCCACTGTCCCCACCACCATCACACACTGAACATGTGATTAATGAGTCATCCCTTCGGGTCAACATCCTGCATCTCACAGAATCTTCTCTTTAAAAACTAAATGCCTTTGGGGCTCCTGGGTGGCTCAGTCGGTTGAGCGTCCAACTTCGGCTCGGGTCATGATCTTGTAGTTGACGAGTTCAAGCCCCGCATTGGGCTCCGTGCTGGCAGCTCAGAGCCTGGAGCCTGCTTCAGATTCTGTGTCTCCCTCTCTCTCTCTGCCCCTGCCCACTTGCACTCTGTCTCTCTCTCTCTCTTAAAAATAAATAAACATTGGGGCACCTGGGTGGCTCAGTCGGTTGAGCGTGCAACTTCAGCTCAGGTCATAATCTCGCGGTCCGTGAGTTCGAGCCCCGCGTCGGGCTCTGTGCTGACCTCTCGGAGCCTGGAGCCTGTTTCAGATTCTGTGTCTCCCTCTCTCTCTGACCCTCCCCCGTTCATGCTCTGTCTCTCTCTGTCTCAAAAATAAATAAACGTTAAAAAAATTTTAATAAATAAATAAACATTAAAAAGTATTTTTTAAACAATATGAAAATTACCATAATTGACAACAGGCATGGTAATATCCTACTAACTCTCCAGAACCCTGATTAAAAATGACGAATGTGATGCCCCTTCAGAGAGTTAAAGGTCTATAGTATGGAGGATTCTGGGAAAGTTAATTATCAATATCTGTCTATGAAGTTGTAAAATAGCATGATGACTTACTGTTGGAAATATGAAAGAGAACGTTCCTTTTCTACCAAATGTTGTAGTGCTTTTTAACCGCCCTCCCCGACTCTACCCAGAGAAAATTGGTCACAGTTTCTGCTGAGACCACAAGGACCTGATCCTTTTCCCCATAAATAGCTTTCTCTGCTCATGTGCTCTGTGGGGAATACTTAACCTTGTATCATTGCCGTTGATAAAGTCTTAGAGTCTCACCCTAATGATTAGCTCACCACCATTTAGGCAATTTCTGGCAATCTCCATGCTTTATATAAAGCAACTGAGTGTTTATTTATCAGACTTCACTCCTTAATTTTTGCAGCTGCCCAAGATACTTCTTTTTTTTGCAGTCCCAGAACCTAGATCAGTGGGTAGGAAATAAATTGTCTCGATACTAGGTGTAAAAGTGGCCAAGTTTAAAGTTCTCTTTTCTCTCTCTGCAAAATGTACTCTGGTACCCGATTAATAAGATTACGCCTCCACTCTGGAGCAAAGTGCCACCTTTAATCATTTCCAGAAGTGGGCCACCCGACCTTCTGTCTGGTAGGTTCATGAACAACAGGAAAAAGATCACCAGACAGTGTCAAAGGCCAAAAATACCTTGTCTCTGAGGACCCTCTTCTCACAAAGGGTCTTAGGAATCAAAGCAAGGGCATAACCACCTAGGATTCCACAAACAGGGGAACTGAAAGCCCCTAGTGTCTGTAATAAAGAAGACTGTGCAAATCATGCTGATATCAGAAGCACACAGGATTTGCAAGTAATATCCATTATCTGGCATGATGAAATGGGATTCAAGGACAGCATAGAAACTGAGTGTATCGTGGATCTTACGACGAGCTGATTCTTAGGTTCTTTGCCTCTTTGTGTATTTGACTGGCCATGTCTTAAGGGAGAAAGCAAACTGTGGCCAGAAGGCAAAAAAGAGACTCTCTTGCCCTGCTATTAGTAAATTCTACCACAAACAGGGTCTGAGGATAGGAAACATGTGCCAGAGGTGAATTATTTAGTTCTTCTTTCCATGAAAAAAGACACCTGCCCTCTTTACCTATCAACAGGGTGCCTTCTTCCAGAAGCCATGGAGCAGGAATTCTTAATTGCACTGTATCAAGGGTTGGCAAACTATGGCCCACAGGCCAAGTCCAGCCCATTGTCTGTTTTTACAAATATAGTTTTATTGGAACACAGCCATACTCATTCATTTACCGATGGCTGCCTCCATGCTGCAATAGCATAGTTAAATAGTTGCAACGAAGTGCTGATGGCATGCAACACCTGATACTAACTTATTTACCCTTTATGGAGAAAGTCTACTGACTCCTGCCCCGTATCCTCTATGGCAAAGCTAAAAACAATATAATAATGGGCAATGTTTATCAAACTTTTCAATATTCAATACACTATTAAACACATTACATGAATTACATCATTAAATCGCCAGAGCAGACATATGAAATAGGTGCTTTTGTTTTCTCCATTTTAAAAGTGAAGGATCCAAGGCTTGCAGAACTACTAAGTCTCCAGGACCAGGAAGTGGTGCAGGCAGGGTTCGAAGCCTGTCAGTCTAGCCCCCATGCCCACTCTTTCAACTAGTAAGCAATATTTCCTCTAATACAGTGATAATAATTGCTACCATTTGCCAAGTGTTTACTATACACTAGCCTTTGCACATATTGTCTCTAAAGCTCACCAGTGCCTATGTTTGTACTTTCCAAAGATCAGGGGACAGGAACCCAGATTGGTTAAATAATTAACCCAAGAGCAGACAGCTGAGAGTAGGAGATCCTGTGTTCGAACTTTCACTACATGTGCCACCTCACAGGAGAAAGAGAGCCTTTAGGACACAGCATAATCAGCATAAGAAATTAAGGATTTTTTTCTAATTTCCATTCTCTCTAGAAAGACTATGGGTCACCCCAATCAGGTACTAGCCCATTCGCTAACTATCTGTGTGGCACTTGGCACAGCACTTAATCCTTTCAGATCTCAGTTTCCTTGTTGGCAAAAGGAAGAAGTTCAGGTTGGATGCTCTCTGAGATATCCCAACTCAAACACTCTCTAAACTTCCCTTTCCATCCTTTCACAGAGTTATGTGGTCATTTTTGCTCCGTGTATATGCACATGGTCTTGATAAATGCCAGCTATCAGAAAGAAGCAGTCCGTTGCTGATTTAAAACTCTTCCCATGGGAAAAACTATCCCATGGGATAATCTCTCATTATCTCATTATATCACACTCTACCTGCCTTCCATTCAAGAGAGAGTCTGAACTCAAGTCAACTCCTATCGTCACTTACCATTACATCATGGCTCATGAAGATAGCTGCTTCCCCTTAGAACACAAAAAGGATGCCAGGCACTAATGACTCTTGTTCCATTTTGTTGTCTTTGCTTTGGGATATTTTGGCTAATTTATTAAACAGCCGGTAAGATCTAATTCCTAAGACCCAGTTGGGTCAAATGCAATAAATGTACATTAAATATTATGTGATTTGGTGGAGGTGATTGTTTTCCCCTATTATATAATATTTTAAATCACTACCATCTATCTGGTAAATTAAAATAGAAGGCTTATGGCTGTTTATAAGGTAGGACTTCTCCAATGAGCTGTTTTACCTGTGTCTTATTTCCTAATCCTATTATCTTTCTCTGTAGATTATCAAACATTAAGGGCCATGGAAGTCACCGTATAGATGCCTTCATCAGGTGAAAAATGGCTTCCCAAGCAAAAGCTGAATTCTAAAAACTGCCATGTAGAGTTTCTCAAATGGCAGCTCTTCTCAGCCTAGCTTCCCTTCACTTTGACTGATGGGCAAATCTGATGTAAGGAAATACTTCTACTGAGTTTACTTCTTTAAGCAACTTGGTTTAAAAAAAAAAAAAAAAAAAGGCCATCTTGCCAGTGATCCCTTTAAGCCTTTTTAATTGCAAAATTCTTTTTTATGGTGTCACTGACCCAGTCTTAGCAGAGTTCATTTCAGAAATGTGCTGGAGTGGGTACCAGCGCTGACAACTAAGGCTGAGAAATGTTTTAAGTATCACGACTCTACATTTTTCTCCTGTCTGTGAGGTTCAGGGATTCATCCTGTCTGCATCATGCCTGCCCTTTGTTTATGCATGAATAAGATATTTTAGACACTGAGGACACGGCATAGACACCAGCCCTTCCTGGAAAAATAAGACCTAGACCTCAAATCACGGTGAGAACACAGACTGTCCTCAGTGCCAGCTAATTTCCAAATGCGAATACAGAAACACTGGTTAGCAGGCTTCTCCAGTTCTTCTGTTGGCCCCTAACCTTTAGCAAGACAAAAATGTCACATATAATAGATCCTAAAATTAACAGTACATCTTGCTTTTCAGTTGATCAGATCAGCTGAGAATGAGGTCAGTCTCTTACCTCCTCCAGATAAGAGGTTGTCATTGTTTGAGTACATTTAACAACACCACAGACATTAGGCCCCAGAAAACATCTGATAATTTAGAAGCTCAGAATACAGATCAAAAATAAACCTGAAAAAAGTCATTCAGCTTCATGTCCTAATTCCTGGTAGGGCCACACTTAAAGCATCCTGTATCACTTAGGAAAACCTCTTCTTTGCTCATGCATCTACTAGATAACCTTTCTTGGGCACCTGCTATTTACAAGGCACTGTTCTAGGCCCTGGACATACTCTGAACACAAGAGACAAAGTCCACATTGTAATAAATCTTACATTCCAGTAAAGGAGACAGACAATAAACAAATAAACAAGAAAAAATGTATGGTAGGAGTTAGGACTATTTTGAAGATAAAACAGGATAGTATGCTACAGAAGGATGAGACTACTTTTTAAATAGTCAAGAAAGATTCTCCAAGGAGTTGACACTTAAGTTGCAAATGGAATAAAATGATGATACCCTGTGAAGATGTTGGCCAGGAGAAGAACATTCCAGGCACAGGGAATACCTAGTGCAAAGGCCCAAAGACAGAAAGCAACTTGAAGTTTTCAAGACATGGTGAGGCAGGGTGAGAGAGAAGGGAAATACGAGATAAAGTCAGTAGGTGGACAGAAGTGAGAATTCATAAGGTCCCGAAGACTCCATTGGAGAACTTCATTTTGGCCTAGTTATGATAAGAGCTTGTAGACGTTTATAGGGAAGTTTATAGTTTAAAGGGAGCTCTGTGACCCAATTTTTTTAAAGAGTACCCTAGGGGCTCCTGGGTAGCTCAATCAGTTAAGCGACCAACTCTTGATCTCCGCTCAGGTCCTGACCTCATGGTTCACGGGTCCAAGCTCTGCACTGGGCTCTGTGCTGACAGTGAGGGGCCTGCTTGGGATTCTCTCTCTCCCTCTCTCTCTGCCCCTCCCTGCTCACTTGCTCTCTTGCTCGCTCACTCTCCTTCTGTCTCTCTCTCTCAAAAGTAAGTAAATATTAAAGAGTGCCCTAACTTCTGTGAGGAGAACGGATTTTGGAAGCAAAAGTGGAAGCAAGGATGCCACTTGGGTGACTGAAGTGGTCCAGGTGAGAGATGATGGATGCTTTCACGGGGCCGCGATTAGTGAAGATGGAGAGGAGTGAGAAGTTTGGAGAAATGTCAGGATTTGTTGACAGACTTGATGTGGAAAATGGGGGTGTCAAAAAACGACTCTTCAGTTTTGGGTTAGCTCGTACACACTGACCCTGTTCACTGTTCTTGGCATCTGGGATTGTGATGTTCCAGCCAAATGGCACCAGAAGCATGACCAATTGCACTGTAAATTTGAAATGCACCAGAGGAAGCTGGTGTATTTTATAAACTGTCATCAGAGAAATCATCACTGTTCTGACTCACTCATACAGAGATATTTTGCTACTCGAGAGAGCCTCTGAGCATGCCTGCATAAGAGTAGTATTCTTAACTTAAGCAGAAAGAGTGCATCTCCTCATTATGTTCCTGTAGCCGGGAGGCACACGAAAGAGAGAGTGGGTTTGGGATTCTGTGCTTTGTTAAAGTGAAGGGACAATCAGCATCAGGAACATTAGCCATGGCAGTACACAGGATTGCTCAACGATGTATGAAAAGAAGAACCAGTCATCTGAATTGAATTTTCAGCTGGAGCCTAAGAGGCCAAATTTAATCATCCACCTAAAATTATCACACAAGTCAATACTTCCTCCCTTCTCCTTGCAAAGGAAAAGGGACTGATTCTTTACTTTTCAGTCAAGCAGGTGGCCTTGAGGCAGCTAACCAGCTGGCTGAAATCTAAATACCTTCGCCAAGACAAAAGCCAAGACATGATTGATTATCTTCTCATTGTAGGAGAAGAGAACCTCCCCCAGCCAATCAGCATGCAGAATCGCTATCAGATCACCATTGAACAAAACCAGACTCACAGCTGATAAACAAAGGTGCCCAAGTCCCAGGACCCGACTGGCTGGGGCTCCAGCTACCAGCTCAATTCCACGTAAGGCATTGATTTCTAACAAGGTTCAGTTAGTTCCTTGGTTGTTAAGCCCTAGCCTTCTTTTTTCAGACCCTGAATAGATATCCACACTCCCAGTCAATTATTTCAATACATCTGGCTCAGAGTTAAAACTGGTCTCCCCTAGAGAGAAGACTCCTCCCCAAACCTCTCGGAAGTACAGACTTCCAAACAGTGTATAGAGTCTCCCTTCTATGTGTTCTAAGGGTGAGAAATGCCTGGTGTACATCCCACTTAATTGGGAGCCCACAATTAGGATCCTATCTGACGACGGCTTGCTGTCCTGCGTCCCATGAACCTTGAAAGCAGGAAGCAGGATGGTCCACCTAAGGCATCAAACCTGACTTCTTTGCCCAGGGAACTACCAGGGGAGGGTAAGGCCATGCCAAATGGCCCCTGTTAGGTGGCACTCCCAAACTTTGGTGGGATTCCTGCCTTGGTGCTGAAATTCTCCTAGGCATCTACCATATCTTGTGATCTCCAACCCAGGAGGAGTATGAAAATTGAGGTTAAGAGATTTTAACAAGCAGGTGACCACAGGTTTCAAATTCCACTTGCTCCTTGTTACTTATCAAGCCTATCAGTACCTCAAACTCCTCATTGGTAAGATAGAAAGGAAGAGTCACCAAATAAAACACTAAACAGGGGAATATAAGGGAATTAATCTTCTCCTGAATGGCAATCCCATTCGAGGGTCAGAGTAACTCCTTCTGAAACTTCGTAATATAAGTGTCCCTTATTCCTAAGAAACCCAAAGGATGCCATGCACTCTTCAAGAATCTTCTTTCTTCTTCTTTGTGATTGCCAGTGTCATGGTTTGTAATGTTTACTACTAGCCTTGATAATTGAGCTTAAGAAAAAGACCCTCACAGAAAGAAGTTGTCACAGAGGCAAAAGAAAGCCAAGCACCCATTACCCTAAAACCTCCTTCCACAGGCTCAGGGCGAAAGGCAAGATCTTCTTGCCCTGGCACATAAATCTTTCCTCTGTCAGCTCAAGAAGGTTGTTTTCCTCCTAAAAACTGAACATCAGACTTGTCAAAAACTTTTCCTTATTGATCAGACAGAGACAGAATATTGAAGTTAGACAGCTATTTGCTGAACCACTTCCCTTATTTCAAGGAGAGCCTGAAATTCTAACGGTGCCTCTACCATGAAGGTTTTGATACAGGTTGTGTGAGGGTGGAGGGAGGGCTGGGTCAGAGGCACTACCCTCCAGCCTGGAAATATGAGCCTGATTATCAAAGGCAAAATAATGGCAATCAAGTTAGTGGGAGCTGGGGGAGGACAGGGAAGCCAGGTACAGATCCGCTCCCCTCCCTACCAACAGGATTCGTGACGAAATCACAGGAGTCCCATAGCTGCTCTGCTTCTACCTGCATTGTCTCCACCTATGCTCTTAGGCAGAAGTGCAAATATATCTTGTGAGAAACTTAATAGCACGGGCAGAGGAGGAATGCTATTTTCAAAGGAATCAAAGGAGCCTCAGCTCAGTCCTCAGGGTCCCCGCACAGCCTGCTTCCCGGACCCCTGCTCCTCCAGAGGCTTTTCCCCAGAACAGCAGCAGCCTGTCACATTCCATAGACAGCAGGGCCATGTGCTACTTTGTGGGTGCTTTAAATGGGTGTCCCACCTCAGGGTGATCAAAATTCAGTTACAGTTCTATCTACAGGGGAGGAAAGGGAGAGAAAAGCCATTCTGTCGTGCTTTTGTTCACTAATGGTATCCTTTATATTCAAGTGGTGTTTTAAACAGTAAGGAGAGAAAGAAATACAGCAAAAGGAGAAGGAATGAAAAGGGAGAGGAGGAAGGGAGGGAGGAAGGGAGGAAGGCAGAAAGGCAGGAAGGCAGGGAGGAAGGAAGGAAGGAACAGAAGAAGGAAGGAAGGAAGGAAGGAAGGAAGGAAGGAAGGAAGAGATGAAGGGAGGGAGGGAGGTAAGAAGGGAGAGAAAGATGTAAGAGAACACTTTCAAAATCAAAGAAGTGCCATTGGGGCACTGGGGTGGCTCAGACCCTTGGGTGTCTGACTTCGGCTCAGGTCATGATCTCAAGGCTCATGAGTTGGAGCCCCACATCAGGCTCTGTGCTGACAACTTGGAGCCTGGACCCTGCTTTGGATTCTGTGTCTCCCTCTCTCTCTCTGCCCCTCCCGCACTCATGCTCTGTCTCTATCTCTTAAAAAATAAATTTAAAATGTTAAAAAAAAATCAAAGACGTGCCAATGAGTATGCTACTGTGTCATCAAGCATAGTGCTCATGGTCACCACACAGAGGAGGGAGGGTATTAATCACAGAGGGGTCACACGGCAGCACCCAGGGAGTGGGGGAGGCTTAGCTATCAGAATTGCCTGAGCAGCTTTGCCAGAATATCATTCTCCTCCTCCCCCTAGAGAATCTGAGGTTGATCTACAGCTAACAATTTGGGAAGATGTCCAAGATGCATTAAGTAAAAAACACGAGATGCAAAAGAGTCCATTTAGTAAGATCCCATTTCTGTAAATAATATAGCCATAGGGTACCTGGGTATTTCAGTGGGTGAAGCGTCCTGACTCTTGGTTTTGGCTCAGGTCATGATCTCACAGTTCCTGGGTTTGAACCCTTCATTGGGCTCTGTACTAATAGTGCAGAGCCTGCTTGGGATTCTCTCTCTCTGCCCCTACCCCTTGAACTCTCTCTCTCTCTCTCAAAAGAAATAAGTAAACTTTAAAATAATAATAATAATAATAATAATAATAATAATAATAATATAGCCATAATTACAAGTCACATTTGCACATATCATTACATGCCTAGAATAAAATGGCAGAACATACAGCAAATATGAATACTGGTTTTAAGGGATGGTGTTATGAAGCACTTTATGTCTTGACATATATTTATGGGAATATTTCAAATTATTAATCAGTATGTTTCGTCCTCTTATTAGACTCACCACAACCCTTTACTGGTACCTTGGCATGAGTCACACACAACAGAAAAGAAAAACGTTGTCAATACTCGACTTTTTTTTTTTAATTTTTTTTTTTAACATTTATTTATTTTTGAGACAGAGAGAGACAGAACGTGAACAGGGGAGGGGCATAGAGAGAGGAAGACACAGAATCTGAAACAGGCTCCAGGCTCTGAGCTGTCAGCACAGAGCCTGATGCGGGGCTCGAACTCACAGACCATGAGATCATGACCTGAGCCAAAGTCGGACGCTTAACCGACTGAGCCACCCAGGCGCCCCGTCAATACTCGACTTTTAAGGAAAAAAATGTTTTTTGTTTTCTGCTCTAAATCTAAGCAGGAAGATTCTGCCATATACTGACAGAACAAAGGTTTAAGACTGAGCAAGACTGGAAGAAAAGACCCGATGGGCCGGAGAGAAGACACGCAGGGGGCACCACCAGAGACAGGAGAGGTTGACAAGAAGAAGTTGTGGGTCCCATGGAGGAAAATCTTTCCAGCTTCTGGGAACTGCAGGAAGCTGAGAGTGGCTGGGTTATCTTCTCTTTGTCCCTCGGTGAGGACCACCGATGGCCAAGGGTGGATTGCCACCCAGTGATGTCGATCTTGGAATGCCACTGATCTACCCACCCCTCCACATGTACCCAGCACTGCCCCATGGCTGCTTCCCACCCACCTCCAGTGGAAAACTCCCAGTATCTAGTTTAACAACACTAAATACTCATGACCCACCACCTTACCCCAAATCAGATGAACCATGGGCAATAGAGAGTGATAACAGCAGGAAGTAAAGCCTTGCTATGGTCTAGATGGAACAACCTTGAAATTACTTCAGGATGGCAATGGGAACATACCAGCCCTGTCATATGAACATTTCATAATGTTTTCAGTTTTTGCTGCATGCACGTACTACTTGACGACCAGAAACGTGTTTTAGGGACATTCGTCTGGCTCAGTCAGAAGAGCGTGTGAATCTTCATCTTGGGGATGTGAGTTTGAGCCCCATGTTGTGTAGAGATTACTCAAAAATAAAATCTTAAAAAAGAAGAAGAAGAAACATGTTTTAAAAGAAGCCAATATGATTCACCATTCACTATTTATCAAATCTAAACTCAACACTGGCTCTTAAGACCTTCCTTCTGTCAACTTTCTGTCAGACCAATCCGGCATGTAACTCGTGCCCTGAAGACGCCTTTCCCCATTACAGGTACACAAGCCTGTGTGTGCATGAGTATGCCCCATGCGATCCCTTCTTTCCATCACATTGCCAGGCTCTCTGCCGGGAGGCCCTCTTCCTTCCACCCTTCTCTTTCCCTTAGTTATTAAACACTGACTGAATTTCTCTTTGGCTTTTGAAAATAGCCACATTGGTTCACAGTGACTTGATCTGCTGCTGCTGGTCCTCACACAAAGTGAAGTGGGGATGTCTCCTCAGCAACAATGGTTCATTTTCACTCTAGCATCAGAGCACCTGACTCACCACTGTCCACTGCCTGTGATACAGGATTGGAAATAAACTGCCCTTCAACCAAATATGATCACTCACTAATAAACCTGGAAGCTAAACACTGTTTCTAGAAAGTACATTTTCAGGGGCGCCTGGGTGGCTTGATCCGTTGATGTGTGACTTCAGCTCTGGTCATGATCTCACGGTTCGTGGGTTCGAGCCCCGTGTCGGGCTCTGTGCTGACAGCTCAGAGCCTGGAACCTGCTTTGGATTCTGTGTCTCCCTCTCTCTCTGCCCCTCACCCGCTTGTGCTCTGTCTCTGTCTCTCAAAAATAAATAAATGTAAAAAAAAACAATTAAGAAAGGACATTTCCTGACCAGAAATGGTTTTTAATACTTCCTGGTGGTGGTTGAAATAGGACTCCATCATCAGATTAACAAAGAACAGTGATGCTAATAAGTGACATGTACACAGAAATTTATAGTTGACAGAGATCTCTTCACATGTGGTTTTCTCACAGAATCTCATTCAGTCCTCAAGGAATGGGATATTAGAATGAGATTCTTTCTGCCTCCATTTCAACCGAGGTGCCACAAAATTGGCATCTGGTGTCAAGATGACTGGGACAGACCACTCCCAGCAGACTCACAGAGATGGTCCCAGAACCCCTTCCACAACTCTTGATCCCTATATTTTGGTGAGGGTATGAAAAGAGGGCATGGATGGGGCACCTGGGTGGCTCAATCGATGGAGCGTCCAACTTCAGCTCAGATCATGATCTCGCAGTTTGTGGGTTTGAGCCCCACGTCGGGCTCTGTGCTGACAGCTCAGAGCCTGGAGCCTGCTTCTGATTCTGTGTCTCCCTCTCTCTCTGCCCCTCCCCCACTCACACTCTGTCTCTCTCTCCTTCAAAAATAAACATTAAAAAAAAAAAGAGGGCTTGGAGGAGAGAGAACTGTTTGAATGAGAATATCCATAAAGATGTCTTCAGACAAAGCTATGCTGTTCTGAGTCCTCTGAGTAGCCAACAAAACCCCTTGTGGACCAAGTGGGGTGCTACCCAGAGCACTGAGAAGACTTCAGGTGACCACACTGAGTATGTGTTCTATGCAGCTGTCTCTACATTCTGCCCAAATTGAATAACTCTAAGAAGAAAGCGTGGTTGCAATGTGAAAAACCAGTAGAGATGTGCACTGCATTCAGCTTGCTTCATGAGCCTGACAGCCAACAGAAGACTAAAAGGGAAAGAATTCGGCTGGAGAAGGAGCTGCAGGCCAATTCTGGCTCCCCTCCTGTTGGGTCAGGGGTCTCAGCAGCTGGGGAGGAGGTAGACGTTTCGGGTTCTACTATGCTCATATCCCAACGTCTGTGGCCTGGTTGATGGGCAACAGATGGTACATTCCGCAGCCTTGACCGGCATGTGGCTCCACATCACTGAATGGGGATGCAACCCAAAGAGACAGAACCATTCCCCATTTGAAGACCAAAGACCACGATTTACCTCATCTTGAAGGGAAAGACAGATACCTATCTTCTTGCGTAGAGAAAAGAGGGGAGGGTAGGGAAAGAGACACAGCAGGCCAAAGGAGAGAGAAGGGGAGGAAAGGCGTTGCTGGTAAAAAGTCTTTGGAAATATCAAAGATAAACACAAAGCCTCGAATACATCCATCTGCTTCCTGTATTATTCTGTTTCTGGAAATGTAAGTTTGACCAAAATGTGTGTCAATGGAAGAGACCCTTCTCTCACCTCATTGAGAGTTTCTGCATGGGTTGTCTTAAGACCTACATATGAATGTGTGCCTTATTATTCCCCAGCATCACTTTTGCAAATGGCCACACGGGCCCGGGCTAAATATGGAATGATTATTTAGCATGATGGAAACCAATAAAACACCATTAAGCTCTGGGAGGAAAAAATATTGACAGACTAAGTGTCTCTTATTTAAGATACACAGTAATAAAAACAACACACCTGTTAAAAATAACGGTGCTACATTCAACTTTGGGAATCTTGATTTGATTGCTTTGAAACGCAGCAGAGTTAGTCCCCATTTTCGTGATGAGGATGTCCTGATTTTTACCCAACTTTTTCCATTCATAAGCTTGCTTGCAAAGTCTCTAGGTAAAACGTCCACCCGTGGAAGAGTCATCTGCTGTAGGCAGATCTCAGAATGTGACCCCTACAAAACACAGAAACTAATCTGTTCACTCCATACTGAGCCCAAGTCAAGCCTTCATGCCATCCCTTCCTTGAGCAAGTAGACTGAGAACCCATCTTGTGCCAAACACGATGCCAAGAGCTGTGCATAAAAGAGTGAAAAAGACACACAAGGCATCTACCCTCCTCGTGCAGTTCCAGGAAATTAATTTGGAGAATTAGCTGGAAATCTGTGACAGGTAGAGATTTCAAAGGAATTGTAACTCAACATCAAATTAAGTTTAGGTATGTGGGATTTGGGAGTTTGGGGGGTTTTTTGGCTGCCCACACATTTTGTACATGATAAATAATCAGCACACAAAGAGTTAATCGGTAAAGGCCAAACAGGTGCAGTCATAATCGGGAAATTCCAGTCCTTTTTGTTGTAAGGCACTGCTAACCAAAGAATTGATATTAGGAATAAATATGAGATGTAGGTAAACCTATGGTGCTGTTTTTATATAGATTCTATTGTTGATCCCCCCCTGGCAACCACGTGTCTCATGTTCTGTGATTCCTATTGCCCGGGGATATGGGAGACTGTGGGAACATAAGAGGGCAACAAAGAAATGTATTTCTGCCCACCCATCTTTTGTTCTTAAACTCCCTCTCAAATAGGTAAATACTCCTTAAATGGAAGAAATTGGTCTCTGCTTTTTCCTGAACTCCCCTTCCAAAGTGAAGGAGATTTTCTGTAAACTTGTGTCTCTAACCTGCAGATTCTGTCTCAGTGGATCAATAAGAAAATGTTTTTGACAAGTCAAATGTTCATTTTTTAGGGGAAAAATAACCCTCTCTATCCAAGCTGCCAAGATTGTGGCTTATGTGTTCTCTGTCCCTCAAGCTATCAATCCGCATTTCACTGTAGACATTGCCCAGATGTCTTGGTCAGCGCACATTAAAGGCTTAGTTTGCTGGCTTCTTAGGAAAGAGATTTAACATTAGCACATGTTAGATGTTAAGGAACATCCTTCTCCATTGAAAGAGAAATTTTATTTCTCAGGGAGAAAAAAATACAACATGTAGTCACTAGGATGCATTATGAACCTGCTATTGCGTGTGGGATTTATGATCAAGGTCTCTCTCTTCTACAAGGATTCTTCAGCTAAGGGTGGAATTACAGATTTAGGTGGCCACAAAAAAAAAGGGGGGGGAATCTTTCACGGTCCTTTGGCCCCATCTAGTGGCCATATGCTGTCAGGTCTCGCAAACGTTTTCCTCTCCGAATTTGAGGAGAATGAGAGGCTCTGGCCGCGAAAGCTCCAGAGCTCCCACTCTAAACAGGCTTGGCAGAGGACAGACTTGGCCAGCACGGGAACTGTTGTTCCTCAGAACACTGTGCTGGGTACATGGCATTTCCTCACAGATTCCCAGAGAGAGAGCTGCCGCCGGATCTCATGGCATTCTGAAAGGAGCCATTTTCAAACCCATCTGTAAAGTGCTTTTGCTGTGTCTGCTTAGTCACCTGCTTGAAGCACACTGTCTGGAACACACGGGGGGGGGGGGGGGGGGGGGAGTGTCTGCGCGCGTGTGTGTGTTGTGGGGGAGCAGCATGAAAACGCTCAGGGCTTGCGCTGAGCTCTGTGGTGCCAACTGGCATCAGGAAGGGACATATGCGAAATCACACTCCACATGGCCTCTAAATTTAGATAAGCTGTCAATATCCTGCACTAGAGGGGCCTTCTTTCTCCTTGCTCTGGTTTAAAGGCTTAGAAACAGAAGCCAAGTTTAGCCCATTTGAAAGCGCTGGCACTTAATGGTGCTGTCCAGAAGGATGTCAAATAGCAGCTTACGCTATTGACTGAATGCAATGGAGACGGCACCAGCCTCACAGCAGCGGTGACTCTGGGTCAGTCCCCTCCCTTTCTGCAACCCTGTACCTACCCAGCAGACACAAAAGGCAAATGGGCAGAGGCGTGGAGAACTCATCCTTACGGTTCCCTTTTCCTTCTCCCCGCTCCACCCGCCCCCCCACCCTAGGAACCACTACATGGCTGATAAATTTTAAGAGTAAATGTCAACAGAAGTTGGGCATAGATGGATACCCAGATCCTATTTTCTCCACCAAGTCTGTATTCCAGGAGGAGATGGTGACGGAGATGAAAAGGGGGCATCGTCAGCACTGCAGGGTTCAAAAGGCCTGTGACAAAAAGCTTAAGCACCCCATCTGCCTTCCAGAAGTTCTCAAGAGCAGGCAGGTAGGTGAGGACAATCCTGAGGTGACATCCACCATTTCCACCCATCTCGACCCTGGCAGACCATGAATCTAGTAATCATGGCTCTATTTTTTTCCCTGCCCTATTTATCCTTATTGCCCTATTTTTAAAATTATTTTGAAATTATTTTTGCCTGTCAGTAGGGAATTTAAAAGTAAGATGTGGGTAAGACAGAAATTCACTTTTTAGATTCCCGTGTCTATTCAATTCCCCAGTAAAATGTGCGCCTTACCATTGAAAAGATATTAGTTACCTCATTAACCCCCATCCTGTAAGACAGAGCTATTAATAGTATCTGCCCCATTGGGTGACTGTGAGAATTAAGTGTGTTAATACATGCACAAGGCTTGGAACGTACAGTACCTGTGCTCTCAATAAATGTCAGCTAGAGTTACTTAATTCCAGCACTTCAAATGAGCAGGGCCAAGGGGCTAAGATAGATGATTTGCTCTTCACGAATGCTCTTTGTAGGTTGCATGACGATGTTTTTAGGAAATGCATGAGTTCTTGCCAAGACCTCGAGCTCCATAAGGAGGAGAAAGAATGTTCCACGGGACTCTTCAGCCTCCAAATTCCATGCAGACCTCAGGAGACCAGGACAATTTGAATGGGAAGATGGGGACTGCCCACGGGTGCCTGGGGACGCCTCCCTGATCACACGCGGTGGCCTCCGAGACCCTTCAGAGAAGAGGGTCCCACCGCCAGCAGCTGTGATCCCGTCTTGGAATTTCTGAAAACCCTTAGGAAGCATTATAGATGTACGCTTCAACTTTCAGGGCAGGCTTGGAATTTTAATTCAATGAAACTATCTGAACAGTCCACTCAGGAGAAAGATTGACATACCGCGGGTGGGGAAAAACTGCTTCATTATTCATCCTTACTGGGAAGACAAGTAATTTCAGCCTGACGAGACAAAAATGAGAAGAGGCACACAGAGCGAGCAAGTGAGAAAATGAGACAGGCAGGCAGACGGATGGGTGGACGAACTGACGGACGGATGGACAGATACATACATATATACATACACACAAAGAAGGATTGATAGGTACACATATATGTGCATACGTTCATACGTGGAATGGTGGAGAGAGAGAGAGACATACATACATCCACAGGCTACTAAGGAGAAAGGTACAGTGAGAGACACGGAATACAGCCTTTTTGTTCCTCGCCCCGGAAACACAATGGCATCCTAGATTCCAGCCTGTACATCATCTCTTTAAAAGCTCATTGAGAAGTTCGGTCATGATCCTGTCCTTATCCCAGAGCTCTCGGGAAACCTTGCCATTAACTCTTACAATTGCTGCACCTGCTTATTCACTCCTGGGAAAATGTCAAGATCTTTTTCCTTTTGTGGAACAGAGGCTACAGTGAAGGCACTTTTCTTTTTCTGAGACTTTTTCAGATGGTTTTTTTTTTCTGCTACGATTCCAAAGATTTTCTTTTAGACTGCAATGGAAGGCACAAAGAGGCATTCAGCTCAGCCTGCAGATTGCTAGAAAACCCTTCACATCCCTCGGAAATTAGAGAGGCAGCCGCACTCATCAGCAATAGTGTATAAATTTGGAAGGAGTGATTTTATAGAATCAGACCATTTTAGAATGAGGAGAAACATTAGTCCGTCCTCTACATCTCAGAGATGAGGGGACTGAGGTACTTAGGATCTAATCTTCAACTACTCAGTGCCTCGTTTTTCTCATCTGTGAAGCAAGAGAATGATAGTACAGTGGCTAAATTACCCACAAGTTGATATTCAGGACTGTGTTGTCAAAGAGCGCGTGCTGCCTCCAGAAGCCCTGGGCCCAGGCTGCCTCGTCCACGCTGCTGAGCAGAAGCCTATCTACCCGCTCCGGCCCCCAGGCCCCAGTCACAAGCCTTCTTCACCCTGGATTCACAAGAAGTAAATCCAGGTAGACGTCCTGGCTAGTCCCAGGTCACCCGGCAATTACAATTCTGAGTGTTATTTACTCGACGACCACATTAAGCCCACACCTGTGGTGGGGAATATTTAATGCAGCTGTTTGGAAAGCAGCTTTGCCAACACCGTGCAAAAATGCATGCGAGGAAATTATCTCTTGGTCCCTCAGTGGGTATCGTGTCTTTTATTGTCTCTGTATTTTGAAGTATTGTCTTTTTTAAAGATGCAATTTTAAAAGACTGCTCCGTCGAGGGCATGGGGAAGAGGGGAGTAGGGAGAGAAGAAAACAGAGGGGAAATAACGCAAGGGTGGCTCCCGCCTGCAGCAACCTGAGCTGGGACGAGCTCGAGCAGCCCGCCCGCCTCTGCCCTCACAGAGCTGTAAACCAGACATCTGTGTGGAGACAACGGGAAGCTGATGTGAGGAGCAGTGAGAAGGGAGAAGACAAAAAGGATGAGGGTTTCTGTAAAGCAAGATGGCCTCTCCCAGTGGGGCCGGGCTGTGTCAAGAAGGTAGGCCCGTCGGCTTCAAGTGGGAAGGAAAGACGCCAACATTTGGCCAACACAGAATCCACTCAAGGACTGGCCAGTGAAGAGCAACTAGAAGAAAGAAAGAAAGAAAGAAAGAAAGAAAGAAAGAAAGAAAGAAAGAAGGGAAGGGAAGGGAAGGGAAGGGAAGGGAAGGGAAGGGAAGGGAAGGGAAGGGAAGGGAAGGGAAGGGAAGGGAAGGAAGGGAAAGAAAAGAAAAGAAAAGAAAAGAAAAGAAAAGAAAAGAAAAGAAAAGAAGCAGAGAAAGTGGCCACACAGAAGGCAGCAGGAGTTCCAGGGGCGAGAGTGTTCCCCAAAGGCGAAAGATGAAATCTTAAGGTGCTTTGGGTTTCAATCTGGGAATGTCTGACGTCTCCAAAGGAGAAAGGAAAAGGATAGTTACCTGGGCTAGAACCTGCAAGATCACCACAGGAGGGAGGAAGGCAGGCAGGCATCTGGAAACAAGATGGCCCACAAGGTAACACCTGCTCCACTCCACCCATCCCAAAAAGCAATGTCCATATGGATGAATCAAAGTTTAAAACACGAATTGGGCTGTGGAAGCAACAGCATGGAGATTTTGGCAGGGCAGTACACGTGGCTAGTTTCTTTTTGGATTCACCCACATCCTAGAGGAAAGAAAGCCTGAGGGCATTCCCTCCTGAGAGCTGCTTGGAACTGGAGGAATGGTCTAGGCAGGGGAGAGGAGAGTACGCAGAAGTAGGCTAAATGGGCAACGACGGTCACCTGGTCTTCCCTTAGTGTCCAAGGCCACAGAAGTCTATTTCTAGCCCAGGAAAATGAGTCCCTAAGCGTTTTACCTGAGCTTGCCAGCCACTGCATTGGGGTTGGGCTATAACCCAAATAGCAAGGAGGAGTGGCCTCTACCTGGCTCTGTGCTCCGTGCATATGCTTGCAGGAAGGTCCCAGGAAGTGGATGCCACAAGAGAGGAACAGGCAGCCTGCACAAAGCAATCGTGCAAAGCAATTCCCAAGAGCCATCTCAGGGACTCTGAGGCCAATATAAGACCTCCAAACCTCAAAAGATTAGGAAAGACAACTAGGAAGATCCATAGCCCCATTGGTCTGAGCAGTTGAGGGTTAGGGTTTAGGGTGAGGGCAGCATCCAGCCTAATCCGACCAGGGTAGCTAAGACTGACCAGATAGAATAAGAAGGACATCTGAGAACATCTCAGAGGAATTCCCCACACAATTTAAGAGAGGGAGCACAGAACTATGGATAGGACTCACTGCCCTAAGATTGTTATAAGGTGCCTAGAATCTTTGCTACATTTCTGTGGCTGTTTCTTTTCCCTTGTTCTGTTTCCCCATGGTGAGCAGCACTGGAGACCTTGGACCAGATGTTCCTTGGTTCCTTGCTGCAGAAACCAGGAACGCTAGAGAAGGAACCTCCTACTTTACAACTTAGATTAGGAAGGAGGAAAAGGGCAGAAGATGACAGCTCAGAAGAGGAGCATGAGGGTCAGGCTGAACCTCTGGAGTCTTCATAACTCAGTAAGCGGGAAGCCAGCTGTGGGACTTGAGGGACTGAACTCGGCCCTGAACTGTTGAGTGAGGAACCAGTCTTGACTGTGGACCTACCTCTGTCGGCAAGCCTTCTCTACCTCTCTGGGTCTAGTCTGATCAGTAAAGCTGGAGTTTGCTTCTTTACTAAGCAGTTGGCCAGAGAAATGGTGTACTAAGGTGGCAGGTGTGGGAATGTTTAGCCCAGAGTGCAGGAAATGGGGAGTGCATTATCATTAGAGAATTTTAATACAGTCATAAAACTGGCTCAGTCATTCTGCTTTTTTATTGTTACTATTTATTTTTATTATCTCCTTGCAAAGGCAATTGGAAGCAACGTCTATGCTAAAATGCTTCTCTTTGCCAGACTATTGTATTACACACACATGCACACACACATGCACATACACACATACCTGTTTGCTCTGAGGACATGGGGCCCTCAGTGGGCAGGAAGTCCATGGAAGAGCTTCCCAGTGCCATTCAATAATTCCAAATGGTTAGTGCTACACTAACATTGAAACACAGTATTGCTGAAAATGTAAGGAAGGTGATGTAGTGAAGAAGGCCCCAAAGATATCAGGTCTTAATATCTGGAGCCTGTAAACGTTACCTTACTTGGCAAAATTTTTGCAGATGTGATCGAGTTAAGGATCTTGAGGTAGAGAAATTATCTTGGATTATCTCAATGGACCCTATATACAATCATAAGTCTCCTCATTAAAAAAAAAAAAAAAAAAAAGAGGCAAAGGGATATTTGACACAGGCAGAAAAGAAGGCAATGTGGCTGCTTTGAGCAGCCATCAGAATCTGGAAGTAGGTGGGCACCTGGCTGGCTCAGTCAGTTAAGCATCCAACTCTTGATTTCGGCTCAGGTCATGATCTCACAGTTCCTGAGTTCGAGCCCTACATCGGGCTCTGCACTGACAACACCTAGCCTGCTTGGGATTCTCTCTCTCCTCCTCTCTGCCCCCTCTCTTGCTCGCTCTTTCTCTCAAAATAAATAAAGAAAACTTTTTAAAAAATTTTTTTAAAAATCTAGAAGTAACAGATTCCCCCTAAGCTTCCAGACGAAACATAGCCAGGCAGACACCCTGAATTCAGCCCAGGGAAACTGATCTCAGACGTCCAGCCCCCCCAGAACGGTGAGAGAATAAATTTCTGTGGTCTCAAGCCACCGAGTCAGTGGTAATTTGTCACAGTAGCAACAGGAGCCCAAATCAGGCAGTGAGGGGAAAGTAAATGCAATGAATGGAGAACATCTTCAAAGGGGAATTTGGTCTCTACAGAAAGGACTTCCCGAGGTTCCATGGCTCATTTCCATCTGCACCATCTCCCTGGGGCCCAGCATTCCAGATCATCGGAAGGTAGCAGGATATACTAAAGATAAAGCCTGGTAGACACAAAGTTGGAAAAACAGCTCCAACAGCTCCAGTCCCCCCCTCCCCCAGTTAGCCTCTTGAAACTCTGCCTCAAAGAAGATGGCAGCCACCCACCTCTGTCGACAGTGCCCTTGGGACATTAGCGTGAATGTGCCGCCAGACCAGAGCTCCCGGTTCGGGCACCCGGCCCGGCCAGGACGCTCAGACTCAAGTGACATCCTGCACAATTCCTGGAAAGCCTTCCTCGCCTGGCTTTGCCTCTTGTTCTCTGTCTGGACTGTCCCTTTGGTAACCATTGTTTGTGTGCTGTTCAGATGGCAGACCATTCATCCATTGCATGGAGCATTTCATTAGTGACCTACTTTCGCACTCCACACATTCCAGAAACCCAAATCTCTGCCTAAAGTGAGAAGAGAATAGAGCCAGGAGTCCAAAGAAATGAGTTGTATCATACGGAAGCCCCCACGAGCAGAAGTAACACAACAGGCTCACCTGGGCTTCACTCTGCCCCGTAACAGAAGAAACTTGAAAAGCAGTAAAATGCCATGAGAAATGAGGATTCATATTGGTTAATAAATGCACTGAAAACGTGAACCGCCTCTGTAACTTATCCCAGCTGTGCCTCACGTTTCCGGCCGGTGTGCGGCTAGGGAAAGCTCTATCGGGAATGAGTGTATGTGAATCAAAACACAGCTTAAATACACTGAGCCAGAGTTGCTCACTAAAGCAATCTCCCTGTGAATTCTTTCATAATGTGAGGACTCTATTTTTAATTTATTTTTGATGAAAATCTAGATTCTTCCCATCATACTTGTTTAAGGAGAGATGCAGATTTACAAGTACAAATTCAAGTGAGTTCTGCTCCACTGCCAAGGTTAATTGCCGTCCTTCTTTCAAGGAAAGCGAGGACTCCAAGCCTCAGCTGCACTACTTTTGCAAAAGCATCAACCCTGCCTGCCCTACAAGAATTCCCCCGGCAATTCCCACAACTTACTCCCAGGGTGAGGAACATGAGGGCCCCTGAGTCAGGAAATCACCGAGCCACCACCCCCCCCCCCACCTCCATAGTAAAAGGTACCTATTCAGGAGGAGTAAGTTTTCAATGAACAAATAACAAAAGGTATATTGACATTTTTAAACAAGAGGATGAACTCAAAATACTCTAATTCTATTATATAATTAGGGGGAAAAGAAAGGAAGATAAGGGCTGGCAGAGAAAAACAGACAGAAGAAAAAGAGAGGGAAGAAGATCAAAATAAAATAAGACATAAAGGAGGAAAATTCAATATCATGAAAAGACAATGAAGGCTATGAGGATAAAGGTACAGTGGGTTCCAAAATGTGGAAAATCTCTCACCGCTGGGCCTGTGAATTAAGAAGCCGGGGTGCACAGTGGCCCCAAATCCTCACGTGCTTCTTCCATTGTGTGGAGGCAGATAGGCAAATACTTTGAAATCGCCCCTATTCCATCTGTACTACATCGTGCTTATAATCTGAGTCTGCTTGGGCAGCTATAACAAATTACCATAGACTGGGTGGCTTAAACAACAGATATTTGTTTCTTGTAGTTCTGAAGGCTGAGATCAAGATCAAGTTGCCAACAGATTTGGTGCCTAATGGGAGCTCTCTCCCTGGCTTGTAGACACCTCTTTCTCCAGGTGTGTTTGTGTGGTCTTTCCTGATGTGTGTTTGTAGAGAGAGCTCTCATGTCTCTTCCTCTATTATAAGGACACCAATTTGATGGGGCTCCACCCTCATGACCTCATTTAAACCTAATTCTCTCCCAAAGGTCTCACCTCCAAACACCAAAACATTGGGGATTAGGACTCCAACATCGACTGTTGGGGGACACAACCATTTAGTCTATGACGTAACCCGAACCACAGAATCCAGGGTCTGTCAGAAATTAGGCTAGGTATTGGTAAAGACCATTGACCAACGCTGAGATGGGGAGGGGCAAGGGGGTAGAAAAGCAGAAGAGAGGAGCTCTGGAAGGCTCCCTCCTACCTCAGCCTGCCCCCTACAGGACTGCAAAGTGTGGAGTGTTTATCCTGGACCCTTCCACCCCTCTCTCAGAAGCCTCTGATCCTTGGATAGCATCTCTCAGCAGGGAAGCTTGGGGTCTCTGATAGCCTACCTCACCCTGCCTGCCCCTGGTAGGATTTTTTGTCCCTAATATAGACAGAATGTTTGTGTCCTCCCAAGATTCATATGTTGAAAACCCTAATCCCCAATGTGATGGTTATTGGAGGTGGGACCTTCAGGAGGGAATTAGGTCATGAGGGTGCGTTCCCCATGGTAGGATCAGTGACCTTATAAAAAGAGAGACATCAGAGCTTGAGCTCACTCCCTCCTCCTCCCTACTCGCCCTCCACCCCACCTCCTCCCCTCCCTCCCTCTTTCCTACTCTCCCCCCTTCCACTCTCTCTCCCCCTCTCCCTATCATCCCCATGTGAGGAAACCAGGAAGACATTCTTACCAGAACCTGACAATGCTGGCCATGATCTCGGACTTCCCAGCCTCCAGCACTGCAAGAAATAAATGTTTGTTGTTTGAGTCACTCAGCCTATGGTATTTTTGTTATAGCAGCTGGAACTAAGACACTCACCCAACTTAAAACCAAACATTTTTGTTTATCAAATACACAAGTCCTTAAGTCACCACCATCCCCAACCCCCAACTCAACGCATGCACATGCATGCACGCGCACACACACACACACACACAAACACTATACTAGTAAACGTTCATCAGTCCGTCTCTAAAAGAAAAAACGCCCTGATTTGTAAGATTTGCTGCTTTGATAATGCAAATACTACCACCATGGCTCATTTCAAATAACCAACACGATGCCACCAAATGGGGAGTTGGGAAGAGATACCAAATAGTACATCCTTATACAGCATTTCCACCATACAGACACAGTAGACATAGATAGCTTCAAGGCACAGATCATTGTAAAATAATTAGAAAATGATGACTTTTTAGTATTTAGTACCTTTGTCTCTAACATAAATTTATTGAATTGTAGTTTATATAATTTAATTCATAATAATGGTGGCTGTGATTAAGAACCAGCTCACAAATATCCAGAACACTTAACCCTCAGCTCTATCTAGCCCACGGAAGCTGGCTGCAGCACACATTGCCCCACGCACTCCCCGTTCAGGCCTTGTTTCTGGTTTGCCAAGGTGACTGCTAATCGGTGACATTTCTTATGCAACTCAAAGGATCAACTACAAAGGTTGAAATTTTGGCAGGTACCTTTGCAGGCGTATGAAGTAAATTTTTCTTGGTGTCCTAGCAAAGTACCAGCGTTTTGCAGTGGACGCCCTACCACCAGACCGATAACGGCCTCGTGCTCTGCTGACCCTGTGCTTCATGCCAGCTGAAATCCGTATCCGCGAACTCAACTCAACGTGGCCCCCAAACACGGGAATAAAAAGTGAAAATTCCAGTCAAGCACTTGCTTTGGCGATACGATGCCAAAAGACTGGCGTAACTAAAACGTTTTCCCCTCTGAATTGCCTGCACAGGTGGATGCCGCGTAGAGGAGGCCACATTGCACAGAACAGCCACGCGTATTACCTACTGGGTTCTTTCTGAGAAAGGCTCACACGACTTTGAAATAAGGGAGAAAGGCCAGCCGTCTGCTCTGCTCTGACGCCCTTGACAAGAGGTTTAGCTTCCTCACTCATCTTTCCAAGCACACAATATTTGAAAAAAGGACGGCAGAGCCAGCAAATCCTCTCATCAAAGAGGCATTGACTTTTAATTTTACAAATGTGGCTCTTTTCCATAAGGAACAGAGAGAATTCATTAGCACTGTACTCTAGAGACTCATTTCACCTGCATGTTTCTTTCTTCTGGCTATCTTATAATTATACCCCAGATTTCTGATTACAGAAATTTCCCCCCCTTAACCTCTGTACAGTTTTAGACTCTCTCCTTTTCCAGTCTCTGCTTCTCCAGTCTGCCT
Organism: Panthera leo; assembly: GCF_018350215.1. NCBI lineage: Eukaryota > Metazoa > Chordata > Mammalia > Carnivora > Felidae > Panthera > Panthera leo. The sequence continues at coordinate 86,915,210 of NC_056682.1, read as the reverse complement.
TCGAAAAAGAGAGGAAATAGGAAATTGGCAAAGAAAGGTACCTTCCTTCCCAGATTGCACTTCCTCCGCAGATAGAAGGAATGGGTGGGGAAACCATACTAATGACATCATCACCATCCCTAGGAAACAGTTCCAATGTGTGTCCTTCTTGGGAGGGAGCAGAAGCCAAATCTGAAGCCACCCTTAGGTACAAATAAAAGAAACACTGAAATCAAGTTCGCTTAAAACCTGCGACCCTACCTAGACCTGTTAATTGCCACATCTACCAGCTGTATAGATAACTTCACATGTCACAACCTGTCCAAGGCACTGTTTTCACCGTCTGCTGAGGTGCACTGAGGAGGAAATTACACAAATCGGCAGCCTTTACTACTTGCCTCCCCTAAATCCTTCCTCTGCTCCCACAGAAGCGAGGCCATTTCCAAAGCCACTCTGTACGAAAGTATCCCCAGGATGTGTGCTCCTGCGAGCAGTTGTACGGTGAGAGGCATGGGTGTCAGAAACACGGAAGGAGGTGCTAATTCAAGAAGGAGGCAGCCCCAGACGGGGCTCCTATCTGCCTGTGGCAAGTGCATAGCTGTGCTAGTCGGGAGAACAACAGAACATCTGAGCAGTTGCGATGTCTCTCCCCGATTCACGCACTTATCATTTCTTCTTTTCAAAAACGAAATTTCTCTCTAGCTTTGTGTTATTAGCCTCCAGTGATGAACAATAGGTTGAAAATTCTGAGAAAATAAACTGCTGAAATTATTATGCACTCCTTGTTCCAGATTGCTCTGTGAGCTACGGAATACATGTTCTGCATTCGGTGACTAAGGCCCCGTCCCATGTGTTTTCCCAGTTCAATCAACTGTGCTAAGAACTGTCACAATAGCCCTTGACGACAAGAAAATAAAATTTAGGGTAGGATGGAAAGCCTGACTTGCATGGTAATTCTTGTTTGCACCTGTTTTCTCCCCCTCTTGCTTCCTTTTCCCCTCTCATTGACAATGTTTGCGAACCTTTTCATCCACCTTAATGACAAAGGAAAAGAAATGGGTTATTTTTCCAGTTTGGATAATTGCTTCTGAAATGCCGTCACCATCTTGCAAATGACTATATTTCTTTCATGTCAGACCACTGTGATCTCTGCACAACACAGGTTACCATTTTGTTAGGGTTCTGGTCTGCTGAGAGGCTTGAGGGTTTTGTTCCGGTTTTTTGTTTTTTGGTTTTTAAGAAAAAGACAAAGCCAAAACCAAATAAGTCACCGTGATAACTTATGACAGAAAAATCAACATCTGAATCGAATGATAATCGCAGGAGCCAGGCAGCAGGGGGAGGATGGGTCTTGTGCCAAGAAAAGAAAGGCACGGAAAGTTATTTAAAACTGATCGAAACCCACTAGGAGTCACAATCCCATCATGGCTTCCCTTTGGAAAAGCAGTTTTCAGAAGCCCCAATTAACCTTAATTGAATTCTGCCTTAGTAATATCTAGAATTTTAATTGACTGGGAAGGTGATCATAAATCTTGGTTCATAATGCGGCTTAGCCATTAGTAAATCCCCGGATGGCACACAGCCTTGTCATGCAGGGGAGTTACTATTCTGCGGTTGAGGCTGGTTTTTAGATCATAAAACAAACATTCGAAAGAGAAAGCCCCTCACTGTCAGAGCCAGCCTGAAAACGGCTTCAGTGCAGAAGTTCAGAAGGAGAAATAAAGGATTCCAATGAACCAGAGTTCACGTCTGTGCTGTAGGCTTCAATGCCTTCCTGAAACGTGACCTGAAGCACCCAGCCCGCGTTAGCCTCCTGGAAAGAAATTATCCCCCAATCATTTAGGATCAGCATAGTGTCGTTCGTGTTTTCTCTTTTAGAAAATCAGCCGTCAGTTCCCTCGTTTTTTGATTAAAACTGCGGAGGACAGGGAACTATCTTAGGCCTTTCAAACTGCCTGAATGTGGCTATTTAACTCAAAGAGTCTCAATAAGGTGCCTCTTCAGAACCCCAAAGGCATCCAAAACAGGGAAGCCTGAGCATGTGTATTTTGAAGGAAAAAAGAAATTTCCCTTGTAGATGCTGATCTGGAATTCCCTCCTACCCACCCCCCCCCCAAAAAAAACATACCACCTGAGGTTGAAAACCCATGGCTTTAGCCAAATTGAGAGGCTAACCCAATCAATCACATGGATTGATTCTTCTCTCACTAAATTGAATGTATGTTTGAAATGAACTAAGTTACTAATTATTTTGAAATCCTCTAGAAATAGTTTGGATGTGATTTGATGTAGGAGGACCCATGCCTCAGATAAGTTACTCGCTTTCTTTCTCCCCGTTTTCGCCCACATATCTTGATTCCTCGGCCACAAAAAAAAAATCACAGTATTTCCCCTGTTTCATGGTCTCCCCACTTTTGTTTGTTTCATTCAAACCCTCACAACACTGCCAACAGATACCATCAAAAGCCTAAAAATTCACCAATGGCAGGGAAAAAGTTCTGTATACTAGCTAGGTGGAGAAAAGCACGAAAAGGTGAATCTAGGGTTTTTTGGTTTTTTTGTTTTTTTTTTTTATTTTTGAGACAGAGAGAGACAGAGCATGAACGGGGGAGGGGCAGAGAGAGAGGGAGACACAGAATCGGAAGCAGGCTCCAGGCTCTGAGCCATCAGCCCAGAGCCCGACGCGGGGCTCGAACTCACGGACCGCGAGATCGTGACCTGAGCTGAAGTCGGACGCTTAACCGACTGAGCCACCCAGGCGCCCCCGAAAAGGTGAATCTAAAAAGTCCTGGTTGGGCACAGGGAAAATCTGTCTCTTCTAGAGATTCCCAGCTCTCTTCTCACTTCAACTATCACCAACTTGCAGGAACTACTGAGTTGCCCAGTGGAGAGAAATTGGTCAGAAATCAACCAGGCAAACTGACACTATATGCAAATTCTCTCTCCCTCCCTCTCTCTCCTATACATATTTTGAATACTTCTCATCCAAAAAACACTTTTCAGGAATGACACGAAGAGAAAGGAAGACATAACTGTTAAGGAAGTCTAGACACCAATTAATTTCGCCCCCTGCTTGCTATGTAACTTTTCAAGCCTCCTTGGTAAGTGGGAATGAGCATGTCTGTGATGGATGAAAGTTAAAGAAGACACCTGCAGAACAGGACCCTCATTATACTAATTCCCTCAATATACCTCATTTAGAATAAAAATACCAAAGAGAACGGAGGGAATTACTTGAGTAAGTCTGGCATCTATATGGCATAAGGGTGAGAGATTGGCATTCTCGGCATACTGATATTTGTTTACCAGTTGGCCTGTTTCAGGAAATGTTTCCAATTCCCTGTAATTAAAGGCAAATCACAGAGCAAGCCCAGAAAGGAGACACAGACTAGTTCAGAGTCAATCTTTAATATCCAGGCCAATATTTACAAAGTATGACCAGTGAAGTGCCTGCATTATAACTATCCTGGGCCCTTATCACCAATATCGATTCCTGAGCCCCATCGCTGAGAAGGGGGCCCAGGAATATACACTTTACAAGCTCTTCAGGTTATACCTACACTCACTAAAAATTAGAAATCACTAATGTAGGCAACAATAATTGTCATGTATGAGGAATTTTCTTGTCAAGATTAAGTCAAGGTGATCTAGTTGTTTAACAATTGAACTCAGGAGAAATTTTTTTCCAGGTTTATCATTGAGTTGACAAACTAAGTCAGGCTTCTTATTTTGTTTTGTTTTAAAATATGAGTTAAAGAGGGGCATCTGGGTGACTCAGTCAGTTAAGCATCCAACTCTTGATTTTGACTCAGGTCATGATCTCACCGTTGGTGAGATCAAGCCCCAAGTGAGGCTCTATGCTGACAGTGTGACAGTGCAGAGCCTGCTTGGGATTCTCTCTCTTTCCCTCTCTCTCTGGCCCTTCCCCACTGGTTCTCTTTCTCTTTCTCTCTCTCTCTCTCTCTCTCTCTAAAAATAAATAAATAAACATTAAGAAAGAAAGAAAGAAAGAAAGAAAGAAAGAAAGAAAGAAAAGGAAAGAAAGAAAAAAGAAAAGGAAAAGAAAACAAAAGAAAAGAAAAAAGAAAAAACAAAACATGAAGAAATGAACTTAAGCTCTCTAGGACTTAAGAGTCAAGTGTTTGCAGTGGGGGCAATAGAATAACTCTAGCGTCCTGTGGGTCTGCATGAAGCTCGGAAAGCCACAATTGGTGATATTGACCAGGGGGTCCACCAGGTGACATGGTGAATCACCTAGAGTTTGCTACAAACCACTCCAAAACTTTGAGGCTTGAAATAACAATCATTTAATCGCTCATGATTCCAAAATTTGGTTGGGTGGTTTTCTGGTTTTGACCTGGCTCATGTGAGGCCAAGTGGGCTAGGGCGACCTCACTCACCTGTCTGGAGATTCAGCCGGTGCTGGCTTATCTCTGCTCTCCAGGGTCCTCCTTGGCAGACTACAGGGGCTTCCTTACATGGGGGCTACACTTCAAGAGAGCAAGTGGTGGGGTGCCTGGGTGGCTCAGTCGGTTAAGCGTCCGACTTCGGCTCAGGTCATGATCTCACGGTTTGTGAGTTCGAGCCCCACGTCGGGCTCTGTGCTGACAGCTTGGAGCCTGGAGTCTGCTTCAGATTCTGTGTCTCCCTCTCTCTCTGGCCCTTCCCCTCTCGAGCTCTGCCTCTCTCTCTCTCAAGAATAAAATAAACGTTAAAAAAAAATTTTTATTTAAAAAAAAAAGAGAGCAAGTAGAATGTGCAACCCGTCTCAAGGAGCAGGCTTAGAACTTGCACAATGTCATACGAACCACATTAAATGTGGTCAAGGACAGACCAAATCCGAAGAACCGGCAAATAGACTCTACCTCTTTATGGACAGAGGTGCAAAGAAACTGTGGCCATTTGCAATTCTACTTCATAGCACAGAGAGGCAGAGATAAGGGAAGATTCTGAAGCATTGGAGGTGCTGAAAATAGGATCCAAGTGGATGCTATGTCTGTGCCCCTCACACAGTCAGCGATGGCCTGGAAGCGTGGCCCCCCCTTCAGCTAATAACTCTCACTCTCTTCACATCCTTTTCAACCACATCTCTCTCCCTTTTGTTTTCTATGCCCTTTTTCAAAAACAAGATAGCCTCTTTATGACACGAACATTGTCAGGACTGGAAAACATGGTAATGGTTAACACTTCTCCCCAGGTTGTCCAGCCTCAAAACTTCTGAATCACCTTTGTCTTTCTCCTTTTCTACTCACAATCGGTCATTGTCTAGCCCCATGGATACTATCTCTGCAATACTGCTTTATCCCCGGAGCGTGTCCCCTGCTGAGGACTCACGGCATCACCCTCCTCAGCACCTCAGTATTTCTCCAACATCTACTAGTAATGATGAGACCTTGGGCAACTCCCTTCAGGTTCTCATGCCTGTTTCCTCACCTGTGAAATCAGAACAATAATGTACTCACCCAACAGAGTCGTTATGTGGATGAAATGGTACGTTCCACGTGAAGTATTTAGCACAGAGCCTAGCACCCTAGCGAATGTTTACTGAACGTAACCCGTTCTATTCAGCCTGTAGCAAATCATCCTCCTTATTTACCAGATTGTTTGTCCGGTTCAGAAAAACACAGGAGTTCCCCCAAAGACTTTGAAAGTAAATTTCTCAACCTAGCATGTAAGGCCCTTCACATCTGACCAGATTGTACCTGCCCTCTTTCTTGACCTTCTCCTCAAAACTCCCTGTTCTTCTGATGAAGACCCCCCCACCCTTTTCCACCTATCAAAGTCATATTCATCCCTCAAGACATGTGCCCACAAACACTCTGTGACCACCTACCTGCCCAGGTCCCACACCAATACCCTCAAATACACAGTCACAGTCCATATCCTGGGAAGTTCACTGTCCCCTCAAAGGACCCCCCTTCTATCACACTTTTTCTCATTCTCCATCATACAACCCAGCCCCAAACGATCCTTTCTTCCTTTGAACATCCAAAATAATGTATCTGTGCTTGTCTTACAGTACTTATATCGTGCCTTGTATTGTAGTTCTCACATCCTGGATTGCAAACTCTCAGAACCAGGTCTTGTCATCTAACCTACACAGTTATGTTTAATCCAGTATCGTGCATTTTCTGAACTGAACCATTTCTGAACTGAACTCACCAACTGAACTCACCATAGCAGTGGGGCACCTGATGGCTCAGTCGGTTAAGCGACTGACTCTTGATTTCAGCTCAGATCATGATTTCATGGTTTGTGAATTCAAGCCCCGCATCAGGCTCCACCCTGTGACAACGTGGAGCCTGCTTGGGATTCTCTCTTTCTCCCTCTGTCTCTGCCCCTGCTGTGCACGCTCTCTTTCTCAAAATAAATAAATAAACTTCAGCAATTAAAAATAATAAGTCACCATGACATTATTATGCTCTGTTGTACTTGTATCGAGACAGAAATGTGCACAATTCTCTGCCTCAACCACTTCCTATCTATTTTTGAAGAAACTCTAGGAGCAAGAGGCTCTCAAAGCTCTCACTCGCTCATGATTTTTTGCCCCTTTTCATAGGATCCGTGGGTGAACTATTATCCCTGACTGATGATATTTTAAATTTACCCAATGGTACTTAAATTTATCTGGTGGCATTTTAAATGGATCTAATCTATTTAATTTATTTCATCTAATTTAATTAAACATCATTTCACCTGATGCTATTTAAATTACCCACATGATATTTTAAATTGATCACAGAAGTTAATCAGAATCAATAAAATTGGTTTAGGGCAGTGGTCCTCAAAGTGCAGTCCCTGGACTAGCACCACAGAAGGATCACTTGGGGACTTATTAGAAATGCAAATTCTCAGACCCCAACCCAAAAATTCACGGGTGGGGCCCAGCAGGCTATGTGTTAACAGACTTCAGGTGATTCTGATGCATGCTGATGTCTGAGAACCTCTGGTGAAGAGATGGAATGAAATCATTTCTGGGCAAATAAACTGATAATGCAGATACAAGATGGGAAACAAGTTTTTTGATGAAAATCAACTATCCCTGGGTTATGGTTTGCATAGATTTGCAGAAGACCAGCAGAGATAGCAGATGAGTGCAGTGGCTGAGACCCAATTTCTGTGATTGGCCAAGGTACAAGATATGCATCTGTTTACCCTGGAACTAAGGGAATAGGGACTGTGTTATAATGTGATAGTGTCAGCACCCTGAATTATTTTTCGAGCTGGGCTTTTTCCTTCACAGGTGGAAGGGAAAAGTCCGAAAGATTTAGTATATGCTCCAAAGAATGCAGTGCATGAAAGTGTTAGAATTTGGGTTTTCCCTTCACAGTGGGAGATCCGGAAACAAAAGGAAGAAGAGTCATTGACTGCACGATGACTCACATCACAGAGGACCCAGCCAGCCTCACCTGCAGGTGTTCAGGCATGCAAAGCAGTGGCTAGGTGGCTCAGGAGCCTTACCTGATCTCCCTGAGAGCTGCTGGTGGACACCTGCTCTCACACACTCTCACGTGAACTAGGATTACCTTATTAACCTTTACCACACCGCAAGGCCAAGCAACTCAGATCACATTTTGCTGCATAACTACTCATCTAAAGTCTACTGACAACTTTCCAACCAGTAGAAAAACATGCCTTAACTTGTCTGAGAACTCATTACTAGGCCCAGGTAAGTGAAATGTGCCTTTCTGAAAAATATATAGTACGGGCACGTAAAAGTTTAAAATTCATTCTATACAGGTTGCTGTTGGTTAAGTTCCTGAATCAAAGGATTTTCAGCGATTTCTTAGAAAATCAAATTGGCTGCAGAGATTTAATGATCTGTGTTAGAGACGTGCAGTAGATGTGTAGAGAGAAAGAGTAACGCATGACACAATGCCAGAAGCTTCCATGGAGACAAGAATTTGACACATAATTCCTAAGTTTTTAAAAATCGGGGCATAAGTGATAAGGACTAACAGAATACAGTTGGAAGTCAAAGTGGAGGTCAAATCAGAAGTAGCTGCATAAAATTATGACGATAAGGTAATGGGAAAGTAAGTTAGATTCTACATCCAGTGCAGGTTCCATCTATTTAATGGTACCCACCACTCACTATAGAAGGTGACATTCATTGACAAACAGTTGGACATAACTTTGGGTCCTACAGTACCAGAAATTTTTTTGGCCTTATTGAGGTATAATTACATATAAACTTGTAATATATTTCAAGGATACATTGTGACAATTTGATACATGTAGAGAGTCCCAGTAACTCTATAATGGACTTTATACTGTGCCCTCTTCCCCTCATTCCCAACCCCACCTCAATCAAAACCTAAAAATTTACTAACAAATACATTTTAAGAGGAAGAGGAATCTTCTCTCCTTGACAATGCCACTAAAGAACATCAGTATAGTTAACACCCGTAGGAAATTCTTTCACAGATTTTTTGCCATCCCTTCTCACCTTTCAGATGCAAAGTGATTTATTCAGTACGCAAATATTCATTGAGCTCCTAATAAGTTCCAGATGCTGTGCTACAAACTGGGAATACATTCAAAGAATTTGCAATCAAATGCAGCACACCGAAGTTTCATCGGAATCACCTGAGGTGCTTGTTAAAATACCGATTTCCAGGCCCTGCTCCAAACCTTAATCAGACTCTCTGGGAATGGAACCTTAGGTCTGTGGGCTTCAGAGGCTACACCAAGTATTAAAGCCCACGGGTATGCGTTAATGGGAAAAGCTTCTTCCCTGTCTGTAGATTATGGTGCCTTTGTCCTCATGTCAGTGACTGCTTCCTTGGAAGGAAAGCTGTCTGCATGGCGGCCTCTAGCAAATGCTCCCTGCACTCTGGCCTTACACAGACCCCAGATTCTGGCAAAGGCAAACGAGCCACTAGGGAAAGGCTTAGGCCATCTGGCCTTCCGCTAAAGCTCTCGGACCATGAGGGAGGTGTCAGCAGAAGAAGTACCGTCTACTGCAACCTGACGTCATTGTACTTAGCATTTGTGCTGGGGTAGGTGGAGTTTCTAGGGATGCAGCAGAATAAGAACTTGGAGGCAATGATTTGGGGCTTTTATCATAAGAGTTCTTAACTGAAGGACAAAGATACTTGTTTCTAATTTTACATCCTTTGGACTTTACCATATCTGGACTTGAAACTTCAAGAACATTTAATTATTGAACTTTAATTTCTTCCTGGAAATTTGATAATGGGAAAGACTTTATATCTAACTTTGGAGGATCTCTCTACTGTTGGCACTTTATTATTAGGTCACTTAATCTCCTCATGGATTCTCTGATATGCAATGCTGAACAGCAGGGCTGAAGGGAAAGAGGTGCGATTTCTTGGGTCCTCTGTGTCCTCAACAGCCTTGGTATAATCAGTATCTCTAAACAGCAGAGATGTGCTGAGGGTCTGTCGGGTGCTTGTTCTGACTGGGTCCCCTGGAAATTAAATGTCCCTGGTTTAAACGAGGCTAAAAGACATTGAGGGAGCCTGGGACTACAAAATGTGGTGATGCAGCGGTTCTGGGAAATCAAATAGACTTAGACCTGAGTCCTAAAAAAGACAGACCCAAAAGCTATCATAGCAGCATTTGGGAAGTGAGGTATCAAAGACTCCCAGACTCCTGTTGTCAGAGTAAGACCCAAGAATGGGACAGGGACCCAGAGAGTCCAATCAATGTGTTTAAACTAGGAGTTCTCAAAACATGGGACCAAGAACAGCACAACAGCACCACCCAGGAAGTGGTTAGTTATTTCTGTGCCTAGTCAAGTTGTTGGTAGGATTCCAGAAAAACTCCTTCCGCCCTGACACGCCCAACATCACAACACAGAGGTGCAAAGCCAGAGGTCATATGACACTGAGAATGTGTCCGAAAGCTAGGATGCCCTATAAGCTATTGTTCCAACTAGGTGAGCTAGCCTAAAGGATCAGGTTGTCAAATCAGATCCACTCAAATCAGAGACTTCCCTCAAATCAAGCTGTGCTAGTAATTTTAAGGATATAAATAAATAGGAGATAAAACAGAGTGAGGTCTGCATGACTACCCAAGTCCTTCCTTCCCACATCGGACACATATCCTCTGGCCCACATTAATAACATATGGGGTCTCTAGATGAGGTTTATGCATCCCCCTCACACGGTAGGGAATCTTTAGGTTATGAAACATCCCCATGTAATACCCAGGTAGTTGTACAAGTAACATGATCTTCTCCATGCATCATGCCTTATAAATCTATATCATCTAGGTTTCTTGACCATACGTAACCTTAAATCAGAAATATTCAGGTAAGAACATTCCATATATAAGGACTCTCCTATCAAATATCATTAGCCTATCAGGAGTCCAATATTCAGCATGTTTACAGGGAGATGGCACGAGGCCACTGCCTTACTTTTTTGGAAGGATTCCTCCAGGAATCAGAGGAGAAATGGAGCACAGGTGAGCTGCTTTAACTCCCTTCTCCTCCCCCCCAGGATGCTTTTGAGAGGGAATGGAAAGACCCCATTAATAATTATGCCAAGGGGCGCCTAGGTGGCTCAGTGAGTTGAACGTCTGACTCTTGATTTCAGCTCAGGTCATGATCCCGGGGTCATGGGATCGAGCCCCAAGCTGAACGTGGAGTCTGCTTAAGATTCTCTCTCTCTCCCTCTGCCCTTCTCCCCACCGCCACTAGCTCTCTGTCTAAAATAAAAATAATAACAATTATGCCAAGACAACAAGTATAAACTAGCACTGACCCAGATAAACCAGAATATATTGTCACCCTATCTATAGCACCCAGCCAGGAGGTGGGTACCCACCGGAAGTTTGTGGGTAGCAGAAGAGAAACAAGATTTGAACGGTAAGGAACTAGAAGCCAGTATATTGAAAACTATCTTAATTTTCAGATACGTAAAATTATAACTGCAGGATTCAATTCTCACTGAAGCCTGGTCCAAACAAAAGTTTGTTTCTGTCAGGAATATACTCAATAACGCAAGATATACAGTTACAAATGCACTAGACATTTTCTCTTTTTTTGATGAGAATTGTGCAAATCAGAATTTGTTGTAACTCCTGTATCCTAGGCCAAAATCCTATAGTTCTAGTAAACGACAAGTTTGTGTGTGACATCACATGATTTATATATTCTCAACTCTAAGAAAATAAAATTAAAAAGTTCTGATCCTTCATGCTAAAGGAAGGACCGAATTATCTATCAGCACTATAAAAATTGATATTATAAAATCAATGTCATGTAAAGAGGCACCCAAAGAGTACTGCCAAAAAAAAGGAGGGGAAAAACATAAAAGTATCCTAGAAAATATATTAATAAAATAGTATGTTATTTTCTGGATTGTGTGATGTTTGTGATATTTTTCAGCTTTTGGGGCGGCCCTATAGTGAGATAGGGAAAAAAAACGAGATTGGGGAGTCAGACAGACTTGGTTTGAATCCTGGTCCTCCCATTTACTAATTATGTGACTTTGGATGAGTCCCTTTACTTTTGGTGCCTCAGTTTCTTCATCTGCAAAATGGGGAGAATAAGAGTGGCCTACATCATAGGAACATCATGAAAATTAAGTAAGTTGCTACCTATAGAGTACCTAGAACATAACCAGGTGCATAAGAAGTGCTCTATTTGTATTAACAATTAAGTGGGCAAGTTTCCTAACCTCTCTTGAGTCTTCACTTCTACTCTTACAAAATGAGGAATGTAAGGATTCAAAATAAGTAAATAAAATTAATTAAAAAAAATTAAAAAGACATGTAAGGATTCAAGGTTACTAAAGTCACTGGAATTAGTAAGCATCAATAAATGAGAATTATTGGTGCTCAAATAACAGGTGCCAGTGAGTCAATGAGTCCCTTGTCCCAGCTTCCTCAATGAAGGACTCTCATCCACTGGGGAGGAGGTGTGGAAACTCCTGCCTGTAGCCCCCCTCCCCCACTGAGCCTGGTTCCCCTCCCTGTCAGCACCCCCCCACCCCCGCACCCTCCTCTCCTCCCTCCTCTCCTCCTCCTCACCCTCTGAGTTTAGACTTTAGATAACAAGTTTACCTTATCCTTTGTTTTGAATAAAAGTGCCTAAGTCGCCTTAGGGCAACAGGATTTCTGCCTTTTACATTTTATTTCATGGTTTTTCTTTCTTCTCTCTTTTTCAAGTTTACAGTGTTTACTTTATTACACTCAGTATGAAAAAAAAAGATGAGTTGTTAATTGGAATGCCTGGGTTCTCTCCATGCCTAGAAATTAAACGATACACTTGGGTCTCAAGAAGAAATGGGTATTGATTCCACTTTAACTGTCAGGGATGTTCTCTGACTTCCAACATGCCCTTTGTTCCCTTCCCCTGCAGCCAGAAAACAGCATATTTTAGGTAATGCAGCCTGACTTACCTAATGGAACGGGTTGAAGCCTTTATTTAAAAGCAAAAGCCCCAAACTAACACCTGAAAAGAGGTCATTTCAATGTTGTACTTGGAGGAAACTATGAAAAACTTGGTACTTCACTGAACTTCAACCTCCGGTGTCAGTTTAATCCACTCATTGATTTTTATTCATTTATAAACCATTAAGGCCCTGCGTGGTACTCCGATAGGCACTCCTCAGATACAAGGCCAAAGAAACCAAACTTTTACTGCTCCATTTCTGAATGTAAAAGCCTGGGTGCTGCAAAGACCAAGAGGCTGAACTAAAGAGGGAAGGAGGGAGGGGGAGGGGGCATCAGCTCTGGGTCTCTGTCCAGCACGGCCAGTTGTGCATTATCTGCAGGACTCCCGCCCAAGCAAAGTTTTGGGGTTTTTTTTAAATGAGACAGACCCACATAGAACAACAGCTCCTGCAGAGGGAAAATCACCGATAGTACCCAGGTAATTCCAAGGCATCATCCTATTAAGCTGTTGAATCTATACAGCTGAATGAGGAAGATACATGTTTTACTACTTTTCAGGGGCGGGCCCCTAGCGTTCCACACACAGAGGCCTGTGGGATCATCTGGTTGTTCCCCACCTCTGAGCTGAGGGCTCCCCCTCCTAGGTCTTATCTCATTATAGACCTGGATCTCAACTAGCACATGAGTACTGATGCTCAGCTCCCCCCACCCCACCCCCCCCACCACAGCACTAACACCTTTAACAAGAATACCCAAAACCTGCTACAAAAATAGTATGAGAGTTGAGTATTATTTTTGTAAAGAAAATATATACTTTATTTTTTTAATGTTTATTTTTGAGAGAGAGAGAGAGCATGTGAGTGCAGGCACATATGGGAGTATGAGTGGGGGGAGGGGCAGAGAACGAGGGGGACAGAGGATCTGAAGCAGGCTCTGTGCTGACAGCAGAGAGCCCAATGCCGGGCTCGAACTTGCGAACTATGAGATTATGACCTGAGCTGAAGTCAGATGCTTAACTAACTGAGCCACCCAGGTGCCCATGTAAAAAATACATATACTTTGGGGCGCCTGGGTGGCACAGTTTGTTAAGCGCCCGACTTTGGCTCAGGTTATGATCTCACAGTCTGAGTTCGAGCCCCGTATCGGGCTCTGTGCTGACAGCGCAGAGCCTGGAGCCTGCTTTGGATTCTGTCTCCCTCTGTCTCCGCCCCTCCCCTGGTCACGCTCTATCTCTCTCTCAAAAATAAATAAACATTAAAGAAATTTTTTTAAAAAATGTATATATATACATATATATATATATATATATATATATATATATATATATATACTTTAAATGTGTGTGTGTGTGTGTGTGTGTGTAAATTTAAATAACTGAATCATGGTGTTTAGGCGATTTATATGTGCATGTGTTGTATACTGTAGCCCCCTTCCCGTTCCATCCTTCCTTCCCTCCTTCTTTTCCTTCCTTCCTCCTTTCTTTCTTTCATCTATTTTAGGCCAGAATCTCCAGGACACTATCTGTACTATCAAGGAGTGATATAAACTCCTCACAGGCTTGTGATCTCTTCCTGTCTAAGCTCTCCCACAATTGTAGGATATCCAGCTCTAAAACATTTCACGAAGCAGGACTCTCAATTCCCACTGCAACCCAATTGCCTAAAATCCCGGACAAAGGACCATTTACTCAGGATCCCCTGAAGAGTGTTACCTGCTAAACAAAACATTTGGCTGTTGTCCTTCACAAACGAAGAGGCTGCAGTGGACCCCTTGCTGGCAAGGAAAGTATAGGAATGGCTTTGGAATCAAACAGACTTGGGTGAAACTCTTGGCTCTGCCACTCACCAGCTTGTGGCCTTGGATTTAGAAACCTCTCGGACTCTATTTCCTCACCTGTAAAATGGGAAGAAGTCCATCTACCTCAGCAGATTGTCGTGAAGATTAATGAGGTGAGGGTGCAAAGTGTCTGGCCAAATAGGCTCTCAATCAATGGTACTAATCAATATTAAGGGCTACCGTTAAGACCAGGGCTTTAGCTAGTTTCATGGTAAAGTACAACCCAAGTAATTAGCATCCCTCTTTCAAAGGTCAGCTTTCTTTGGTAGGCATTGACAAAGCAGGGCTTCAGTTACACTTGCTTGAGATCTCTACTGGGAAGTGCTCCCTCCTCTAGGGCAGGTCACCGCTCACCTTGTGGCTGGCTGGTCACTGTCTGGGACTCCTGATACGGACTTCAAATGGCTGCTGCTGCTTCTTGCTGGAAGCTGAGCTATCCCAGCCTGATGGCAAGGCCAGGGCTGTGGACGGATTGGTGAGTTCAAGGCAGCCCATCGACAGTGAAGCTTCTTGTACTCCCGCTTTTAGGTAATTTGGCCTTATTAAAGTACCTGGGGTATTGTCTGTTGGGGAATTGCCCTCGACAGGCCCCCTGGGAAAAGAACCATTAGGGAAGAAAATAAGGTTCCGCAAGGAATTGTGCGGCCTTACGTTTAGCCCTTGCCATTCCCCATGGAGACTCCTCTACTTGCAGGAAGGATAGCCTTATGCATTTGCCAACAAAGAAGGCCCATAAAGGAGAGACATATGGATTTGAAAGCCCTACTCTGGTAACTAAGGAGTGTATCTATGGACACAGGTCACTCTAACCCCTAGGCCCACTTGGCCCCCAGGAGGCATTCCAGATGATGAGTGAACCTAGTCGGTTAAAGTACAGAATGGTTCATTCGTTCCTAGGTGCATGGTCTCTCTGAGAATGTATGAGGCATGGGTTTCTAAGGCTTTTTTGGCCCCTTCCTGGCACCTCGGACTGAGGCAAACACATTGTTCTTCTGGCCTCATGTGGTTAGGAGGTCATGTCCCTGGAACAGTCCCATGTTCCACTTGAGGAGAAACGGAGGGGCTTTCACAAGAACAGCAAAGCAAATGCTTTCTAGACTATAGATAATTATAGATAAATGCAGATACATAATGGAATAGTGTAAGAAATTAATCAATAATCAAAGGGTATGTGGGAACATTACGAGAAAATCGCCACGTTATTTCTTAAAGGTTGACTACACATAGGAACATTTTCAAACTTAGGTAATGTCAGAAAAACATAGATGACGTATGCTACGAGGAAATCGCTAGCAAATATAATGCCACGTTTGCTACGATAAATCGGCCAGATCAACGCACTGCTGTTGTCCGTGTCCATTTTTATTTTTGTTTTTTAGTTTAGTCTTGCTGTACCTTCACCGACACCGTTCTTCCTTCGGGAACCCCTGGACCTGCTGGAGCTGGGCTCCGGCAGCTTCTCTAAGGGACCCAGCAGAGAGGGACATGTGCAGGTAGCAGCTCCTTCTATTGTGCTGTCTCTTTATTCTCTGCATCCCTCAACCTGAGGCCACACAGGGACGCGTATCAGATTGCCCTAAAAGGCTGGGGGAATTCAAGGGAATTACAACATTGGAAAAGAACACAAAGTTCTATGCTAAAGACAATGTTTCCCCTGGACCCAGAAAACTAACTCCCCCTGAACAAGGGGCCCAGCCCACTTCCTAACACTGCTCTCCCAGCCTCAGGTCTGCCCACCTCTCAAAAACATCTTTCCTTTACGCTCTGCGGGAGAAAACACTACATGTTAACCAGTCGTTGCTCATCTGGCTCTTCCTGGGCACAAAGGGAGACTCCACTCTCCACCCACCTTGCAGTTAACATTAGGGCAGAGGATTGGGGTCTGGACAACGGGACATGACCAAAAGTGTCTTCCACAGCCACGTCTGGCCTTCATACCATCATGCCTGATAATTCCACTCCTCCTCCTCTCCTGCCATAAAGTCCTTGTTTCAGATATGGCATCACTACATGATGGAAGAAGCCTGCCCAAGACAGAGGAACGCTGTCCATGGAGTGTGTGTGGAGAGCAAAGCATAAACCCTTATTGTGTGAAGCCACTGTGAATCCAGGACTTACGGGTTAGCACAGCACAGCATCGACCACCCATACAGATACACCTCAGACTCAGACTCTTCATTCACCATGCAAGACACCCCTACCCTCAAGTACTCCAGAATCTACCTCCCTCCTCTACCAAATCTGAGCTAATCATCTCAAATAACACCCCAAAGAACGAAGTCAGACCTTATCAGAACAGTCGGTGATGACTTTGACTCTTCAAGTTCCAAAGAATTGTCCAGCAAGATCATCTCAGACCAGGACTCACAAACTCAAATGTCTACAGTGGACATCAGTCACACAGATGATGCCAAGGAGTGGCGCAGGCTGGGTACAGAACCATGGCAAACTGAGTAAGGTACGCCTTGTCTAAAGGAAGCAGCTTCTACCAATCTCCCCAACAGGTACCATGCAGACCGTGGGCCAGTGTTGCCAGATCTTCCAGTCACTTAAAAGAAGACAGAAATCTGGGTTTCTATATAAAATCGCCAAAGTTTTATAATTCGTCAACCACTTCAAATTAAAGACAAACACGTGGCACACCGAACGAAACTGAATCACCCGCTTCATCGGCCTGTGCCGTGTCACATTCCCATTTTTCATCCTCTTTCTAACCTGTATTGATAGGGAAAAAAATTGTGTGGTAAGGTGGCTGACAGGACTGATAGGGGAACTCCAGTCCCCAACTGAAGACTCACTCCCCTTCCGGGTTCTTCTTCCCGCCCCGCTTGCCTGAATGAGCCGAATTACTAATGCAGAAGTAACAGACAATAAATTGTCCCCCATGCTTGCTCAGGCCTCAGACCTCTGGAGAGTGATCTCCTCTGAGCCCCCCGGTGGGAAATAAACCTCCTGCCTTCCAAGATCTGCGAGTGCCACTTGGTTCCTCCGCCAGGTGATCCAGACCAGGTTCCGTAACAGTATGATTCCTTGAATCCTGCCCTATAGTTTGCAAGGCTGTTCTCCCACAGTGAAGTTAATATCCTACAACTAGGCAGAGCAATACCTTTCTCTTATCACCAATCCTCCCCCATCCCCAAATCCTCAAATTCAAATTGTGCCTGTATGGTCAGCAAGAATCCAACTCACTGATAAATACACACACACACACACACACACACACACACACACACACACACACAGATACACACATTGACTACAGCTCTCTTACTACACCAAGACTTGCCCCAAGCTTTAAATTACCATATGCAAGGACTCTGTTAAATTCTTGAGCCCAAGACTGTCCTTGCTCCATTCTCAGGAAAAAAGGAGTACCATTAGTGATTACGCCTCTCACTGACCCACCTCTCTCATCCAAACGCCCTTGTGAGCAGCAACCTACCAGGGTGAAATAACAGTCAGGAATTAGAACTATTTTTTGTGTGTGTGCCTACTACCATTTTTCTGAGAACAAGGCTAGCTAGCTTTTAGAAGGATCAAATAGAATTTGAAAATCACCCTACTTTATATGGCAAGAGCTTTAAGAATATCAAATATTTCTTACCCAGGGAAAGCATTTGCAAGCAAATGGGTCAGAAGATTTTTCCACGATTATCTCTTCCAGAACAGAGCAGTTTGAAAGCAGAGAGAATGGGTGTTGCTGCGGGGGAAGGGGAGGGACACTCTAAGAGTATCAGAAAGCCAGTCCCTGAGAATCTGAGACACAGAGATGGAATAACTTTCTCCTACAGCACATGTGAGCTTCAAGCACAAGAAAGGCTCCTTTCAAGCAGAAAGCTCTTTTCAAAGCGCAAATATTGGAAAAGTAGACCAAGACATCAGCACATTCTAAACACAGCTGTGTTTGTCCACACCTACTCCCCGCCAGTCTGTGTTTGATCGAACCTGGCAACCCGGGGGTGAAAGGCTCTCGCATCCAATTATTTAATCTCTGAGATTCTTGTTCTCCCAGCATTATTATGGTTAATGCTGGATATAGTAAACTGACCTCTTTTTAGATATTGCAGCCAACAGAGAAGTTTTAACGATCTTTTGCAGTTTCGTATTAAATGTGTGTTTAGAGGGCTGTGGTTTGTATTCAGTCTGGGAAGGAAAATGTCCAGCCACCTGTTCTGAGTATCATGGGCCCCTCCCGCTGGGATGAGCATTCCCGCCCCGGCTCCAGCCCCCTCATAATGCATCTGAGTCAGAGCCCTCTCCAGGACTGTGCATTTAATAGTCTCAGGGCTGGGGAGAAAGGAAATGCCTGTAAGACTTGCCAGTAGGCTGGGCTAGGCAAGTAGCAGGTCAGCAGGCTACTGTGAGAGCTCTAGGCCCCCTGGGAGTGAAGAGACCACAGAAGTTGTCCGGAAAGTACAAAGCCCCCCGGTTGTCATCAGGATAATGAGCAGGCCTGGCTGCACTGTTATCTCCAGCCTGCATCACGAGGCTGGGGAAGTTTACAACCGAGCACTGATGGTGCAGTGTCAGCGTGTCCCTAGTTAGGGCCTGAGGGTACAAGCGACTGAGCATCAGCATCCAATAGATAACAACAAAAGCCATTATCTCTCTCCCGGCTGGGCTGCCAAGTGCAGGGGCCAGGATTGCCTGGTGTTTGCAGTTTCCATAGCAGCGCTGTTTTGTTCTAGCTGGCAAAGCACACGGACAGAACCGCAGAAACGATGCAGGAAATGACACTAGGCAACCCAGTACTGAGCCTGGGATCTCAGGGCACACTTTGCCCTTTGTGAGGCAGCGGTGGAGGTGAGGAAGGATGCTTTTCAAGAGATGCCTGGAAACTGACAGCTCCTTCCAACACGGTACCTGGCTGAGCATGGCCAGCCACCCGAGGCCGGAGCTCCGGGCCTCTCTGCTCCATTTCCCAGACCTCTGGAAAAGCATGCAGTGCACTCAGAACACTGTTAAAAGGTTGAAAGCCCCTGGGCAGGCAGGGTGAGGGGTGGAAGGGGGGTGCAGCTCTTCTCTTACACCCAGGACCTTGTAAAGCCTTTGTTCCCGCACCCACACCCCCACCCCCACCCCGGCCTCATGCTACTCAGTCACCCACACGGCCACCACGGAAGGAGCACTACAGAGGGGTCTCACTGACCCTGAGCATCGTCCCCCATGCCTCTGTGTTGGTGGCTGTGGGGAACACCAAACGAACCTCCACCCCTTGCACTGGAGAGCACTGCAGGAAGACACTGTTCGGACCCATTGTTTGCCAGACTAATACTCCTTGCTACAAAGGAAGGAAGGAGGAAGGATGGAGGAAAAATTCATTATGTATGAGTCATGCGGTATATTATAGGCCTAAAATTCCCTTTTATTTCCCTTTTAATCTGTTGGGTAGAGACTGAACTAGTCATCTCAGGAAAGGGAGCAGAGTTCTCCCCGGCACTAAGAAGTCCAGCAATTTCTTGGTATTACAACATCAAAGCGCCTCAGCAGTATTTTGGGCGTTGAAGTCCTCTAATTTAGAAGTCCTCAATTATTTGTACGCCATCCTCTTACTGTTATCATAACAGCCTCAATCTGACAAAGGGGAAAAATCAGAAGTCCCATTAAGTTTCACGTTTGCAAAAGGTCCTAAGTGTCAGCATGAGGGCGAGAGGTCAGGAGCTCTGAATCCTAGTCACAAACTCATCTCACTAGGCTGATGACGCCTCTGGTTCCGGGCTCTGCATGGACACAGAGGGTTGAATGCAAATAAATTCTCCCTGCTCTCAGATGTGGCTGCCCTACTGTTACTTCTCTTGTGCATGGAGTCAGCTAAACGTACCCCTGTGCCACCCAAAGTTCTTCCCTGTCTGAATATCTTTGCATCTGAACTGTCAGGTTAATGCTCTTAAATGTTTTACATTTAGGTGAGCCAGAAAATAGGAGGGTCTCGCTAAATCTAAAATGTCTAAATTAAAAGGATAAGAAAGGAGCTGAGGAAAATCCACATATTTAAACCTGCACAGTAACAAAGGATACCTGTTCTAAGGATTGCTTTTACCTACGATCAGAAACCAAATCTCATTTGTCTTTGTTTCTCCAGATTCATAACCGGTTGCCAGACACACGCTAGGCGTCCATAATTATTTGTTAAACTAATGATATTCCCCAGGTCCCAGGATCAGTGTGAAAAGAATTGTCTGTAGAACGCTTACCTGCACCTCAGGCTCACCTGCTGAGCCTCCAACCGTCTCCCTCCTGTCGGGAGCCAGCCCACTGGGAGCATCTGAGTTCACAGTGGCTGTCCTGTCACTCCCTGCTGATGCTGGAAAGCAGGGTAGGTCATGCCCTGAGGGGAAAAAGAAGCAGCAATTTCTATCCTTGTGTTCCAGCTCTAGGTGAGGACTTATTCTTTTTAATTACGAGTTAAAAATGAAAATACTTGTCTCCCTGCAATCCCTCAAGAAACGGCAAGTTATGTCACCATCCACATCATGTCATGTTCGTGACTAGCCCTCTGAGTTTTGCACAAAACATTCTCAAAACCGATTTGAAGGGAGCAACTAACAAAATAAAAACACAAATCAAAAAGCCTCTGACATGTGGAGCTTATGGTTTAATATCAGCCATCATTTAGGGAGTATTTAGTAACTGCCATCCACTGCGCTAAGCATGATACTAACACCTGATTGATGCTTCAAACCCTTGGAAATTGAAGTGCATCCTCATTTTCCAAGTGAAGAAACAGAGCTCAGAGAGACGGAATCGTCTGCCTTGATCACACAGCTAGTAGGCAATGGATCCAAAACAGGAATCCAGGTTTGACTGAGCCCAAATTCCAGGCATGCTCTTTCCCATTACAAGCTGTCCCCTCCAGCCTAAGGCAAGAGGCAGTACACATGCCGTATAAATGATAAATGAGTCCACAGAAGTGTTGCAACCACTGCTCCCCAGACAGGCGAGAGGGAAAAGCATTGGAAATGCTCAGAATTTTTTTCAGTTTGTGGTTTTTTTTGTGTGTGTGTGAATAGGTAGAACATTTACAGGCTGCAAAAATCAAACAATCTTCAGAGGTACAGAGTGACGCATCTTTATTCCCACCCCATCCCTGCTCGGCTCTCTAAAAAAAGGTAACCACTTTCTCAAATTCTGAGAATATCCTTCAGAGTTCCTTCATGCAAATACAAGCACGTATGAATACACATTTTTTTCCTCCTTGTTTGTCACCAAAGGTAATGCACTCGACATCCTGTTCTGCACCTTGTTTTATTTTCCACTTAACCAAAGACTTGTCAGTCTTCCCATACATAGAGTCTTCCCTCTTCGTTTATACCGCAGCACACTACTGCTTAGCATCCTGTTGTATTGACACATGACAATTGATTTAGCCAGTTCCGTGTTAATAGCCAGTGGAATTGTGCCCCATCTTTTGTCACTAAGAATACTGCAGTGAATGATTTTGAACATATACCATTTCGTACGTATGCCAGAGTATCTACACGACAAATTCCCAAAAGTGGATTGCTGGATCAAAGGATATATGGGTTTGCAATGCAAACAGGTACTGGCAATTTGCTCTCCATAGGAGATATACCAGGGGCACTAACGATACATGGGTGCCTGTTTTCCCGTTGGCCTTGACAAGAGAGATATTGTCAAAGCTTTGAGTTCATCCAATCTGGTGGGTTACAAACAGTTATCTCCACGTAGCTTTAATTTTCTCTTGTAAGGTTCAAGATCTTTTCATGTTTTGCAGAGACTTTTATATCTCCTTTTGGTGGGCTCTCTTTTCATATGATTTGTCCTTTTTCTTTTCTATTTCTATTGTTTCCCCTATTTTTAAAATAAGATCACTGAGGCTTGGAGAAAATAAAACCTTGTTGTAGGAAATAAAATCATGAAGTGATAGGCCAGAATTGGAACCCAGGTCTGTCTGGTTCCAGAACCTGAGAATTTAACCACCAATCTGTACTGTCTTATGTTATTTTTCAAAGGAACTATTAATGGAGTTGTTTGTTCAGAAAGAATGCAAAAATGAGATTGCAGTCGTCTCTCAATATCTTTTAATAAGTATGACATAAAAAAGCAAAGATGGGGCACCGGCTAAGTCAGTTAAGCGTCCGACTCTTGGTTTCGGCTCAGGTCATGATCTCACGGTTTTGGGTTTGAGCCCTACGTCAAGCTCTGTGCTGGGAGTGCTGAGCCGGCTTAGGATTCTCTCTCTCCCTCTCTCTCTCTACCCCTCCCCCACCTGCGCTGTCTCTGTTTCTCTCAAATAATAAATAAATAAACTTAAAAAAAAAAGCAAACATGTTTGAGTTCCATCAGATTCATTTCTACAACAAAAATTTCAAAGCGATAGTGGGAATAACCGATGAAAATGTATGAGGATAGTCAACAAGGCCTCAACCCAATGACCTGCATCCATTGGTTATGGTGGGCAAGTACTTAACGAGTTCTGGGTAGTCCTCGCTTTCAATATGCATATACTCTAATTAGGAAAGGCCTGCAATTCACACATGAAATGTGGAAGGATCAAAATTGGAAACAAACATTCTAACTTTATTGAGGAATTAGATAAAATATGTAACAATACTATCTTGCCAAAAACATTAATTATTTGTTCATTCATTCCAAATCCTTCTTAAACTTTTATTTCAGAGGTAGAGAAACAAGGATGGGCTGGAGTTAATAAAGGTTGAGTGGATGCTGGTCTCTCTTTGGGAATTCATGTGGTTCTAGGGGAGGGGATTCTATCCCAGAGACAGAGCCTCATGCATAATCCACACCAGTCAGCATTTACCAACCCCTGGTCAAAATGGCAGGCTCAGAGGTGAGCACAGTCAGCTAAGCACGTCCATCAGATCAATGATTAGTGCCTTACTTGGAACTTTAGGATAAAGGTATTTTCTCTCCCTCTGAAAAGTACGAAGTAAAGTCATTTGTGCTGTCATGAGGAGAACCAGAAGGAAACAGAACTTTAAAATTAAAAAAAAAAAAAAAAAAAACAAGGCACCTGGGTGGCTCAGTTCAAGCCCCATATCCAGCTCTCTGCTGACAGCACAGAGCCTGCTTCAGATCCTGTGTCCTCCTCTCTCTCTGCACCTCCCCTGCTAGTTCTCTCTCTCTCTCTCTTTCAAAACTAAATAAATGTTAAAAAAAAAAAAATAGTGTCCTGACGATTTTGTGATGATGATGATACCTCCAGCTCAACCTCATACAAAGACTAGCTTACCTATAAACAACGCAGTGACATGAACCAGTAAACCAGTAACATTCTCTATTATTTAGGACAATTTGAGTGAGTTTCTATGGTTTGAAATGAAGAACTTAGGTGAGAGATTTCATGAGGATATTAATGTCTGATTGGGTTTAAAGTAACTGGATAGTATGGTATACGGTGAGAACATTCCAGAAAAGAAGAATGATCCAAGCAAAGGTAGGAATGCCCTTGTGGTGCTTTACCCCTGTTTTGTAGAAGTTGCCTTGAAGGTGTGACAGCTCTCAGAA
The DNA here is from genome assembly GCF_018350215.1 of Panthera leo. NCBI lineage: Eukaryota > Metazoa > Chordata > Mammalia > Carnivora > Felidae > Panthera > Panthera leo. The sequence continues at coordinate 86,891,537 of NC_056682.1, read as the reverse complement.
TCCTTGTGCTCCACTCCCAGTGACTTGGCTGAACTTAGTCACCTTTTTTTTTTTTACAGTGTCTTAATTGATTGGAACCACCTACCACTTCTCTTCTTTGTCTCCTCCATTGTTATGGGTAGTCTTTCTCCAGTAAATGATGGACTACTGCATGTGCCTAGAGCATCAATCAAGACTCTCAATTGTAAAATGCGTCAATCACTTAACATAAAGTAGACACTAGAAAAAGAACCAAGTGCACCCAACCTGCATATTCCCCACTTTTGCCTGCTCTATGGGAACTTTTCCTTTAACCAAATAACCATAATTTAATTTATAACCAGATCCAGTCCTAACACTTGTCACTGGTTAACTACATAATGTCAGTTTCATTGCAATTTATTTTCACTTTCTACCTAACGTTTGATTTATTCTATTTTTTTAATGCTTATTTACTTTTGAGAAAGAGACAGACAGAGCATGAACAGAGGAGGGGCACAGAAAGAGGCAGACACAGAATCCAAAGCAGGCTCCAGGCTCTGAGCTGTCACCACAGAGCCCGACACGGGGCTCAAACCCACGAGCTGTGAGATCTTGACCTGAGCCAAAGTCGGATGCTTAACCAACTGAGCCACCCAGGCGCCCCTGATTTATTCTAAGTAGAAAGCAAGTCCTATTCCAAATGGTCTGGCAAATTTACCTTTAAGACCTAAATTGATAAGTGTTGAATCATTATATTGTATATCTGAATCTAATATTAACGCTGTATGTTAACTAACCGGAATTTATTTTTTTCAAGGTTATTTATTTATTTTGAGAGAGACAAAGAGAGAGAGAGAGAGAGAGAGAGAGAGAGAGAGAGAGAAATCCAAGTAGGCTCCATGCTGCCAGTACCAGAGCCTGACAAGGGGCTTGAACTCACAAAACCGCAACATCATAATCTGAGCCGAAACCAAGAGTCGGACACCTAACTGACTGAGCCACCCAGGCGTACCCTAACTGGAATTTAAACTAAAACTTAAAAAGAGACCTAAGCAGATACAGGCATAGCTCAGAGAGATTGTAGCTTCAATTCCAGACCACCTCAGTGGAGCAAATCTCACAGTAGAGTGAGTCAAATGAATTTTTTGGTTTCCCAGTGCCTATATAAGTTGTGTTTACACTATACTATAGTCTTTTAATTGTACCTTGTGTCTAAAAAAATTTATATACCCTAATTAAAAATACTTTATTGCTAAAAACTGCTAAACATCATTTGAGCTTTCAGCAAATCATAATCACTAGTGATGGATAACCATAACAAATATAACAATGATGCAAAAGTTTAAAATGAAGCAAGGAGTACCAAAATGTGACACAGAAACATGAAGTGAGAAAATACTGTTGGAAAAATAGCACCAACATACATGCTTGACACAGCGTGGCCACAGACCTTCAATTTGTAAAAACAAACAAACACAAAAAAAAACACCTCAATATCTGCAAAGTAGAATAAAACGAGGTATGCTTATATTGATTAAGCAATAACATTTATTCAGCTCACTTTAGAAGTAGTTCAGTTTTTGGCAGGTTGATGGGACAGTGATGGGGAAAAGGGGGGGAGGATATAGTTTTGAGTGTCATTATCTATTACTGTGTAACAGTTACCCCAAGGTAGTAGCTTTAAAAACACATACAGTTGTTATCTCACAATTTCTGTGGGTCAGGAGCCTGAGCACGGCTCTGCCGGGTCATCTGCTTAGAGTCCCAGAAGGGCTACAATCAAGGTGTCGACTGGGCTGCAATCTCATCTGAGACTCAGTTGGGGAAGGATCTGCTTTCAGTCTCACTCAGGTTGTTGCCAAGATGCAGCTCCTTGTGGTTGTAGGACCCGTGGGGTTTAGTTTTTGCCTGGATCCCAAGGCAGGCAGCCCTCAGTTTCTACAGGCCAACTGCATTTCCTTGCCACGTGGGGTTTCCCTACATGGCTTCTTGCTTCTTTAAAGCCAGCCAGGAAGAGAGATTCCAGCAAAACGGGATCCTGTGACAGGATCATGTAATCATGTACACGTAATCTCATACATCTTGTCACTTTTGCCACATTCTATTGGTTAGAAGCAAGTCACACGTCCTTCCCACACTCAAGGGGAGAGAGTCATAAGAGTGTGACTACCTTAAGAGTCTGTCTGCCTCAAGGTGAGAGAAGACCTCATCTGAAATTAAAGTGAAAAAGTCTCCTTTGAAATATTCTTGCATACTTGGTCTTGTGGCATGAGACATGCACTCTCTCACCAAGCTCCTAGCTGAAATCAATCAAAGAATACCAATGTTAGTTCAATAATGACCCACCTTCACTAGATGCATCAATGTCTACCTCACCGCAAGCACACTCTTACACGTTGCCTGCCCTTTCCACATCTTAGCGCTCACCACGAGCAGTGGTAGGAAAAGGGGTTCCTCGGGGGGCATATGGGAAGTGATGGGTTTTTTCCCCCCGAGCACAGTCACAGGGCATGCGTTTACGTGTGTCTGTGTGCAGTACTGAGCTCCGAGGCCTTGTAGCAGAGATGATGGATCTCCACTGCAGAAAAATGACAGTCAGAATACGAAGACGAAGCCAATTTGTCACTTAATGCAGAGCCTGATTGTGCTGTAACAGCAGCCTGGTGCTGGGATTGATTACAAACAAGATGACACTTCCCCGTGGGCTGCCTCGCGCGTTATTATAAATAAATACCATTCGCTTTAGCATCTGCATTACTGTAGAGGACAGATTATACCTCAGCGCCTTGGGTAGACAGTAAATATCCCAGGGAGTACAATGGCCCTCCTCAACCTACAAGAGGAGTCTTGCCTCATGTAACACCGTTTCATAAATAAAATAAGGCTGTAGCGCAGCGCCACGAGCACAGAAAATGAACACAGAGTTTGACTGATATTAGGGGTTCATTTCCATGCAGGGCATACTATAAAGTGTGGTAGGTTTTTGTTCCAAATGGCCTGGGGCCCCTCAGCAGCTGGACGGCATTTTTGATTGTTCACTGGCAGTGAAGCCCAAGAGAACCACTTGATTCCTGAGAGTATTTCCTGAAAATCAGAGTTTGGCTTTCAAGATGGAAATAAATCTGTTGGATTTTTCAAATATCCCCTTGCCCTTGCCCTAACTGTTCCAAATCTGTCATCCCATAGTTTTCAAATAAATAAGTCATTTTAACCATGGAATAAAGACCAATTCTTCTCTGTTTCTTTTCTCATGCCTCGCTTGAGTACAGGGTTGGATTTGATCTACCTGTGAAAAATACCTTTTTTCATTTCCACGCCTATCCACTCATTTTCTATCTTCCTCTGTTCCTCTTCTCGACATTTCCCTACCTCTTCCTTTCTCTCTTTCCTGAGCGCAGACAGGCACCGGGAGGGGGTTGGACTCGCCCTTTCTTCGGTGTGACGCGAGCGCCCTCTGCTGTCCAGAATGTGAACAGCTCTGCATCCAGGCAGGTTCAGACCAGCCGAGCCGATTGGAAGAAACCGCGCGGGCAGATCTGCCTTCTCTGGGCAAACGCTGGAAGTGTTGTTAAAATGAATAATTTATTAAACCACAATTGTTTATTGACTGCCCCTTCATTATTTACTTTTCGGTTATTAAACACACTCGGCGGAGTGCCTGGGTGTCAGCCCTTCACCGACTTGCCCCTCCTTTCTGAGCCAGTGATATTCCCAGCCCCCTCGCTTCTCTCCACACGAGACATTTTCGATCTCTTTTGTCAGGTCAGGGTCAAACTACAGTTGTTCTGTGATGACTTTATCAATTCTCAGTTGATAGACTCTAAATGAAAAAAATGCCTACTGCTACCTCGTCGCTGCTTAAGAAGAAGAGTTATTTGTGTAATGTTGTCAGTCCGGCAGGGTCTGTGACAGACGCAAGGAGGGGAGTGAAATAAGGGAGATGTTTTTAATGCCTTTTTTTTAGCCTCCCTTCCTTACATCAAGGAGCAGATGATATCCATTGTAGGCTGTCCTTCCCAACCCAAACGGGTGAGAGAGGAAATGTCCCCCACCCTATTCAGAAAGTAGTAGCCAGACCTGATTTAAGTAAGTATGCTAATTATTGCCCTTCACTTTCACGTGTTTCAAAGTCAAAAAGCACTGGATGGAGGTAGGAGGGGGCTCTTTCCTCAAGAAGAAAATTCTCTGACCCATATTTGAAGGGAAACATCAGTCTGCACCCAGAGTGGCTCCTGTTTTTAAAGGGCAACTATTTCCATCATCCAGAATTTAAGGAATATATGCTGTAACCCTTGAATGAATGAATGAATGAATGAATGAATGAATGAATAAGGCTCAAAGCAAAGAAGCAGCAGAAACTCTCAGAAATAAATAGGAGACTTTATTCTAAAACCCAACATTAAAAAAAAAAAAAAAACTTGGTTGATATTACACTCAAGCAAAAGAAAGCTTTCATACCTCCTATCTCTCCCCACCCCACCACACCCACATACCCTCCATCCTGCTGAAATAAGGCAATAGCTTCATTTTCAAATTAACCATTAAGGATTTACGTTTGAATACAAAGAGACCTATGACCAGATGTTGAAAAAGAAAAAAAAAACCCAACAGTAAATAAAATTGAGAATTCATCGAATTACATCTTTCCTTTCCTCAAACTAAATATGACTTTCCAGGAAGACTCACACCTTGATATTTTCTCACCCAACACTAATATTTGCAGGCTCAGCATCCTGGCGAATGGGGGAGGGCGGGGGACACCACAAAATATGCCAGAGGGTGCTGGGGGGAGGGGATCAGGGAGGGACCCTATCAGCAGGTTTGCATAAACCAAAGCACTGAAACATGTAATGTCTGTAAGGTACAGTACATTTTAATAATTAAGAGCACTAAATCTGAAGTGAATCTTGCCTCCTGACCTGGTTTCCTGCGGTGGCTTTGACAGGTAATCAGCTGTGTGTGACTTGAACATGTCTCATAAACTCACGAAGCTTCAGTTACCTTGTTTGTAAAATGAAACTGATGCTTCTTCTTTCATGAAATTAAATATGAGAGTCCATGCATGTCACATATGCAAAGTCCTTAGCACAACTAGGGGTGCAATGAGCATGCAATATGCATATGAGACCCTTAGCTTTCTATTTTCATTCCTTTCTTTCCATCCCATACACTACAGTCAAGAAAAGGATCATCCTATTTTAAGATTCCTGGATAATCCTGCTTGCCTTCATTCATTTATCCAGCAATCATTCATTAAATCCTTCCTATGTTCTAGGTACTATAGGAGGCTCTCGCTACTCAAATGTGAAAACAGAATCCTCACCCTCTAGGAAGAGAACACATAAATTAATAATCTATATAATAAAACTTAGTCTCTAGTTGTCTCTTTGTTATTGGCATGAAAGTAATCGGTGTCATGTATGACTATGTGGCATAGATGGAATCCACTTTGGGGAAGGATATCCAGGAGTAGGAAGGAACAACAATTATTTTTCTCTACATACGAAGTAACTACAGCACATCATTTTGTTCAGAGTAACACAGTATGCTGAAAGTATAAATTTATAAGTCTATGTATTTTGAATGTGACTATAATTTTAGGGATGGTAAAGAAGGCTCAAAATATTCATGATTTTTTTTTGCAGTTGTCCATTTTAATTTTTCTGTTTTTTCCCCTATGCATTCATATAAGAAATAATGCTCGGAAAAAAAACTATCATCTTGAAGATAAACAAATCCTAGACCCTCATCAGCAAGAGCTACGAAAATTTGAGAATTTTTTGAGCCCAGAGGTCCTAATCTTTTTCTCTGTTGTGTCCTCAATGTCTAGTCCAAAATCTGACATAGAATAGGTGTTTGAGCAGTCTTTTATGACAGAAAGAGGTAACAACATGGGAATGCAAGCTGGGACAGCCACTCTGGAAAACAGTATAGAGGTTCCTCAAAAAACTAAAAATAGAACTACCCTACGACCCAGCAATTGCACTGCTAGGCATTTATCCATGGGATACAGCTGTGCTGTTTTGAAGAGACACATGCACCCCCATGTTTATAGCAGGACTATCAACAATAGACAAAGTATGGAAAGAGCCCAAATGTCCCTCGATGGATGAATGGATAAAGAAGAGGTGGTATATATATATACAATGGAATATTACTCGGCAATCAAAAAGAATGAAATCTTGCCATTTGCAACCACGTGGATATAACTGGAGGGCATTATGCTAAGTGAAATTAGTCAGAGAAAGACAAAAATCATATGAATTCACTCATATGGGGACTTTAAGAGACAAAACAGATGAACACAAGGGAAGGGAAGCAAAAATAATACAAAAACAGGGAGGGGGACAAAACATAAGAGACTCTTAAATATGGAGAACAGACAGAGGGTTACTGGAGGGGTTGTGGGAGGGGGAGAGGGCTAAATGGGTAAGGGGCATTAAGGAATCTACTCCTGAAATCATTGTTGCACCATATGCTAACCAACTTGGATGTAAATTTTAAAAAAATAATAAATAATTAAAAATAATAAATAATAATTGCTTCACAAAACACAAAAAAAAAGAAAAAGAAAGAGGTAACAACATGAGGGCTATCAAAAGAGACAGGCTCTTTCAAGAAGTATCCACTCAGGGCTACACGGGGACCCCCAGGGAGGGGAGGCAAACAGCAGGTGCACTCCTGAGCACCCAGAGATGGGTGGCATCCTCCCAGAAGCTGAAACCCGGTGCAAGGAGACATCCGTGGAAGCAACCCAAGGGATCCATCTGGAGGCAACCTGAAGAGCCATGCCATTTATGCCACAGGGAGAAAATACAAATAGGATTGCAAATGAGTGAGCCCAAAATTCACTGTTCTGAATTTAATATTTGTTCAAGATCTAAAACTCATCTGGCTTGTCGAGCCCTAAAATAGAAAGTCTAAAGGATTGGCAATTTAAATGATAAAGTCAGGACCTTATCATCCAGAATCCAGAACATTTAGAAAATAGCAACAGAGCCTCACATAGTACATCTTAAAAGGATGCCAACTAGAGAAATCAGTAACTGGTCCCTGGACCCAGGAATTCCCTCAGATCACCCCACATGCTGCCAAGTGTGTGAGTGAACTAGTACGTTCTCTCAAAACCACCAAGGCAGGCACTCAGGTTTGCACTCACTGATTTTTTATCAAATTGCTTCCCACAAGGGGATCCCATACCAATATTGATTTCTGTGTGTTCCTACTAACAGAATTTTAAAATGTAGTATAAAAAGCAGCTTTACTGCAAGGCGGGAAATTAGTATGGCTCTGAATTCATTCTTATCATTTTTTTAAATCACTACAATTGAAATATTTATTTTTAGTCTGCCCATTTAAACTTTAACAATAATTAAAAATTGCCCTGGCAATGCCAGGTAATACAGCCAGTTCCAAATAATAATAATAATAATAATAATAATAATAATAATAATAAGTGGCCAGTGCAATGACTGAGCTCTGTGAAGGGTTGTGGAAGCAGTGGGAAGTGTGGAGGGGAAGAAGGGAAGAGAGGCTGGCCTGTGAAGAGACTCCGTTAGGATCAACCCGATAAACCCACCATTAAGCTGAAAATGTATTTACGGCACGTAACCTACCAAACATCACAGCTTGGCCTTGCCTACCTTAAGTGGGCTTACAACGTTTCCATTAGCCTACGGTTGGGCAAAACCCTCCAACACCGAGCCTATTTTGTAATCAAGTGCTGAATAACTCGTGTAATTTACTGAATACTGTGCAGAAAGTACAAACAGAATGGCTGTGTGGGTAGAGAATGGTTACAAGTGTACCAGTCATTTGCATGGCTGACTGGAAGCCATGGCTCACCACCACTACCCAGCACCGCAAGAGAGTTTCACAGGGCATATCACCAGCCTGGTAAAAGATCAAAATGCAAAGAACGGTTGTCAACCGAATGCACGGGACTTCCACACCCCATCATAAAGTTGAAAAATCGTCAGTGGAACCATCATAGGTCAGGGACCATCTGTATGCATGACCATATTTGAAATGAATGACTAAACCTGGGTACTGAATATGTCCAAACCCAAGAAAGGGAGTTTGTAATTGAGACCTTCCAAGCACTCTGAAGACTGCTCTGTTGTCACATTGAAGCAAACCAAATGATCCAGTAATCAATTTTCAAAATATTTTTATATTTTGAAGTATCTTGAGATAACAAGAAAAAAGGAGGCAGAGAGGGAGAGGGGGAAGGAGACGGAACAAGTCCCCCAGCAGAAAGGAACTGGAAACGTTCCTTTATACAGAGAAACTTTCTTCCCATAAATGTATCTGTCTACCCTGATCAGAATTTACAGAGAGCCTATCATCATAAACCCAAGCACTTTTCATTATTTTTACCAGAGAAATGGAGAAAGCTTACACTGCTAAGTGCTTCGAAGTTTCCTGAGCAGTGATGCTAAGTGCAAAAAGGTGTTATTATATCCCCCGCCTTCTTCCCTGATCCAGAAGGCACTCTCTGGAGAATCATCACATGTTAGGAATGGATTGGCATGATGTGAGGTCAAGGAAAATGGTGGTCGAATGTTGGCAAAGATATCTACAAATGACACCCATGTCATTTTGTCAAAAAATACGTTTCACTCAAACAGCAGCAAAAGAATTTTTGATGAGCTTGGAGAGAGTGAAGTAATACAATTGTCTGACAATAGCCTGAGCTTTCTTGCCCACCCTCTGTAGGGATCTATTAAAGACACAGGAAATGGAAAGAGAAGTTCAGCGTGTGATGAATGTCAGTTACCATTATTTTTTATGAAGCTCTTCTGGAAGGGCCCTGGGTATATACTGGTATGTAACAAGGTAAATACATAAATAAACAGTCACCTGCATTCCAGGGTTATTTGCTTCAGCCCTTTTTGTGAACTTGTTGAGGATTGGGGAGGTTACAAGAGAGATTCCAGACAGAGTGTAATATGAACTTGTCACTGTGGCAATATGCTGAACAAAACAAAAAAGATTTGTGGCTTCTGTCTGGGAGATCTGATGGATTAGGGCATTAGATTCTTCACTTGTTGGTAGGGGAAATAAAGAATACTCAAATCCCCCTAGCCTCAGTGTTTGCCTCCTCGTGCTTTATGGATGGTTTTGTTCTGATTCGGAAAGTCAGTAAGGCTAGGACCCTCTACAGGCAAGTGATGGGAATATGAGAAGCCACACATGGTCTTGCTTATAATAAGCCATGCTGATCTATATGTCACCAGAGGAGAATATTCGGTAACAAAACAGACTTTCAAACAAGTGATAATAGTGCCTTATGCTTGCATGGTGTCTTTTTTCCTGGACGCTTTTTCCAGCATTTTACAAACTTTTATAAAGGGTCCCTCACCAGTCATCGGAATGCAATTGTATCTAGGGTAGAATAAAGACAGCTGCTCTGCCAGAAAGCGAATATGTTTTCAGGAAGAAACGTTGTTTTATAAGTGTGTTTATGAAATTCTCTAATTTTTTTTCTGTTTTTCAAGGCATTTCTGTATGAGAGTAGAGATGGGGTAGTGGGTACAAGGCTTGGGACTATTCCAGTAGGTGCAAGCTGGGGCATGTGATGTGCTACCCACACCCTTCACCCTCCCTGAAGACATGGCTCAAATGAGCCGAAATGTGTTAAAGGAAATGTCATAGGCAGTTGGAAGTGTATGTGCACGTGCAGGGGAAGAGCTGAGTTGCAAAGGGGGCAATGTTCTTTGGAGATATGAAGACTGTGTCACCTATTAATTATAAAAGTCATGGGTCCTTTTTACCACCAACTGGCAGATCAGAGTCCCTTTCTTCTCCCTAGCAGCCTGGATCCCTGGGCTCAGCCACCAGCAGGAACTAGTATGAAGACCCCAGAGGGCCAACTTTATGGGCTACAGCCTGTGCAGTCACATAGGGCCCCCACTCAAAAGGACTTCGCACTTGATTTCATGCTGCATTATTGTCATCTAAATATTCCTAATACTTTTATCCTTGACCTTGTGTTTTGTAAGGGAAATCCAATGGGACAATGGAGTATGAGTATGAGCAGAGGAGATATACGCGTTCATGTAGGGTTACACCATTCCATACCACCCCTGCACATATACCATTGGCAATGGCCATCCATAGAATTCCAGCGTTCCGATGATGCACGGGAGGCCAGCGTGACTCTGTTACATGACGACTAAGTGGTGCCTCCCTTACACCACCCCCAAAAAGAAGCCACATTGTCTCTGAAAACCAGGGAAATAAATTTTCCGGGGCAGAAAGAAGTCCGTAGTGTTGTAAGCAAGCAAGAAGAACAAGCAAGGAACCCTTTCATATCCTTTCCCGCTCGTGTTACATCTGTTTAGCCAACCACGCTGAAAATGATGACATAGAAGAAAAGGGAAAGACAGAACAACCCATAGTTCCTTTTCCTGTCTGTCTTTCCTTATTTAGCAAGCAGATGGGAGAGATTGGTAGAATGCATCATATCAAGTCAGAATTTTACATGGAGTCAAAAAAGCTGATTTAAGTTCCTAATTACATCATATTTTTTAAACGTTAGAATGACTTTTTAACAGCACCCAAAAATCTAAAAGCAGATGACAATCTGATTGAAAAATATTTATAACATACATGAAAGAAATTTCCTTAACATGTTAAAAGCTCTTACGAAACAATAAGAGTGGGTGCCTGGGTGGCTCAGTCAGTTAAGCATCCGACTCTCGATTTCAGCTTAGGTCAGGGTATCACAGTTGGTGAGATCTATCCCCATGTCGGGCTCTGAACTGACAACACAGAGCCTGCCTGGGACTCTCTCTCTCTCTCCCTCTTCCTCTGCCCCTCCCCTGTGTGTGTGTGTGTGCACACATGTGCACTTTCTCAAAAATAAATAAACTTTTTTTAAAAAAGAATAAAAACAATGGGTTTCCTGGGTGACTCAGTTAGCTAAGCATCCAACTCTGGCTCAGGTCATGGTCTTGTGGTTGCTGAGTTCAAGCCCCTCATCAGGCTCTATGCTGACAGCTCAGAGCCTGAAGCCTGCTGCAGATTCTGTGTCTCCCTCTCTCTCTGCCCTTCCCATGCTCATCGTTGTCTCTGTCTCTGTCTCTGTCTCTGTCGCTTTCCTCTCTCTCACTCAAAAATAAATAAACATTAAAAAAAAGAATAAAAACAAAACAATAAGGGAAAGATAAACACTCAAATCAAAAATGTGATCCAAAAATGAATGATTGGGATCTCATCAAAGTAAAAAGCTTCTGCACAGCAAAGGAAACAATCAGCAAAACTAAAAGGCAACAACAGAATGGGGGAAGATATTTGCAAATGACATATCAGATAAAGGCTTAGTATGCAAAATCTATAAAGAACTTATCAAACTCAACACCCAAAAAACAAATAATCCAGTGAAGAAATGGGCAAAAGACATGAATAGACACTTCTCCAAAGGAGACATCCAGATGGCCAACCAACACATGAAAAAATGCTCAACATCACTCATCATCAGGAAAATACAAATCAAAACCACGATAAGATACCACCTCACAACTGTCAGAATGGCTAACATTAACAACTCAGACAACAACAGATGTTGGTAAGGATGCAGAGAAAGAGGATCTCTTTTGCACTGCTGGTGGGAATGCAAACTGGTGCAGCCACTCTGGAAAACAGTATGGAGGTTCCTCAAAAAACTAAAAATAGAACTACCCTATGACCCAGCAATTGCACTATTAAATATTTATCTAAGAGATACAGATATGCTGTTTCAAAGGGGCACATGCACACCAATGTTTAGCAACACTATCAACACTATCAACAATAGCCAAAGTATGGGAAGAGCCCAAATGTCCATCGATGGATGAATGGATAAAGAAGAGGTGGTATACACACACACACACACACACACACACACACACACACACACACACACACAATGGGGTATTACTTGGCAATCAAAAAGAATGAAATCTTGCCATTTGCAACTACATGGATGGAACTAGAGGGTATTAGGCTAAGCGAAATTAGTCAGAGAAAGACAACTATCATATGACTTCACTCATATGAAGACTTTAAGACACAGATGAGCACAAGGGAAGGGAAGCAAAAATAATGTAAAAACAGGGAAGGGGACAAAACTTAAGAGACTCTTAAATATGGAGAACAAATAGTGGGATACTGGAGGGGTTGTGGGGGGAGGGGGTGGGCTAAATGGGTAAGGGGCATTAAGGAATCTATTCCTGAAATCATTATTGCACTATATGCTAACTAACTTGGGTGTAAATTTAAAAAATAAATAAAAATTAATTGATTGATTTTTTTTAAAAATGTGATCAAACACATCACAAAACAACTTCACATGACCAACGATAAGCACTGTAAAATGTTTTAAAATTTACTAATAAATGAAATGCCAATAAAAACAATGATATATAAATTTCCACCCAGAAAGTTGGAAAAGATAAAAATGCAAATAGCCACAGCTGGTGTGGGCTTGAAGTAGAATGTAACTGGGGAATACTTTGACTATACAGATCAAAATATTAAATAATGGAATCTAGTAGATTCCTAACAATGGACTTTTATAAAGATGAATATATGCAAGGTTGTTCACTATAGCATTACTTAGAGTCTCTAACAATCATAATAACCTAAACATCTATCTATTGGGTATAGGTGTAATCAATTATGGTAAATCCATACTGCATATGCAGATTTTAAAAAAGAATTAGATAACTTTATACATAATGATCTGAATACCTACACAGTATGTTGGGGTTTTTTAAGTTATAGAACATAAAATGACCCCATTTGGGGGGAAAATGTGTATATAAAAGTTTATATATTCTTATTTTCATTATTTTTTTCCTTTCATTATTTGAGAGAGAGAGAGCAGGGGGAAGAGAGAAAGAGAGAGAGAGAGAGAGAGAGAGAGAGACAGAGAGAGAGAATCCCATGCAGGCTCCACATTCAGCACCAGCACAGAGCCCGATGTGGGGCTCAATCCCACCATCCTGGGACCATGACCTGAGCTGAAATCTAGAGTAGGATGTTCAACCAACTGAGCCACCCAGGTACCCCAAAAGTTTGCATATTCTTATACATTTTTCTGGAGGAGATCATATTTCAGGGATACCTTTGGGAGGTGGAATTCACTGTAGAAGAGAAGAAATAAATGAGACTCACCCTTTACCATGTGCACTTCTGCAATGTTAAAGGGAAAAAAAATAACAGAAGCATATATATTTGTTGTCATTTTTTAAAACCCAAATGTTAAGAGAGTAAATTAAAATCATTTAGTGCATATCTCTACAATAGAATATTAAGTAGCCATTAAAAATGATGCTGTAGGAGCACCCAGGTGCTCAGTCCGTTGAGCATCTGACTCTTGATTCTGCTCAAGCCACGATCCCAGGATCATGGGATCAAGCCCCACACTGGGCACTGCACTGAGCATGGAGCCTGCTTAAAATTCTCTCTGTCTCTCTCTCTCTCTCTCTCTCTCTCTGTCTCTGTCCCTCTCCCCCACTTGCCTGTGCTCTCTCACTCTCTCGCTCTAAAAATAAAAAAATTTGTAAAGTGATGCTGAGAATCTACACATATTCACACCAAAATACAGTCATAACATATATTTCTATAAAAAGACAAGGAGGCAATTGAGCAATAAATATTACACAATCACATTTGTATAAAATGTTGTGTCTTTTGAGAGAAGAGTCAACTTTCTGAAAAGATGTTCACCAAATATGAACAGTAGTTATCTTTGTATAGTGGTACTTTTAATGATATTTTCCTTCCTTCGTTATGCTCTTCTCTGTTGTATAATTGTTTTTACGGGTGTGTATCCTTTTTGTAAATCAGAAAAAAAAAAGCTATTTCCAGTTTTAATTCATTAACATGAGTAAAAAATTTCCACGAAATGAACAAAAAAGGAATGTTTCCTGATTCCCAAGAGTATCCTTAAAGGCAGTACAAATAAAAATTAGAACCTGCCTATACTCTGACTTTAATTTTTGCCTCGATTTTGCCAACTTTACTAAGAGCAGTATGTCAAAGCCCCCCCATGCCAACTCATTCCTAATCTATTTATCCAGCAATACATTTTCGAGTGTGGCTATTTGAATTAAAATGGTTTGATTTCTAAACCAACTTATTCTTAACTTTTCCATTTATCTCTTAAGCACTGTGCTTAATGTTTAAAATTTTTTTCACAAAGTTCTGACTTGAACTAATATGAGTGCTACCTTAATGTGCAGGTATATTTTCCCAATTTTGTCCCAATGGCAGTAATTATTTCAGAAGCTGGCTAAGTCTCACTTCCTTATCAGTCTTTCCAATAACTCTCAGTAGGAAAAATGGCAGTTTTATCCTTCTTTTCAACAGAGATTTAGAGGCCAAGAACTATAGTGAATTCTCACCTGACAAAGAGTTTATTGCATTTTTCAAGATATACTGCAAGACGTTTATTAGTAGACTATGAAGTATTTATCACCAGTAATTAAAACTAACTGTTCCTGTTGTAATAAATGCATACAGAGATGCAATACTATTACTTTTTATTGTTTATTTGCTCTCCCTTTAATCTAATATAACATTTCCTTTTTTAATGTGCTAAGGCATTTATCTTAAGGTTGACACTAAACAAAACTGTTTGGTTTTTATTACGAATACTAGCATTGGAAGTCACTATACAGAGATTTCTAAGGCAACAGTGATGAAGTTTTGGGGTGATGGTGGGGTGGTCTGGAGCCGACAACCAAGAAAGAATTCTCAAAGACGTCTTTGGTGCAAATAGGTGATTTTATTAAAGCATGGGGACAGGACCTGTGGGCAGGAAGAGCAGCACTGGGGTTGTAACGGGTAACTCTTTATATACCCTCAGGTTGGAAGGGGGTCAGAGATAGAGTAAGTCTCTAAGGTATTTTGGAAGCAAGGTTTCCAGGACCTTGAGGGGCTAGCTGGTTGCTAGGGAAATGTCACTTATTAGCGTTTAATAAAATCCCAGTCATGAGACCCTTCAGATGTATGGGGGGGGGGGGGGGGGGCAGGGGGAGGAGGCAGCAGGTAAGCTTGGAGTATGATCACCAGCATATATCTTGGGGCAGTAGAGATAAAGGAAGTAGATTCCCAGGATCCTTGAGATTGGGATAATGTTAAACTAAGGTTCTCTTTTGCCCTAGCAAAGTGTCATCATAGAGGCAGCTGAGCTCCTAGAGGGAGGTCACTCTGCCAGTTTCAAGGACTTGTCAATGGGCTGTAGACAGTAAGGGAATTTAATTTTTCATTTGCCTTAGTTTCCCACATCACCATGGCAAGCACTTAAACCCCTTTCCTTTGTTCTTGGGTAGCCAGGAGTGTCCAAAGAATATCACAAATATTCCACCTGGGGTGGGGGTGGGGGTTCCATTAGCCTCTACTTTGTCCTCAGCTTGCCCCATGCTCCCTCATCAGCAGCACAAAGATCCAGGAACATTTGTGTATTATCAATAAAAATAAAAGCAAATTGACTTTTAAAAGATAAGAAGGTGAAAAAAAGGAACGCCTGGGTGGCTCAGTCGGTTCAGCGCCTAACTTTTGTTTTCAACTCAGGTCATGATCTCACAGTTTGTGAGTTTGAGCCCCTACATCAGGCTTCATGCTGTCAGTGTGGAGTCTGCTTGGGATTCTCTCTCTCTCCCTCTCTCTCTGCCCCTCCACCACTCACTCTCTCTCTCAAAATAAATAAATAAACTTAATCTTTAAAAAATTAAAAGATGGTCAAAAAAAAAAAAAAAGGATAAGAAAGTCATCTGCAACATGGTGCAGCCTTAAAAATATTCATGCCCTTGACGCTAAGACTTTCATTTATCCTAAAGAACTAATCATGAATATACATGATGTGCTTAGCTACGAGACTGTCCAACCATGCCGGATTGGTTTTTAAAACTGTCTAAAACACTTCTATGTCTATAGAAATTATGTTGTAGGGGTGCCTGGGTAGCTCAGTCAGTTGAGCCTCTGACTCTTGATTTGGGCTTAGGTCATGATCCAAGGGTCATGGGATCAAGCCCCACATCAGGCTGAGTGTGGAGCTTGCTTGTGATTCTCCCTCTCCCTCTGCTCCTCTCCCCACCCCTCTCTCTAAATTAAAAAAAAAAAAATTTTTTTAAGAAATTCAGAAATTATGTTGTAGAAAAACATGTAATTAGAATGCAAGTGGGAGAGAAGTAGTTTATAAAATAGTATGCACAACATGATCACATAGATAACAGATTAATGCCAAAACCAGAAATGTATCAACCAAGTATTAGAAAATCACCAAAATATAAATATTGTAATCTCTGCATAGTAGAATTATGAATGGGATGTATATTCTTCTGTGTGTTTATCTGTTTTCCAAATCCCTACAATGTACTTGTACTATTTTTATAATGAGAAAAAGTTCTTTATTAAAAGATAGTAATTACTCTCTAAATACTTGAGGAATAAATGAATTTAGTTTCTCTCCTTATATACTGCTTCTGCTTTGAGGACTTTCTACATATATAAACTTGTAATTTGGGAAAGAAAAGAAAAGCTTTAGGTGTAATTCAAACCCAGTCTCGCTGAGACCTCAACAAGAACAGCAAGAACTATTCTCAAAATGTCAACACGCACACACATATACACATGAAAATTGACTGTGTCACATTCTAATGGCAGCCAAACGTGGTCAGATTATGGTTTAGGAGTAATGGTTTGGGAACAGCCACAAGCAACCCAGTTTCACCAAAGACTGAGTATTCTATTAAATTCAAAGCACATAAACTTCAGAGCACCTGGGTAACTCAGTCGGTTAAGCGTCTGACTTCGGCTCAGGTCATGGTCTCATGGTTCGTGGGTTCAAGCTCCACGTGAGGCTCTGTGCTGACAGCTCAGAGCCTGGAGCCTGCTTCAGATTCTGTGTCTCCTTCTATCTCTCTGCCCCTCCCCCACACATAAACATCTAAAATTAAATTTAAGGGGCGCCTGGGTGGCTCAGTCGGTTGGGCGGCCGACTTCGGCTCAGGTCATGATCTGGCGGTCCGTGAGTTCGAGCCCCACGTCGGGCTCTGTGCTGACAGCTCAGAGCCTGAAGCCTGTTTCAGATTCTGTGTCTCCCTCTCTCTGACCCTCCCCCGTTCATGCTCTGTCTCTCTCTGTCTCAAAAATAAGTAAACGTTAAAAAAAATTTTTTTTTAATTAAATTTAATAAGCATGAATTTTTTTCGGTAAAACCTCACAAGTTTGTGTGTGTGCATTTGTGTGCACACACATGTACGTACAAACCAGATCTCAAAGTTCTGGCAAAATGCTGGCACATCAGTCAAACACGTGGCAAATGTTAGGTGAGATCTGGTTACAAGCTAAGTTGGCCCACAGATTTCTAGCAAGTAGAGAGCAAGTCAGTTCACACTTGAAATTTCAGGCCTATACTTTAAACCGTCATCTTTATTTTTATCATTTTAGTGATATTGTTGTTTGGGGAATGCTGGGGATGAGAGTCCCTTTAAATCAAAAACTTTCAGTTACTTAAAATGAAAAGCAGTTCTGGGGGCACCTGGGTGGCTCAGTCGGTTGAGCATCCGACTTCGGCTCAGGTCATGATCTCACAGCTCGTGGGTTCGAGCCCCGACTCAGTCTCTGTGCTGACAGCTTGAAGCCTAGAGTCTGGTTTGGATTCTGTGTCTCCCTCTCTTTCTGCCCTCCCCCTGCTCACACTCTCACACTCTCTCTCTCTCTCTCTCTCTCTCTCTCTCTCCCTCCCTCAGAAATAAAATAAACATAAAAAATAATAAATAAATGTTTATTTATAAAAAAATATATTTATTTTATTTAAATAAAATAAAATAAACATAAAAAAATTTTTTTAATGAAAAGCGGTTCTGGAATCACTGGCCATTCACATACCCAAGGTTTACCAAAGCCATGTGGAGTAACATCACCAGCAAACCACAAAGAGGCTCCCTGTTTCCCTTTGAAGTTTCGAAATTGTAAAGAAGTTTTGTAATTGTAGGGGGCAACGGTGGCATGGCGTAAAGAATTTTACATGATAGAACTTAAAGTAACGCCACGCCCACTTGCCTCACTCTTCCTCACTCTTCGTTTCTAAGGCAATGGTTCGAAGACGATGGCTCTTTAGCCAACCTTCTGGAATATAGGGACCATGGCAATCATGCAGCAAACACTGCTTATTGTTTCGGCCTAAACAACCTGAAAATACAGAACTTCCTTTATGCAGCTGTAACTCCTTAGGCTTCTCTCACCCCGGCAAGCCAACTCAAAGGTTCACACACAAGTGTCATGACTGAAAAGGTCAGGTAAATCATGAAAGTGAAATTAAGTCAAGAATGCTTCCTCTACACGCAGAGGGTTCTTTCTGAGGTGGTGTCGAGGGGAATGGGTGAGGGAATTCCCCAATCTCTAGAAATAAACTCAACGCCAACACCGCTCTGCAGCTCTGTCCTTGCTGAGGGAAGAATTTCAGAGGCAAGCCGCATTTCAGCCCAGCTTCGCCACCTGTCCAAACCCCACAGGGCCAGAAGGAGAAAAGACCGCCATTGACTTTATTCCTCTTCCCTTCAGTGAGTTTTGAAGGGTTTCTTTTTACCAAAGAAATAATAAATGTCCCTTGTAAACTGTGGGAGAAAAATGTCCTATTTGGAAGTAATTGAAAATATGTTTTGCAGTCACTTACAAACTCTTTTCCAAATAGCTTTCTTTTCTAATTAACTCACCACAACGCTTGGCTCTGGAATTCACTGGGTAGAGAGTGACATCTAGTGTGTAATAAAAGAACTTGAAATACAGAAATTTGGGCCAGGGCCTAAGATCCAGGTTAATAACCATGACTTTTAAATACTTCCATTCTAATATGCTAATAATTGCCAAGTGGAAACGCAAGGCTGATAGGATAGAGGTTTCAAGATTTGAAAGGATGAGGAAGGTTGCTTTCTGTTTAGATAGAAAATTTGGGCTGTTTTATGGCACATTTTGTGCAAAGAGACATGCTGATCCTAAAAGCAATTTGTATGGGGACCAGGTAGGGTCATAACACCTTAGAGATGAAGTATGGCTTCTCCCTGAGGTCAGAAAAGTAATTTTCACTTTAAAGTGAAAGTGAAAGGGCTCAGTGATGACCAACCGCCTCTGAACTCTAGGAGCTTGTCATTCCAGGAATTCGTCCAGGCTCTGCAAGGAGAGCTTTCAAACCTCGTGCAAGAGGAAACGGTCACTGCCAATCTCACGGACGTGTAGACACCGACCGTGCACACGTCTGTGCTACAGAGACTGCAAGGCGAGGCAAACCCCTTAACTGGAATGTAAACACAGTGCTGAGGCAAGGGACGCAAAAGAGGAGGCAATCTGACAGAAGGAACAGTCACTATTTGGTTGGGATGATCAAATGATGAATAAAATCTCTGACACGCAAAAATGGAAAGAAGGGGCGTTCCGGGTCAAGGAAGTGCCCTGAGCAAAAGCACCGATGATGACCCTTTCCGAGTGCCATTCTGCTTCCATTGAGCAGCAGGGAGTACATTGTGACCCAGATGCAAGGTAAACACGGAAGAGAAACAGAAGATACGGATCGGCGGCATCTCGCACAGACTCTCACTTGCCAACGGAGGGATTTCTGTACAGGGTCACTGGTGCCTTGCATCACTGCTCTTTATCAGGGATGCGTGCCTAAGTTCTCTGATCCACAGAGCCCACAAAGAGGCATGAAGTACAGCAGAAAAGCTGGTATACAGTCCCCTACGACGATTACGAGAGGTAAGGCCAGCCCTATCCTGTCAAGGTCGTTGCCGAGCCCCCGCATCCCCTGTTAACATCTGTCACTGACAGTGAGCAATATACGGAGAAGTTTCTCACCCACACCCACTTTCCCTCCTCCAGATTTATAGAAAAATATATCAGGGGCGCCTGGGTGGCTCAGTCGGTTGAGCGGCCGACTTCAGCTTAGGTCATGATCTCGCGGTCTGTGAGTTCAAGCCCCGCGTCGGGCTCTGTGCTGACAGCTCAGAGCCTGGAGCCCGTTTCAGATTCTGTGTCTCCCTCTCCCTCTGACCCTCCCCTGTTCATGCTCTGTCTCTCTCTGTCTCAAAAATAAATAAACGTTAAAAAAAATTTTTTTTAAAGAAAAATATATCAGATATTCCACAGGAGGAACTTGGGCATTTCTTCATAAAGGAGATTACCACCGTCTTTGACCTTGTCTACTCTGTCAATGAGGCAAAATTTTTTCTAAATAGATAGATGTCAATAGCCAGACCATATCTGCCTGCTGAAACAGGGATTACATCATTAAAAATAGTTCTGTTTAGGGGCAGCCAGCGGCTCAGTCGCTAAGCACCAGACTCTTGGTATCGCCTAAGGTCGTGATCTCACTGCCCTGAGATGAAGCCCCGCATCTGGCTCCTCGTGCTGAGGGTGGAGCCTGCCGAGAATTCTCTCTCTCCCTCTCTCTCTGCCCCTCCCCTGCTCACTCTCTCTCTCTCTCAAAATAAACATTAAAAAAGAAAAACAGTTCCATTTTCAGTAAGCCTTCTCTGAGTACAGTAAAAGAGCCAAGAATTATTGACTAACTAAAAAATGGCAGGGCCCTGTCAAACCTTAACTTGTATTTTCTAGTCCCAAAGGATGGAAGGCCCTTTCTCGGAGGCAGTGAAACCAGACATTTGAAAGCTGATAACCAACCACAAAATAAAGGTACGTGGGGGATTCTGAAGTCTAACATTAGCATTGGATTACTTTTTCAAAGGAGGTCAGATAACTCTCCCTAAGGACAAAGCCTTTATGCTAAATTCTTGTAATTTGCTAATTCAAAATTGGGGTGCCAGTTACACTCAAGCAGCTCCAAAGATTCATGATATGTGATGATTTGTCATTTTACTGAGATACAAATTTGAATTAAGCCTGGTCTCAGGTCCAACCTGTGACTTTCTACACATCATCATACTCTCTGAAATTCTGAAAGTCTATTCTCTAGTTCCTACAGGGGAAAAGGCAACAGATAAGAGAAAGAGTATCAGGGAAAGTTGAAAAACAGGTTTTGGGGAGCCTGATGACCCTACAGTTTGGGCTCCTTTACAAGAAAAGAAATTTTTAAATATCTGTATAGAACCAAAGAAGAAATCTCAACAAATTATAAATTATTTAAAGCTGTCAAACACCATAATCACCAAAATTAGAAAAGTAACTTGATGGGGGCACCCGGATGATTCAGTTCGTTAAGTGACTGACTTCAGCTCGGGTCATGACCTCACAGCTCCTGAGTTCGAGCCCCACATAGGGCTCTTAGTGACAGCTTGGAGCCTGGAGCCTGCTTTGGATTCTGTGTCTCCCTCCCTCTCTCTCTGCCCCTCCCGTGCTCATTCTCTCTCTCTCTCTCTCTCTCTCTCTCTCTCAAAAATAAGTAAACATTAAAAAAAAAATTTTTTTAAGTAACGATGTTTTTTTTTTTTAATTTTTTTTTTTTAAAGTTTATTTATTTTTGAGACAGAGAGAGACAGAGCATGAACGGGGGAGGGCCAGAGAGAGGGAGACATAGAATCTGAAACAGGCTCCAGGCTCCGAGCTATCAGCACAGAGCTGGACGCGGGGCTCCAACTCACCAACCGCGAGACCATGACCTGAACCAAAGTTGGCCGCCCAACCAACTGAGCCACCCAGGCGCCCCAAAAGTAACGATGTTTTTATCAAAGTCCTGCCATACTTCCATAAGTGAGATAATACCTATCTCATACCTGTTGTGAAAATTAAGAGATAAACCATGTAAAGTGCTTAAAACAGTGCCAGGCATATAACAAGTGCTTAATTATTAGCTATCATCATTATTATTACTTGCCACGAGACTTGAAGGATGAATAAAAACAATCCAGGGGGCGCCTGGGTGGCTCACTCAATCGGTTGAGCGTCCGACTGCAGCTCAGGTCACGATCTCGCGGTCCAGGAGTTCGAGCCCCGCGTCGGACTCTGGGCTGATGGCTCAGAGCCTGGAGCCTGCTTCCGATTCTGTGTCTCCCTCTCTCTCTGCCCCTCTCCCGTTCATGCTCTGTCTCTCTTTGTCTCAAAAATAAATAAACATTAAAAAAAAAATTTTTTTTTTTAAAAAAAAGATCAATCCAGGACAGGAAAGGCATTCCAGGCATATGAAACAGTAAGAGCAAAGGCACAGAGGTATGAAAACGCCCATCACATGTGGAGGAGAGTAATTAATACAATGCAGCCAGAGCATGGAGGGTGGTGAGGAAAGATGAGATGATGGGAAGGCTTAGTTACAATCAGTTCATAAGGAACCTTGAGTATTATTATTTAAAAGAGTTTGTACTTTATTTTGGCAGTAGGAGGAAACAGTAAGGTTTTTCTTATGCAAATAAACAAATAACATAACATAATCAAGTCTACAAGTACCTAGAATGCCCAGGCTTCATCAACCTAAGAGTATAAATTAGACCACATTTGAATAACTTCCTCTGAGTATTCACTGCCTGCCTAACAGAAAGTCCAGTCTTTGCCCAGAATGGTGGCGGTGGGAACAGAAAGAATCAAATTCAAGAGATACATCAGAAACGAAAACAGTAAGACTTGATGACAGACATTTAGCCCAGCATAATCACATACACACTTAAATACTTTGGGTGATAATATCGATGATGATAATGGTGGGGATGGTAGCCATGCAGAATTACTTGCATCTGTTTGATCCTGGACCACATCATGGGAAAGCAGTTAACACCACATACACACAATGGTATGTAACAATTGTATCTTATAAAAGTTTTTTTTATGATTTAAAAAGGGAGGAGTTGGGAGAAATTCACATATAATAAGGGGTGGAAGGTGAGTGACACAGAACATCTTTGAGGACCCTGAATATGAATGTGTAATAGTTTTTAAGAAACTGTCAGGCCTGGGGTGCCTGGGTGGCTCACTCGGTTAAGCATCCGACTTCAACTCAGATCGTGATCTCGCAGTCTGTGACTTCGAGCCCCATGTCAGGCTCTGTGCTGACAGCTCGGAGCCTGGAGCCTGCTTCGGATTCTGTGTCTCCCTCACTCTCTGCCCCTCCCCTGCTGGTGCTCTGTCTCCCTCTCTCAAAAATAAATAAACATTTTTATAAAAATTGTTTTTAAAACTGTCAGGCATCGCAAAATATCCCATATATTTCTAGAAAGCTCTGATTCACAAAAACAAACATTTGGTCGTACTGGGTGGAAACTAGAACCCTAGTTACAAGTGAGTGTGAGACATATTCTTGGCTTTCCTGCCTCTGTAGTACAGGAAGACAGGCTAGAAGGCAATTGCAGTAGGCATTGAGTAAATATTAGAGAGTTCATGGAT
Organism: Panthera leo; assembly: GCF_018350215.1. Classification (NCBI taxonomy): domain Eukaryota; kingdom Metazoa; phylum Chordata; class Mammalia; order Carnivora; family Felidae; genus Panthera; species Panthera leo. The sequence continues at coordinate 86,868,260 of NC_056682.1, read as the reverse complement.
ATATTTATTCCAAAAAGGTGATCAAATAAACATTATAATAACTTCGTTACAGGCAAAGAAAGAGCCTCTGTGTAAACTGGAAAGTGTTTTAACTGTCTTTGTTGCTGGGGCTCATCTGCTTCTATGACATAAAGCACCCTAGGAGGGGGACAAAGCCTCATGAAGACAGGATTCCATCAGGGGGTATTCTGCTCCATTTTTGCCTATCAGAGCTTCAGAACCTTCACACTGAACTTGTTCTATCCAACAGGTTTACATAGCAATACCTAACTGGTTTTGTTTGTTTGTTTGCTTACCATTTTTATTTATTTTTGAGAAGCTGAGACAGAGCATGAGCGGGGGAGGGGCAGAGAGAGAGGGAGACACAGAATCCGAAGGAGGCTCTAGGCTCTGAGCTGTCAGCACAGAGCCCAATGCACTGACAGGTTTATTTTTAAGTTGGAATTTTATTAAGATGACATATGGATTTGCTCTATAATGAGAACTATGTACATATGCAATGATCTGTACAAAGATTATACAGGAGTTTCTGGACTCAACCTCCAGTTTCTCGTCACCGAGGAGGCGGTCATGACAACTTGAGCCCAAGGGCTGGGAGATTCATTCTGCTTCATCCTGTATCTTCCTTCTCAGGATTTTAGAGTGTTCTTATCCCATGCTCCGGTCCTCTGTGAGATATGTATTACTTGGTCCAGAGCCCTTCTGCGCTGGTCACACAGCTCAAGACCTTTGTCTTACAAATAGGTAATGTTTTACAAATCTTACATCTTTACATGTAATTTCCCCCTTTCAATTATACCTTCTAGGGGCACCTGGGTGGCTCGATCGGTTAAGGGTCCAACTCGTCGTTTCAACCCAGGTCTCGATCTCGCGGTTCATGAGATTGAGCCCCACGACATCACGTTGTGCACTGAGCATGGGATTCTCGCTCTCCCAATCTCTCTGCTCCTTCCCCGTGCGTGCGTGCACTCTCGAGATAAATAAATAAATAAATAAATAAATAAATAAGCAAACAAGCAAACTTCTAGAAGCCTCCAGTCACAGGACATGTCACTGAGACTTGGAGCCCCAGAGCAAGAGAGAAGAAGAAGAAGCCTCATAGCAGAGTCTTTCAAGCAAGACTCTGAGCTTGAAAAACAAGGTTAGGCAGTCCTGCTCAGGTTCCCAATGGGTCACCACTGACATTTCCAGCAGCACAATTGTTCTGCGTGGAGACTGTCATGGGTAATTTCCCCACCTCGATAAATGCCAACAGCACACTGAAGTTATGAACCACCACGCTAAAGAGTACATGACCTCCACGTCCTCAGCACAGCACAAGCTCAAGTCGGACCTGCCTCACATCACACATTTCCTCTTGGTGTATGCGGAATAAAAGCCAGTCGGCACAGACAGCTAGGCCTCGGAGACCACCTCATCCCAGTTTGCCAGGGACTGTTCTGGTTTTCGCAGCAAACCCCTGAATCCCAGGCAGATGAGGAACGTTGATCACTTTGGCTCAGCCATGAGGCTGACCATTCTACCAAAAAGGATCAGACCAAAGAAACAATTCTTCCAGTCAGAAGGTTCTATGGGGGAGAGGAGAGGGGGCAGAGGGATGAATCGAAAAAAACTACTCCCAAGGGTCTCTCTTTCTCTTCTACCCCAGACACACCCCAAACCCCTCCTTGTGGCCCGGAAGGCCTTAGAAACATCAGGCTTGGTGTGAGGCACCTGAAGGCAGGGGCTTCTGCCCTGTTTCCTCATTAGGAAGCCATACTCTCTCGGGGGGGGGGGCAGGAGAATCACATCTGGTACTGTCACCCTACCTGTAAAATGAGGGAGGCAGAGACTTCCTCTTAGGGCACTATTTACTCTCGCACAACTAAAGTTAAACTTTAATTAAACTTTGAAGTTCTGTCCCTTTAATTTTTCAGAACTTTTTTTTTCAAATTCTGGGGAACCCAAGACAAGTTTTTCAAAGGAGGAGCCACAGCTGTCAGGCTTGTTTAAGTAAACAAGCCGCAGAGGGTAGAAAGTGACTCGTAATGAACACGCTACCTCACCCTTCCCGCCTGCAGCTCTCTGCAGGGTACCAGAGAGAAACCCACCGTACTCATTTGCTAGCCCTGCCACGACAAAATCCCACAAAGCGGAGACTAGATCCGACCAAGGTCAAGGTGCTGGTTTCTTCTGAGGGCCTCTCTCCTTGGCTTGTACATGGCATGTTCTCCCTGTGTCTGGATAGGGTCTTGCCTCAGTACAAGTCTGTGTCTAAATTTCCTCTTCTTATAAAGACACCAGTCAGATTGGGTTAGGGCCCACCCCAATTATCTCATTTAAACTTAATCACGTCTGTAATCTAAATCACCAGGTAGGCAAAACGGGTGAAGGGGCCCAAAAAGAACAAACTTCCAGTTAGAAAATAAATAAGCCCTGGGAATAAAAGGTACAGCATGGTGACTATAGTTAATAATACTATACTGCATTGGGGCACTTGGGTGGCTCAGCCACTTAAGCATCCGACTTCAGCTCAGAGCATGATCCTGCAGTTCATGGGTTCAAGCCCCGCATGGGGCTCTGTGCTGACAGCTCAGAGCCTGGAGCCTGCTTTGGATTCTGTGTCTCCCTCTGTCTCTGCCTCTCTCTCTCTCTCTCTCAGAAATAAATAAACATTGTTAAAAATTTTTAACAATACTATTGATGAAAGTTCCTAAGAGAGTAGATCTTAAAAGTGCTTATCACAAGAAAAAAATATTTTGTAACTATATATGGTGAGGATGTTAACCAGATGTATGGTAATGATCATTTCCTAATATATACAAATAATGAATCATTGTGCTGTATATACCTGAAACTGATATGATGTCATAGGTCAATTATACCCCAATTTAAAAAAAAATAAAAATACTGCCAAACCAAAACCTTAAAAAAAAAAAATCACCTATCTCCCAAATAAAGTCACACTTTTAGGTACAAGGGGTTAGAACTCAACATGTGAATTTAGCAGACACACTTCAGCCATAATACCTACCTACCTGAACTTGACATTCTTTCCTCCACTCTCAGGTCCTTGAGTCCATTTTCCCTGAAGATCACTGGGCCCAGAAGAGAGACTCTGGTAGAACCATTCACAGCCTGTTGATGCAATGATCATCTCCAGCTGCTGGCGAGGGTCAGTGTGGTTGAGGGAAGCTCTCTTTCAGGAAAACCTTAAAGTGGCTTTCGGATTTTTGGGAAAAAGGAAATAACATGTTAGTATTATGAAAATAATTTTGACCTTATGGACTCTCTGAAAGGGTCTCAGGAATTCTAGGTATCCCTGGACATACTTTAAGAACAACTGCCTTAGAGGGGCACCTGGGTGGCTCAATCCATTAAGCGTTGGAGGTCATGATCTCACAGTTTGTGAGTTCGAGCCCCACATCAGGCTCTGCACTGACAGCAAGGAACCTGCTTGGGATTCTCTCTCTCCCTCTCTCTCTCTCTCTCTCTCTCTCTCTCTCTCTCTCTGCCCTTGCCCTGCTCATGCTCGCTCTCTCTCAAAATAAATAAATAAACATTAAAAAAAAAAAAAAGAACAACTGCCTTAGGAAAAAAAAACTTACCTCTCTATTGATGCCTCTACCTTCTGGTTATTCTTGGCTTTTATTTCTCTGTGGCCAGTAGTGGCCTTCCTCGTGAGGCCAGAGGGACTTCTTGCCCAAATCCACCCAGAAACACAGAGCAAGGCCCCGCCTTTAAAAGTTGTGCTTGTAGCTGAGTCCACAGAACCTAGGTCCCGGGAGATAGCACAAGGCAGGAATAGACATGAATAAACGTTAAGCCAAGGTCAGGATGCCTCCAGCTCTATCCTCCACAATGAGGTCACTTTTTCCTGGTTTTTCCACAGGTGAGTCAACAACTCCCCACATTAGGTAAATAATAGTGAAAAAGACTGTTAATTAGGATTACATTTAGCTGAATATAAGAACCAAAAAGAAAAGAAAAGAAAAAACTTTTTTTTACTTTGGCTTAAACAAGACAGAAGGATGCCTGGGTGGCTCAGGTCATGATCTCAAAGTTCTTGAGTTTGAGCCCCACATTGGGCTCACTGCTGTCAGTACAGACAGAGCTCACTTTGGATCCTCTGTCTCCCTCTCTCTGCCCCTCCCTCCCAAAAATAAATAAATAAACATTTATATAAATAAATAAATAAACAAACAAATAAACAAGACAAACATATCTCTCTTTCATAGAAAGGAAATCTGGGGGTAGGCAGCCCAAGACTGGAATGGTGGCCCCATAAAATTGTCAGGAACAAGCATACTTTTCAGCTCAGTCAGCCTTCAATGGCATTCAACCTCAAGGTCCAAGGTGGCTGCTGAGTTCCAGCCACAGCAATCATATTCCACCCAGGAGAAATGGGAAAAGAATACTTCCCAGGAATTATATATACTTCTCAATGGCCAAAACTAAGTCACATATTTAAAGGAAATAAGGAATGTTTTCCTTTAGTTCAGCAACATTATGTCTAACCACTGAAGAAGGAGAGAATGTGCCTGGGAGGTACTAGGCAGTGTTAACCACAAATTGCCAATTGGTTGCTCTTCCCCTATAGAGAACAACAAAGCCAAATTCAGATACCAACACCTGGCAGCCACTATGTGACTCATTAGCCCATTGACTAACTCCTACCCACCAGCTTGTCAGCAAAACCATGTTCCTACCTGTCACAGACCTTTCAGATTGCTAAATATATTCAAAACTCTGAATGTTAAAGTGTTGAATGCAAAGTGTCTACTATGTAGCACATTCTCTAGATTTTCAAATTGTTTATTTTATATAAAAATTATTGCCGAAGGGCCCCTAGGTGGCTCAGCAGGTCGAGCATCCAACTCCGGCTCAGATCATGATCTCATGGTTCATGGGTTCTAGCCCCGAGCTGGGCTCTGCATTGACAGTGTGGAGCCTGTTTGAGATTCTCTGTCTCTCTCTCTCTGCCCCTCTCTCCCCTCTCTCAAAATAAATAAATAAATTTTATAGATAAAGCAATAAAACATAAAAATTTTTAACAAAATAAATAAGTAAAAATTATTATCTATAGCAAACACCTAAGCAAAATGTATTCCAACATCAACCTAAAGGTTTACTGGGATCATTTCTGAACAGTAGAATTACAGGACATATTTCTTTTTTTTTTCTTTCATTTTTTCTGTGGATTAAAATGTTCCTCCAATGCAGGTACATTGCTCCTCTAATTAGATAAAATAGTAAATTTCTTTTCAAGAACCCAGCCTTCTAGCCCTGTCTTTCATTAGTTGAGGGATTTATTCATCTGTAACTCAAGGTAGCTGAGTAATTTAAGAAATCTGATTCTTGAAGTTGTACTTTACCCGTGACCCACTCTATACTTCATTTCATACCATGCATCTTGGGTTAAATATAAAAATTATATCATGACCTTTCTTATTATATCAAAGCAATAACTTCTCATCAACTCTGTCTTACAGTTTAAACAGAACCTGAAAATAGACATAACCGGTGAACAACATTTCTTAAGAATAGTTCTGCTTGGCTGTTACAATTAAACGTGAGTCAGAGGAAGGAGGAGTTCTATGGTTCAGACTTTGTAAGGAAAAAGGAAGGCTTTTTTTTTTCCCAGAAACTCTCCTGGAGGAATTCCCCATCTGCATTTTTAACTTTGTCATTTTCCAGGGAGTTCTTGGCAACTGAAAGTGAAGCCAGGAGATTGGAAACAGCTCAACGTGCTGATCTGAGCCGACCACCTCGGGGGCTCCAGAGCAGAATGTAGGCCGTGCTGAGTGAGGGAGGCTGGGGCCCCCAAAAGTGCCAGGCCAAATTCCTGGCTCCCAGAGGGAGCCTGTCCAGCACCCCACACCCACACCTTGCTGCCTTCTTTCTCTCCAAAAAAGGCATTAACTGAAAGACTGAAAGACAATTCTTGGTTTTTGTGTTTGTACTTGTTGTCCCTACCCGGGAGCCAAAAGACTGACAATCTACCAATTTAAACACGCCAGCCTTGCTAGAAAGACACCCAAAGGCACAGGTATCAAAGCATTAACTTCACACACAAAGAATAGACTCGCTATGTTGACTGAAGTCTTATAACGGTGTGTGGGCATACAGAGACAAAACTGGTCCACCCCGGGCAAAAGGCTCAATTAGTTTCTCCAGGAAGAGGAGGTGGATTATTATGTTTACTTCAATCTCATCCATATCTAGCCATTAATGAGCCCGGGAGAGGGGTGAGCCCTACAGTCCACAGTGCACATTGTCATACAGTAAACACCTCCCCTCCCCCGCCCTGCCACCCTGCCCCAGCCCACAGCCACGCCTCTCATCTGTGTCCAGCAACCCAGGAACAGCAGGATAAAACATAAGCCTTTTACGGTCAGCAGAAATAGATTCTCCTTAAAGCTAAGGAAGCTTAGGCTTCAGGATCCCTCACTGACACGATCCCTTCCCGGTCTCATTCTAAACAAATACTTGGCTTTCTTACCTAACTTCCTTTCGTAATTTTTTTTTCTATAAAATGGTCACTAAATTCTATAAGGGGTAGACTCCACAAAAATTAGATTTTCTGCTCAGCAAGCAAAACAGTGGGTCATGTGCACTTACATTGTTTTATCTTTTTAAATTTTGCTTTGTTTTGTTTTAGAGAGGGAGAGAGAGAGAGAGAGAGTGAGCAGAGGAGAGGGGCAGACGGAGAGAGAATCTTAAGCAGGCTCCATGATCAGCACAGAGCCCAACTCAAGGCCTACTACCACCCTGGGATCATGACCTGAGCCGAAATAAAGAGTCAGGTGTTCAACCGACTCAGCCACCCAGGCGCCCCCTACTTTTTTTACATTTTAATTGTGGTCAAAAAACACAACATAAAATATACCATTTTAACCATTTTTAAGCATACAGGTCAGTGGCATTAAGTACATTCATATTGTTTTTTGTTTTAAAGATTTTATTTTGGGGGACACCTGGGTGGCTCAGTCGGTTAAGCATCCAACTCTTGATCTTAGCTCAGGTTATGATCTCACAGTTCGTGAGTTTGAACCCCGAGTCAGCACAGAGCATACTTGGGATTCTCTCTCTCTTTCTCTGCCCCTCCCGCTCACTCTCTCTCTCTCTCTCAAAAATAAAATAAATAAACATTGAAAGTATGTATTTTTTAGGGGCACCTGGGTGGCTCAGTCGGTTGAGCATCAGACTTTGGCTCAGGTCATGATCTCACAGCTCATGAGTTCGAGCCCCACATTGGGCTTGCTGCTGTCAGCCTGTCAATGAGAACCTGCTTAGGATCCTCTGTCGCCCTCTCTCTCTACCCCTCCCCTGCTAATGCTCTCTTTCAAAAAATAACTTAAAAATATTTTTAAAATAATAAAAATTTTTGAAAGATTTTAATTTTCAATAAGATGTTATTTTATTTTTTATTTCATAACCCCAAGATCAAGAGTTGCACACTATGCCGACAAACCCTCCAGGCACCCCTCATTTACCTTGTTGTGCAACCACCTCCACCATTTACATCCAGAACTTTTTCATCTTACAAAACTGAAACTCTGTAAACTGTTAAGCAATAACTCCCACTTCCCTGTGCCCCCAGCCCCTGGCAGCCACCATTTTTTTTCTACCGCTATGAATCTGACTACGCCCAGGTACCTCATGCGAGCGGAATCATGTAGTATTTGTCTTCTTGTGACTGACTTATTTCACTCAGTGTAGTGCCCTCAAGGTTCATCCATGTTGTAGCAAGTGACAGGATTCCTTTCTTTTTGAAGGCTGAATAATATTTCGCTGTCTGTATATACCATATTTTGTTTATCCATTTGTCTGTCCATCAACATTTGTGCCTGTTTTTATTTTAAGAGAAATGCATGCATTTGGAAAGCCACGTTCTTGCTTTAGAATTAGTTGTACAGCGTGTGCAATAGTGGCCCCTTGTCAGTCACATCTAGGTGAGGATTCAATGACTTTCTCTTTCTGAGTTCAATGAGAAGTCAGAAAGGGCCAGTTACCTGTTCATTGCCACCTTGTGAATAACGCCCTAACAAATAACACAGTCTATCTTTCCTCTTTCCTCACCTGGGCATTCTACATTCCTTTCCATATCTCTTACCTGTTTTGGTATTTTTTTTAACCAACCAGTACATATGTATTGACAGATATTAGTTCATTTTGTTTTCAACTATTAGTTAGTACCTTCAATGTTCTGGGTATAATTACTGAGGAAGGCAATATATATATATATATATATATATATATATATATATATATATATATATATGTAAGCCTTCATAAGTTTACATTCCAGAGGAGGGAATAGATTCACAGATTCTAAAACAGAGTAGTAAGTTCAGGAATAGAGCCATATACAAGGTGCTAAGGGAGTACATTAAGGGAAGGATTAGTTGGATATAAATGAGGCAAGCAAGACTACCCAGGGAAGGTAACACTCATACTGGGCACTGAGAAGGATACTTGTTTGATGATGGAAGTTGCAGAAGAAACAGAGTGAACCAAAGGCCTGAAGGCATTTGGTACGTTCAGGAAAAAGCAAATACTCTGGTGTGTAGAGGGCAGAATGCATTAGCAGAAGTAGCAAGGGATAAGATGCAAAAGAGGTCAGGACAAGCCCGTGAAGGTTTTATGAGGCTTGCTAAGGAATTGGGGCTTTTTCTGGGGAGTAATGGGAGCCACTGAAGATCATTAAGTGGGGAGAGGGAGCAGCACGATGAAGTCTGTGTGCTGGGAAGACCATCCTTTCACTAAATCAGCCGCCTGCAGGATAGGTTAATATGAAGAGCAACTGGCAGGATAGAAACAAGGGCAAGAGGAAAGGACAAGGAGATCCCTAAATCCGAGTGAATATTTAACCAAAAGACAATGTTTTTCCTCTTCATCAGCAGAAATGAGAGGTGACAAGCAGGTTGAATCCAACCATTAAAGAAAAAAAAAATGCATTTCAGCCCCTTTGAGCTTTAAAACTGCTACATAAGTGTATGTGTATACGATGCTATACCAGAAAATGCTAATGTTAGCCACCTCTGGACAGGGAAATTAAGGACGATTTTTTTTTTCCTGTGTGCTCTCCTCTATTTCCCAAATGTTCTATATTGAAATGTATTTCTTTTAGCATTAGGAAAACAATATTTTTAATTTTTTTAAGTTTATTTATTTTGAGAGAGAGAGAGAGAGAACATGCACAGGGGAGGGGCAAAGACAAAATCCCACACAGGCTTCATACTGTATGTGCACAACCTGTAGCACGGCTCAAACTCACGAACCGTGAGATCATGACCTGAGCTGAAACCAAGAGTCCAGCACTTAACCGACTGAGTCACCCAGGTGTCCTGAGGAAAACAATATCTTTAAAAGACCATTCTGGGGTACCCGGGTGGCTTGGATCCCCTGCCCCCTCTCTCTGCGACTCCCCTGTTGGTTATAAATAAATAAATAAATAAACAAACTTTAAAAAATAATAAAATAAATAAAAGACCATTTTGTTTCTCGTCATCCCTAACTTTTTTAAATTTTTTTTAACGTTTATTTATTTTTGAGACAGAGAGAGACAGAGCGTGAACGGGAGAGGGGCAGAGAGAGAGGGAGACACAGAATCCGAAGCAGGCTCCAGGCTCTGAGCCGTCAGCCCAGAGCCCGACGCGGGGCTCGAACTCACGGACTGTGAGATCGTGACCTGAGTTGAAGTCGGAGGCTTAACCGACTGAGCCACCCAGGCGCCCCATCCCTAACTCTTTAATATGTTGGAAGTTATCATTTGACTGTGTGGTGAGTTGGGGACAGGTGCAATAACATCGGGGATTCTTCAAAGCCCAGCCTACTCCTCCGTCAGCCCCAAAATAAATGCATATGACCAGTGAAGAGGGAGAAAGAAATATGCATGCAAGAAAATGTGTGACACTTTTTTTTTTTTTTTTTTTAATTTTTTTTTTCAACGTTTTTTATTTTATTTTTGGGACAGAGAGAGACAGAGCATGAACGGGGGAGGGTCAGAGAGAGGGAGACACAGAATCGGAAACAGGCTCCAGGCTCCGAGCCATCAGCCCAGAGCCTGACGCGGGGCTCGAACTCACGGACCGCGAGATCGTGACCTGGCTGAAGTCGGACGCTTAACCGACTGCGCCACCCAGGCGCCCCAAAATGTGTGACACTTTTATATGCACACAGGCAGTGTCTATGTTGTGACGAAGAAGTGAGGCAGACAATGAAGAAGATGTGAATTGGAGAAAGGAATCCTTCAAGGGATTTGAGCCCTCAGGGTAGATGGTGGGACGCGTGCTGGTTTCTCTTGGAGATAGAAAGTGAAGGCTTTGGCAGAAGGTGAGGAGACCAGGTAACTGGGAACAAAGGATGCATATGGGACACAAGGTTGAAAGGTGGATTTGAGCCCCAGAACCCACTAGGCAGTGGGGAATCGGTGTTAGTTCTGAGTAACAGTTCTGATGCAAGACGCACAGGACTTTAGGAGGATCAGTTGGAGGGTGGTAGGGAGGAGACACTGCAAAGAAGGAAATGGGGTTAAGGTGTGGCTTCCGGATTGCCACACACAGCTAAATGTCTGTTGCCAATGCTGGATGTTTACTAGTTCCTTCCAAATGTACTGTTTCTTTCTTTAAAAGTAAAAACGGGGCATCTGGGTAGCTCAGTGAATTAAGTGACCGACTTCAGCTCAGGTCATGATCTCCTTGTTCATGAGTTCGAGCCCCACATCGGGCTCTCTGCTGTCAGCACAGGGTCCGATTCAGATCATCTGTCCCCCTCTTTCTCTCTGCCCTTCCCCCACTCGTGCTCTCTCTCTTTCTCTCAAAAATAAAATAAAACATTAAAAAAATAGTAACAAATAAAAAAATAAAAATAAAAACAGCTTCGTTGAGATAAAATTTCCATACTAGTATGGAAAAGTATGGTCACTTGGTTGTACAAATATCACCACAATTTAATGTTAGAACATTTTCATAAAAGGAACCTCATACCCATTAGCAGTCGCTCCCCATTCTCCCCTAACTCCCCAGCCCTAAGCAACCACTAATCTACTTTCTGTCTCTGTGGGTTTGCCTGTTCTGGACATTCCATGGAGGTGAAATCATATGACATGTGACCTTTTGTGTCTGGCTTTTCTCTCACTTCACATAATGTCTTCAAGGTTCATCCATATTCATGTAGCACATGCCAGACTTCACTCCTTTTTGTTGTCAAATAATATTCCATTGCACGGACATACTGTATTTTGATGGTATTTTGGTTATTTCCACTTTGAGGCTATTATCAGACAAGGTTCCTATGAACATCCATGTGCAAGTTTTTGCACACACCTAGGTTTTCATTTCTCATGGGTATCTCCCTAGGAATGGAGCTGCTAGATTAAATGGTTACTACACTCTGTTTCTGACCTGTATGTGATCTCTGATGAATCTTATCGTGTGTGTGTGTGTGTGTGTGTGTGTGTGTGTGTGTGTGTGTGATGTCTCACCCAGTATGACTCTGAGTGTCCACCCTAACTTAACTCAGCCTCACTTGTCATTTTCAAAGCCAACAAGGAAGTAGGTGCTGTGTGAGAGCCCAGAGCCCTCTGCTCTGCTCAAGAAAGCAGATGTGATCACAGAGCAAGTCACAGCAGCCCACATTTGGGCTACCCTTGTGCCTCCTACGCTTTCATAGTAAAGGAAACCAAATGTCAATCTCTCTCAGTGTCTCTCTCTCTCTCTCTCTCTCTCTCTCTAAAGTCTAGGTAAATCAAAAGCATCCTGTATGGAAGCAGATTTCAGCCCAGTCAAGGATCTTCTGGGGCACCTGCATGGCTCAGTCAGTTAAGTCAGTCCAACTTTGGCTCAGGTCATGATCTCATGGTTCATGGGTTCAAGCCCCGCATGAGGCTCTGTGCTCACAGCTCTGAACATGGAGACTGCTTCGGATGCTGTGTCTCCCTCTCTCTCTCTATCTCTCTCTCTCAAAAATAACTAAATATTTTAAAAAAAGAAAAAAGAAAAGGATATTCTGCTACTAACTCTCTTCCTTGTGGACTGAAACAAGGATTCCATAGGGAGGGATCTCAAGATCTCAAAACCGGTAAGAGTCAAAGCAAAAGTCAGAACCCAGTGCTTTAGAAATGTGTGCAAAATTAGAAATATCATGAGGTGTTGGGTTTTTTAAGGTTTTAAGCAAGAACACCTGGGAAGTAAATGACAATCAAAATGAAAGGAAAAAGAGCCACACTTTGGAGCTCTAGGTCAGGGCCATATCATTTGAAACAAAACAAACAAAAAATGCAATCACAGTGAGATAAGAGAGAGTTTTGAATAAACACCTTGGATCTTCAGATTCCAGAACACCTCCTCCCCTATGAGCCAATGTAGGTAACCAAAATCACACACAATACTAAAAATGCTGGGTTGGCCAAAACCAGCTAACTGACCTATGATCGATACCAAAAGCCATCGATACATGGTCAAGCAATAGCAAATGACTGACCTGTACCGAAGGCTTGACAATAGAGGGAGCAAGATTTATACTTCAGTATTGTTCTAACAGTATTTCAACATCCCTGCCAGCCCTGTGGGATTATAAATAGTTTCTGCTAAGAGTAATAACCTTACTCTCAGAATCCTGTATGTATAGGAAATAGGGTGCCAGGGGAACAGACATGCTGAGACAGAGGTGTTATAAAACTCAAGTTAGAGAAGAGATTAATGTTTCGGTGCTATAGAACAAAACATTCCAAGGAACACAAGATGATGGCCTGTCTCCCGGTTATTGGGAGCTTGTAACCTACAAAAAAACATACGAGGTAACAAGTAACTTGACATTAGAAACAGTGAACTGCCTGCCTTCAGAAAGTAAGGATTTCACTCTTGTGGTACAAAAGTGTTGTACAAACTGGATTGCTAATAATCAGGGAAGTGATCTGTTCAATGGGGAGAGACGGGTATCTTCTTTTTCTTGTTTCTGGACTCTGATTCTGATTAGCCAGAACATCTTCTGGAGAAATCATTCATAACGTCTCTTTTGAAGTCCTCGCAGAAAAGAATCTTTCTGGAAAATTATATAAGCTTGGGATTTCTGCCACTCTCCTGGTTCCAGATACCGTTTTGCTCAGTCTCCTGCTGTCACGGACCAGCTGTGCCAGCTCCACGTCACCTCCCCACTCTGAAGTCTGGCATTCGGTCAGCCGGGCACCCGCAGTGCGTTCTGTCTCAGCCATGTGCTTTCCCTGTCCCTAGTCCCAGATTCTTCCCTTTACCTCCTGGCTGGCTGCCTGGAGACTGACTGAAGTGAGTACAGTGCACCCAAGGGAACTTAGAAATTCAAGGATATGCAGTACACTGTGAGACCGGCCTCTGACCGTCTACGTGTGGATCTCATTGCATAACTTCAGTTTACCTGGCCTGCCCAAGACAAGAAATATTGAAAAGAGATGAAAAAAGGAAGGAAAGAAGGAAGAGAAGGAGGGAAAGAGAGGGTGGGGAGGAATCAACCTCTAGTTGTTTGAAAACTCACAATAGCCCATCATACACAACAACAGACTTCAGCCAACTAGCAACACCTTTAAAAGGTTTTCTTTTGGCTACAACTAATAACACAGGAAACAACAGATGTTGGCGAGGATGTGGAGAAAGGGGAACTCTCTTACAATGTTGGTGGGAATGCAAACTGCCGCAGGCACTCTGGAAAACAGTATGGAGGTTCCTCAAGAAGTTAAAAATAGAACTACCCTACGATCCAGCAATTGCACTCCTAGGTATTTACCCAAAAGATACAGAAATACAGATTCGAAGGGGCACATGCACCCCAATGTTGATAGCAGCACTATCAACCATAACCAAACTATGGAAAGAACCCAAGTGTCCATCAACTGATGAATGGATAAAGAAGATGTGGTACACACACACACACACACACACACACACACACACACTGGAATACTACTCAGCCATCAAAAAGAATGAAATCTTGCCATTTGCAACGACATGGATGGAGCTGAACTGTATTATGCTAAACGAAATAAGTTAGAGAAAGACAAATACCATATGACTGAACTTATATGTGGAATTTAAGAAACGAAATAGATGAACATAGGGGAAGGAAGAAAACAAAAGAGAGAGAAGGAGTCAAACCATAAGAGACTTTTTCTTTAAGGATGATTTATTTATTTTTTTGTTGTTATTTTTTAATTTTTTTTAAAGGGAGAGAGCATGCCAGCAGGGGAAAGGGACAGAGGGAGAGAGAGAAAGAATCCTAAGCAGGCTTCATGCTCATCATGGAGCCCAATGCGGGGCTCATTCCCACAACACCAGTATCATAACCTGAGCCAAAATCAAGAGTTGGACACTCAACCAACTGAGCTACGTAGGCACCCCAAGAGACTATTAACTATAGAGAACAAACTGAGGGTTGATGGAGGGAGGTGGGTGGGGGATGGGTTAAATGGATGATGGGTATTAAGGAGGGTACTTCTTGTGATGAGCACTAGGCATTGTATGCAAATGATGAATCACTAAATTCTACTCCTGAAACCAATATTACACTATATGTTGACTAAATAGAATAAAAATAAAAACTTTAAAAAAGCACATACAAGCAGAGAAAGAAAGAAAGAAAGAAAGAAAGAGGAAGAAAGAAAGAAAGAAAGAAAGAAAGAAAGAAAGAAATTTTCTTTTTGTTTTTAGTTTTTCCCTTAATACTAAATTTCCAGTAAGAAAAACTTTGCATTTAACTGAGCTCTGCTTATACTCAAATTTCCTTTTCAGCAGCCAAGGTTAAAGGCCCAGAAGACACTTTTCCAAGGTGAGAAATAGCAAATTATGTTAACTGACATTTTAAGAAAATAAAAATCTTCTATCAAGGAGAAAACAATTCCCCTGCTTATGATGAAAGTGACTTTTGGGGAGTACCTGGGTGGCTCATTTTTTTAAGATATGCCTTTATTTCTTGTCATTATTCTTTTTTAAATGTTTATTCGTTTTTGAGAGAGAGAAAGAGTGCACGAATGGGGTAGGGGTAGGGAGACAGGGAGACAGAGGGTCTGAAGCAGGCTCTGTGCTGAGAGCAGAGAGCCTGAATGAAGCAGGGCTTGAACTCATGAACTGTGAGATCATGACCTGAACCAAAATCAAGAGTCAGGGGTTTAACCAACTGAGCCACCCAGGCTCCCCTGAGCATCCAATTCTTGATTTCTGTTCAGGTCATGATCTCAAGGTTCATGAGATTGAGCCTCTCCCCCTGCATCAGGCTCTGCGCTCACAGCATGGAGGCTGCTTGGGATTCTCCCTCTCTCTCTCTCTCTCTATCTCTCTCTCTCAAATAAATAAATAAACATTAAAAAAGAAAGAAAGTGATTTTGGGGCGCCTGGGCCACTCATTTGGTTAAGCCTTCAACTTCCTGGGTCCGAGCTCCACATCGGGCTCTGTGCTAACAGCTCAGAGCCTAGAGCCTGCTTCTGATTCTGTGTCTCCCTCTCTCTCTCTGCCTGTCCCCTGCTCATGCTCTGTCTCTCTCTCTCTCTGTCAAAAATAAACATTTAAAAAAAAAAGTCAAAAGTGATTTTTTTAAGTCCTACATAATTTCCTATACCTTGCTTACATCCTAACATCTGCTTATGAAAAACAACAATCTATACATTATATGAATTACATTTCTCTCTTTTTATAGTTAAGTTTTTACACTATAAATATGCATTTGTGCTTTAAAATTCAAATTATTGGGGCGCCTGGGTGGCTCAGTCGGTTAAGCGTCCGACTTCAGCTCATGTCACGATCTCACGGTCCGTGAGTTCGAGCCCCGCATCGGGCTCTGGGCTGATGGCTCAGAGCCTGGAGCCTGCTTCCGATTCTGTGCCTCCCTCTCTCTCTGCCCCTCCCCCATTCATGCTCTGTCTCTCTCTGTCTCAAAAATAAATAAACGTTAAAAAAAATTTTTTTTTAATTCAAATTATTCAGAGGACTATAGAGTAAAAAAGTTAAAAATCTCAATTTTTCTCCTCCCCTAGGTGCCACAGGGGACTCTACATCATACATCATCCCTGAGAGAGGAATGTTCACGGTGTGCTCTTCTAGAATTTTTTTTATGTATATGCATCTGTTGACACATACAGGTATTATGACTTTTATTTTTCTACACATACTAGATTGTGCTAAACATATCGTTCTGAAAGTTGCTTAATGTTGAGTCAGAAACATCTTCCATATCAACAGACGTAACACTGCTTCACCCTCCTTAGCAAATGGAGTTGCCACTGTACCATAAAACGTTCAACTACTCCCCAGTTTGCTGTTTAATGCAAATAATGCTGCAATAAATATTCATGTACAGTGACATATACTGCTGAATCAATGTCTAGAAGCATTACTGTTTTGTCAGATGTTGCCAAATTGCTCTCCGTAAAAGCTTATAACTATGAACACTCCCGCTGATTGAATATGAGTCTATTTTTATTTATTTTTGTGCATTCAGGGGATAAAATCACGTATTATTGCTGTTTCTATTTGTATGTTCCAGACTTTTGTGAGGTTAAGTAACTTTTCATGTTTCTTGGCCATTTTGTATTTCTTTATCTATAAACTGCCTTATGTTCGCCCTTGTCTGCAGAATGGCAGTCTTCCGTTTTCTTGTGATTTCAAGAAGCTCTTTAATAGGGGTACCTGAGTGGGTCAGTGGGTTAAACCTCTGACTCTTGATTTTGGCTCAGGTCATGATCTCACCATTTGTAGGTTTGAGCCCCGCATTGGGCTCTGTGCTGATGACACAGAGCTCACTTGGGATTCTCTGTCTCCCTCACTCTTTCTTGCTCTCTCTCCCTGAGAAATAAATATTTTTTTTTAAATTTTTTTGATGTTTATTTCTTTTTGAGAGAGAGAGACAGAGACAGAGCTCCAGAAACAGAGCAGCAGAGAGAGAAGGAGACACAGAATCAAAGCAGCTCCAGGTTCTGAGCTGTCAGCACAGAGCCCGACGCGGGACTCGAACTCACGAACCGTGAGATCATGACCTGAGCCGAAGACGGCCGCGTAACCGACTGAGCCACCCAGGCGCCCCAGAAATAAATATTTTTTTAAAAGTTCTTTATATATTATGGTTTTCATATGGGTCTGTGATAGCATTTCCTCTCTCTGCTGTTGGACATATAGTTTTGTTTATGCATCATTTATTAAATAGAAGTTTAAAAAATATTTCTGATAACAGGTGTGTCAATCTTTCCTTTATGGCTTTTTTAAAAAAAATGTTTACTTATTTATTTTTTGCAGGGGTGGGGAGATAGGGAGTGCACAGATAGGGGAGGGGCAGAGAGAGATTGGGAGACACAGAATCCAAAGCAGGCTCCTGGCTCTGAGCTGTCAGCAAAGGGCTCAAACGTTGAGATCATGACTTGAGCTGAAGTGGGATGCTCAACCGACTGGGCCACCCAGGCGCCCCTGCTTTATGGCTTTTAAGGTTTGACACTTCTTTGGAAGGCAATCTTCACCTCCAAGATGACTTTTAAAAAAACAAAACCAAAAAACTCCTATACTTTCTTCCAGTACTTTTATGGAAGTTTTTTAATATTTGGATTTTTAATTCATTGCAAATGTGCTTCTGAGTATGGTATGAAACAGAAACCCCAAATAACATGGTGATGGCAGAATTTCTG
The DNA here is from genome assembly GCF_018350215.1 of Panthera leo. Lineage (NCBI taxonomy): Eukaryota > Metazoa > Chordata > Mammalia > Carnivora > Felidae > Panthera > Panthera leo. The sequence goes on along the minus strand of NC_056682.1, from coordinate 86,850,642 downwards.
TCCTGTTCCCATCTTTAATGGAACTCTCCTAATGTCTCATTATTATATTTGCAGTGGGTTCTGACTTTATCTAAGCTTGTTAATAGTTTCTTTTAAAATAAAGCATATTGGGGTCGCCTGGGTGGCTCAGTTGGTTAAGCGTCCAACTTCGGTTCAGGTCACGATCTCACAGTTTGTGGGTTCGAGCCCCGCGTCGGGCTCTGTGCTGACAGTTCGGAGCCTGGAGCCTGCTTCGGATTCTGTGTCTCCCTCTCTCTCTGCCCCTCCCCTGCTCATGCTCTGTCCCTCTCTGTCTCAAAAATAAATAAAACATTTTAAAAAATTTAAAAAATAAAATAAAATAAATTTAAAAAATAAATAAATAAAATAAAGCATATTGAATTTTATCAACTGTCTTGTCAGCATCTAATGAGATCATTGATTATTCTGATTGAGTAATAATTAATTAATTGCATTATTGGATTTCTTAATGTTGAAATTTCATTATTTTCCTAGGAGTTATAATTCTCAAATTTTCAATGTGTCTGTCTGACACAAAAAGAAATTACATATTTATCCCACATTATTCTAAAAGAATAATTTAAATAATTTAAATATTAAATATTTTTTAAAAATCTGGGGCGCCTGGGTGGCTCAGTCGGTTGAGCGTCCGACTTCGGCTCAGGTCATGATCTCACAGTTCGTGAGTTCGAGCCCCACATCTGGCTCTGTGCTGACAGCTCAGAGCCAGGAGCCTGCTTCGGATTCTGTGTCTCCCCCTCTCTGTGCCCCTCCCCCACTCACACTCTGTCTCTCCTTCAAAAATAAACATTAAAAAAAAAAAATCTAATTATTCTGTTTTTTCCAATCTCCAAAACCCTGTTAGTTACACAAAGGGATATGTTTTTATTTTTGTTTCTAGAAAAATAAATACTCAACTTGATATTCTAGCATGTGGCCCAGGCATTACTTTTCTGAGATTTTTTTCTATATGCTTTCATTCACATCAGTTGAAGGTCATCTTGTGGGGTTTTTTTGTTGTTGTTTTTTGGGGGGTTTTTTAAGTTTAGTTTTAGGAGACAGAGAGAGAGAGAGAGAGAGAGAGAGTGCGTGCACACGAGCAGGCACGAGAGGGGGAGGGCCAGGAGAGACAATTCCAAACAGACTTCACACTGTCAGTGCAGAGCCTGTCGCAGGGCTCAAACTCACAAACCAAGAGATCGTGATCTGAGTCAAAATCAAGAGTCAGTCACTTAACCAACTAACCCACCCAGGCACCCCAGATGAATGTCAGCTTGTAATTCAGCAAGCTTCCATGTGCCAGTTTCTGGGTTTGCTGTTACAAGGGATTCAGAATGCCTAAGCACCAGTCAGTCCTCCATCCACTGAAGCAACACAGAATTATCTGGGTCTCATCTTTTTATCTATAAACTCAGAGAGAAGCCCTGTTTATGCGACCTAATTCACAGAAGGCACAATATCAGATGTTAACAGCAGCCATCATTTCTGTTTGTGCATACGGACCTCTCTGGGTATCATCCGTGCATGCCATCATAATATCCACGCATGATAAGGTGACTAATCAATTCTCTTTAAATAAAGTTGATAATGGTAAAAGTGTTAAAGAATAATGAGAACTGGCAGCCACACAAAGCATTACAGAAATCAATGTGTGACCATATACGTACATAAGGTCATTTAAACCATCTTTGTATTCTCACCAGTGACGTGTGAATGGTTTCGAAATATCCTCAATGACCTCTCAACCTGAACTTAGTTCTTGTTTTTACTCGTTAGAACCTGTCAAGTATTCAAATAACATTAACTGCTCTATTTCAAACTGTCAATAATTGATGATGAAACTTCTTATACTTACCTGGAAACAGATCTTATTAGTTTGGGTTAATACATAATTTATAAACCAAATACAATTTTTTTCAGGACAATTTTTAGGAACTTTTCAATGAGTATAAATCGAACAAGAATGATCTCTCATAAAGACCTTTTCTCTAAGCCAATTGGAAATTAAATGAATAATAATAGAAAGATACTGAAGAAAACAAGACAAGGAAATTACATTTTTTTAAATTCATTTCATTTCCTAGGTACATCACTAATTTCCTAGTTTTCCAATAAGTATTTCCAATAAGTTAGAATAGTGAGGAGAGTATAGTGGAAGAATCTTCATCTTTTGAAGCCTGTATACACTGCTTTTTCAAAAGCAGATATTAAAAGTAAGACATGATAGGGACACCTCGGGCTGGCTCAGTCGGCAGAGCATGAGACTCTTGATCTCAAGGCTGTAAGTTCAAGCCCCATGTTGGGCCTAGAGCTTACAGAAAGAAAGAGAGAGGGAGGGTGGGAGGAAGGAAGGAAGGAAGGAAGGAAGGGAGAAAGGAAGGAAAGGTAACACATGATATGCATTCTTACAGAAGACAATTTATTGAACAGAATTATAGAAAAAATAGTTGAGGAATCATTACTATTATACCAAGGAGACTTGCAGACATTTTGAAATTTTTATTGAATATATACTTTCCAGAACTTTATAAACAAAGGATAATTTTTTTTCAGAAAAGCAAGAACATTTGTTTACAATGCAAAATCAGATTTTAGCTATAAAATAAAGCCTATTAAAAAACAAGATCAGCAACAAAAGCAAAAATTCCAAATATTTCTTCAGCAATTATAGTAAAAGCAAATATTCATTTTTAAAAATTAAAAAAAAAAATACTTCTGGTTTTTTTTCTCTAAAAAGGAAGACAGGGGCGCCTGGGTGGCTTGGTCGGTTAAGCGTCTGACTTCGGCTCAGGTCATGATCTCATGGTCCGTGAGTTCGAGCCCCGCGTCGGGCTCTGTGCTGACAGCTCAGAGCCTGGAGCCTGTTTCAGATTCTGTGTCTCCCTCTCTCTCTGCCCCTCCCCTGTTCATGCTCTGTCTCTCTCTGTCTCAAAAATAAACGTTTAAAAAAAAAAAAAAAGGAAGACAAAAAGACTCAGATATCTGAGTGGACTATTGGTGGGTTACAAAGAAATTATAATTGGAGACAACAGTAAGAGGAATAAAGATTATCTTTATTATCTCTTCCAGTTGGTAAGTGATAGAGAGTACTTGGTATAGGTAAGTTCAAAATGTTACATTCCCTTAGTTCCCAAAAGATTACCTGCTTTATTTTTTGAAGTTTATTTTTTTTATTTTGAGATAGAGGGCCCAAGCAGGGGAGGGGCGGGGAGGGCGGAGAGAGAACGCCAAGCAGGCTCCGCACTGTCAACGCAGAGCCTAACTCAGGGCTCCGGCCCACAAACCATGAGATCATGACCTGAACCAAAATCAAGAATCAGATGCTTAACCCACTGAGCCACCCAGGTGCCCCAACAATTACCTGCTTTTTAAAATAGGTGCTGGGGTGCCTGCGTGGCTCAGTCAGTTAAGTGTCTCATTCTTCATCTCAGTTCAGGTCTTGATCCCAGGGTTGTAAGTTCAAGCCTCGAGTTGGGCTCTGTGCTGGATGTGAAGCCTACCTTAAAAAAAAAAAAAAAAAAATAGGTGCTTTTCTTTGTTTGTTTTGTTTTTAAGTAGGCTGCATGCCCAACATGGGGCTTGAACTCACAAGCTAAGGTCAGGAGTCACTTGCTCTACTGACTGAGCCAGCCAAGTGTCCCATCCCTCTTTGTTTTGAATTGCTTCTTTAAAAATTAGGAAAAGTACATGGTTGTTGAAAAAAAAATTTTTTTAATTTTTTTTAATGTTTATTTATTTTTGAGAGAGACAGAGACAGAATGTGAGTGGGTTAGGGGCAGAAAGAGAGGGAGACACAGAATCTGAAGCAGGTTCCAGGATCTGAGCTGTCAGCACAGAGTCTGACGCAGGGCTCGAACTCACGAGCTGTAAGATCATGACCTGAGCTGGATGTTCAACTGACTGAGCCAACCAGGCACCCGGAAAAAATATTTTTAATACAAATGTACATGTAATAAAATGTGAACGTCCTTCTCTCCCCTCACCTTATTTCTACTTTCACTTCTCAGGCCTTGCCTTGCTTAACAGTTTTTATATGGATCTTTCCAGATTCTTTTCTGAGTAGATAAAATACAGTTTTTTCTATGAATACAAATCTATGTTTATTTTACATATTATTATACCACTTTTTTTTTTTTTAATATGCCAAGTTCACACAGCTGGAAAGGCCTGGGATTGAGATGTGACTCTTGGTCTGACTCTAGAACTCACTTTGTTTCCAGTGCACAGTTGCCAAGAACATGACACCAGTTTGGGAGGACTGGTCTAGGGGCCCCTGGGTGGCTCAGTTGTTAAGCGTCTAACTTCAGCTCAGGTCATGATCTCACAGTTCATGAGTTCGAGCTTCACATGAGGTGAGCAGGAACCCCACCTCAGGTGAGCTCATGCTCCACTTAAGGCAAAAACACAAGCCCCTAGTGAACCCTGCTTCTCTCTCTCTCTCTGCCCCTCATGGGATTCTCTTTCTCTTTCTCTGTTCCTTGCTCACTTGCACCGCCCCTCCCCCAAAAAAAGACTGGTCTAGCAGTAGTGTATAGTATGACATCAGTTGAATTCTTGTTCAATCCAGACTTTTTTTTTTAGAGATAGAGTGCATGTGTGCGTGCACACACATGCACACATGCACACGAGCATGGGAGGGCAGAGAGAGAGTGAGAGAGAGAATCCCAAGCAGGCTCTGCACTGTCAGTATGGAGCTCCACTCAGGGCTCAACGCCCTGAACCATGAGATCATGACCTGAGCTGAAATCCAGAGTTGGATGTTCAACCAACTGAGCCACCCAGGCGCCCCTCAATGCAGACATTCTTGATTTGACACTTATAATTTATCCAGCAAGCAGAAAATAAATTATGGTACATCAACTAGATCATATATCAATTATGAAAACTACAAAACCCATGTTCCAACATGGAAAAGTGACTGTGGTGAAATCTTAAAAGAAAAATGGTACCTTCTCATGTTATTTCCCAAAACAAAAGAATTTTGCACCAAACCTAAGTTGATATGTTCACCTCCTATAACAAAACCGCCACCTAGATTTAATGGAAATGTCCCCCCTTTACAAAAAATATAAAGTCCTATCTCTGAGGGTAGAAATAACTCTAAAGTCATTAAACAACTATAAATTATGATTTTCCTACAATGACGCGAAAAGGGCATGGCTTGAATTGTGTCCTCCAAAAAGAGGTGTTGACACTCAACCCCCCTGGGACCTACAAATGTGACCCAATTCAGAAATAGGGTCTTTGCAGATGTAATCAAGTGAAGATGAGGTTATTAGGATGAGCCCTAACCCACTATGACTGACCTCGTCAAAGAAAAGGAAAATCTGGATACAGACACACAGAGACAAGATCAAGTGAAGATACAGGCACTGAGGGAGGACTGTGATGAGACAGAGTTTTGCTGCCACAGCCTAAGCAACATCCGAGGTCAGCAGGAGCTGGAAAAGGTGAGGAAGGCGTTAGACGGAACATGGCCAATACCTTGATTCTGGACTTCTGGCCTCCAAAACTGTAAGAATAAGTTGTTGTTTTAAGCCATTGAGTTTGTGGTACTTTGTTATGGCAGTTTTAGGAAACTAATACAGAAATCATTCAAGATTTTTTTTAAGTTTATTTATTTTGAGTGAGAGAGAGAGAGAGAGAGCTGGGGAAGAGAAGAGAGAATCCCATGCAGGGTCCTCACTGTCAGCACAGAGCCTGAACTCATGGACCGTGAGATCATGACCTGAGCTAAAATCAAGAGTTAGACATTTAACTGACTGAGCCACCCAGGCATCCCAAGAAATCATTAAAGAATTTTAAGAGGGGATGGGAAGACTAAAATTGATTGAGAGCCTATTATGTGGCCCCAGGCTCTGTGCTAGAGGTTTTACCTGTTTATTTAATTCTAACAACTCTGAGAAGAAGGCATATTACAGATAAGGAAATTGCAGCTCAGAAGCTAAGTAATAAGCTGAAGTTCCCTCAGAGGGAAAGGGCTGAGGCTAAGGCTCTGCTTCGAAAGCCCACAGTGTCTCCAGTGCAGGCTTGCCAAGGACACGGCATTGTTCTAAGAAGACTGATTCGGCAGAATTTGCTCTCGCTCATGTTAAACATCAGTTACGATGCAACCTTTACCCGGGTGAACCAGATCTTCACGTCTCCCTGGAAGATATGTGAATAAACAATCCCATCTGTTTACTTATAGACCTTTTTACTGAATGGGAGAAGGAAAACATGGTATGCATACCAGGGTGGATGATTCTTTCTTCAGGAAATACCAGTCACAGGCACTATCCTAGTATCTAACTCACTTTTTGGTTTTAAAAGGTTTCCTTCAGGGGCACCTGGGTGGCTCAGTCAGTTAAGCATCGAACTTCAGCTCAGGACATTTGTGAGTTTGAGCCCCACTTCAGGTTGTCTGCTATCAGCACAGAGCCCTCTTCAGATCCTCTGTCCACCTCTCTCTCTGCCCCTCCCCCACTCTCTCCCTCCCTCTCTCTCTCTCAAATAAAAATAATAAATAATAAAATAATAATAAGGGGCACCTGGTTGGCTCCGTCGGTTAAGCGTCCGACTTTGGCTCAGGTCATGATCTTATAGTTTGTAGGTTTGAGCCCTGCATGGAGCTCTGTGCTGAAAGCTCAGAGCCTGGAGCCTGCTTCGGCTTCTGTGTCTCCCTCTCTCTCTCTGCCCCTCCCCCGCTCACATTCTGTCTCTGTCTCTCAAAAATAAATGTTAAAACATTTTTTTAATGATAAAATTAAAAAAAATAAGAAGAATAAAAGGTTTCCTTCAACCTTCATATTCTCCTAAGGCTTTGATGACTGCTAACTGGCAAATGATAAAGCTGGTTTCCAGGGTTTCCAGTACACTATCAGTTTATAAGGGCCATATGGAGTGTCGTCAAGAATTTAAATTCAAACTCTGGAGCCAGAATGGCTGGGTTCCAATGTGCACAGAGACACATGCGGAGTAGGTGGACAGTGGGCCAGATTCAGGCTCCACTCAACCCTTCCACTGGCATCCTTGTGCAGGGCGTAACCTGTCCAACCTTTCATGGCAACCCTGGAGGTAGGTTTCCACCTCCCCCTGACTGTGGCTGGTATCGTTCTCCATGTCACACTATCTACCCAAAACATCATGTAGTGAAAAGGAAACTGGGGGTCCCTGGCCGGCTCAGTCGGTAGAGCATGCAACTCTTGATCTCAGGGTTGTGAGTTTGATCCCCACATTAGGTGTGGAGACTACTTGAAAAACAAAACGAAAACAAAAACAAAAAACAAAAAACGAAGAAGCAGCAAAATGATCTGTGAGCGCAAAACCATTCAGTATATTTGATACTCATGGTATTGCTGATGAAATCATGCATCCCTCCATCCAAAAGGAGAAAAGTAGAAACTGTCGGTATTACTCAAGTATGGGAATCATAGTTTTCCTCCAGTGGGACCCAGCAGTGTGGTCCTGGGATTTAGTCAGTGTAGCCCTACACACTCATCCAATTCCACTCCCCAGGCAGGATCAGAACATGACACCCTAGCTCTGGTTCAGGATATGTGTCTCTGGGAGGACTAATTAGCAGCTCATAGAGAAGAAGCCATTCTCTGGTGCCCCATTAATTACAGTGCTCCTGGCAACTCAGACGAGCCCACATGAATGCCTTCTGCACCGAAAGGTCACATGCTGGTGTTGCTAGTCAGATCTGTGCGAAATCTTATTGCTGTTCATGGTTATTTCCCTGATAATCGCTCCCCAGAGATCGGTCTGGCTACAACCTAGAATATTTGAGCACAGTAATTTGCAAGATTTATGGAAAACAATTTTTCAGAAATGTGCTCTCAATTTTCATTGGGCAAATTCCTCTTTCTCTGGTAAGCGCTGGAGCATATGGAGCAGGTAAATGGTTTAATGGACAGCATAAAAGTAACATTTTTCTTCTGAAGTTGATGATTTGCACTTAGGGCTTCCAATCCCATTTTTTACTACAGCAAGTGTTCAGAACAAATTAAAGGGCGAGGGAAAAACTCCAATCTTTCCAACCTTGCTATCTCCAAGCTCGGTAATGACTGCATCATTTCACAGACTCATATCACCCCCTCTGGTGCTCCCATCCTTGGGGAGGAAACTTTTATTGAATTTCTCTCCCCCAGGTTTTAGTCTTCCACCTGTATCTTGTGTTATATACATTGAACTCATTCCTTCCTAACACAATTTAATGCAATAAGCTGAAAATGGCCAAGGGCAGTCTTTCTAGTCTCCGGGAGGAAAAATTCATAGTAGAAACAATCACCTAATGAAAAGTTAGGGGAAAAAACACGGTGCAGGCAAACATTACCCATGTGGGTATGTAAAGCACCTGGGTACTCTTCAGAATCATAACAATTGCAACCATTATTAATTTTTTCCTTTTAGGAGATGAACGAACAATAATAGGGGTCTTAGAATCGGCCATCTAACCATTTGAAGTAAAATAACAGCAATACAATTTATTCATTGTTCAATCACATCTATTCATGATGCATCTACTATGTTTGACACATCAATTTTTTAGACCCCCAGTGTAACCACCTATATTATTGTCACACGTGCATCAGGTGGCCTTCCTCCAGTTGCTTTGAACACCCTCTGTATATCTCCAGCAAAGCATTTATCACTTTATATGGTAATTACCTGATAATTCGTTTGTCCTCCAAGTTGATGGTGGACTGGGTATTTGGTGGAGGTAGTGACACATCCTACCCTCCTTTGAATACTCAGCACCTGGACCAGATGTGAAGTGATGAATGACAACATGTGTTCAATCAAAGAATGAGCTCTCACGTGATTGTAAAACAAGCTCTATTCTCCTAAGGTCGATTCGGAGAGTCAACAGGGAAGACTGGATACTTCTAAGGAATTCTGAAGTTAAAGGAATAAGCTCTTTCTCTACAAGTTACATATCAGAGGCCTCTTTAAAACCTGCTATTAGATTTTTTTTTTAAGCACCAGAACGACTTGTAGACGCCATCTGGCAGACTCCACTCCTTTCTCTGCCCTTCTCTATATGTAGAAGAATGGAGGTTATGAAATCTGCTTAAACTCATATAACTTGATGGCAAATGAGGCATAGAGTCTGGGTTATTGGATGCCCCTAGTCCATGTACATTGAAAGGCAAAGCTGACCAACTCAAGGCAGACCCTTCAAGCACAAGCTTTGTTTTTATAAATGCAACTCTGTGCCTTAAAATGTAGATCAGAGAAGAAACATCCCATGAATCCTGTCCTGCTGCCCTTCTCATAGTTTGTAATTTATTTGACCTCTTTACATCTGCTTCAGGATCTTTGCACCATTCCTCATGCATACATCACACCCCTGGGAAATCTCTCCTTTTTATTCTCTCACCCCTCCCCCAGGCCACTCAGATTCTCCTTTATACACCAGCAGGGCACCTTGTAACTTCCCATTCATAGGACTTATCTCAGTTTGAAACTACATATTTGTCCAATTGTTTAATTAGCATCTGTGAGATGTCTCCTCCAGATTAGATTGAGAGGTCATAAATTATATCTCTGGAGATAAGAGGCATTCTAATAGCATATCCTAACCCAACGTTTCTTCAACATACCAACCTGGGAATAGAAATGGGATCAGTATAATATCAAAACTATTTCTTTGAATCTACCCCACTTGCTGGAGTGGGTCCTTCAAATTCAGTTCAATACACCCCCCTCCCCTCCCCTTCCAGGGCTCCAGGGATTCCAGGGTGTGTTTCCCATGTACTCACCCTTGAGGCTCCTCGTCTCTCCTTAGATATCTCAAGTTCTTCCTGTTGGGTGCTGGCTCCCTGCAGCAATGTGCTGCTGAGGCCTCCACACTCCTCAGACCCACTTTGGTGTTGATATGCATAATACATGGGTCCCAAACACAGAAATTTTAGTCAAACCATTCTTTCCATTTCTACTCCCAGCCTTTGCTCCCTATGGCTCAAGATGAGAGTGCTTGGGGTTGGCAAAAAGACAAACATCTCTCCCCTCTGATCTGGAAGCAAAGGATTAGATCACACTGGTATGCCTTGACTCTAACCTTAGGACAAATTCTTTGCCAGAATCCTCCTTGGTGGCTCATATAAATAGTCCCCTGTACGGCCTTCCAGGTGGGCCCTCCATTTACCCCGGGCTGTGTGCATTTCAGAGGAACAGAGCTAAGTCCCAAGTTGGACCCCTGCTCAATTCAGAGGAAACAGTAGAATGTCAGTGCAAGCTAAGACCTTGTCCTGGCCCTGAGGGGAGGAGAACCTTCTCCTGCACCCATTCATTCAGCAGCTGTACTTAGGAGCAAGGTCTTCTGGGAATAACCCATGCACAGGCACTGAAAATTCCAGCCAAGGACACTTGATGAGTTGCAAATCTTAGCAGAGTCGTTAGGAATATGGCCATGGGATTCCTGGAACAGAGGCAGACATGGAGTGGAAGCCATTAGCTGAAGACTCAGACATGACTGGTTTGAATCTTGGCTCCAACTCTCTTCAGATATGTGAGCTTGGGCAAGTTCCTCCACCTTCATGAACCACAGTTCCCTCATTCATATACCAGCCCAATCTCCATCTCTTAGGAATGTTATGAAAATTAAACAAAACCAGGTTGGGAATCATCCTGCATAGGGCTTAGGATATAACAGATGCTCAGAAAATATTCATTCCCTTTCCTGTAACTTTTTTATCTACCTTGATTTTTACAATCGTTCCTTCGCCATTGGCTTTGGTTTAAAATTTTTCCATAAAAATGTTAGAAATACATATTTTATTGAGTACCAGCTGAAAATTCTTCTGTGCCCCTAGAGTTTATTATTGCACCATTAAATACAAAAAAAGTACACTCTTTATTAATTAGTAAGTTCCTAGGCTCACTCCTTCTGATGAGGAGGGGGCTGAGGGGAGACACCATTTTCCCCAACTCTGAAAGTGGTTCCCAGTTCAACAAGCTTATCTTTGGTGAAAGAATGGGAAACTAATATTTATTTATTACTTATTATGTGCCAATGTGACAGTAAAGCCTGGCAGCTAATTGCTTACACTTTGGAACCACAATGATAGTGTTTAAATCCAGACTCTACAGCTTAACCAGCTGTGTGATCTTGGGCAGGTAACAAAGTCTTCGTGCCTGAGTTTTTAATCCACAAAATGGTGGTGATTGTACCTACACACCCCCAGAATGTCCGTGATAATTAAATGCAATAATTAGAACAATGTGTGGCACATAATAAATGCTCAATATATAGTAGCTATAATTACATTTCTGTGGTTTTTTTCTAATTTCTTTAAACGTTTACTAATTTTTGAGAGAGAGAAAGACAGAATGGGAGTCTAGGAGGGGCAGAGAGAGATGGAGATACAAAATCTGAAGCAGGCTCCAGGCTGCGAGCACAGAGCTCAAACACTCGAGATCATGAGATCATGACATGAGCCAAAGTCAGATGCTTAACAGACTGAGCCGCCCAGGTGTCCCACTTTTCCATGTATTATATACAGCTTGATACTCACAGCAGCCCTTCAAGGGCTATGTTTTTCTCTCTAATCTCCCCTGAATGAGCAATGGTGACTAGAGTCCCACAGTCCCCAGAGTCCACAGCTAGTGCACATCTCTGTAGCACTCCAGCCCGATGTTTTATGAGCCCAAAGCCCTGACGTTCGTCTACAGCCGGACCTTTCAGGTGGTTGCAACTGCTTCCCTTGAAGCATCAAAACAACAACCAAAACATCACTTATGAGATGGATATCGCATACGTTCTAAAGCATGGTTGACATAAAACATGTTCCCCTCTTTGGGGGGAGTTTGGGAGCTACTTTTGTTCCAGATTAAACCATGACCACATTCATAGTGACTGAACCCTGAAGCCACCTGGCAGCCAGAAGACAGCATTTCATTTTTTTTTTTTTTAATGTTTGTCTTTTTGAGAGAGAGACAGAGTGTGAGCGGGTGAGGGGTAGAGAGAGGGAGACACAGAATCCAAAGCGGGCTCCGTGGTCAGAGCAGAGCCCCACATGGGGCTCGAACTCACCAACCATGAGATCATGACCCGAGCCGAAGTTGGATGTTTAACCGACTGAGCCACCCAGGTGCCTCCGAAGATAGCATTTCAAACCGAAAGCTACATAACTGTCTCAACAAGCAAAAAGGGAAAACGAACTCCTATTTATTGAGTGCAAGTACGTCGTGCTAAGCATTTTATGTGCGTTATTTAATTCTCTCGGCAAGGTAGGTACTGTTTCCCCCATTTTCTAGATGAAGAAACTCAAGCTCAGACAGGTTATGTGATTTCTCCAAAGGTCAGACGACCAGTAAATGTCAGAGGCGGCTTAACGACACAGGTCTACCTGGCTCCAGTGCCTTAGAAATAAACCATCACCATGAGTACTTGGCCCCTCTTTATGACACCCTCGCAAACCCGTTACTTAAATACTATACTGGCTAAAGCTTACCCGATGTTTGCTGTGGGCCGGACTCTATCCTAAGAACTTCCTTGCAATATTTCATCTAATTGTCACCACGGTCCTAGGAGGTTGGTACTGTTATTCTCCCAGTTTACAGAAGAGGAAACAGGCCTTACGGAGTTAACAGCTTGTTTCAAGTCACATATCCTGGAGGTGGAGCCAGGCGATTTCAGAGTTTGTGATCTTAAGCACTAGGCCAGGATTTCCTCTACATAAAGAGGTTATGAGCATGGAAAATAAACCCAGTATTCTTCCTATAGCAACATGCTGACCTAAAAAGGGCACTGGACTAGAAACAGTTGCTCTGAGCTCTAATTGACTCTCACTGTGCAATGTTGAGCACTCAGTTTCCTTCTCTGTAAACCAGAGAGCTTGCACCTGGGTTTGCTCTGGTGCTAGAATCGATGACTTAAAGCACATCAGTATAAATGCCATAAGCAAATCAGGAGAGAAAATTTCATTTGGCCATAGATACTCTTCCTCATCAAAGAAACCGCTTACGACTCTACCCGCTGGAGCCGGGTAGACCTGTGTCATTAAGCTGCCTCTGACGTTTACTGGTCGTCTGACCTTTGGAGAAGTCACATAACCTGTCTGAGCTTGAATTTCTTCATCTAGAAAAATGGGAGAAATCGTGACTACCCTGCCAAGAGAATTAAATAACAAACGTAAAATGCTTAGCACAACATGTTGGCAATCAATAAACATGAATTCCTTTTTGGTTATTAAAACAAACAAACAGGGCGCCCAGGGGGCTCAGTTGGTGAAGCGTCCAACTTCAGGTCATGATTTCACGGTTCTTGGGTTCGAGCCCCACATTGGACTCTCTGATGTCAGCACAGAGCCCACTTCAGATCCTCTCTCCCCATCGCTCTCTGTCCCTCCCCCCCTTCAAAAATAAATAAACATTAAAATACATATATGCATATATGTACGTATATATTCTTTAATTTTAAAAATTCAAATACTGGGGGCGCCTGGGTGGCTCAGGTGGTTAACCGCCCAACTTCAGCTCAGGTCATAATCTCACAGCTTTTGGGTTCGAGCCCCACGTCAGGCTCTGTGCTGACAGCTCAGAGCCTGGAACCTGCTTCAGATTCTGTGTCTCCTTCTCTCTCTGCCCCTCCCCCACTTGCACCCTATCTCTCTCTGTCTCTCAAAAATAAAGGTAAAAAAAAATTATTAAAAATTCAAATACTGATAGAAAAAGAAAAAAGCCTACGAATACAAAGAAGCAATCCAAAAGTGAGCTGGAAAGATAGATTTTTTACAGATATCCATCTAAATTCAAATGCATCCTCCAGTGGGGCAGGAGCAAGGGAGAGGATGAAGAAGAAGCCACAGTAAGTTTGCAAAATGCTGCAAATCCACTTAGAGTTGTTTACTGACTTCTTCTCCACTGGCTTCCTCTCAAGCCGTAGGGAACATAACAGAGAGCTCTAAACTCTAATTTTTTTCCACATGGATTCTCCCTTGAGAATTCATGTTGTAATTCGTTAACGTCCCTGTTGTCAATTTTAACCACAGAAATCACAGAAATCTGCTACGGAAATGTTTGTGCTTCCTCCCATACAGGCTGACATATTTGGAAGAGTCATCAGAAACACTTTCTGATGAACTGACACAGTTCCCGGGGCACAGGAAGAAAATAAGAACAAGGCCTCCCTCATAGGTCAAAGCAAATGCCACGAAAGGGGAACCAGAGAACAGAACAAGCAGATTTTTGTCTTTTTTTTTTTAATTAAACTTTTCTTTTTGAGGTAATTATAAATGTACATGCAGTTGTAGGAAATAATACACAGAGACCTTGTGTGGCCTTTACCCAGCTCCCCCAGTGGTAGCATCTTGCAAAACTAAATTACAATATCGCAACCAGGATACCGACAACGATGCCGTCGAGATACAGAACAGCTGCACCACCACAAGGGTCCCTCATGGTAGCCTTTTATAGTCACATCCACCCCTCTCCCTCCTTAACCCCTAGCAACCATTAATCTGGTATTTCTATAAGGACAACAGTACAGAATGCTACATAAATGGAATCACACAGTATATAATCTTTAGGGATTTAGTTCTCTAGAGATTTCATCCAGGTTGTTGTGTGAATCAATAGTTTTCTGTTTGTGTTGCTAAGCAGTATTCCAAGGTGTGAATGTATCACTTACATTAAACATGGTGTGTTTAACCATTTACCTTTTGGAGAACATCTGGCTTGTTTCCAGATTTGGACTATTACTAATAAAGCTGCTGTAATCATTCATGTATAGATTTTTGTACACAAGTCTTCATTTCTCTGGAATAAATGCCCAGGAGTACTGTTGCCGGTTTGTATGGCAGCTGTATGTTTAGTTTTACAAGAAACTGCCATATGATTTTCCAGAATGAGTGGCTGTGATATTTTATATTCTCACCAGTAATGTATGGGAGATCCAGCTTCTTCCCATCCTTGCCAACATTGGGTGTTGCCACTAGTTTTTATTTTAGCCATTCTTTTTTTTCTTTTTAATACTTGCTAATTTTTGAAAGAGAGACAGAGTGCAAGCAGGGGAGGGGCAGAGAGAGGGAGACATAGAATCCGAAGCAGGCTCCAGGCTCTGAGCTGTCAGCACAGAGCCTGACGTGGGCGGAAACCCACGAACTGCGAGATCATGACCTGAGCCGATGTTGGAGGCTTAACCCACTGAAACACCCAGGTGCCCCATTTTAGCCATGCTAATAGGCATGTAATGATATTTCATTGTGATTTTAATTTGCATTTCCCTAATAGCCAATGCCATTGACAATATTTTCATGTGCTTATTTGCCATCTATATATCTTCTTTGGTGAAATGTTTCTTCATATATATTTTAAAAAATTTTTTAATGTTTATTTACTCTTGAAAGAGAGAGATAGAACATGAGTGGGGGAGGGGCAGAGAGACAGGGAGACACAGAATCTGAAGCAGGCTCCAGGCTCTGAGGTGTCAGCACAGAACCCGATGCAGGGCTCAAACCCACAATCCGTGAGATCATGACCTGAGTGAAGTTGGTTGCCCAACCGACTGAGCCACCCAGGCGCCCCTGTTTCTTCATATATTCTGCCCATATTCTAACTGGATTGTTTGCTTTTTTACAATTGAATTTTGAGAGTTCTTTATGTATTCTAGGTACTAGTCCTTTGCAGGATATATGGTTTGGAAGTATTTTCTCCCATTCTGGGCTCGTCTTTTCATCCTCTTAACAGAATCTTTCATAGAACAAAAGTCTTAATTTTGATGAAGTCCAATTTATCAACCTTACTTCTCCAGGATGGCATTTTTATTGTCAAGTCTAAGAACCCTTTGCCTAGCCATAGATCTTGAAGATTTTCTCCTATTTTTTTCTAAAAATGTTATAATTGTATAGTTTACACTTAAGTCTGTGATCTATTTTGAGTTGATTTTTATGTAAGGTGTAAGGCAGGTCAAGGTTCGTTTTTCTGTCCATGGATATCCAATTCCTCTACTATCATTTGTTGAAAAAGCTACCTTTCCTCTATTGACTTGCTTTTGCATCTTTGTCAAAAATCAGTTGGCATTTTCCTGTGGGTTTTATTCCGGGCTCTTCATTTTGTTCCTTTAATCAATTGTCTGCTTTCTACCAGTGCTGTACGGTCTTGATTAATATTGCTACATAAGAAGTCTTGAAATTGGATAGACTGATTTGTCCCACTGTATTCTTTTCCAAAATTGCTTTAGTTATTTCAATTTCTTTGCCTTTTCTCATAAATTATAACCTTATCTGTATTGAAAAAAGTAAGTCTCAATGAGATTTTGATAGGAATTGCATTAGATTTTTCTATCAGTTTGGGGAGAATTGTCATCTTTGCTATGCTGAGTTTTCCAATCCATGAACATACGCCTCTCCATTTATTTGGTTTGTTTTGACTTCTTTCTTCAGCTTTGTGTCGTTTTCAGCATACATATCCTGTACATGTTTTATGAGATTTACACTTAAGTATTACTTTTTTTCCTAAGCAGCTGTAAATGGCATAGTATTTTTAATTTCAGTGTCTACATGTTCATTGCTCACATACAGAAATACAATTGATTTTTGAGTGTTTACACTGTATCATGTAAATATTTAAACTCATTTATTAGTTCCAGGAGGTTTTTTGTAGATTTCTTAGGACCGAGAAAATCTATTATTTGCAAATAGGGACAATTTTATTTCTTCCTTTGCATCTGTATGCATTTTACTTCTTTCTCCTCTCTTATTGTCCTGGCTGAAATTTCTAGTACTATAATTGAATAAAAGTGGTGAAAGTAGGTATATTTGCCTTGTTCCCAAAACTGGGGAGTGTTATGGGCCAAAATTGTGGTCCCCCCCCCCCCGCCACAATTCCTATACTAAATTCCTAATCTTCAGAACCTCAGAATGTGACTTTATGTGGACACAGGGTCTTTAAATTTGTAAAAAAATTAAATGAGATACTTAGGGTGGGCCCTAATCCAATATGACTAATATCCTTATTAGGAGAGATTAAGGACAACAGGTGCCTGGGTGGCTCAGTTGGTTAAGCGGTTAGGACTTCAGCTCAGGTCATGATCTCACAGTTCATGACTTCAAGCCCCATGTTGGGCTCTGTGATTACAGCTCAGAGCCTAGAGCTTGCTTCAGATTCTGTGTCTCCCTCTCTCTCTGCCCCACCCTTGCTAGTGCTCTGTCTCTCTCTCTCAAAAATAAACATTAGGAAAAAAAATTTTTTAAGAAGAGATCAGGACACAGACTCATAGAGGCAAGACTATGTTAAGACACCATAGAAGATGGACATCTGCAAGCCGAGGAGAGAGGCCTCATAAGAAATCGCCCCTGTTAACACTTTGCTATAGCTTCTAGAATTGTGAGAAAATAAGTTTCTGTTATTTAAGCCACTGAGTCTGGTACTTTGTTATGGCAGTTCTAGCAAACTAATACAGGGGTAAAGCATGCATGCACTTTTTCACCATTATGTATAATGTTAGCTGTAAGTTTTTCGTAGATGTTCTTTATCCACTTGAGGAAGTTCTCACCTATTCCTATTTTTTCTGAGAATTTTTATCATAAATGGGTGTTAAATTTTGTGAAATGCTCTTTCTGCATCAATTAATGTAATTATGTGATTTTCTTTAGCTTGTTAGCATGGTAGATTATATTTGATTCATTTTCATCGCTAGATGATTCTCATTGCATCTCTAGAATAAATAAGTCTTTGTACAATATTGTATATACTGCTGAAATCTATTTGCTAATATTTTGTTAAAGAGTTTTACATCTAGGGGCGCCTGGGTGGCTCAGTCGGTTAAGCAGCCGACTTTGGCTCAGGTCATGATCTCACAGTCCGTGAGTTCGAGCCCCATGTCGGGCTCTGTGCTGACAGCTTGGAGCCTGGAGCCTGTTTCGGATTCTGTGTCTCCTTCTCTCTTACCCTCCCCCGTTCATGCTCTGTCTCTCTCTGTCTCAAAAATAAATAAACGTTAAAAAAAATTAAAAAAAAAAAAAGAGTTTTACATCTATAGAGGAATGAAACCTGACCACGTTTTTATACCATACACAAAAATAAATTAAAAATGGATGAAAGACCTAAATGTAAGATAGGAAACCATCAAAATCATAGAGGAGAACACAGGCCGCAATCTCTTTGACCTCTGCCATAGCAACTTCTCACTAGACATATCTTTGGAGACAAGGGAAACAAAAGCAAAAATGAACTATTGGGACTTCATCAAGATAAAAATACTCTGCACAGTGAAGGAAACAATCAATAAGACTAAAAGGCAGCCTATAGAACGAGAGAAGATATTTGCAAATGACATATTGGATAAAGAGTTAGTACCCAAAATTTATAAAGAACTTATCAAGCTCAATACCCAAAAAAAAACAAATAATCCGGTTAAGAAACGGGCAGAAGACATGAATAGACGTTTTTCCAAAGAGGACATTCAGATGGATAACAGACACCTGAAGAGATGCTCAACATCACTCATCATTGAGGAAATACAAATAAAAACCATGATGAGATAACACCTCACACTTGTCAGAATAGCTAAGATTAGTAGCACAGGAAACAACATGTGTTGGTGAGGATGTGGAGAAAGGGGAACGCTCTTACAATATTGGTGGGAATGCAAACTGCTGCAGGCACTCTGGAAAACAGTATGGAGGTTCCTCAAAAAGTTAAAAATAGAACTACCCTATGACCTAGCAGCTGCAGTGCTAGGTATTTACCCAAAGGATAAAAAATACAGATTTGAAGGAGCACATGCACCCCGATGGTTACAGCAGCATTATCAACAATAGCCAAACTATGGAAAGAGCCCATTCATTGACTGATGAATGTATAAAGAAGATGTGGTATGTATGTACATATGCATATATGTGTGTGTGTGTGTGTGTGTATATATATATATATATATATATATATATATATATGCATGCAATGGAATATTAGCCATCAAAAAGAATGAAATCTTGCCATTTGCAACAACATGGATGGAGCTACAATGTATTATGCTAAGCAAAATCAGTCAGAGAAAGACAAATACCATATTATTTCACTCATATGTGGAATTTAAGAAACAAAACAGATGAACATAGGGGAAGGGAAAAAAAGAGAAAGAGAAGCAAACCATGAGACTCTTACTGATAGAGAACAAGCTGAGGGTTGATGGAAGGAAGTGGGTGGGGGGGGTGGGCTAAATGGGCAGTGGGTATTAAAGAGGGCACTTGTTATGATGAACACTGGATGTTATACGCAAGTGATGAATCACTAAATTCTACTCCTGAAACCAATATTATACTATATGTTAACCAACTTGAATTTAAATAAAATTTTGGGAAAAAAAAAAGAGCTTTGCATTTATATTCATTAGGGATATGGGTCTATACTTTTCTTTTTTGTACTGTCTTTATCTGGTTCTGGTATAAGATAATACTAGCTTCACAAAATGAATCATGAAGTGTTTCCTCTTCTTCTAAAGAAAATGCATAAAATTAAAAAAAAAAAAAAAAAAAGAGGGGCACCTGGGTAGCTAAGTCAGTTAAACATCCAACTCTTGATTTCAGCTCAGGTCTTGATCTCACCATCGCCATTTGTGAGATTGAGCCCCAAGTAGGGCTCTGTGCTGACAGCTCAGAGCCTGCTTGTGGTTCCCTCTCTCCCTCTCGCTACCCTTCATCCACTTGAGCAAGCACTCTTGCGTGTTCTCTCTCTAGCTCTTTCTCTCTTGCTCTCTCTCAAAATTAAATACTTAAAAAAAAAAAGAAATTGCATAAAATTTTTATTCTTTTTTTTTTTTTTTTTTTTTTTTTAGAGAGAGAGAGAGAGAGCTTGTGAGTGGAGAGAGGGGCAGACAGAGAGAATCTCAAGCAGGCTCCACCCTCAACTGACTGACATCCAGGTGCCCAGTGTTCATTCGTTTTAAATGTTTGGTAGAATTCTCCAGTGAAATTATCCAGGTTTGTAGATTTCTTTCTTGTAAATACTTACATTATGAATTTAACTTCCTTAATAGTTATAGAGGTATTCAAATTACCTATTTCAGATTGGATGAACTGTGATTGTTTGTGTTTTTTAAGGAATGGTCGTTCCATCTACGTTATCAAATTTGTGTTTGCAGAGTTGTACTTATTCCTCTCCTTTTATTCTATTTATTTTTAAACTTGATGATGTATTTAATTTTATTCCAAAGTGGAAGAGTTTTTTTTCTTATAGTAAAAACTAAAAACATACTTGTAGTAAAAAAAAAAAAAAAATCATATAATAGAGAATAGAAATAGGAAGCAAATCTAACCAATCAAGACTGTTAACACTGTAGTGAAGAACTGCTCAGATATCTATCCATTGTCTACCTACACACAAACACACACATGTATATTTAAATACACATTTTTATAAAAATTGAATCATACTATGCATGCCTGTCTGTAACCATCTCTTTCATTCAGCCATATGTGATATAAATCTTTCTACATCAATGTAGATCTGTATGTTCATTTATAATGACAAGACCTTTCGTGGTGTAAATATATCATAATTTACGTAGCTCAATCTGATACTTTAGTTAGACAAAAAACTAAAGTGTTTCCAGTGTTTTAATTCTATAAACAACACTGTGGTGAACATCCTTGTGCATATGTATCTTACCACATCTGTGTGATTAACTCCTTAGAATTATGTCCTAAGAGAAAGATGGCTGGTGTGTTCATTTAAAATTCTGATACATAGGGTCAAACCACATCCCACAAAAATGCATTTTTCCACCATCACGTTGGATACACAGGATATTATCATTCTTTTTTTCCCCTCTTTGCCAATCTGATATGTGAAAAAGGATCAGGATTTTCTTTTTTTTTTTTTTTTTTTTTTTTTTTTTTTTTGGTAGTAGTTATTGCCTTGCTTCTTTAATTACTGATGAGGTTGATGTGCTCATGGTTGTCTTGTCATTTGTATTTCTTTAGGAGCCACCTAGACAACTTAGGTTTTAAATAAATGGTTTTATCTGACACTCTGGAGGGTTAATTTTAAGAATATGGAAAATAAGATCCCAGGGCACCTGGGCGGGTCAGTAGGTTAAGCATTTGACTTTGGCTCAGGTCACGATCTCATGGTTCCTGAGTTCGATCCCCAAATCAGGCTCTCTGCTATCAGCACAGAGCCCACTTCGGATCCTCTATTCCCCTTTCTGTCTGCCCCTCCCACACACACTCTCTCTGTCTAAAAAATAAATAAGCACTAAAAAAATAAGTTGAGTGGTGATAAAAAATATATTTATAAAAAAATTTTTTAAAAAGATCCAGCTTTAATACCTGTCCCAAATGCCATGGCAGTGTGATAATTTTACTGAACATTGTTCTTATTTCCTTCATTAAAAAAATAATAATAAAAACCCAGTTGGGGATAGATGGTGGTAAGGTTGCATAACAATACAAATATATTTAATGCCACTGAAATGTATACTTAAAAGCGGCTAAAGTAAACTTTATATTCTGTATATTTTATCAGAATTAAAATATAATCTAGTTGGGGATGATAGATACAGACACAGACACAAAGACAGTGATGCTTATATACACATACACATATATAAGAATTTATATATACACTTATATAAATTTTTACTTTATTACTTTATAATGAAAGGATTGGTTCTCAATGTACTCTCCTCAAAAGGAAAAAAAAAATGAGTAAAGAAAACATGTCTAATATCTTACTTTTCTTTTCAATACTCTAAGAAACATGGGCTTCTTAAAAGATTAAATCTATCTTTATTTTGAGGTTTATAAAATAGAAAGTCTTGTCATGAATAAATTGGACAGGAAGCGAGGGCACATTAGAGAAACATAAATAAATTATATTCTCATCCTAAAGACTGCTGATACTGCTGTAAATTTACTTCAGAGAAGACAGTTATTCTATATCAAACTTTTGGGATGACAAGGCTTTTTAAGTTCCGTTTATGCTTCTTTTCTGGTTCAGAAGACTTAGAGGTCTTCTTCCTGCTACTTGCTGATTTTTTTTTTTTTTTTGGTAATTTCATCTGGTATTTTGCTCATATTTCACTATTCTCTGTCATTTTCATGGACTGATACCATGAACTGATATTTCCTCAGTTCTTGTGACACAGGTCCTGTGGCCGGATCATTAAGTCATCACCCATTAACCGGCACTTCCCATTAGCCCAGTAAACCACGGTCAAAGTCTAGAAAAGTCTGGAGAAGGAGGTAAGACCCAGCCCTTAGGGCCCTGAAGCCCGAGTCTTCCTATCACCTCTCTGCTCTCCTCACACATACACGGGGCTTTTCCATAACGCTGGGATCCAGAAAGAAAAGACTCCTGCGGTTATGAAGAGGGGAATTGAAAGTGGAGAGTTTCTAGAAATCCCTATCAAAATAACACTAGCATTCCTCACAGAGCTAGAAAAAACAATCCTAAAATTTGTATGGAACCAGAAAAGACCCCAAATAGCCAAAGCAATCCTGAAAAAGAAAACCGAAGCTGGAGGCATCACAATTCCAGATTTCAAGCTGTATTACACAGCTGTAATCATCAAGACGGTATGGTACTGGCACAAAACAGACAGATCAATGGAACAGAATAGAGAACCCAGAAATGGACCCACATACGTATGGCCAACTAATCTTTGACAAAGCAGGAAAGACTATCCAATGGAATAAACACAGTCTCTTCTGCAAGCGGTGCTGGGAAAACTGGACAGCGGCATGCAGAAAAATGAACCTGAACCACTTTCTTACCCCATACACAAAAATAAACTTAAATGGATGAAAGACCTAAATGTTAAGACAGGAAGCACCAAAATCCTTGAGGAGAAAGCAGGCAAAAACCTCTTTGAGCTTGGCCGCAGCAACTTCTTACTCAACACGTTTCCAGAGGCAAAGGAAACAAAAGCAAAAATGAACTACTGGGACCTCATCAAAATAAAAAGCTTCTACACAGCAAGGGAAACAATCAGCAAAAGTAGAAGGCAACCAATGGAATGGGCGAAGATATTTGCAAATGACATATCAGACAAAGGCTTAGTATCCAAAATCTATAAAGAACTTATCAAACTCAACACCCAAAAAACAAATAACCCAGTGAAGATATGAGCAAAAGACATAAATAGATACTTCTTCAAAGAAGACATCCAGATGGCCAACTGACACATGAAAAAATGCTCAACATCACTCATCATCAGGGAAATACAAACCAAAACCACAATGAGATACCACCTTACACCTGTCAGAATGGCTAACATGAACAACTCAGGCAAAAACAGATGTTGGCAAGGATGCAGAGAAAGAGGATCTCTTTTGCACTGCTGGTGGGAACGCAAACTGGTGCAGCCACTCTGGAAAACAGTATGGAGGTTCCTCAAAAAACTGAAAATACAACTACCCTACAACCCAGCAATTGCACTACTAGGTATTTATCCAAGGAATACGGGTGTGCTGTTTCGAAGGGGCACATGCACCCCCATGTTTATAGCAGCACTATCAACAATAGCCAAAGTATGGAAAGAGCCCAAATGTCCATCGACGATGAATGGATAAAGAAGATGTGGTATATATATACAGCGGAGTATTACTCAGCAATCAAAAAAAAAATGAAATCTTGCTGTTTGCAACTATGTGAATGGAACTGGAGGGTATTATGCTAAGCAAAATTAGAGAAAGACAATTATCATATGACTTCATTCATATGAAGAATTTAAGATACAAAACAGATGAATATAAGGGAAGGGAAGCAAACATAATTTAAAAAGAGTGGGGGGACAAAACAGAAGAGACTCTTAAATATGGAGAACAAACAGAGAGTTGCTGGAGGGGTTGTGGGAGGGGGGATGGGCTAAATGGGTGAGGGGCATAAAGGAATCTACTCCTGAAATCATTGTTGCACTATATGCTAACTAATTTGGATGTAAATTTACAAAGAAAGAAAAGAAAGAAAGAAAGAAAGAAAGAAAGAAAGAAAGAAAGAAAGAAAGAAGGAAAAGAGAAGAAAAGAAAAGAAGAGAAGAGAAGAGAAAAAGAAAGAAAGTGGAGTTTCCTGCTCCTGCTGTTTGCATAAAAGGTGCTGCCTTCAGCTAGGAAGTCACTAGGGAAACAACAGAATCTGATTCCATTGATACTATATCCCCTTACAACACCTTCTCCACCCAGCCAGATGTTTTGTGTTTTATATGCTATGTTTTTAAATGTGTTTTATATTTAAGAACATCAATCAGATATTGTTTCTTTGTTGCTTAGCCTCCGATGGCTTTCTATTGCTCTTAGAATAATATCAAAATTCTTTATTCGACAGTTGTGTTGTGGCTTTCATCACACTGGCTCCTTCTGTCCCTCAAAGTCATTGATTTTCCCACCCCAAGGCCATTCATTACCCTGGCAGTACCCTGCCCCAGCTCTTCCCGCATGGGGGCTCATTGTCATCCTTCAGTCTCAAATCAAATGTTACTTTCTATCACATGGTCTTACCTTCTTCATAGCATTGACCACACTGTGTAATTGTCCCATTGATTTTGCTGACCTATTAATCTGTGTCTTTTCCCTGAACTAGAATGTAAACTTCATAAGGCTCTGTTGTCTGTCTTGTTCACTCACTGTTGTGCACCAAGCACCTAGCACTGCCTGCAGTAAGGGATGCTCAGTAAAAGTGTGTGTTGGGTAGACAAATGAATGAGTGCTTAAAAATCCCTATACCCTCTGCCCCAAATCATAGGGGCCATGAAACTGAGCATACCACGTTGTAGGAAAAGAAGTAACATGCAAACCAAGAATTTACAGTCTGAAGTTTCTTCTCAGAGAAAAAGGCAAATACTCAATGTGCTAAGAATTACAGTTCAGAAAGTGTCTCGGTCCCATCCCCAAAATAGATAAAATTGGGATAAATTTACCGTTTGAAAAGAGAACGCCCAATGGCTGGTACCCACATCTTCCAGGTGTTGAAAAGATCAGGTGCTTGGGGCGCCTGGGTGGCTTCGTCGGTTAAGCGTCTGACTTCAGCTCAGGTCATGATCTCGCAGCTCGTGGGTTCAAGCCCCCCATCGGGCTCTGTGCCGACAGCTCAGAGCCTGGAGCCTGCTTCGGATTCTGTGCGGCTCTCTCGCTCTGCCCCTCCCCTGCTCATGCTCTGTCTCTCCCCTTCTCTCAAGAATAAATAAATATTTAAAAAAAAAAAAAAAAAGCTTAAGAAAAGATCAGGTGATTGCTAAATCTCCACTTAGGGTGTATATTCGGGAAGACATGACTGGAGCACAGACATGTTACAATACGTAAGCTTCTTGGAGGCCTGGGTGCGGGGCCCCTGTACGGGCCTCCGAGCCCCGCTGCTGCTGCCCATGCGCGGCCACAAGACCCGCCAGGACCCGCCGGCCAAGTGCAAGGGGGTGCGCGGCGACCCGCCCGTGGTGGATCCGGTTGAGTCCCGCCAGACGGTGCGCGCCCTCAGGTGTGTGTGACAGGGAAGAGGCTGCCGTCAGCCCCGTGGGTGGTGTGTCGAAGCGGGCGCGCCCAGAGGGCGCCGACTTTGCGCGCGTCTCCGCCCGGGCTGGAGTTCGCTTCGCTTCCGAGATGCAGAAGAAGGTGCACGAGGCCCGGGCGCGGTCCCGGCAAAGCGCAAGATGCTGCGGGATACCGCTGAGCACCGTGACCTGAGGGCCTGGAACCAAGCGAGAACCAGCTGCTGCTCGGGCTGCGCGATTGGCGAGGCTGCGGCAGGAGGGGCCTGAGCAGAAGCAGCGGCAGGTGCAGAAGAAGGCGGCCCGTGCAGCTCAAGGAGCAGGAAGTGCTGCAGCTGCAGGAGGAGGCAAAAACATTTCATCACCCAAGACAACCTGGAGGTGGGGGTGGAAGAAGCGCTGGACTCCCAGAAGAACTACAACCAGGCCATCACCAGAGAGGGGCTGGTGGGCAGGTCCCGGCACAAGGGCTCTTAAGTGCCCAGTGAGGACAGTACCCACCCAGGGCCCATGTGTGTATGCGGGTGGGAGGGTTGGGCCTGATCTGGAATAAACCAGTTTCTTATGAAGAAGGAGGCTCAACCTGTCCCGTTGGGGCCCTTACATGGTGGCCTCTGCAGCCATCACTTGGTCAGAAACTCCCATACGCAGTATCCTGTGCTGCACGCACGTACAACTCAGCAAAGCACCAGACCTTAGAGGTTTCCATCTCACGGAGGAGCAGAACGGACCATAGTCCCCCAGGCAGCCAGGTCATCTACTCAGTGGTCATGGAGGGCAGTGGTTGGCAAATTACAATCCTTGGGCCCAATCTGGCCTGCTGCCTATTTTTGTAAAGAAAATGTGTTGGAACACATGCACACTCACAAAGAAACTTAAACTTCTTTTTAAGAAGTACCTAGAGGGCTGTGGTTCAAATGGGGTCTTAAAAAATGAGCACCAGAAGAAAGAATCTGCCTATGTTTCTCAAACACTGTGTGTTCTTGGGAAAAGCATACCTGGTTAATAACCAGTCCTTCTTTATAATTATTCTGCAAAAGTGAAAAGTAATCCTTTCATAGCTAGCAAGCCCAGGAGCCATTGAGAAAGGGACCCAATTGCTCAATGCTGCTGAGGCACCTCCTGTTCCTTCTGTTCTGCTGGCCCAGGCACTTGGGCAGATGCCCAGGTGCCTTGGGCAGGCTCCTTCCAAGGAAACTGAGTAAGAGTTACCTGGGAGAGGGACACCTGGGTGGCTCAGCCACTTAAACATCCGACTCAGTTTCTGCTCGGGTCATGACCTCATAGGTTTGTGGGATGGAGCCCCACTTCTGGCTCTGCACTCACAGTGCGGAGCCTGCTTGGGATCCTCGCTCCCCGTTTCTCTTGTTGCCCCTCCCTCCCTCCCTCTCTCCCTCTCTCTCTCTGCCCCTCCCCCAACTTGTGCTTTCACTCTCTCTCAAAATAAATAAATAAAAACTAAAAAAAAAAAAAAGTTATCTGGAAGGGAAGGAGGAGTCACAAGTGAGGCTGTTCTTCTGTTGTTTGAATGATTAAATGTCTTAAAGGGAGGTTGTATATATGTATTACCATAAAAAGAGAAAATAACCTTACTTTAAAAACAAACCTCTAATTTATCTTCTCAGAATGAGATTGTCTTCCTGGGTAAGAGCCACTTGAAAAATAATTTATATTTTTTATGAATGTACATTTACCACACAATCCAGCAACTGTACTCCTAGGCATTTATCCAAGTCCACACAAAGACTAGCACATGAATGTCCAAAGGACTTGGTTCTTTTTTTTTTTTTTTTTTAAGTTTGTTTGAGAGAGACAGATACAATGTGAGTGGGGGAGAGGGAGAGAGAGCAGGGGAGAGAGAGAGAATTCCAAGCAGGCTCCAAGCTACCAGTACAGAGCCTGATGCAGGGATCAAACTCACAAACCATGAGATCATGACCTGAGCTGAAACCAAGAGTTGGACACTTAACCAACTGAGCCATCCAGGAGCTCCAAAAGGACTTTATTCTTAAAAGCCAAAGCTGGACACAATTCAAATGCCCAATAAGAGCTGAGTGAATAAACAAACTGTGGTATATACGGAATACTTTCCAGTAATAACATGAGGGGAACTAAAGAGACACGCAACAAGGGTACCCGGGTGGCTCAGCCAGTTAAGTGGCTGACTTCAGCTCAGGTCATGATCTTACAATTTGTGGGTTCGAGCCCTGCATCAGACCCTATCAAACAGCTCATACCTTGGAGCCTGCTTCAGATTCAGATTCTCTCTCTCTGCCCCTCCCCTACTTGTGCTCTCTCTCTCTCTCTCTTTCTCTCTCTTTGTCTCTCAAAAATAAAAAAAAATAAACATTAAGAAAAAGAGAGAGAGAAAGAGAGGGGGCACCTGGGTGGCTCAGTTGATTAAGCATCCAACTTCAGCTCAGGTCATGATCTCACAGTTCCAGAGTTCGAGCCCCACATTGGGCTCTGCACTGACAGCTCAGAACCTGGAACCTGCTTTGGATTCTGTGCTTCCCTCTCTCTCTGCCCCTTCCCTACTCGTGCTCACTTTCTGTCTCTCTCTCTCTCAAAAATAAATAAACATTAAAAAAAAAAAAAGAGTTGGGGCACCTGGGTGACTCAGTTGGTTAAGCATCCAACTCTTGATTTTGGCTCAGGTCATGATCTCACAGTTGGTGAGTTTGAGCCTCACATCGGGCTCTGTGTTGATGGCACAGAGACCCCTTGGAATTTTCTGTGTCTCCCTCTCTGCAACTCCCCCACTCATGCTCATTCTCTCTCAAAATAAATACTTTAAAAAATTTCTTTAAAAAGAGACACCCACAACAACATGGATGAATCACAAAAGCAGTATGCTGAAGAATATATAGTGTATATTTCATTTATATAAAACTCTAGAAAAAGCAAACTGAAAATATAACAATATACAAGAGATCAGTGGTTGCCTGAGGTCAGGATTTGGGAGTAAGGATTTACTAGGAAGGAGCACAAGGGAACTTTTCAGGGGATTAGTAATGTTCTCATCTTTATTGTGTTGGTGATTACAGAAGTGTATACATTTGCCAAAACTCAGAACTGCACACTTAAAAATGGAGGCAAATTTTGAAGACACTGGACTGTGAGAAGTTTAAAGAATTCGAACTAATCCGGAAGTCATCAAGGAAATATAAAAGGGATTTTTAGGTAAATACAAAGGCAAGGAAACTGTTCAGGAGATAATGAAACATGCCAAGTATAAGCTGTTAAGTGCCTGAACTAGTGAAATGCAGTGAAGTAAGGGCAGTGGTGTGTGGTAAATGTTTAACAAACAGCTGGGGGTGGGGGAAGACCTGATTTTGTAACATCTGCCCATTTCCCAGGATAAATATTCCCACCATGGCTATTTTCAAGCTACCAATGTGATGTTACTGAACAGGGTTTGAAAAGAGATGCTCACGGGGCGCCTGGGTGACTCTTGATTTTGGCTCAGGTCATGAGCTTGAGGTTCTTGAGATCGAGCCCCGCGTCAGGCTCCTCTGGCGGCATGGAGGCCTGTTTGGAATGCTATCTCTCCCTGTCTCTCTGCTTCTCCCCCCATCCCACGCACGCGTGCATGTGTTCCCTCTCTCTCTTTCAAAATAAGTAAACTTAAAATAAACAGTAAGAAACAAAAGAGATGCTCACAATTGGCCCTTATGAGTCAGTGCAAGCCAGCCCCAGCACACAACAGGGTAGAAGGCCTTGTTAGATTTGAGAAAAATGGTTGAAATATGTGCATGTGTTAGGGTAAGGCAAACTGCACTAACAAATGGATTTTAAAACTTAGTGGTTCAAAACCAAACTTTTTTTTTTTTTTTTTTTTTTTCAAATAATATTCAGGGGCAGAGATCCCAAGTTGGTGAGGGCTCTGATTCACATAGTCATTCAGGGACCCAGGCTGACTGAGTCTCAACCATCTTGAATACATTGCTTCCCAAGCCACTCTGGCCATCCCTGGAAAGGCCAATTTAGCCCCTGAGAGGAAGAAAGAAAGAAGATAAAGGAATGTGCGTGGGATATTTTATAGATCAGGCTTAGAAGTAGCATGTATCATGCCCTGCTTATATTCCTTTAGAACACATAGTCACCTGGCTCTATCCAACTCCAAGGGAGACTGAGAAATGTTGTAAAGCTGGGAAGCAAACTGGGAGAAAGAGAGAGAGTATTCTGGAGCTCGAATAGCAGTCTGTGCTACTTTGAGAGATTCTGAGAAAGTAGGGCTGCCAGATAAAAGAGAAAATGCCTGGTTAAATTTGAATTTCAAAGGGAAAAAATAAATAATTTTGTGGTATAAGTATTCCCAAATATTACACGAGACATACTTATGCTAAAAAAAGTATTTTTTTTTAATTTTTTTTTTAACGTTTATTTATTTTTGAGACAGAGAGAGACAGAGCATGAACGGGGGAAGGGCAGAGAGAGAGGGAGACACAGAATCTGAAACAGGCTCCAGGCTCTGAGCAGTCAGCACAGAGCCCGACGCGGGGCTTGAACTCACGGACCACGAGACCATGACCTGAGCCAAAGTCGGACGCTTAACCGACTGAGCCACCCAGGCGCCCCAAAAGTATTTTTAATTTATCTGAAACTCAGATTTAACTGAGCACTTGCATTTTTATTTACCAATCTGGTAAGGGTAATTGCCAGGTTACAGAATTGGATGAAATGATCCTTGATAATGCTATTATCTGGAGGAAAGATGACAATTTGAGGAGAATCAAACACATGAGAGATCCACTATAAGCTGCAATGCCAGCTCATTAATTTAAAAATGGGACAGGCGTTTGGTAGTATTAACTAATATTTGTCATTGGTACAGGTCATTCTGGGTACTTCTAAGATAGTGCAGTCAAGAAACAATAATCATAGATCAAGAAAGCAGGATGGAAGAAATAGCATTAGGGTAAGCTACAAAAACGATTTCCAAGATACATAAAGTAAAAAAAAAGCAAGGCACAGAGTAATGTGTACATGTGTGGCTTGTCTATGTGTGGAATATCTGGAAGGAAACACAAGAGACCAGTAACAGGGATGGTCTCTAGGGTTAGGAGCCTCACATGTGAGCGAGGGGACAATGGATGAAAAGGGGCTAATTTTTTTAATGTTTATTTATTTTATTTTATTTTATTTTATTTATTTTTTCTTTTTTTTCAATTTATTCATTTTTTTAATTTACATCCAAGTTGGTTAGCATAGAGTGCAACAATGATTTCAGGAGTAAATTCCTTAATGCCCCTTACCCATTTAGCCCATCCCCCCTCCCTTATTTTATTTATTTTTGAGAGAGAAAGAGAGAGAGAGATCAGGGAAAAGGCAGAGAGGGAGAATCCCAAGCAGGCTGTGCACTGTCAGCACAGAGCCCGACACTGGGCTCGAACTCACAGACCATTAGATTATGACTGGAACCGAAATCAAGAGTCGCCAGATGCTTAAACAACTGAGTTACCCAGGTGCCCCGAGGCTGATTTTTTACTATATCGCCTTTGTAGGGGTCAATAGCAGACCATCCCAAGATGGACCTACTTTCTCCACAACTGTCTAAAATAATTTATGGAACTTGCTCAAGGAAGAGACCTGTCACCATAGATAACTACAGTAGGATACGAACTAGGTATATGGTGAATATGGAGGAACCTTGTTTGATCAAAGTCCTCTGTGCCCCATTGTCTCTGAGTGGCCAAGCAAACTTTTGTTTACCAAACATTTCTCCTTTTTCATCTTCCTGAAGATTGTATTTCTTCCCTTTGACGTCCCAGACTTCTACTCCCTTTTCCTTAGTTCAGGATGACCTATATCCTTCATTTTGCTTGACTGTCTCTGGAATTTCCATGTCTATGTGGGTTCCTTGTACATACACTATTGTTGCAGGATTTTTTACCTCAGTACCAGGGTTCGTTGTCTTGCCTCTTCGAAGAATGAAGAGGTGGACACAGAATAAAATGAGCAGCAGGCAAAGGTTTATTAGAGTATAAGGTCAGAAAGAATAGTATGAAAGCTCTCTTTGCGGAGAGGGGGCATTCGAAAGTGAATACCCCCCGACTATAGGCAAGAGAATCTGTTTTACAGGGGTTTGGTTGGCTCTCTCCCCCTCCATCCTGTTCCTTCTCAGGTTCTACCCTTATTGGCTAGGTAACTCTAAAGGCCTGGTCATTCTTTCTCAATTGGCTCATTTCTACTGTATGAGGGGTGGTCTATGGCCTTATGTTCCTTGCAGGTCATACATTTTATGGTCTACTACTTATTTTTAGTCAGGTCTTTTGTCAAATTCCTGAGGGAAACCTGAGGGGGAGTAGGTGGTGTCTGTTACATTCTCAAGGGGAACTTTACGCCTGAGGGAGTTTGCTCCAGGTCACATGTTCCCAGATGCTCCAGGACCCAGGCTCCTTCCAGTCATGTTTCACCTTCTATGAAGTGTTCACCTTATTCTCATGGTTCATAATGGCTTCCAGAGTTCCAGTCATCACACCCACATCCCAGCAAACGTCATGGAGAATTCTCAGAAGTACCATATAACACTGATACAATCAACAGAGGGAGGCAGAGACTCATAGCACAGTGAAGCAAGGCTTTAATCAACGTTCTTGCAAGAGCAGGTGTCTGATGGATAGGCACTCTTGTGGCAGTTACAGCAGGCAATTTATCTCCTAGCATGAAGTCCCTCCCCTGATTCCTCATTGGCTGAGTACTGCAGAGGTTACAGCCTTACCTGGAAGCTGCCCGTGCCCATGTAAGGCCAAAAAGACATTCCTTGAAGTGACCCAGAGACTTCAGTTCTTTAGTACATGCTCATGGCAAAGCTCGCAAAAAATAAGCCCACGAAATGGAGAGGAGAAGAAAAAACGAGGAAGTGAAGTATCTAGGGGTTTGGGACTCCATTGGCGGGGGGGGGGGGGGGGGGGGTGTACATATTTCCATAGGATGTAAGCCTATTAACTAGACAGCACAGCTTTTATTTGGTATTTCTGAAAATGAATCATCTCACTTCTCACACTTCCACTCCTTGTTAACCCAAATTTAGTCATATGGCTCCACCTTTTTGCAAAACAGTCTAGAAAATGTAGTCTTTTAACTCGAGGTACCGGGTCCTGCTAAAACTCAGGATGCTGTGGCTCAAAAGGAAGGGGAAAATGAATAGCCATCTTAAGACAGGCATTACTAAAACCATTTTATAGTTGATGAAACTGAAGCTCAGACTGGTTAAATAACTTGCCCAAATTCACGCAGCTGGAATTTCACCTCAGCTCTATCTCCTTTCAAAGCTGGTGGACTTCTCAACACCCACTTCTAGCCCAGCTCACTCTCAGCACAAGAGTTTGGTGCTCAGCAACAGGCCAGGTTCTCTGAAGCCACACAATACACATAGCACATTCATGTAAGACACCTTTTACTCCAGGGTTTAGGAATAAAGCAAATTTATCTGAAACAAACATAGATACGTTATGGTACAGAAGGCCAAATTTGCAGTTATTTTTATGATGAAACAAAAGACTTGGAAGAAATTTTACAATGGGTCAGTCCTTGTGGACTGGCCAAGATTAGCCATGATTAAGAAGCCCCTCACTGCCCTGCACTGTTTTCACTGTGCTCTCCAGCTTGGTGTTATATGTTGACTCTATTTACTGTCTTCTGACCTTATCAATTGCAGAGTTTACTGTACTATGAACCTGTAGCCTCTATATCCCAATAGTACTCACGTCTTACATAGTATTGATTTTTATGGGCTGCTGTGAAAAAGAAAACTAAAGACCCCAAATGGTATCACTTGGGCCTGGCCAAGTCACCAAACCAGGGCTTAATACCTAACCTAATTACAGTTTCAACCTCCCCCGGAAATGTAAGTCTTAATTGGGTGAGTCAGGAATTTTCCCATGAGGAAATAAGGTAATCTGTCCCCCTGCCCATCTCTAGCCCCCAAAGGAAGATGAGGTCATCTGCATAATAGGACCTCTTGCCCTCCCCATAAGGGAAGTTAGGTGACCTTGCCTGAAACAAGCCTTTCTTTTCT
Organism: Panthera leo; assembly: GCF_018350215.1. Taxonomy (NCBI): domain Eukaryota; kingdom Metazoa; phylum Chordata; class Mammalia; order Carnivora; family Felidae; genus Panthera; species Panthera leo. The sequence goes on along the minus strand of NC_056682.1, from coordinate 86,817,211 downwards.
TTTGCTAATAACTTTCTTGCCCCACCCTCCTTCCTATTAAAACCTTCTATTTTGTACAACTCTACTTGATGGGATGCTGCCCAATTCATTAATCATTTAATAGTGCCAGGAGTGCCTGGGTGGCTCAGTCTTTTAAGCAGTCAGACTCTTGATCTCAGCTCAGGCCTTGATTTCAGGGTCATGAGTTCAAGCCCCACATTAGGCTTCACTCTGGGCATGGAGCCTACTTAAAAAAAAAAAAAAAAAAAAAAAAAAAAAAAAGCCAATTAGATCTTCAAAATTAGCTTGATTCAATTTTGTTTTTTAACACTCCAATTGATTTTTTTTTAACTTTGACTTTTAATAGAAATGTTTTGATGCTTTTAAAAGCTGGAAAATGACTGGTGATCCCATTTGGATAGGGGCCCTATGTAACAATATTATTGCTACAAAATATAATTTCCCAGTCATTTCACACAGGTTTAAGAATATCTGCTGAACGCTATCGAGAATAGCCAAAGTATGGAAAGGGCCCAAGTGTCCATCAACAGATGAACGGAGAAAGAAGATGTGGTATATATATATATACAATGGAGTATTACTCAGCGATCAAAAAGAATGAAATCTTGCCATTTGCAACTACATGGATGGAACTAGAGTGTATTATGCTAAGTGAAATTCGTCATTCAGAAAAAGACAAGTATCATATGACCTCACTCGTGGAATATAAGATACAAAACAGATGGACATAAGGGAAGGGAAGCAAAAATAATATAAAAACCCAGAGGGGAACAAAACATAAGAGAATCTTAAATATAGAAAACAAACTGAAGGTGCTGGAGGGGTTGTGGGTGGGGGGATGGGCTAAATGGGTAAGGGGTATTAAGGAGGAAACTTGTTGGGATGGGCACTGAGTATTATACATAGGGGATGAACCACTGGATCCACTCCTAAAATCATTATTGCACTATATGCTAACTAACTTGGATGTAAATTAATAAATAAATAATAAAATAAAATGAAATGAAATGATAAAAAAAGAATATCTGCTGATTTGCAAAGAAGGGACTTGATCCTTTTTTATTTATTTTTTTAACATTTATTTATTTTTGAGACAGAGAGAGACAGAGCATGAACGGGGGAGGGTCAGAGAGAGAGGGAGACACAGAATCCGAAACAGGCTCCAGGCTCTGAGGTGTCAGCACAGAGCCTGACGCGGGGCTCAAACTCACAGACCGCGAGATCATGACCTGAGCTGAAGTCGGCCGCTTAACCGACTGAGCCACCCAGGCGCCCCAATTCTTTTTTTTTTTTTAATGTTTTTTTTTTTTTTGAGAGACTGCACAGCTGGGGAGGGGCAGGGAGAGATGGGGGGACAGAGGATCCGAAGTGGGCTCTGTGCTGAGAGCAGAGAACCCAAGGTGGGGCTGGAACTCACAAACCCTGAGATCATGACCTGAGCCGAAGTCTGATGCTTAACGACTGAGCCACCCAGGCACCCCAGGAAGGTTCTCAATCGTGACAAATAAGGCCTTGTGACCCTGAAGACACACAATTTTAACTCATGATTACATTTACAGCCTAGCAGTTCCTGTGAGAAGTAAAAGAGATGATTCATTTTCAGAAATGCTAAATAAAAGCTGTGCTCTCCAGTTAACAGTAGGTTTACAACCTACTGGAAATATTTACAAACCACCCCACCCCCATAATGGAGTCCTAACTTTTCAGACACTTCACTTCCTAGTTCTTCTTCCCCTCTCCGTTTCATGAGGTTATTTTCTCGGGCTTTGCAATGAGCATGTGCCAAAGAACAAAGGAAGGACTGAGAGTCTGCATCACCTCAAGGAATGTACATTTTGTTCCATTCAGAATACTTTTTGCCTTGCATGGGCATCGGCGACATCCAGGAAAGGCTGTAACTTCTGTAGGAGTCAGCCAATGAGGAACCAGGGGAAGGACCTGCATGCCAGGAGATAAGTTGCCTGCTATAACTGCCCTGGGCGTGCCTGTCCACTGAGACACCCACTTTTGCAAGACAGTTGATTAAACCTCCCTTCACTGTGCTCCAGTCTCCACATCCCTCCTTTGATTGGGTCAATGGGCTTATTTCTCACAGTTCCTTTGATGCTAAGTTTCCAGACAAAGTTTCCCGCAAATGGATCGTTCATGGGTGGAACTTTTAACTGCAGAGCTTCATGTGGCTGATGAGATCCTATTATGGTGTCTGCTTAAATGTTGTGGTTCAGTTTTAAATAAAGCTTTAGTAGAATGCCACCAAGTTTGGTGTTTGTTCCCTACAATTATTATACAAGCTAATGAAGTTTAAGAAAACAATTTGGAGGACTATCAAATTGGTTCCAGACTTCTGATGGATGGGTACACAAATGAGTAGAAAGATTTAGGATATACATAAAAAACATTTCTTTTTTTTAAGACACAGATACAAAACGGCTTATCAAAATATACCAAAGTTTGACTATAATGAGAAAAATGGATTCTAATTTATATGGACAAGTAACTCAGAGACTTTCTAATGTTAACAAAAATCAGCTTGGTCAGTTTGATGAGTGAGCATAAAGCACGATGATAGGCCACACACACACCCCACCAAGGTGGGATATGTGTGACTTTCCTCAGGCACTTCTGGCTGCCTAAGAACAAAGGAAAAAACAGAAAACATGGTTAAACTGATAGAGTCTTGATAAGTTTACAAATATCTATTCAATAGCCTAATCTCCAATAACTTCCTACTATCTTAATGATAATGCTTTGCTAGGGGGACAAACAACCTTAGTTTGACAATAGCTAGGATTCTAGTAATCTGTAAATCCTCTTTAGCATATGGAAATCCCTTTAAGAAACTTCCTCTTGACTTTATCTCCCCCAACTCCATAGTACATCACCAGTCACTCTTCAGGACGCCATCGCAGCTCTCTCTGCACGGGTCCTGTTCCCGTGCTTTAATAAAATCACCTTTTATGCACCAAAGATATCTTCCAGAATTCTTTCTTGGTTGTCAACCCAGAACCCCCATCACTCCAAAACTTCATCAAATTTGCCTAAGGCTAACATACAGGTTTCTGAGGTGATTGGTTGGGGAAAAGGGAGAAGAGGGAGCATCTGAAATCTCAGATGTGGGAAATTGCACTTTCTAATACCTTGATCTCTTGTAAATGATATTTAAGCCAAACAAAAAGAAAGATTGGAGCCATTGCATTTGCTACACTGGAACACAGAATATTTAGACATTGGGGGAAAAAATGTCTAAGAACATCCTGAAGGTCATACAAGTTCTGTCCTTTAGGATCCAAGACTCTGGCTCTATGATGCCCCTGTTTCTGACACAGCTTAGAGTGGTTGGGCCTACCTCACCCAACCAGGATTTAGCATAAGGCAGGAAAATCATAAACCTCCCAGTCAGTTTTAGGTGAATAAAAGCAGATCTCAAAAAAGATCTAGGAAAACGTTGGTTATAATTACACCTCTGATGAATGTAAATATTGAATTCCATTGAATTTAAAAAACCATCTCAAATTCCAAGGTGGTAAAATGTAAAAAGGAAAAAAAAAATAGCAAACACATATCTTAGAATTGATGACACATAGCTTGGTAGATGAGGACTGGACTGAGGCACACATTTCCTCAACTGGGAAAGAAGCCAAAGAGAAATGTATGTAAAAACATAATGACGATTGTTTTAGGTTGGCAAAAATATTGTTAGGACAAGACTCAGAACTGGGTACGTGCTCAGAACAAACTGTAGGCCAAAGTAATTAGGAGCTCTGAGTGGGAGGACTGTTATTATACATGAGTCCATTACAAAGAAGATCTGTGTCAATATCTAGGCCCCATGAAGTCATTAGTTTGTACTGAAATAGTCACACTTCCTTCCAAGCCTACTGTGTTAGTCTTAGATATCCATGGAGAAACTTTCCAATTGGTTTCTTATTCCCCCAAAAACACCTCCAAGGAAGTTGAACCCACATGGTTACTAAACCAATTTATATGTTACAGGGTTTTTGTTGTTGTTGTTGTTGTTGTTGTTGTTGTTGTTTATTGTTATAGGTATCACTGATGGACCCTGGGGATTTAAATAAATTTTGGTTGCCACGGTAGCCTTGGGATTCTATCAGCTAGGGACTGATAACTCTAGTCAAAAGGATTCTATCCTGTTTATATTCATAAGTACAGTGTAATATTTTCTCTATTTATATTATGAATGATTGGCTTTGGGCTATTGGTTTTAACATTCTAAATTTCTAATCTTGTCAACTGTCTGTATAACTGAGACAGTTTATATTTTCTTTGCTATCAGTAAAGGGGAGTTCTGCTTAATAATAGAATCATGCAACCTGAAGCCTAAAAGATAGAATGTTCTTGATTGTCTAGCAGTCTGCATTGTCCACACCTGGTTTGTTGGGTACATATTGTTGGGATGGAGGAACAGATGTCTGTGGCAGAAAGCCCAAGATGGCATCCCAACTCTCTTTGCTTTATTACACAACGTGGAATCTCTGGTCCAATTTCTAGATAGAAAAAACTATCCAGAAAAGAATGCTGACTGGGTAGTGTGAGACCTGGAAAGTTAGAGATGTTTAGACACTATAGAGAAAGTAACAGAATAAAACTGCAGGCTATTCAACAGAGTATAATATAATTGGAAACAGTATGGTAGGAAATTGGTCTGCCTACCATGGTGCAGAAAATAGAGTACATAGGGAACTTACAGTTTAAAAACACGTCCACACAGGGATGCCTGGGTGGCTCAGTCAGTTAACTGTCTGACTCTTGGTTTCAGCTCAGGTCATGAACTCATGGTTCGTGAGTTTGAGCCACCTGCCCCCTCCCCATCAGGCTCTGTGCTGACAGTGTGGAGCCTGCTTGGGATTCCCTCTCTCTCCCTCTCTCTGCCCCTCCCCTACTTGTGTTATCTTTGTGTCTCTCAAAATAAATAAACTTAAATAAATAAATAAATAAATAAATAAATACAGGTACACACAAAAACAAACAGTGACATCAGTCAATCAGAAAGTATACCGTGAGGGGTGCCTGGCTGGCTCAGTCAGTAGAGCATGGGTTTCTTAATCTCAGGGTCATGAGTTTAAGCCCCATGTTGGGCATGGAAACTACTTTTAAAAAGGAAGGAAGGAAGATAGATAATGTAATGCTATGAGGAAGTTCCCAAAGGGATTAATATTGTTGAATACCTGGGGCACCTGGGTGGCTCAGTCAGTTGAGCAACCGACTTCGGCTGGGGTCAGGATCTCACGGTTTATGAGTTCAAGCCCTGATTCTGGCTCTGTGCTGACAGCTCAGAGCATGGAGCCTGCTTCTGATTCTGTGTCACCCTCTCTCTCTTCCCCTCCCCCACTCATGCTCTGTCTCAGAAATAAACATTAAATATATATATATAGTTGAATACCTACTATGTGCTAGACTCTATTGCTAGAATTTTGATTATCTCATCTAACCCTAACATTAACTGTAGAATAGGTACTGCAGCTCTCATTATTCAGATGAAGAAAATAGTTTCGGGGCGCCTGGGTGGCTCGGTCGGTTAAGCGTCCGACTTCGGCTCAGGTCATGATCTCACGGTCCGGGAGTTTGAGCCCCGCGTCAGGCTCTGTGCTGACAGCTCAGAGCCTGGAGACTGTTTCAGATTCTGTGTCTCCCTCTCTCTCTGCCCCTCCCCTGTTCATGCTCTGTCTCTCTCTGTCTCAAAAATAAATAAACGTTAAAAAAAAGATTTAAAAAAAAAAAAAAGAAAGAAAATAGTTTCATGAAATTATATAACTTTCCCAATGTCACTCAGTTTCTCAGTAGTAAAACTGGGATTCAAATCCAGACCTAACTGATTGCAAAGCTATTGTTGTTTCCACAAAACCAAATAGTCCTTGTACTCTAAAAGCCACAAAATATTGTTGAAAGAAATTAAAGAATACCTAAATAAATGGAAAGATATCGATGTTCATGGATCAGAAGATTTAATATTGTTAAAATGCCAATCTTACCCAAATTGATCTGCAGATTCACACATTTCCTCTCAAAATCCCAGCTGGCTTTTTTGCAGAAATTGTTAAGTTGATCCTAAAATTCAAAAAGAGAGTCAAGGAATCAACAATAGCCAATATGATCTTGAAAAAGAACAAAGTTGAGGAACTCACATACTTTCTAATTTCAAAACTTACCACAAAGCTTCAGTAATCACTCAGTCTGGCACTGGAAAAGGACTGAAATCCACAAATTAATGGAATAGAATTGAAAGTCCAGAAATAAACCCTAACTAACGTTTGTGGTGAAATGGTTTTCAAGAAGAGTGCTGAGACGATTCAAAACTGGACCCTTACCTAACACCATATACAAAAATGAACTCAAAATGGATCATGGAGGGGCACCTGGCTGACTTATTTGGAAGAGCGTGTGACTCTTGATCTTAGGGTTGTGAGTTCCAGCCCCATCCAAGTTGGGGGTAGAGATTACTAAAAGCAAAAAAACAAACAAAAAACAAAAAAAGATCATAGATCCAAGTGTAAAAACTAAAATTACAAAGGTCTTAGAAAAAAGTACAGGGGGGGTGCCTGGGTGGCTCAGTCAGTTACGTGTCTGACTCTTGATTTCGGCTCAGGTCATGATCTCACACTTTGTGGGTTCAAGCCCTACATTAGGTTCTGTGCTGCCAGCACCCAGCCTGCTTTGGATTCTCTCTCTCTCTCTCTCTGCTCCTCCCTTGCTCGTTCTCTCTCTCTCTCTCTCAGAATAAATAAATAAATACTGTTTTAAAAAAGGAAAAAAGTGTAGAGGTAAATCTCTGTGACTTTGGGTTAGGCAATGGTTTTTTAGACACAAAACCAGTAGCACAAGTGATAAAAATATACTTTTGACTTAATCAGAATTTAAAAGTTTTGTGCTTTAAATAATACCATCAAGACAACCCACAGAATAGGAAAAAATTTATGAAAATTATATATCTGATAAAGGCCTTCCATCTAGAATATAAGAATAATTCTTATAACGCAATAATAAAAAGAAATCATCCACTTTTCTTAAATGGGCACATAATCTTAATAAACATTTCCCCCAACATCATTACTAATTAAGGAAATGCAAATCAAAAACACAATAAAATATCAATTCACACCCACTATAGATGGCTGTAAGCAAATAAAAAATAACAAGTGCTTGCTAAGGAGGGGGAAAATGGAAACTCTCCTACCTTGTTGGTGGGAATGTAAAATGGTGCAGCTGCTTCGAAAACCAGTCCAACAGTCCCTCAAAAGGCTAAAGATAGAGTTACCATACGGCTCAGCCATTCTACTCCTATGTTATATATCCAAGAGAAACGAAAATGTCCACACAAAAACTTGTACACAAATGTTCAAACAGCATTTTTCACAATAGCCCGAACGTGAATACCCCAACTGACGAATGGTAAACGACATGCAGTGTGACCTTAGAATATTTTTCGCCCAGGACAAGGAATGAGGTAGTGATCCATGCTATAACACCGATGAATCTTGAAAACATTATGCCCAATGAAAGAAGCCAGCCACAAAAGACCACGAACTGCACGGCTCCACTTACAAGAAACCTCCGTGACTGGAAGATCTGCAGAGACAGAAAGCAGATTCACGGTCGCCCAGGGATGGCAAGTTTGCAGAGAAATGGAGAGTGACTGCTAGTAGCTATGGGATTTCTTTTTAGGGTTATCAAAATATTTTACAATTGATTGCTGTGATGGTTACACAATCTTACAAGTGTATTAAAAACCATTGTACGGTAGGGGCGCCTGGGGGGCTCAGTCGGTTAAGCGTCAGACTCTTGATCTCAGCTCAGGAAATGATCTCCCAGTTCATCACTTCAAGCCCCACATTGGGCCCTGCGCTGATGGTGCAAAGCCTGCTTGGGATTCTGTATCTCCTTCGCTCAGACCCTCCCCCACTTATGCGCTCTCTCTTTCTCTCTCTCTCTCTCTCTCTCTCTCACAGTAAATAAACTTTTAAAAAAGTAAAAACTTAAAAAACTTAAACTTAAAAAAATTTTTAAATAGGTGAACTATATGGTATTTATCTCAATAAAGCTGTTAAAAAAAAAACCTATATAGTCTCTTTGTTTATATTTTATTTCTTTTTTTTTTTTTTTAAGAGAGAGGAGGGTGCAAGTGAGCAAGGGGCACAGAGAGAGAGAGAGAGAGAAGCAGGGCTCGAGCTCACGAACCGTGAAATCATGACTGGAGCAGAAGTCAGATGCTTAACAACGCCCCTCTTTGTTTATATTTTCAAGCAGATGTTGTCCAAATAGCCAGTTGACAACTAGTCACTCTGTTTCTCCTTACCATCAGCATTCTCAGAGAGCTTGTCTTGTCTTTTCTTTTTTAAATGACAGCCAGTACTGGGGATTTGAATCACAAGGCTCTGGTTGGATTGTAGAGGTTTGATTTCTTAGAAAATCTGTAAACCTAACTCCCAATCTCTGTTTAGCTATCAACATCTTAAACCTATGGATCTCTGTCTTCTCGTTATGAATAAAAAAGATTGTGCAGATGATCTCTGAAAGTTCTTCCTGTGACACTAAAAGAGCTTGGACTCCCATCAGTGGAACTGCTGTTTTGTTTTGTTTTTTTCTCCTCAGCACCAAATAGTCAAAATCTGGTATGATTTCAATTTACTTAGATGATCAGCAGGGCCAATTATGAAAAACCTCTGGCAGATTTTTGTATATACAGAAAAGCAAATATGCATAACAATGTGAGTTTAACATTTGTGGAGGTCAGTTACCCAGTACTCACACTAGAACAGTAAATCAAGTCTCCAGTAGCTGTGTTCACTTCTTATTTTTACCTAGTTTATAAATAATCAATCAAGGGGCTACTGGGTGGCTCAGTCAGTTAAGCGTCTGGTTCTTGGTTTCAGCTCAGGTCACTACCTCACAGTTCATGAGTTCAAGCCCTACATCAGGCTCCATGCTGATAGTGGGGAGTCTGCTTGGGATTCTCTCTCTCCCTTTCTCTCTGTCCCTCCCCAGCTCGTGCTCTCTGTCTCTCAAAATAAATCAATAAACTTCAAAAAAAATTTTAATAAAAAATAGATGACCAATCAAGAAAATTAGAAAAATGTATCCACGTAGGAGGAGGAGGAGGAGACCAACCTTCAAAGATAATCACTCTTAATATTTCAGTGTGTTTTCTTCCAATAATTTTGCACTGCAGTTTTTTTCCATTAACATTATATTATAAGCGTTTCTCCACATCATTAAGTTGTTTTTATAAACATCATTTAATGCCAATGGAGGTATCATGGTATGTTTAACCATTACCCTATCACTGGGCAGACAGACAGGTTCCAGTTTTCCCCTATCTGAAGTAAATGGGAAAAAGATTAATATCTTTATACAGAAAGCTTTTTGGTATTTAGGATCATTTCTTTGGATCGATTCTGATTCCTAAGAATTAAAATGAATGAATCAAAGGATGTGACCATTTCATAGCTTTTTTCAAGAAGTTGTACCAATTTGGGGCACCTGGGTGGCTCAGTGGGTTAAGCATCCAACTTCAGCTCAGGTCATGATCCCGCAGTTCGTGAGTTCGAGCCCCACATGGGGCTCTGAGCTTTCAGCCCAGAGCCTGGAGCCTGCTTTGGATTCTGTGTCTCCCTCTCTCTCTGCCCCTCCTCTGCTCATGCTCTGTCTCTCAAAAAAATGAATAAATGTTTTTAAAAAAAATTTTTTTAAAGAAGTTGTACCAATGTATGTTTATACTGAGAAGTGGTATAATTATTTTGATTCATATATGGAGGCCCAGCAAATGGAGGTTACCTAGGGGCCCAGTCCAAGTCACAAATCTAAACTGAAGTCAGATCAGAAGCACCTGTCAAGAAAACCCGAAATACACATCAATCATAATCATCCGAATCAGCCATAGCTACTTTACCTTACCCTAGAAAATAGGACCTGCTAGCCTTTCTTTTCTTTTTTTTTTTTTTTTTTTTTTTCCTTTAAGCTTATTTATTTTGAGAGAGAGAGACGGAGAAAGTGTGAGTTGGGGAGGGGCAGAGAGAGAGGGCTAGAGACAGAGAATCCCAGGCAGGCTCCTCACTATCAGTGTAGAGGAACCGTGAGATCATGACCTGAGCCAAAGTGGAAGCTTAACCAACTGAGCCGCCCAGGTATGCCAGGACCTGCTAACCTTATAAGGAGATCCCTGACCTCCTAGCTAATCATGCCCTGTTTCTGGGTTGCTTTTTCTAAGGCTCTGTGAAACTTGCTCCTGCCCCCAAGTTCCTCAGGCAGAGCAGTCCCCAGCTTGTGAGGCACTGTACTTCCCTGGACATACACAGATTGTTTTTCCTTGAATAAAGAACATCAACTGGTTACTAAATTGTTGCAGTTTTGGGGCACCCGGATGGCTCAGTCAGTTAAGAGTCTGACTCTTGGATTTGGCTCAGGTCATGATCTCGAGGTGCATGGGTTCAAGCCCAGCAATGGGCTCCGTGCTGATAGTGTGGGGACTGCTTGGGATTCTCTCTCTCGCTCCCTCTTCCTGTGCCCTTCCCCTGCTCACTCACTCTCAAAGTAAGTAATTTGTTTTTAAGTTCTTAAAAAAATCAGTTGTTGTAGTTTTGTCACTTGACAGAGATAGTTAAGATAGATTTAGTGTATTTAAGACCTAACATTTCTAAGTTGGGTCTTCATCATTGAAATACAGTATTTATTTATTTATTGTTCATTGTCCATATACCCCTGCTAGAATATAAGCTCCACAAGGGCAGGAGTCTTGGTTTACTGATATATCTCAAGCATCTAGAACAGTGCCTGATATATGGAAGACATTTAAGTATGTGTTTCAAGAACAAATGAAATAGAGAAAAGTTTTATTTTCAATCTTTTTGTAATGTTTTATTTATTTCTGAGAGAGAGAAACAGAATGAGCGGGGGAGGGGCAGAGAGAGAGGGAGACACAGAATCCAAAACAGGCTGCAGACTCTGAGCTGTCAGCATAGAGACCAACGTGGGACTCGAACTCATGAACCTCGAGATAATGACCTGAGCTGAAGCCAGACACTTCACCGACTGAGCCACCCAGGCGTCCCTATTTTTAATCTTATTATCAGTTCCAACACTGAAGTGACAAGATTCAGTAGCAGGTTTTAACAACACTGGCAAGTGGATATGTTCCTATATTTATCCCATTCTCTGGCATTATTTATCACGGCACAATTTAAGCTTTAACCGTTTATCACATGCTTACTTCAAATATAAAAGTTGCATTCCTCAGTTCTCATATGCAGGAGAAACTGCTAGTTGCCAATCTAATTTCAGGTTCTCTTGCTTTTTGAAGGCAATGTGCTCATCCAGAAGACTACATTTTTTTTCTTAATGTTTATTTATTTTGACAAAGAGAAAGAGAGAGAGAGAGTGCCAGAGCACGAGTGGGGGAGGAGCAGACAGAAGGAGATGCAGGGCTTGAACTTACCAACCATGAGATTGTGACCTGAGCCGAGATCAAGAGTCGGACACTTAACCAACGAGGCCACCCAGGTGCCCCTAGAAGACCACATTTCTAATCTCCCTGCAGACAGGTGTGGTCAGATGACTAGTAAGATATACATGGAAACTGTTGGAAGTACTTTTAGGAAAGCTCTTTGAAATGGGAACAAATAGCTGGCATGGTTGTTTTCCTTCTGCCTCCTGCCTCCAATGTGAACATGATGGTTCCAACAGCCCTGTCTTGTACAATGAGGTAAACTGAAGGATGGAAACTCTGTTCAGTGGATGATAGAGCAGAAAGATAGAAGGAATCAGAATCTCTGGTGATGTGGAGATGTAAAATGAGATTTCAAAATAGAACAAGCAAGCCTAGCTAAGAGTTTTGTTTAAATGGGGTCAGGGGGCCATGAGGGAGGAGGAATTTATGCAGGTCCTCATCAAAGAAACCTTGAACTTTTTGCCAGCAACAGACACTCAGCCTGGATTTAACTCCGTCCTCACCAGGATACCTGAATCAGTCACATTTTTCACTTCCAAAGGAGCCAACGCCATTCAAGGACAAGTTTCATTCTTTTCTTTCTCTTTCTTTCTTTCTTTCTTTCTTTCCTTCTTTCTTTCTTTCTTTCTTTCTGTCTTCTTTCTTTCTTCTTTCTTTCCTTCTTTCTTTCTCTTTTTCTTTCTTTCTTTCGACCTGAACTTTTTATTTTTATTTATTATTTATTTTAATGTATTTATCGTTTAATTTACATCCTAGTTAGTTAGCATATGGTGCAACAATGATTTCAGGAGTAGATTCCTTAAGCCCTTTACCCATTTAGCCCATCCCCCCTCCCGCAACCCCTCCAGCAACCCTCTGTTCGTTCTCTATATTTAAGTCTTATGGTTTGTCCCCTTCCCTGTTTTTATATTTTTTTTTTGCTTCCTTCCCTTATGTTCATCTGTTTTGTATCTTAACGTCCTCATATGAGTGAAGTCATATGATATTTGTCTTTCTCTGACTGATTAATTTCACTTAGCATAATACCCTCCAGTTTCCAGGACAAGTTTCAATCCCTCTTTTGCATATTAACCCAACCATACCAGGTAACTTAGTTTCAATCTCCGTTTTGCACAGAGTTCCTAAATGAGAACTGCATTCATGACCTTTTTTCTTCATAACTCTGCCCTTTCTTTGTCTTCCTCAGAACACAAGTCACCTGACTCTGTGTCTCTTGAATTGCAATTTTAATTGCCCGAATAAATGCCCATTTGCTTATATTGTCAGTGAATTCTTTCTTGGTCAACATAGACCACACCAACCCTGGACTGCCTTCTTAAATGCTATTTTACATAAGAAAAAAAGAAAGCACTATCCTGTTGTAATCCAGTTATTTCAGATTTCTTATCAGCTAAACACAATTTCTAACTGATAAACCACATATACTGATTGTCATCTTCCTAAAGCTTTGAAGATTTTTCTTTTCTTTTCTTTTTTTTTTTTTGTTTTTGTTTTTGTTTTGAAAGGTTTATTTATGTTTGAGACAGAGAGAGCAGGGGAGGGGCAGAGGGATGGGGACAGAGGATCAGATACAGTCTCCGAAGCAGTAAGCCTGATGGGGGGGCTTGAACTCACGAGCAAACTGTGAGATCATGGTCTGAGCCGAAGTCAGACCCTCAACCAACTGAGCCACCCAGGGGTCCCTGAGGATTTCAGTAATACTATAAATGCTCTTTAAAAACAATGAGACATCAAGTGTCTTCCCGAGTCGCCTGCTTTGGAGGTCTGTCCTCACCTTGGCTCAAAATGGACCCCAACTGCTCCTGTTCCACCGGGGACTCCTCCACCTGTGCCGGCTCCTGTACATGTAAAGTGTGCAAACACACCCCCTGTGGGGACAGCTGCTGCTCCTGCTGCCCCGTGGGCCGTGCCAAGTGTGCCCAGGGCTGCATCCGCAAGGAGACACCTGATGGTGCTGCTGCTGTGCCTGATGTGGGGGAGAGCCTGTTCCAGATGGAGAGAGAGCAACAGGTACGCACCTGCAGTTTCATTTCTATTTTATTTTTGTAAGAGCAAAGTTTTAGTTTAAGTTTATTTATTTATTTTTGAGTGGGTGGGAAGGGCAGAGAGAGAAGGAGAGTGAATCCCAAGCAGGTTCCACACGGGCAGCATGGAGCCCAACGCGGGGTTCAAACCCACAAACCGTGAGATCATGACCTGAACCGAAGCAAAGAGATGGACCCTGAACCGACTGAGCCACCCAGGCGCCCTTACACCTGCAGTTTTAAAACACATTTTTCATATTACCCTGTCTGCTACACTCCTGTTTCTATGAAATACAGGAATTATAACAAAAGTTGGCGACTTTAAAAAAAAAAAAAGTGAGAAATCTTTTGCTTTATGTACTTCTCTTTTAAAGAATAAAATATGGGCTTTTTATTCTGAGCTGATTGCCATGTTTTAATTTTAATCATGAAAAAGAACATTTGGTCCATTGACAGGAAGCGGGGAATAATAATTTCATATGGCATCATTGGACCGGACCTTCCACGAGAAAGACCATGAAATACCTTTGGATGATGTTATAAATGCAGGAATAAAGAGGAAATCTTGAGAGTTCCTCGAGCCCATGCAGAAAAGGAGATTAAAATTTAACTTCTGGTCATGGACAACTACAAGAGTTTGGAGTGTTCATTACTGCATCAAAGAAAACAAGGTTTTTGAAATTTGCTTTTAAACTTGTACCCGTGTCTGTCCTCCAAGAAGCAGATGCCGAGAGGTAATTAACTGTGAAACTGAAACCAGCCACTCCCACATCTGCATTAACCTGATTTACTTTTCCATTGTCTTCACTTGCATAACTTTACTATTCCAGGAGACTTTTGCTCAGACAAATAGCTTTTTAAAAAAATTTTTTTTAACGTTTATTTATTTTTGAGAAAGAAAGAGATAGCACAAATACAGGAGGGGCAGAGAGAGAATCTGAAGCAGGCAGCAGGCTCTGAGCCATCAGCACAGAGCCCGATGCAGGACTCGAATCCACGAACCATGAGATCATGACCTGAGCCAAAGTCGGACCCTTAACTGACTGAGTCACCCAGGTGCCCCTCAGGCAAATAACTTTATTGTTCATTCTAGGAATTTGTTTGAAAGATCATCAATTCTTGGGGCACCTGCATGGCTCAGTTGGGGTTAAGTGTCCAACTTCAGCTCAGGTCATGATCTCACCCATTCATGAGTGGGAGCCCCACGTCAGGCACATCAAGCCCCATGTCCGGCACATCAAGTCTGTGCTGACAGCTCAGAGCCTGGAGCCTGCTTCAGATTCTGTGTCTCCCTCTCTCTGTCCCTCCCTTGCTCGTGCTCTGTCTCTCTCAAAAATAAATAAACATTAAAAAAAAAAAAAAAAAGAAAGATCATCAACTCTTTATTAGAAGGTATCAACATTTTTCTTACCAATACTCTTGGGACTCCGAGCCTCCTAATCCTTTTCTTGCTATTTCCACCAATCCTAAATCACTATTATGTCACTCCTCATTGAAGGACCTGTCTTAAACCAAACTTGAAAATCTCAGTAAGAACAGACTCTGCCCTTCCTTCTTTGAGACACAACAAAGTTCTCTTGAGGTGGTAATTCTCCTGTGCAACACAGGGAGCAATAAATTCAATTTTATCTTGTTGGTGGTGGTGATATTTGGGCACTGGCATTTAATACATGCAAAAGATAGGGCAAAGTCAGTGAAGGAAACAGAAAGGACCTGGAAGAGGTGGAGGGAGCTGTTGCCCTCAGAAGTTCTGAGGCAGGATACAGGGAAAGCTGGAAAGGAGGAAAGGGAGAAGGAAGGTTAGGCAGCAGTGCAGTTTTCAGAGAATTTGATAAGGCCAGTGGGGACTTACTGAGTCAAATTCAATCATTCCTCAAAGTAGTCCTACATTTTGCAGGAACCCTACTGCCTTGGTGCCCCTGTTGAGCTCAGTGCACATCAGCCGTGGCTGGACGCATTTTGTGGGAAGCAAGGCCTCAGCACCACAGTGGTGACGGGTGTTAGAGCAATCATACCTTTGCAGTCCCAGTAGGAGATGTAAAGACACATTTCTCCTAGCTCAGGATGCCTGATGAGCTAGCCTCTGAAAAGATACTTGCAAAAAGTGTTACCTTCTGAGAACAAGCATATAATGAATGAGAAAACTCCAAAGGAGACTAACGTTGATTTTTGAATGAATTTATTAACTATAAAAATCTAGTGAAAACAATTGGGGTTTTTCTGCATTGTTAAATATGCTAAAGACAATATCAGTTATTCAGTTATGAAAAATTAGAATAATTTAGAGTGATAGAATTTGAGAGTCCTTATTACTTTTTCATTTTGTTTGATTACTCACCAACTGATGTTTCCAGCTTTTGACAGTGCTATGGGCTGAATTGTGTCTCCCCAAATTCATATGTTGAAACCCTAACCCCCAAAGCGACTGTATTTGGAGATAGAACCTTTAGGAAGGCAATAAAGGTTAAATGAGGTCATAAAGGTGGCACCCTAATCCAAAAGGATTATTAGGCTTGAGGAAGTTATGGGGTGATGGGGGGTTCGTGGGGTCCCAAGCCAACGGCCAAGAAAGAATTCTTGAAGACATCATTGGTGCAAAAAGGTGATTTTATTAAAACATGGGGACAGGACCTGTGGGCAGGAAGAGCTGCACTGAGGTTGGGGTGGGGGGGCACTGTTTTATGGAGTCCAGGGAGGAAAAGTCAAGAGGGAGTTTCCAAAGAGACTTTCACATGCTAAAGACTTACTGGAGGCCTAGCTATTGTCAAGCTAAGGTTGTTTTTCCCCCTAGCAAGGCATTAATATTAAGACAGTAGGGAGTTCCTGGACTTTAGGCTATGATGAGATTGCATTTTTCCCATAAACTTGTGGAGACTCTTACCAGTTTAACCATTTGGGTTTTTTTTTTTTTTTTTTTGTCCTTTCCTGTTTTGGAGTAGCTGGGAGTGTCCAAGGAATATCATGCATGTCCCACAGAGGGAGGGGATGTGTACTAACTTGTACTTCACCCTCAGCTTGCCTCAATCTCCCTCATCAGGCTTATAAGAAGGGAGAGGTGCCCAGTTGGCTCAGTCAGTAGAGCATGCAACTCTTGATCTAAGGGTCGTGACCTTGAGCCCCAATTTGGGCATAGAGATTACTTAAAAAAAAAAAAAAAAAAAAAAACACAAGAGAGAGAGAGAGAGAGAGAGAGATTTCCCTTGCCCCCCAGCCTGTCTGTGTGCTCTTTTTATGTAGCTTTGCCCCAGACTGCTAACGTAAATAGGGGAACTAGCAGAACTGCTGGGCAAACAGTGGTGCTAAGCAGGAAGTCTCAACAGTAGAAAAACTACACTTTCTCCTACGTTTATTGGGCTCCTTCTCCTCAACTTCTATTTTGAGGTTGCTCCAATCTTACAAGAAAAGGAAAGGCTCACCTGGGGCTTTATTCCATTGTTTTTCATCGGTCTCCAGCCTTCCAGTCCCAGTAATCAGTGCACTCTGGTTTCTTCCACCATCACCATGCCTACCTGCAACTATTCACAATGAGCTAAAGAGCCACCTTCTAACTCAAACTCAAAGGATTCAGTCCCCACCTTGATCTCTTGGGAGCAGTTATCACTGCTACACCCTTCTAGAAACTTACTGTCCCCCTTTTTTTATATATATATACATAATATTTTTTATTATTTTAGAGAGAGTGTGTGCACAAGCAGGAGAGAGGGGCAGAGGGATAGAGAAAGCTAATCTTAAACAGACTCCACTCTCAGCCCGCCAAGGCTCAACCCCACGACCCTGGGACCGTGACCCAAGCAGAAATCAAGATTCGGACACTCAATCAACTGAGCCACCTAGGTGCCCCATTTGTCCCCTTGCTTCTAAGACACCAATCTCTTGTTCTCCTCTGACCAGGCCTCAAGTCTCTTTCCCTTCCACCAATCCTTAAAGGTACGTGTTTCACGGGGATTTCATCCTTACTGCTTTTCTTATCTCACTCAAAAGGCTTTCTGTGGGTGATCTCACCATCTATGGCTTCAACTCCTGGGCTCTTAAGTGTTTGGCCCTGACCCTACTATGAACTCCAGGTCCACCATTTTATTTGTCTACAAAGTGACTCCCCCCGGGGGTTCCATGGGCACATCACAATTATATGTTCTGACCTTAACTCAGTGTTTTGTGTTCCCTGAGAGCAGCATTTGCACCTGTTTTCCTTATTTGGTACTGTTATCCACCAGTCACAGGAGTCATCCCTAGACTCTGTACTCTCCTCCCTCCTTCGACCCTTAGATTTAATCTGTCACTCAACCCTATGGTTTCTGTCTCCTTCATGATTCTTTTCCACCATCACTGCCCCCACTTTATTCATTGAGAGAGGATTAGAGATGTGCATCAGAATCACGTGTGTGTGTGTGTGTGTGTGTGTGTGTGTGTGTGTGTGTGTGTGTTATGCCCCTCCTCCAGAGATCTGAACCAACATATACTCTTCCTTACCTGCATTGTTCTTATTCTTCCCTGATCTCCAGTCCATCTCCCACACGGCTGACAGAAAGACCTTTCTTTTCAAAATTTTTAAAAAAATGTTTCTGAGAGCGAGCACAAGTCAGACAGGGGCAGAGAAAAGAGGACAGAGGATCAGAAGCAGGCTCTGCGCTGACAGAAGAGAGCCCAATGTGGGGCTGGAACTCACAAATTTCGAGATCGAGATCTGAGCCGAAATCAGACGTGCAACCGACTGAGCCACCCAGAATGATCTTTCAAAAATGCAACCTTGATTATACTGCAAACTGTCTGCTTATTTTTTCAAAGGTTCTTCAGAACCTTCAGGTTCTTTATCCTGAAGAATAAAGTCCAAACTCCTCTGGAAACCCTTCACACTTTGGTTCTTACCAGTAGCTTCCACCTCATCTCTTGTCACTCCCTCCTGGGCACCCTGCACTCAAGCCTTATCAAAGTGTGGTACTTGCTGTTCCTGGAACATCTGTCCTTCTTTGCCTTGTTGTTCTCGGTGGATATCACCCCTCATTCCTTCCTACGTAGAAGTCACCTTGTTCCAAAAGCCTCTCCTGATTTCTCCAGGCAAATAGGAATTCTCTGTGTTTCCACAGTACCTCGTTCATATCATGATTCTATATTTATTATCGGATAATTATATTTGTGTTTATACAACGTCTCACCACTAAACTGTGAACGGACTGTTCAGTTCATTGTGGTACGTGCCCTAACGTAGAGCCTGGCACAGAATATGTACTCAACAAAATGTTGACTGAATGAAATTTTGAAATGAGTAAGTTTTATATTTTTCTGATTTCTTAAAGTACACAGTGTTTAATATATCTTAAATAATACTACTGACCCATTCTCAGGATAGAATTGCCCTCTAAAACCCTTTTAATGATAACAGTTTATATTTAAACAGTACTTTTAACTTTTCAAAGCACCTTTCCCCCAACACTTATTACAAGTATTTCCAAACATATGGAAAAGAAAAAGAATTGTAAGTGAACACCCATACACCCATCACCTAGATTCTAATTTGACATATTTTTATATTTGCAGAATACTTTTTATGGGCTAATTTTGTTATCACCTTTTATCTCATGTAATGACTAAGGTATGATTCTATGTTTTATAGATAAGGAAACTGAGACCAAGAGGGCTTAATGACTTCCTAAGGAGATTATTTCCTGGAGTTATGATCAACTTGTGCCAGCTGACTCATCCTTACCTTCTGGGTGTTAGATAAATAACTCTCCTCTGAAAAGTATTTTGAATATTCTTGCTAATGAAAAGCTTCCAATTCTGTAAGATAGGAGAATCAGCAAAATCATGGGAAAACCAACAAGAAAACATTTCTAGCTCATAAGTCACTCAAAGAGGAATCCAATCTTGGATATTCTTCCCCCTTAACGTGCCCCCCTCCCCCACTTCATTCCTGGTTAGTCATTTCCAGCCCAATTGGAGAAGTTTCTTCCATTCTTTTCTAGTACCAGATGCAGATCTAGATTATCTTTCATTTCAGCTGGTCAACTCTCTCCTGCCTTTTCTTTTTTAATGTTTATTTATTTATTTTTAGAGAGAAAGAGAGTGCGAGCGGGGGAAGGGCAGAGAGAGGGAGAGAGAGAGAATCCCAAGCAGGCTCACACTGTCAGCACAGAGCCCCATGAAAGGCTCCATCCCACAAACCATGAGATCATGACCTGAGCAGAAATCTAGAGTGGGATGTTCAACAGACTGAGCCATACAGGTGCCCCTCTCCTGCCTTTTCATGTGCCAAGAATACACGACCTCCAATTAAAACATGACCCTAATTCATATCTTTGCCTAGTTCACAAAACATCAACCACTCTCATCTTCTACCAAATTAAGTCTGGTATAATCTCTGCCATCCACACTATAACCTATCTAAGCATCTGTCTTCTTACTCCTTAGCTTCCATCCTACATAACCAAGAGGAGTTGTTTCCACAAATACAACCAGGGCTTTCTGCTTACTTCCTTTCTTCGTGTATAAATCACCACCGCTCCCCTCCCAAATTCCACATGTGTTGAATTCTAGACCTCCTAGTCATGGCCCAACTCAAATGCCAATTCTAATAAACCTAGAACACCCAAGCCGGTTATAACCTCGATTGTCACGCTTGTGGATCTTGTGGCACTGATTTTAATCTACCTTGTAGAGCTTTATGGTCTGATTTCTCTTGCCATCTTCTGCCCCCTTTGCCTGAGTAGAGCACCCTTGAAGAAAGGGACATTGTCTTATCCATCATGGCCTTCGCACACAGTCGGTGCTTTACACGCTCAATTTCGTTTAATGAAACACATACTTCCGAAGGGACCGGAGGCGAACGCCCTTTGCCGTATTCACACATACACTCACACGCACATACGGATGCGGTCTTCCACCTGGACACACACGTGTCCCTAGGGCCACAGCCCTGAACTGTCTCGGGATCCTCCGCCTGTGGGCGCTTCCATTCCAGCCAGCGGAAGGGGAGGCTCATTCCTTTAAAACACTCTAACAGATACTTGTTACTTGAGATCTTCTACAGCCTCCGCCCTACGAAGAGCTTAAGATCCCCTTCCTTTCAAAATACTATTATTCCGAGTCAGGGAGCCGCAGCCTGGTCGCGCCAGGGTCCGGTCCCATGGATCCCCCCTCCTGGTCCCGTTTGGTCGCGCCCGCTTTGTCAGCGCGCTGCGCTAGCCGGTTACCCTCCAGCTCTCGCCGGCCGGCGGCAGACCGAGCTGCTGCTCCCTGAGCTGCCGTAGCTCCCGCGTCTCCCTCTCGGGCTGGTCTGCTCAGCACTGCCCTCAGGCCTGGGCTGGGCGACTAGGAGCCTGGGAGCATCCGCTCAGAAGGTCCCCGAGAGTCTGCTCGTTTCGCCCGCCTCGGCCTCGGCCAGGCTCCGCTCCTCCCGCGCGCGAGGGGCCTCGGCGGTTGTGGCGGCGGCGCCCGGCATGTATCAGAGCCCGCGGCGGCTCTGCTCCGCCCTGCTGCAGAGGGACGCGTCCGGCCTGCGCCGCCTGCCCACCCCCGGGCTGCGCCGCCAGTCGCCTCCGCCGGCGGCCGCCCCCCGGCCCGCGTCCCCCCGGCTCCTGGCGGCGGCCTCAGCGGCCTCGGGCGCCGCGAGGTCGTGTTCCCGAACAGGTGAGTGCGCGGTACCGGGCGGAGAACCCCGCGGCTGCCGACCCGCGGCCGCCTCCTGGGGACGGCGCGGAATGAATGGGAAGCCCGGGGCTGCCAGGGTGTGGGGTTCTGGCCAGGAAGCCGGCCCTCCTCTCCCCGAACAGACGATTCTTCCCGTTTTCCGCTTTCCCCTTGCCCTGCCTATCCTGGGGTTTGCGTCCAGCAAGAACTGGAACACCTTTCAGGGTCCCGTTTGATCCTTGGATGCGGTGCCTTTGGTATTTCTCGCTCTTAACGCTAAATCTGCCCCTTCCAAGGCCGCAAATTAACTTGTGTCTGTTTTACTTCCTATTGCGCTAATTAAGCAAATTTTGTGCAAAAAAAAAAAAGCCATCGAAAGTGGTATTTTTTGATCATGGAGCTTGCATGATTTAGATGTTATGAATTTCTTTAAAGTTATGCTGACTACATTATAACACACATTGACTGGTTTTACATTTACGTATTTGGATTTTTCCGGAGTCTTCCACTCTTACTACTTAGGTCAATCTGTGTGTACTGTATACCTGGGTTAAGATCTTGTAAAGGCGATGCCTTCGTTTGTCAAGAACCAGTGTGATACATCACATACATACCCTGGACTTTACCTTTTTTGCCACCTCCGTTTCTGCCTGAGGACACATTGCTGAGGCTAAAAATTACCTACAAAGTAATGATACTGTTTTAAATAAGAATGAAGGTTCTCTTTCAAATCTGGCAATTACTACATCACACTAAAAAGTGTATCTTGGCCATGCTCAAGTTAGGTTATTGCTGTTTAAGACCTTTGTATAGCCATCCTAGGTTATAAATACATTTTCCTCAGAAAGTTTTGGATTGATTTAAGAACTGAGCAGTAGAAAAAATATGTTTAATGGGACTTTCTTTTATTAATGAAAGTGATAATCTAAAATCTAAACGTGATTGAAGCCAAGACTTTAAACTCTTCGGGGTTCCTGGGTGGCTCTGTAGGTTAAGCCTCCGACTTCAGTTCAGGTCATGCATGATCTGTTTCTTGAGTTCGAGCCCTGCTTGGGACTCTGCTGACAGCTAGGAGCCAGGAGCCTGCTTGGGAGTCTGTCTCCCTCTCTCTGCCCATCCCCCACTTGCACTCTGTCTCTCTCAAAAAACAAATAAACATTAAAAAAAAAGACTTTAAACTCTTGTCAGATTATTAGCAGATGTTTAGGCTGAGATGTACCTTTAAAATTAGGATGCTAAACTGGTTACTTTAGACTCAACTCCATATTATTCTTTACAAAGGGTGAACTTGACAGTCCTATTGAGTTTTTTTGGTTTTTTGTTTTTTGTAGTGTGATGAACATGTCGATTACATGAAATTCACAGGGTTTCTTCCCCCCCCCCACTCTGTAGGAATTTGGCACATTGTGTGAAAATAGCTGTTAGGATGGGTGCCACCTAATAACTGTTAGTGTTTTTTCTTGCTGGAAATTTTCAAGAGGAATGTTGTTTGGTTTGAAGAAGAAGAGGTAAAAGAGAAAGCCAGTTAGTGTCTTCTCCAGAACCAGCTCAGATCTCAAAGTCCCTTAGGCAGAGTTTGTCCGTAGTTACATCTTGGGAATACAGATAGCTTGTGTGATACAGATAGCTGTGGTGTTGGCTGAGGAAAAAAGGTCAGGTTAGAGTATTTGGAACATTAGGCTTTTGATACAGGTATTTAATGAACTTTTTAAAAAGTCTCTGAAACCCCCTAGTTTTACAAATAAAGAAACTGAAAGGCTTTAGGATGCTTATGATATCATAGACAGTTACTATAAATCTAGGCAGTTTTCCTTTTTCATGCAGTTTTAGCTTCAGCTACTTGTTAGAGAAGAAATGTGAATACATTCATTTACTCATTGCTGGATCACTCATTCATTCAGGAAGTCTTTGCAGAATGCCTTACACACGCTGTAGGTGCTTTATTACAGGAAGTAAAAGAATGTGAGCCTTAGTCTGCCTTTATAGAGTTTACTGCCTAATAAGAGAGAAGAACTTACAAAAAGAAATAACTGTTGAATGAAATGAAACACCTTTTATTCTCTTACAGTTAGAGGTTTGCTCATGACACAAGGGTGCCAGAGATGGGGAGGTCCCTTTCAGCAAAGGTGATCTTTTTAGTCTTCAAGAAGTAATTGGTATTTGAGCTGGGCCTTGAAGCATGGTTAAGATTGAAAGAAATTACATCATTTTATTTGGGGAAAGGCAGGAACAAAAAGGGAAAAGCATGAAGCATGGAAGCAGCTGGCAGGGTGAGAGAAGAAACCCCCAGTAAAATGTTTTCCAAAGAGCCCCAGAACCAGCATTCAGTGCTTTTAAAAATGGCAGACTAATGGATCCTACTAGAGACCTATTAAAAGAATTGGTTCCACATTACTTAACAGATTCCACATTACTTAACAAGCTAACAATAAGAATAAACCTCCCCATTATTCTTCCATGCCCCAAAGTTTAGACATCTGGCAAGAGAAGTCCTCAGGTAGCTGAAAGCTACTCTTCCCTCCAGAGAGTCTCTTGTTGAGGCTTGGGGGTAGGTGATGAGTCCCAACCCTTGACTCCATTTGATAATCATTTCCTTCATAACGTAGGTCCCTTGGCAGTCCATCGGAGGTCACTAGAAAGACGAGTACAGTCATCACATCCTAGGTTATTAGAATTTAAAGGGGAACTTGGAAACAACTTAAGTGTTTTGCTGTCTTTTCTCACACAAGGACAGCACCCCCATAAAGAAGCAGCAATTGCCACGGTTACTGTACTGGATGAAATGCCATGGGGAGTCATCTGTGGGTTTATAAGTGCTGTCTTCCAGATCCCTCCTCCTCAGATAATTAAGAGTTTGGCTGAATGACTGTTCGCCACCCCTGGAACATGTTGCTTTTTTTCTTGGGACAATTTTAAAAGCAAATACCAGCTCATTTCAAGAGGTGGCTTTATTTAGTATGTCCCTTAACTCTGTGAGTAAGCTGTTGATGAGAGAGAAGAAATGGGAAAGCTTGTAATTATCAAGTTCCTACAGAATAAATTGCTTTCCTTGTGGGAGAACTAAGGTATCATTTTCCTGTAGCATTCAGTGCTAATAGTTTAAATAGTGAGCTATTGGGGGTGTTTGAGTTAATAACCATAGCTCCAGAATCACATTCAACACATTTACGTATGAACCTTTGCAAAGCATTTAATCTTGCTTACTGTCTCAACACTGGACTTGACCTAGAAAAAATAAAGAAGATAAATTGACATCATTCAGTCCACAAGTTTTATTGAATACAGTATACTTAAAAGGCCAAATATTGTATCACATGACTAATTGTGTCAGGAATTGAGAAGAAAGAGAAATCAGTGTGGCTGGATTTGTTGGGAAGCAAAGTGCTTTGAATAGGTGAAAGGAGGGTACATCCCTGGAAGGGAGCACAGTGATGACAGGCAGGGCGAAAAGACCACATGAGAAGGTGGCAGGTATGGAAGCAGTGATGAATGAATACCATCAGAAAAGATGTACTTCTAGAATCTGGGACAGTTGTTAAAAGACAGATTTCTTGGGGCGCCTGGGTGGCGCAGTCGGTTAAGCGTCCGACTTCAGCCAGGTCACGATCTCGCGGTCTGTGAGTTCGAGCCCCGCGTCAGGCTCTGGGCTGATGGCTCGGAGCCTGGAGCCTGTTTCCGATTCTGTGTCTCCCTCTCTCTCTGCCCCTCCCCCGTTCATGCTCTGTCTCTCTCTGTCCCAAAAATAAATAAAAAACGTTGAAAAAAAAAAAATTAAAAAAAAAAAAAAAAGACAGATTTCTTGTCTTTCACCTATGTACTTGAATCATTTCCTCCTAGGAGAAACCTGGTGTGTGTGTGTGTGTGTGTGTGTGTGTGTGTGTGTGTGTTTATTCATTTTGAGAGAGAGAGGGAGAGAGAGAATAGCCCAAGCAGGCTCCACACTGTCAGCACAGAGCTCAAACACATGGGGCTCAAACCCACGAACTGCCAGATCATGACCTGACCCAAAATCAAGAGTCGGACACTTGGAGGCTTACCTGACTGAGCCACCCAAGCACCCCAAGTTGAATATTTAACAAGTGCCCCAGGTGATTCTTTCTGGAAAACTTGGCGAGTATTTTATAAGCTCCACTCCTCCTTTCAAAAGTATTTATTTCTGGAAAATTTGAGAAACCTGGGAGAGGATTCTGGAGGAGTGTTAAGATCTTTGAACTTGGGCTCCAAGGCAATTTAGGAGGCCTCTGAGTAAGAACATTTACCTGAACAAAAAGCAGGCTTTAAGAAAGGGAAGGAGGGGTGCCTGGGTGGCTCAGTCAGTTAAGTGTCTGACTTTGGCTCAGGTCATGATCTCACAGTTCATGAGTTCGGGCTTGCGTTGGGCTCTGTGCTGACAGCTCAGAGTCTGGAGCCTGCTTCGGATTCTGTGTCTCCCTCTCTCTCTCTGCACCCCCACCCCCACTCACGCTCTGGCTCTCTCTCTCAAAAAATAAACAAACATTAAAAAATTTTTTAAAAAAAGGAAAGAATTGGTGCATTTAAGAAAATTCAGTGAGGAAAAATTTGAGACTGACATTGTAATGGAAGTGTAGCAGTGTGGATAAATGTAGTATCATGTAGATTTCAATGATGTTTACTAATGAATAAATGAGGCGATTTCCAAATTTTTTTGGAAGGAGGAGGAAGAAAAGAGGAAGTGTCTATATTTTCTTAAATTCTTTTTTTTTTAAGGTTTACTTATTTTTGAGAGAGAGAGAGAGATAGAGTGTGAGTGGGGGAGGGGCAGAGAGAAAGAGACACAGAATCTAAAGCTCCAGGCTCTGAACTATGCTTGACGCAAGCTCGAACTCATGAATGTAAGATCGTGACCTGAGCCAAAGTCGGCCGCTTAACCAATTGAGCCACCTGGGCACCCCTATATTTGCTTAAATTCTTTTTTTTTTTTTAACATTTATTTATATTTGGGAGACAGAGCAGGGGAGGAACAGAGAGAGGGGGAGACACAGAATCCGAAACAGGCTCCAGGCTCTGAGCTGTCAGCACAGAGCCTGACACGGGACTTGAACCCACAAACTGTGAGATCATGACCTGAGCTGAAGTTAGTCACTCAACCGACTGAGCCACCCAGGCGCCCCATTTGCTTAAATTCTAATCAGGATTTATATACTTGAAAATGGTTATCATACTTGAATAAATACTGAGAAATTCAAGGATAATGTGCATGGGTGTTTGGCTCTGTACTAAACTCAATTGGGGGCGCCTGGGTGGCTCAGTCGGTTAAGCATCCGACTTCAACTCAGGTCACGATCTTGCGGTCTGTGAGTTTGAGCCCCGCTTCGGGCTCTGTGCTGATGGCTCGAAGCCTGGAGCCTGCTTCAGATTCTGTGTCTTCCTCTTTCTCTGCCCCTCCCCCGTTCATGCTCTGTCTCTCTCTGTCTCAAAAATAAATAAACGTTAAAAAAAATTTTTTTTAAAAATAAACTCAATTGTACTTTCATGAAAAGCAGCCAAAATATTTTGAATTTATTGTTATTCTTAGAATAGGTGAAAACCAGCCTTCCCACAGGAAGGAGTAATACCTCAAGTGGATGATTTTAGCTGGTGTCAAAGCAACACTTAAGATACCGGTTACCAAGAATTCAGTATCTGTTGTGGGCAGGAGTGCTCAGGGGAAAGAGGGATAAAGAAAATTACTACTTTGAATGTCTCCCCAGAAATACTTTTTTCTCCTTTCAGTATCAAAAAATGCCTGGGGGAGGGGTGGGGCACCTGGGTGGCTCAGTCAGTTAAGCTTCTGACTTCCCTCCAGGTCATGATTTCAAGGTTCATGGGATGGAGCCCTGCATTTGGTTCCATGCTGACAGTGTGGAGCCTGCTTGGGACTCTCTCTGCCCTTCCCCCACTTGTGCTTTCTCTCAAATAAATTGATTTTTAAAAATACCTGGGCCCACTCAGATCTTCTGAATTTTAACTCATGGGGCCTGAGCATCCGATGATTTTGATGTATAGCCCAGGCGGAGAGCCTCTTACCACACAGATTTGTTTTACTGCCAGTGAGGAGATTTGTTTTACTAAATGCATAGCAGCCTGCTAGAAATTTCTTACCAGTGCATTGATTCTCATGCCTCCAAAAGTTAGATTATGCTGTTAGATGATGAGGGACTGTGCAGAGAAGAAAAATTTAAAACCTTTTTTGTTCCATCTTCAGAATCAGAGTAGTGTGGGAAGTCCAGGAAAGTAAAAGGTACAGTGCAGACAGAAGTACAGTAAAGAATTGTTTCCACAGGATGTCCGGAGAGTTCCTCACACTTGCCCTGCCTGTTCCCACTATCTTCCTGCTCCCAGCTCTTTGCGCTTCCGGTCCTTGGGCAGGTCGTTGCTAGTCTGCAGGCACACTTGTGACTCTGAGTGTCTCGTGCAGTACAGGGTACACAGTAAAGTACTTTGCAGATTCTAAAGATACCTGGAATATAATAGTTTTGTATTTCCTTTTTATGTTTTGCTGTCATGAATGTTAGCCATCATCCAGGGACTACTGAAAGAAGTTTATCTTTCAAATCTTAATAGGTCAGATAGGTATCCTGAGACGTATTCTGGAATTGGTTTCTCTTTCAAGTACTTCGTTCTGAATTTTATTTAGAAAAAAAGTCATGATGAATTTTTAAATTAAGTCTTTAGAAAATTACTGGAATAACGCGTGCCCGTCAATAAAAATCTTCTGTCCTCAAAACTTTAAATGTCTTTATGAGTATTTCCAGAAACTTACAGGATTTTTCTTACACTTTGTGTTCCAAAATTCCATCAGGAAAAATGTCTCAGCATTGGGCAAGCCCATTTAATCTAAAGCCATACCTTTCTTTAGTACAGGAAAACTTTGTTATTTTTTGGATTATTTTATCAACTCTGTCATCTATTCTCATGTTCTTAAACTCCCGTTAGACAGATTGTTGACCATGTGGATCTATCCTGTGTCTCTTCTGTCATTTTTTAATGTCTTTATCTCATCCATTTTGTCAGTTTTTCTGACTATTTCTGTTTTGCAGTCATTTAAAATTTCTAGGGGAACGTGGGTGGCTCAGTCAGTTAAGCATCGCTCTTGATATTGGCTCAGGTTGTGATCTCATGCTTTGAGATCAAGCCCCACATTGGGCTCTGTGCTGATAGCACAGAGTCTGCTTGGAATTCTCTCTCTCGCTCTCTCTCTCAAATAAATAAACTTTAAAAAAAAATAAAATTTCTAGACATTTTCTAGTCGAGCCCCATGTTGGGCTCTGTGCAGACAGCACAGAGCCTGCTTGGAATTCTCTCTCTTGCTCTCTCTCTCAAATAAATAAACTTAAAAAAAAAATTTCTAGACATTTTCTAGTTCTCTGTGGCTTTTTTTCATAGAAGCTTGTTTTGTGTCCATAATACTCTCCTGTAGCTTTAAATATATGCAGATATGTAAGCCTGGTTCTCCCACAGGCCTCCCCTAAGGGGGAGAACAGTTTACACGGTTCTGTAAGTAGAAGGTTATGTGGTGGTTGGACAGGCAGGTTTCCCAAGAGCAGGTTGGAGACCTCTACCTTTGCCAAAGCTAGGAAGTCTTCTTTCTGTGTTCACTAATCTGTTTAACTCCCTACTTTTAAAAGTATTCTTTTTTTTTATTTTATTTTTTATTTTTACAAATTTACATCCAAATTAGTTAGCATATAGTGCAACAGTGATTTCAGGAGTAGATTCCTTAGTGCCCCTTCCCCATTTAGCCCATCCCCGCTCCACAACCCCTCCAGTAACCCTCAGTTTGTTCTCCATATTTATGAGTCTCTTCTGTTTTGTCCCCCTCCCTGTTTTTATATTATTTTATATTATTTCCCTTCCCTTATGTTCATCTGTTTTGTCTCTTTAAAGTCCTCATATGAGTGAAGTCATATGATTTTTGTCTTTTCTCTGACTAATTTCACTAAGCATAATGCCCTACAGTTCCATCCACGTAGTTGCAAATGGCAAGATTTCATTCTTTTTGATTGCCGAGAAATATACCATTGTATATATGTATATATACCACATTTTCTGTATCCATTCATCCATTGATGGACCGTTGGGCTCTTTCCATACTTTGGCTATTGTTGATAGTGCTGCTGTAAACATGGGGGTGCATGTGTCCCTTCAAAACAGCACACCTGTATCCCTTGGATAAATACCTAGTAGTGCAATTGCTGGGTCGTAGGGTAGTTCTATTTTTAGTTTTTTTGAGGAACCTCCATACTGTTTTCCAGAGTGGCTGCACCAGCTTGCATTCCCATAAAAATATTTTTGAGGTCAGAGTTAGACCTTGATCTGGTCTGCTTTTCTTTTTTTTTTTTTTTTCTTTTTTTCGAGTTTTTATTTTTGGTAATCTATACACCCAGCATAGGGCTCAAACTCATGACCCTGAGATCAAGAGTCTCATGCTCTTCTGACTGAGCCAGCCAGGGGCTCCTGGTCTACTTTCCTTTTAGATCTGTCATCCTTGGGAGCCCTTCCAAGGCACATCTCCCCCTTTTCTTTGAAGCTGTTCTCTGGTTCTATCCCACAGGCAGAAGCCACCCTTGCTTCTGGGGAAGACAGGGGACGTGGGGGAATTAGCACAGCTGTTTCAAAAGCCATTCTTGAATGAATTACCCTAACAGTTGCCCCTCAGCTTCTCCTGCCCTTTATCTTTGTTGACTCCACTTGGAGTTTCTTCAAAGCTCCCTTGGGAAGAACCATATTTAATGCACCTTTGGTAACTTGTACTACATTTTCCTCCCCTCTGGTTTCTCTGTTAATGCAAATCTGTTTCTGTCTTCCTGGAATTCCTCCAAATTCTTGGTCCACTGATGGCATCCTTTCTTGTTTTCCCATATTATCGTTTCATCCTTTTTAAAAATTTGAATATACTTAGTTTATTCCTGAAAGCTCTTAATGAAGGAGAGGGTAAATGTATGTTGTACTTCATGCCCAGTGACCTATTGAGTGTATTAACATATCAATTCCTATTATATATATTTTTAATTATTTGTTTCAATTCCCACTTGAAAATTGAGTGGTATGAATAGAGATTTTAAAGCCACTTACAGTTTCAGTTCAAATGGTGAAAGATCATTCTTTTCCTACATGTACCTTTAACTATTCAAGCAAGGCCATGGAAATTTATATGTGCAAATTGTTTTCCCCTATTTGAAGCGACTGAAAATGGTTCATTGGTTTTGTGAAATGTATACAAACTAGCTATACAATTGCATTTCAATAGAATCTAGAACAGGGGTCTGCAAACCTTCTCTGTAAAGAGCCAGGTAGGAAATACCTTAGGCCTTGTGGGCCATATGTCAGTGTCACAACTATTCCACTCTACCGTCGTGGTGTAGAAGCAGCCATAGACAGGACATGAACTTTACTAATTGGACACCGAAATTTGAATTCATACGGTCTTCCCATGTCATGAACTATTATTATTTTTTTTTCAAACATTAAAAAATGAAAGACCACAGGCAGCACAAAACCAGGGTGCCAGCTAGATTTGGCTCATGGACTGTAGTTTGTGGACTCCTGGTCACAAGGGAAAATGTCTGTACTGTCAGCAGATTTTTCCTTTTAGCTTTCACGTTTCCGTTCATAACTGTAAAAATGCACTATTTGGGGGGCAAGGTGTAGTAACACAGACTTCATGTCTTAGTGGGGAGCAGTTCCACCACATTGTTAGTTTTTCTACCTTTTCACATTTCACTTTGAGCTAGAAAAAGCCCAGTTTGTGAAAATGGTTGGTCAGCCAGCTTCACAGTTGAGCACCAATTAAAATGGGCAACCTAAGCTCTTACTGTGGAGAGATTTCTTCTTCCGTGGTGAGGTTTTCTAGATGAATCTGGCATGGCTGAAAGTGTGGCTGAGCCTGGAAAACGTTTTGGCATTCTTGTATACCCTGCTGCCTGGAGAGGAAAGGTCGTCCGGATTGTCCCACTGTGTCTATGTGCTGGTATTTTTAGACGCGTTCGGTTGAGAGTCCCGACCTTCACTTGTGTCTCTAGCACTGCCGTGCAGGCTGTTACACTGCTTTGTACACCGTGTGCCCTGCCAGCGCATGTGCCGTGGCGGCAGTGACGTTGGCAGATGGAGCAGGTGGAATTCGACCTCTGTTTATTCCCGTGTGTGCCCTGGCAAGGCAGCATGGCAGTTGTCCTGGCTGTCCGTGCTGTCGGAGATGCTGATGAGCAAGAGTCCAAGGTGCGAGGAACTTTCTCCGGAGCCAGACCTCTCAGTAATTGTGCAATCTTAAAAAAAAACTGTGTCCTCATGTCATAACCTCAGTATCTGTTTTTGTGAAATGGTGAATACGGTACCTCCTTTGCCAGATTGTTGGAAAGAGTAATGAAAACACACGGAAGCAGTATGGCGTATGCCAGGCTTTCAAAAGTGAACAGCCTTCCCTTTAAACCCGGAAAGTGAGCTTCACTACGTAGAATAGCTAAGCTTTAACTGACCAGTTAGGATGTATATCTGGTTTAACTCAGTCCTCATAGTAACACAGTGAAGTACATTAGAGTGATGCCCAGATGAAGAAACTGAGGCGCAAAATGGTGGCTAACTTGGTCAGGGTCCTATTAGTAAAAGGAGGAACTGGGATTTGAAGCGAGGCAGCCTAACTTGAGTCCCCGCGTTCACAACTGTTTTTGCCTCTGCTAAACTATGGCCTGGCCTCACTGAGAAAAGTTGAAGCTTTGGCCGCAGGGGTTTCACGTAAGAACATACCTGATTGCCGAGTGCTCCAGGCATGCCTGTCACATTCAGTCAGGAGTGCTCAACAACAGAAATTTGAAGACTGGACGTTGGCTAAAATACTTAACCCTCACCGGAAAGTCGTCTCTTCCTAAATTGGCACTTAGAATCCAGCCCCTAGAATCCAGGATTTAATGTGCTACACGTCCACACTCCTACACAAAACTTGAAGGCGGTTGTGTGTGTTTACCAGGTCGACCTGCCGACCACCACAGAGAGAGGGTCCCAACTGCAGTCTCACAAAACTCTAGATAGTTACATTTCATAGTGACTCAGGACAAGTCACTTAAGCTTATGAACTTTAGTGTCCTCATCTATGAAAGAGCCAAGGAGTTTTTGAGAGGGTAACAGATCACAAGTAAAAGTGCTCAGTATACCATAAAACGCACTACCAGTGTAAGGCAGTTCTTCATCAGTGTTTGACAGAATTCCTTGGGGCTTTGCTGTCTCTTGGCATCTTTTCTAGTGTGTGTGTGTGTGTGTGTGTGTGTGTGTGTGTGTATTTGGTTAGTTACCCCAAGAAGCCTAATGAAAATTAGCTGCTGAACAAGGGAAGTAAATTTTCTGAGGTTTCAACACATGGCCAGCAGATGGCAGCACAGGATTGCTCTTTCCATGATGGCTTCCTGTGACGTTGGTCGTTTGCAGTTTGTGTATACTCTGCTCTTTGAGGTTTCCTTGGGCCCAGGGTTGGTGAGCTCCAGCAGCTTCCCAGGTGTGTATGCAGATTATCCTGGTTTTTGTTTAGTTTTTGGCGTTTAATCAGCATTTTTTGGCCAAGCCACAGTTTCAGGAGACTAAACTTGTGAGAGAAATTATTCGCAGACTGATTTGGGCAAGCTCCAGAGTATGCAACTGCTGGGTAACTAGAGAAACATTATGTGGAGAGATGTCTTTCTGTTGTGATTTCTGAGTGCTGTTAGGACTGCTTGGAATGTTAGGCCCAGTCAGTTTGGGTCTAACTGTTAGGATTCTCATCCAGCATTCTGATTATGGTGTGAAGGTGTTTCATTAAGTCTTCATCACTTCCCTCTGACGGTTGGCACTCAGGAACTTATACTGTAGTCTGCCTGTTGCTTTAGAAGTATGTATAATTGGTGATATGAAGAGTAAACTTGTATTCTGTATTTTAGTGATTAGCTCACTTTTGCCTTGTTTTCTAGGAAAGGGATGACTAAATGGGTATTTCAGAAACCTAAATCTGAATTCTCTGGCAACTCTTTAAAGGCTATTATGAGGGAGGGAAGAAGTATTTGTTCCTATTAAGTAGAATAGCAGTGAGGTATTTACGCAAGGAGTGAAGATACCCAGTTCCAAATGTATATGGAAATACGCTTTTAGAAAAAGAAAAAGGCAGGAATGGTATTGCTAAATCATAACTAGTCATAAGAAATCTGTTTTGATCTGCCTGTTGCCTGTATAAATTATATAATGTGTATCACACTGAGGATGATGGCTGATACTTTTTCTAGTAAAATGCCTGGTGGGGTGGGGAGGGGGAACAAATACAATATGGGGTCAAATCAAAAATACCAATCTCCAGGGGCGCTTGGGTGGCTTAGTCAGTTAAGCATCTGACTCTTGAGTTCAGCTCAGGTCATGATCTCACACACGCTTCGTGAGTTCGAGCCCTTTATGGGGCTCTGCGCTGGCAGCACAGAGCCTGCTTGAAATTCTCTCTCTCTCTCTCTCTCTCTGCCCCTTCCCTGCTCATGCTCACTCTCTCTCAAAATAAATAAACATTCAAAAAAAAAAAAAAAAAAGGGTGACTTCCTTGTACTGAGAAGAACTTAAAAGAAAATACTCATCTCTAAATACATAAAAAACTCACCTACAAGCCAGTATGAGTGCCAAATAAAGTTTAGCG
Organism: Panthera leo; assembly: GCF_018350215.1. Lineage (NCBI taxonomy): Eukaryota > Metazoa > Chordata > Mammalia > Carnivora > Felidae > Panthera > Panthera leo. The sequence continues at coordinate 86,783,466 of NC_056682.1, read as the reverse complement.
CAGAGGTTTTTGTCAGTATTTCATACGTTTCAGTGTCTTCGGGGACGAATTATTTATACTGTCTCACCTGAGGAAATTGGCTTTGGATGTTGAGCATCCTGAACCTTTGAAGATCTTTTTAAAGTGCCACATAGCAACCCCTATTATGGCATAAGACTTGAACTAGGATGACTTAAAATCTTGAAATTGGACATGTATTTATGTATGGAAAGAAATTTTGTTTTAATTCTCTGAAAGAACAAAATGAATGCTATTTTTAAAAAACAGGTGAGAAACAATGAGAATTGATACCAAGTCATTTCCTCATTGTAAAAAGGGCATAATAAGAGTCCCTACGTCCTAGGATTGTTATGAGAGTTAATTGAAAATGCAGTTAGAGCAAGCAGAATTTGTAAATGGTGTAAGGTTTGTTTGTTTATTTTTAAGTTTATTTTGAGAGAGCGAGAGCGAGTGCACGTGCACACAAGTTGGGGAGGGGCAGAGAGGGAGGGAGAGAGAATCCCAGGCAGGATCCACACTGTCAGTGCAGAGCCGGATGCAGGGCTCAAACTCGGGAACCACGAGATCATGACCTGAGCTGGAGTGGGATGCTTAACCGACTGAGCCACCCAGGTGCTCCTGGGTTTTCTCTGTCTTTGTTTGTTTGTTTTTTAAGTTTATATATTTTGAGAGAGTGAGAGAGAGAAGTAGAGAGAGAATCGCATGACGTGGGGCTCCATCTTAGAAACCGTGAGATCATGACCTGAGCAGAAATCAACAGTTGGACTCTTAACTGACTGAGCCGCGCAGACACCCCAGAATTTGTAAATGGTGCCTGTTAAGTATTCAGTAATCCTTAGTGGTCACTGGCATCATTTTTAGGATGGGGAGAAAGAAAGGTGCCCAATAATCTTTAGTTTTCTTATGTTTTGAAATTTTTGTAGCCTTACTACATTGTAGTCCTTATGGGGGTCTGAGTCTTGGCTGGCACTGTGTTTTAAGTGCAAAAATAGTATGTGAAGTGTTGTTTTGGGTTTTTTCCCCTTGGTGCATAATGAACAGGTTTTCTTAAAGCATGGGGACAGGGCCCCGGGGCAGAAAGAGCTGCCATATGTGAAGTCTTTATGTGTTCACTTTTAGTTATTAATTCCCTAGCTTGGGATTTTGCACTTACTTTGACATGTCTGTATGTTACCAGAAAGTTTTGGGAAATACAGCCTTAAGAAATAACTAAGTAAGCTCATATGTTCTTGGGACTAGGAACAGAAAAGAAAAACCGAACACATGGGAAAAAATGAGTTGGGACTTCCCCAAATCCCTCTTTTCTTTCTGTCTCATGACTTTTTGAGAAGAATATTTTTGAAGTATAGAAAATCTAGGTTGGATACCAGAAATATAAAGACAGACGTCAGGGAAGATTATCCATAATTTGGGGTAATTGAAGTCTCTGGAGCAGCACGGAGACAACTTTCCAGCAGTGACTTCCTAGCTTTTGTGATCGTATGTGCTACCAGTTTAAAACAGTTTAAAACATGGGGCGCCTGGGTGGCTCAGTCGGTTAAGCGGCCGACTTCAGCTCAGGTCATGATCTCGCTGTCCGTGAGTTCTAGCTCCGCGTCGGGCTCTGTGCTGGCAGCTCAGAGCCTGGAGCCTGTTTCGGATTCTGTATCTCCCTCTCTCTCTGACCCTCCCCCGTTCATGCTCTGTCTCTCTCTGTCTCAAAAATAAATAAACGTTAAAAAAAAATTTTTTTTTAAACAAAAAAACAGTTTAAAACAAATTTAGTTATGTGCTCTGTGTTTGTATGAATTGTATACATGTCTGCTTTCAACCTCTTATATTGTCTTTAAAAAACATATTTTTAATGTTTAATTTTGAGAGAGGGCACAGGTCGGGGAGGAGCAGAGAGAGAGAGGGAGACAGGATCTGAAGGAGGCTCCGCGCTGACAGCAGAGAGCCCGATGCGGGACTCGAACTCACGAACAGTGAGGTCATGACCTGAGCTGAAGTGGTATGCTTAACCAACTGAGCCACCCAGGCGCCTGCCTCTCTCTCTCTCTCTCTCTCTCTCTCTTTCTCTTTCTCTTTCTCTTTCTCTTTCTTTCTCTCTCTCTCTCTCTCTCTCTCTCTCGGAGAGAGATTATATTTTATAAGAAATGTTTTAGACTCATCTTTATTTTTATCCTTACAATAATCCTGGACATATAAAGATATAAAATGCATGTTTTTAGAATGCATAAAAGCAGGTTGATGGCAGAGATAACTCAGTTGTTAGCTAATGGCATACAGCAAGTGGAAAATCAGAATCCTACACATATCTATAGTTATTTCTGTATCTGTACATCTTATGTGTATGGTAAGCGAAACATGAATTCATCCTGTCTCTGACCACATGATTCATTGTAGCCTTTTTTGCTCTTTAACTTAACTTCAGTCTCTGTGAGAAATAGGGTTCCCATCATCCACTACCCCTTTACTTGTTCAACACCAATATATATGAAGCAGTTTTGAGATTAACACCTACTACACCTGTGAGAAACTTTACTAACTAGAATACTGTTCCTTTCGTCTTGAGCCATGTGGTTTCCCATTAAACAGTGTTTTCCAAAATTACTCAGATCAATAGCTCCCTTTTTACTGAACCCCTTCTGTGAGATTGCCATACATTTATTTGTAAAAAGTTAGATTCATTTGTCAAAGTCTGCATTCCCTCTTGAGATCGTCCCACCTCCTGGTTGATATTTTAAATTTGTACACATTAAAGTTTGACAGACAGTTGTTTGGATTTTGACAAATGCATAGGATCGTGTCTCTACCACTCTAGGACTGTGCAGATTGGTTCCATCACCCCAAATATTCCCCTAGTCAGCCACCGCTTCCCCACTCCATCCCTTGGCAACTACTAATCTATAGTTTTGCCTTTTCAAAAATGGCATGTGAACACAGTCACATAATAGGTAAGTTTTAGGATCTGGCTTCTTTCACTTCCAGAATGCAGTTGAGATCCATCCGTGTTGCAAGGATGACTCTTGCAAATCGACAGCTTGATCCTTTTCACGGCTGGATACCGTGTTATTCAGTTGTTTATCCATTCCCATGGTGAAGGGCATCTTAGTTGCTTCCAGTTTGGGATGATTATTAATAAGACTGCTTAACATTTGTGTGTGTATTTTTCTGCAGGAACAGAAGTTTTCAATTCACTTAGCTAAAGTACCTAGGGGCACGAGTTATGGGCCATATGTAAGTCTAGGCTTTATAAAAACCTGCCAGACTGTCTCCTAGAGGGGCTGTACGTGGGAAGCAATAAATGGCAGTTTGTGAAAATTGGTGTCATTTCTTATTTAAATATTTGATAGGCTCACCAGGGAGGCCAGCAGGGCCTGGGCTTGATAATTTGGTATCCTTGCTGCCCTAGTTGAACTACTTGCATTGAGCTTGAGGGGCAGGGGGGACTAGCCCTGGTGCAGGGTTCAGTAGCTTTCATGAACAGAAGCTTCTGTTTGTTGTATGCCTTTGGTCTGTATCCAGAGCATTGACATAGTTGGTTTTGACAGTTCTGTTCAGGTTTATAGTGCTTTTGGGGGGGAGAGGATATGTGGGCTTCTTCATGCCTGTCATGTCCAAAGTCTCCTGCTTCAGCGTTTTTCCCTCTGGTACCCGCCCCCCCCCCCCCATTAGCAAACTAAACATGTATAATAGCCTCCAAAAATTCTCTTGCCTCCATCTCTAGCCACTACATTTCTCTCTCTTTCAGGGCAAAATTTCCTCAAAATATGTCTCTACTCTCTCCTGTTTCCTTTTTTCCCCACAACTCCACCAAAAATTGGAAATGGCTATTGTTAAAGTCACTGAAGTTTTCCATGTTGCTAAATCCAGATGGTCTCAGTCTTTGTTTTGCTTGAACTGTCAGTAGTATTTGGCACAAGAGGGGACTACTTCATGGGTGAAACACTTTCTTTGCTTTGTTTCCAGGAAGATTCCAGAATAGGATCCCCTTATTCTACTTCTCTGGCTTGTCATCCTCAGATTTTCACCACATCTTTCCCGGTTTGCTGCAGAGCTCAATCCTTTGACCTGTTTTCTCTCTACACTCACTTTAGTCTCAAGTGTCCACTAACTTCTAAACGTTTATTTCCAGTGTGTACCTCTCTCCTGAACCCTAGTCGTATCTAATTGCTAAACTCCTATTTTCTGCAAACCCCATCAAATCTTCCTAGCTAGTATTGGAAACCTCCTCTTTCTGGTTGCTCTGCTGGCAATGCTCAGGACCTTTTTGACCATTCTTCTCTCTCAGACCACATCCAGTTTATCACCAAAACTTATTGGCTCCAATTTTAGTATTCATAATCCAGCCACTTTAACTGCTGTCACTGACTAGTCTAAGCTATGACACTGACACTGTCTTTCACCTGGATGATTGTAATTGTCCTCTGATGGCTTTTTCTATTCTGCCCTTACTTCCCTACGGTGTAGTGTATTTTTAAGACATCAGCCAGTGAGATTTTTTTAATTGTAAATCAGATTCTTATTCCTGCTTAACATTTTCAAGTGGCTTCCCCTCTCAGATAAAGGCTCAAGTCCTTAGAATGGCCTACAGTGCCCTGTATAATCTGCTCCCCTGTCCTCACTGCTTCACTTAGCTCTTTATTCATTCAGTGTATCATTTCAGTGCCTTGCTATTTATGAACCCTGCCAAGCGTGGTCCTTTCTCAGGACTTGTATTTGCTGTTCCCTCTGCCCAGAATGTTTGTTCTCCCATTGGATCTCCATAAGACTTAATGAATTTATTGCCTTACCATCTTCACCTCTCTGCTCAAATTCCATCCTTTAGTGAGACCTCCTTGAGCATCCCACACGGATTAGCAGCTCCCCACTTGCTAGCATTCCCTATCTCCCTTTCTTCATTTTTTTCTCCATAGCCGTTTTCACCAGATGACTATCACCTTGTATTTCCCCACTACAGCAGAAGCTCCATGAAGACAGATTTTAGTCAGTTCACTGGTCTGTGTCCAGTGGGCTAGTGTCCAGTATGTGTGTGTTTGAGAGAGGGAAGCAGGACTTTATGGTGGCTACCTGTGATGGGCCAAGTGTTTTAGTCAGCAATTAGAGCTCCATATTTTAAGTCTTTTTCTGGGTATTGTTATCCATTCTGATTATTTTAACCCTTATTTACCCTAGCCCATTCCGCATAGTAAGTACTCGGTTTTTCTCTCATTAGTTCACGTGTATTAATCTTTCCCCAAACACTTGTTAATTTCTTGAGAGAAAAGATCTAACACACATCTTATTGGTATGAGTGCCCATCCCCAAACTCAGGGAATAGAGAAATAAGAATGTAAAATTAATGTACTGTCAACAGATTATCCCTGAGGACTGAGAGATTAGATTAAGAAGATTAGAGTTTTGGGGTGCCTGGGTGACTCACTTGAGTGCCCGCCTTTGGCTCAGGTCGTTATCTTGCAGTTTGTGAGTTTGAGCCCCGTGTGGGGCTCGATGCTGTCTGCCCAGACCCTGCTTCAGAGTCTCTGTCCCCCCCTTTCTCTCTCTCTCTCTCTCTCTCTCTCTCTCTCGCTCTGCCCCTCCCCCATTCATGCTCTCTCCTTCTAAAATGAACATTAAAAAAAAAAAGTTTTCTCCAAGACCACACCCAAGAGAGTAAAAGATTAAATTGTATAGTGTACAGTGAAGGCATAGACTGACGCCCTCCTCCAGGAGTGGGTAGACCTCAGAGACATCTTTCAGCATCATCTGTTCTCTCTTCTAGTTCAGGCTCACTGTGCAGCACGTTGGTTGATTGATTAGTCAGCTTCCCAGGTACTTTACCATTAGAAGGCATGTGCTGGGTCACTGTTATTATAGAACTTGGTATTCACGCTTGCATCAGTCCATCTTAGGGACCATCTTTCAGTTTTCTTTAAGATCTAAGGAGCAGAGACAAGACTATAATAATGCTCCCTAACAATTTCCCTCTACCTAGAATCTTCACAGTTTAGCCTAATGACATCTTTTGCAGCTAAATGAATCCACAGTGAAATAAGAGCAAGAGGTCTACGCTAGTAAAACTTCTTTAAAGGCTTATTTTCAGTGCATTCCATACCCAGGTACAGTTGACTCTTGAACAACACAGGGGGTTTAAGAGTACCGACCCCCTGCACAGTTAAAAATGTGCATGTAAAAAAAATTTGCATGTGACTTTTGACTCCCCAAAACTTTAATAGCCTACTGTTGACAGGAAGCCTTCCTGCTAATGTAAACAGTCGATTAGCACATATTTTGTCTGTTAAATGTATTATATGCTGTATTCATACAGGAAAGCAAGCTAGAGAAAAGAACATGTTAAGAAAATCATAAGGAGAAAAAATACATTTAGAGTGCTGTACTGTGAAAAATCCACATATAATTGAATCACATGTTCCACCTGTGTTCAGGGTCAGCTGTTCTGTTAATATGTGAAATTGTCCATTCTGGGCCTCAAATATGAGAGGAATAAAAGTCATTCTGAATGGTACATGCAAGTTTTCTCAAGAGAAATATGTGTGTCTCTGGTACAAATAATAGAAATGTTATTTTGAGGTTGCCACCAGTTCTAACCTTGATTCATTTTCCAAAAAAAATCTCGAGAAAATGAGGATCCTTTGACAGGCCCTCATTTGAAAGCTGGGTAAGCAGGTATAGAGAGCTGGGCACAGTTAAACACTGACGGAACCAGGAGCGGAATTGGTGTGTTGACATCTGTCCCGTTCAGGCCTGAGTACTTGGCTGTGCCACAAGGTGCCTTCATTGTGTTTGCTATAAAGCTTTGTCTTTCGAGGGCAGATTTAATTTTTGAAAACCACTGAAAGACTTTGAGAGGCTGAGTCAACAGATAGGTGATCAGATTTAATCATTGCAATTAGTCCAAAATGGGTTGGCTTTAACAAGAGTGTTTTCCTTGAGTGTTGTGGCTAAAAGTCTATAAATGCATTTTCAAAACTAAACCCAAAAAAGGACAACAGAGAATGATGGAGTTAGAATATCCATTTGCTTTGTTTCATACCTACGCAACAGTCTCACAATAATAACAATGCAAACACTACCACTACTAATTATGATCTCTGAAAACAGTTTACAGGTTTTTAAATTTTATTGTATTTTGATTTTAGTAATCTGTGCACCCAGCATGGGGCTCATACCCATGACCTCTAGATCAATTGTGTGCTCTTCCTACCGAGCCAGCCAGGCACCCCAGTTTAAAATTTTTAAATTGAATATATATTTTTAAATATTTATTCTTGAGAGAGAGAGAGAGAGAGCGAGAGAGAGGAAGACAGAAAGAATCCCAAGCAAGCTACACACTGTCAGTGTAGAGCCCGACGCGGGACTTGAACTCATGAACCACGAGATCATGACCTAAGCCGAAATTGAGTCAGACGCTTGACCCACTGAGCCACCCAGATGCCCCTAGAATATATTTCAAAAAAAAAAAAAAAAAATTAAATAAATATATTTTCGTCATTGTGGTCCCTACTCCCTGCCCCCTTTCTCAGCTGTATTAAATCTTTGTAAGTTCATTGTGGGATCACATAGCCGTTATATAATGTACTCTCTCAACCCCATTTAGACTTGATTTTCTTTTTTTTTTTTTTTTTTAACGTTTATTTATTTTTGAGACAGAGAGAGACAGAGCATGAACAGGGAGGGTCAGAGAGAGGGAGACACAGAATCTGAAACAGGCTCCAGGCTCTGAGCTGTCAGCACAGAGCCCGATGTGGGGCTCGAACTCACAGACTGTGAGATCATGACCTGAGCCGAAGTCGGCCGCTTAACCAACTGAGCCACCCAGGTGCCCCTAGACTTGATTTTCTAAGCAGTATGTTTAATGCTTACCACCCATCTTATATCAAAGTCCTACCATTTTGGTCTGAAGTTAGTGCTCTAGTTCCAGAGGTGGCAAAATTTTTCTGAAGAGGGCTGGATAGTAAACATCTAGGCTTTGAGAGCCAAAAGTGATCCTATTCCATATTGTGTGTGTGTCTGTGTATGTTTTTAACAACCTTTAAAACCATTCTTAGCTGGAGGACTGTGCAAAAGTACCTCTGGCTAGTTTGTCAGCCCCACTCATTTGCTCAGGAAGGGCTGATGGAGTCAGTCAATATTCCCATGTTGCTAGATATAAATTCCTTGCTCACATGTAGATGAGCCATATATGTAAAGTTTGAGTTATATATTTCAAATATGCAACTTCATTTTCTTCTGGCATAAAACATTGCAATTGAAGTCTGATGATACTTTTAATTTACTTTCCTTACAAGTTAACTCGATGTTTTTGCCTAGATGCCCAAGGGATTTTCTTTTTCTTTACAGTCCAGTTGGTGTTGCTCATTCTGGGTTGGTATTCTCAGGTATGTGATGTGTTTTTCAATATGTAGTTTCAAATATTGTTTTTGTAAGGTTTTTTTTCTTTTTTTGTTTTTAGAATAGCAAAGAGAAGGTAGACCTTTATGCATGTAATGTTTAAATATATCCATGATATGTCTTTTTTTTAACCTCATATAGTTTTTATCTTTTAAACCATTTTATTTATTTCCAGCTTAATTGAGGTATAATTAGCAAATAAAGTAGTATATATTTAAGGTATATGCCACATGATGTTTTGGTATACGAATACACTGTGAAATAGTTACCTCAACCAAGCTAATTAACACATCTGTCACCTCACAGTTACCTTGTGTGTGTGTGTGTTGAGATCACTGAAGATCTGTCTACTCTCTTAGAAGATTTCAAGTATACAGTACAGTAGTATTAACTATAGTTACCATGCTGAAATTACCTCTCCAGAACTTAATTCAACCCTCCATGATTTGTACTCTCAAAAGTTTTCTTGATTTATAGTTTTCAGTATTTGTTTCATTTCCTTGCATTGGTTTTCCTGCTTCAAGAATTCCTTTTACCCATATGTTGGATCGTCTTTGCTTAAGTTTAAGCACAAAACTGTGTCTTTGCTTAAAATAAGCACATAATACTTGCCACTATCTCTCAAATGATCTTTTTTTTTTTTAATTACTGATTCTTGCCTCATTTCTGAGTTTCTTAATTCTGATTTAGGCTGTACTATCATTTTCTTAATGATAAGAAAGCTCATTTGCATTTGTAGTGAGATACAGTTTTGATTTGCTTTCTGGGCATGTCTTTCTGGTTTGCATTCATTGTCTGAAAATGGATGTTACTCTCTTTATGTGAAGGTGTTCCTAACTTTTTAAAAAGAAATGTGGTTCAAGATGGTTTTTCTGGCTTCAAATAACTCCTCCGACCCTAGACTCCTGTTGGACGCTATTCCTCTCTTTTTCATGTTCATTTTTGCACACTTGTTTTTTTATCACAGTAACCACCCCAAAACTCAGCCTGACAAATGAAACTAAGCTACATCAGGCTAGTAGCTTGCTTAGAGCCTGACATACGTCAAATATTGCTGTACATTTCAAATTTAAAATACCCCGTGGTAACATGGGAGTTTGTTGTGGTGCTCTGTGACATTCCGGTCTACAGTTTGGGTGGTGCTACTCTTCTGGAGACTACACTTGAAAAACCAGTAAGACCTTTCACTTCTTTTTTCTTAAAAACTAGAAGTACAGAAGAAAGATTTTCAAAGTTGTACTACCAGCCCAGAAGAAAATCTCTTCCTTTGGACCCATGCATTCAGATAGGCAAGCAAATTGACAAAAATATTTTAATATATTCAAATCAAGCACTTTGGAGACAGGTGTGTGCATGTGTTTGCGCATGTATGTGTGAGAGAGAACAGGCTTGCTTAAATGTATGATGTGTTTGTTTCTTTGCCTTTATTTAGTTTTCTTGCTGGGGGAAAAAAAAACTACGTTGAGTTGATGAAAAGGAACAATAGAGAGCATGCTTGCTTGCTTATTGACCTTGATGTTTAAGGACATTTGGTGGTAAATATTTGAATTTGCCTTTGTGTCCTGCGACAGTGAATATGATTGCTGGTTTCAGGTGCAGTCAGTCAGCCTGCCAGATAATGTATTTTATAAGAAAACTGTGTCTTTTTTTTTTTTTAAGTTTATTGATTTTTGAGAGAGAGAGAGACAGAGCACAAGCAGGGGAGGTGCAGAGAGAGAGGGAGACACCGAATCTGCAGCAGGTCCAGGCTCCGAGCTGTCAGCACAGAGCCCGAGGCGGGGCTCGAATTCAGGAACCGTGAGAGCATGACCTGAGATGAAGTCTGACACTCAACCTACTGAGCCACCCATGCACCCTAGAAAACTGTGTCTTTGAAGAGAAGGCAAGGATATGGATGTGGTAGGGAAATCCAGATTCGTCCATACCAACATTCATCATACACAGAATCTTGAAGGTTGTTCCAAGTAAAATTGACCCTAATTTATGCTTAACTGAACAGAATAAAAGAGCCATCACCTGCTTACAAGTACGGTTTCCCTCATGCTAATTAGTGGGAGATTGTGCTCTCCTCTCCTTGGTGAATTATAATCTATCAGGATAAAAAGTGGAGCACTAGAAAATGTTTTCTGCTCCTCTCCACCCCATTTCTCCTCACAGGATCCCAGGAGATGTGGGCAACCTTCTCTTACCCCTTCTACCTACAACCCCTTTTCTAGATTCTTAAAAAATCTGGCAATTGATATTATAGACTAATATTGCTCAGCGATGTCCAGAGCCTACAGAAAGCCAGAGCCCTGATGTATAGTAGACACCTAAGAGAAACGGATATGGATTTAACCCAACTGTTACTTTCTGTAACGGAGGGATCTATATAGATGAGGTGTCCACAGCAACAGCTTGCTATAACCTAATCTCTTCCAGATTAACATGGGCTTTCTAACATCTGGCTTTTTCCAAACTGGCCTCCAAATTTTTAGTAAAATATTTAGAAAAAGGAATGTGAAGTTTGTTGAGCCATGCTTTCAAGACCGGGTTTATAAATTACAAAGACAAATCCTAAATTAGAAGAGGCCATAAAGATGAAGATATTTCTCCCTTAAAAGAATTATCTTAGTTAATCAGAAACCGACTTTAACATTTGTATTTAAGTTACCTGTCCTAGTAGAAAGCTAGAACCTGGCAACTCCTTTAATCCACCTCTGTGGCAATGGCTTTCTGCATGAACATGGCAACATTGCCCTCTGTCGGGTTCTTGGCTTCTAGGCTTCTAGGGACGGTGAATGTTTTATCTTCTGGTTGAGCGGGGCGTGTGACTGTGCTCTCCTTCCCTGCAGTGTGCTCCATGGGACACGGCACGAGCAGGCTGTATAGTGCTCTCGCCAAGACACTGAACAGCAGCACTGCCTCCCAGCACCCGGAGTATTTGGTGTCACCTGATCCAGAACATCTGGAGCCCATTGATCCTAAAGAACTCCTTGAGGAATGCAGGGCTGTCCTGCACACTCGACCCCCCCGATTCCAGAGGGATTTTGTGGACCTGAGGATGGATCACCCCAGCAGCCACCCACCTATTAGGGTCATGCAGTGGAACATCCTTGCCCAAGGTATGCCTGATGCTTTTGTGCCTGAGCAGTTAAGTTTGCTGTGACTACCTTTCTGTTTCTGCGCATACCTAAAGCACTGATGTGTTACGTGGAGGGAAGAGGCGTGGGCAGATAGAGGTGTAGGAGGACGGGGTGACCAGGGCAGTATGAGGAGCTCCCAGACGGGGAGGGTAAGAAAGGGAGCCATCTGATTTTCACTAACAAATCCAGCAACTCAAGATTTATACCTTACCTCATGTTTGTAGGCTATCCAAATACAATGTCTGCTTCCTAGCACATCCATATTTAAAGGACCCTGTCTTTTATCATTCTCACACTTTCCGTTGCCTCCAACTTTCAGTCCACAGCACTAAGATAGCATTGGCAAGGCAGAAACTAAGTCTGCTGGATGGGTAACATATAGGACTTTTCTGCAGGGAATGGGGCCTCTGTGGATGGTGGTGAATCCGGATATTCTTTTTTTTTTTTTTTTTTTTTTAAATGTTTATTTTTGAGAGAGAGCACGCACAAGCAGGAGAAGGGCAGAGAGGGGGGCAGAAGATCCAAAGTGGGTTCGGCACTGTCAGGGCTCAAATCCACGAACCGCGAGATCATGACCTGAGCCGAAGTCAGATGCTTAACCAACTGAGCCACCCAGGCTCCCCGAGTCTGGGTGTTCTTGAAGCTAGATTCCCACCCATATGCATCTGTAACCGAAGGCTAAGGAGACAATGCTTTAGTTCATTAAGATATTACTTTGTTATGGCAGAAAGCCTGTCTTTCGTAGGTCTGCTGAATTTAAAAAAATGTGTCAGGGGCGCCTGGGTGGCGCAGTCGGTTAAGCGTCCGACTTCAGCCAGGTCACGATCTCGCGGTCCGTGAGTTCGAGCCCCGCGTCAGGCTCTGGGCTGATGGCTCGGAGCCTGGAGCCTGTTTCCGATTCTGTGTCTCCCTCTCTCTCTGCCCCTCCCCCGTTCATGCTCTGTCTCTCTCTGTCCCAAAAATAAAAAAATAAAAAATAAATAAATAAAAAAAAAACGTTGAAAAAAAAAATAAAAAAATGTGTCAGTCGGCTCTCTGTAGAATTGCCTTTCATGTTGCAGTTGAAATTTTAACAAAAAGAAACAAAGGCAGCTTTTTTAAGAAGGGTGTATACCCTGACTTCCCAGTATTTGATTGGAAAAGCTGCCTATTTAAAATCGGTTCCATTCATTCCAAGTAGTGTCTGCATCAGTCCTTATGGTTCATTATAGTTAGTGTCAACGTATAGATGGGGTGCCTGGCTGGCTGTCAGTAGAGCATGTGACTCCTGATCTTGGAGTTGTGAGTTTTAAGCCCAGGTTGGGTATAAAGATTACTTAAAAATAAAATCTTCCTTAAAAAATTAGTGTACAGAGTTAAATATTTACTTCCTCTGACATAGGTTAGATCCCAGGGATTGTAAAGAACACTGTTTCAAGCTAAAACTTAAGATCTTATATCCTAGAATATAGTTACATGAAACAGTTTTGTTGTTTTGTTTTGTTTTTACTTTTTTTTTATTGTTTATTATTTTTGAGAGAGAGACTGAGAGCAAGCAGGGGAGGGGAGAAAGAGGGAGACACAGAATCAGAAGCAGACTCCAGGCTCTGAGCTCTCAGGACAGAGCCCAACACGGGGCTCAAACTCACAGACCGCGAGATCACGACCTGAGCTGTAGTCGGCTGCCCAACCAACTGAGACACCCAGGCACCCCTACATGAAACAGTTCTAATATGAAAGAAAAGAAATTGCTTGCCTCATTTGGATAGGAAGAGGTTATTTAGTTTGGTAGGTTAATGCAGATTAGACAGAGAAGAATCACCCAAAGCATCTGAAGTAGAGGAAGCGTTCTGAGGGTCTTGAGTACTGTCAGACCTAAGGAGACTTCCAGGTACTTAGAAGTCATGTGTCCTGTAGTAGCTGACAGCTGACTGGCTTTTTTATTTCAGCTCTTGGAGAAGGAAAAGACAACTTTGTGCAATGCCCTGTGGAAGCACTCAAGTGGGAAGAAAGGAAATGTCTCATCCTAGAAGAAATCCTGGCCTACCAGCCTGATATATTATGCCTCCAAGAGGTGGACCATTATTTTGACACCTTCCAACCACTCCTCAGTAGACTGGGCTATCAAGGCACATTTTTCCCCAAGCCCTGGTCACCTTGTCTAGATGTGGAACACAACAACGGACCAGATGGCTGTGCCTTGTTTTTTCTCCAGAACCGATTCAAGCTAGTCAATAGTGCCAATATCAGGCTGACGGCCATGACACTGAAAACCAATCAGGTGGCCATTGCACAGACCCTGGAGTGCAAGGAGTCCAGTAGACAGTTCTGTATCGCTGTCACCCACTTAAAAGCACGCACTGGCTGGGAACGATTTCGCTCAGCTCAGGGTTGTGACCTTCTCCAGAACCTCCAAAACATCACTCAAGGAGCCAAGATTCCCCTTATCGTCTGTGGGGACTTCAACGCAGAGCCAACAGAGGAGGTCTACAAACACTTTGCTTCCTCCAGCCTCAACCTGAACAGTGCCTACAAGCTGCTGAGTGCTGACGGGCAGTCAGAGCCCCCGTATACTACCTGGAAGATCCGGACCTCAGGGGAGTGCCGGCACACGCTGGATTATATCTGGTATTCTAAACATGCTCTGAGTGTGAGGTCAGCTCTTGATTTGCTCACCGAAGAACAGATTGGACCCAACCGGCTGCCGTCTTTTAATTACCCTTCAGACCATCTGTCTCTAGTGTGTGACTTCAGCTTTAATGAGGAACCTGATGGACTTTTATAAATGCTCGTCTGTGTCTTTTTCATCACAAGAAGTCTTAACCAGGGATGTTTCAGGAAACTGAAATAGGATAAAAAGTTGCCTGAGGAAGGATTCCCAATTTCTTTTACATCATTTTCCGTGTTTCCAGCATGCCCTTGGGAACCCAGGAATCCCATTAGTCCACAAACCTTTTCCATTAAAACCTACAGCAAAAAAGGTGTTTGCACTCCAGTTTTGGCTTGTATTGTTTTCTTTCCCTTAGCATTACATTTTGATCATTTAAGGGTATTTCAATTAGGCTTGTTTTGTAGCTTTTTCAGTTTAAGGATGCTATATAAAAACAGACTTGCTTGAGTCCTCCGTAGATAATAATAAGTATACAGGAGCAATTTCTCTAGATAGCATTTCAAGTTATTTATTTGTGGGTTTTTAGAATGCCAACAAGATATGCATGGCAATATTTATTTTTTTATATCTTCATGTAAGATGAAGTAAATAAGAACATTATGAACATTTTAAACCCTTGCAAACCATAAGTTATAGAGTAATTTATAGTGATTTTCTTAAATCTCTAAGATATTTTTACTTCAGGTCTAACAGTAGCCGTGTACGAAGGGACTATTTAGCCTGAAGGCATTTTTTTGTTATTTAAGTGACAATATCAGGTTTCCTTGATGCATTCTTCATAAGTAATGCTTGCTATGCCTCCATGTTCCCATAATTGTGTTTCTTAAAGAGATTCCATGGCCAGTCAGTCTTCATTATTTAATCACTGTTTTGCATTTATAGTTTTCCATTGGAATGCTATGGTATATACATTTGAAGTCACCCAGTGTCTATTTGTATTGGACTGTGCTTTTCACAATTAGGAACTGTTACGTGGCAGTAGCTAAGAAAGTAAGTGGGACCTGCTTTTCAGAGATGGGGAAGTAGAAAGCCTATTAACGAAGCTGTCATTGAAATTTCCTAAGATAGCCAGGTGACTAGTTCAAAACATCTAGAAAGAAGAGTATAAAAAGTCTGAAAGATAACCTGGAATTCTTTTCCATAGGAAATAAAAGTGGTAAAGATAACAGGCGAAGCCCCCTCCAAACAAAATCCCAACAAATAACCTATTGGTAATAAACTGGTAAATATTTTAACCCATGAGTTGTAAATATTTAAGAATAATAAATGGTCTTTTAAAGCTAGTGCTTTTAATATCTTGTCTTTTTAGTCCAAAAAAGAATCTGGGAGTAGATTTGATCTTTGCATACTGTTAACATGGTGACCGACAGTATCCATTTACCCACAGACCTTCATTTTCAAAGCGGACAAAGGTGGGTCTGTAGCTGCACATGAAAGGCATCTGTGCTGTGCTTACGTAGTATCTCTAGGCATCAAGGTTGGAGTCCCCCAAAATGGTTCACCCAAATGTTCTGCATTGGAGCTACTTTGGAAACAAATGAGGTTTTCAGTACATTGCACACACAAAATCTTAGGGCTGCCTGGAAGGAATGGTAAGCAGGAAGAACATCTATACCAACTGTCATTCGGTTCAATAATGGTAATCATATGCTGTTGAGAAACAGAATACTGATTAGAATACTCACTAGTACCAGCATTAAATATTGTTTGCCTACCCCAAAGTACACCAGCCTGAAGAGAAACTATCACGACAGCCTTAAGCAAACAATTCCAGATGAGTATGAAAGCCAAAATAATGTCTGAATTTAAAATGTCCACCAATATATGAATTAACGGGCAATGGGTTGAGTGTTAGGCTAGGGGTTGGTGGGAATGCTAATGAACAAAAAAAATGGAAACACCTTGTGACTGTAATGTTCCCATAAATTAAGGAGATGGGGGAAAACCTATAATGGAACTCTTCGTTACGAGTGGTCTTGTGGAGTTACCGTGACAGGAGGCCTAAACACTTCAGTATGCTTGTGTTTGATGCTTTTGTATTTGTCTATTTAAAATGTAATTATGGGAGCATTTAGGTAAATAATTTCTTAGTAGTGTATTAAATCTTGTTGGATTATACTTCATATTTTATTCTTCCTTTTAAGTCTTTATAGACACCTTTGCCTTACGGACTATCCGAGTAACCGGAAGGCAGAATGGTAAGTAACAAATCTGTATTCTAAATTTTTAAGCATGTTCCATTTAACGATTTTCTCTTATTCCATCCCTCTGTACCTTTTGGTTTGGCTTTTCTTTTTATATCACATAATATTTTAGTCGTGGTCATAGTAAGAGTCTTCGGAGAGAAGGTAAAATTGTGCCGATTTGAAGAGAGAATGAGGGGCGATGGATTTTTTTTTCCTCCTCCGTGCCCTATTTCAGTAGATGCCCCTCTACAAGGTGGTAGGAATAGGAATGACCACCTCATTTACTCAAGCAAAGCATGGTGGTGTATACTTACAAAGAAACTAACATTTGAACTCCTTACACCTTTGCCTCTAAGAGCTTTACATATATGATCTTACAGCTGTTCTTTATTATTAATGTTTCTACAACTACTCTTAATTTAAAATGGATGTAAAACATCAAATACGTGGACCAAAGTGACATGACAGCTAATAGTTCTTGACTCCAGAGTACGTGCTCCTTTCCCCTGCCAACATGCTCCTTTGGCCCCAAGTGAGTACAATTGGAGAGAAAAGTGATATGTGGAGGAGGAGATCGGTTCAATGAAAAATGGTCAAACACCTGAGTCAAATACTTTGTAGTACATACGCAGTATAGAACAGAAGCGAGATACAGAGGCCAAATAGTGGCCGAAAGAGTAGATTTCAGTTATTCTGATGGCAGCGAAGTAGTTCAAAAGTAGAATATCTAATACTATTTGCATACTTTGATGGTAGCTTTTTTTTTTTTTTTTTAAGCAGTGAGAACAGCTACTCGGAGTGTTTCAAACTAGAGGAAATTGATGCCAGTATTCTCTATTTGAGCGAATTTTTAAACCATCCAAGGTTTTATAATAGTGAAGGGAATATAATTAGATAATGTGTTTTAGGCTTGAGGAAGCTTATATCCAAGATATAAATTCTAAAAAGAGATAAAAACACATGTTCATAATCATAGTTGATTTCAATTTTAGACAAGGATAGTCATCCAAAAAACAAATGTACTTGCAGAAAGAGCTTTTTTAAATGACATGTATAAAAATATGGCACAGTCCAGCTTTTATCTAGAGTGGATGGATCCCAGAATGGTAGAGGACTGGAGTTGGGCTCACGAAACAAGGGGAGGAGAAAACAAACAATATCAAGTAGAAGGGGCCAGGCTCCAAGCGAAGACACATGACCAGCGTGGCCCTGGACGAGCTGCTCCATCTCCAGGGCCTCTGTTTTCTCATCTACAGAGTATTGCATTGTACCTGTCCTGTCAACCCCACAGATATCGGAGGTGTTTGTAAAACAATACTGTAAATTGTTATACACGTAAGTCACTGAACCTTCCTTCAAAGGTTCAGAGCAAGAAAGGGAAGGGCACTGTACTTGATGTCTTAAAATATTCATGGATGTTGTAACAACCCACTCTTACTATTCCAAGAAGAGTAATCTTTCAGTTTGAAAATGCAGAACTAATAGCAGTAATAGAAAATAAAGCCCCAAATATGTGAGAGGTTGATAGAATGAATGGCAAGGGTTTTTTTTCCTAATTGTTCTTCCAGGCATATGTGAGGTTGTGGGTGATCTGGTTTTTAAATTTCATGAGAGAATGTCAACCCTACTTTGATTTGTAAAGTAAAAAAATATCTGCCTTTGAGTGATGAACAGAATACTCACAATTCCAGGCCTTTGTTCCCCAGATTTCTGTGTAAAGCCCACATCTAAGAACACTCATGCAAGATTAGACATGCAGACACGGCCATTCCTTTTTGTTTGTTGTTTATTTCTTAGAATGAAGGATAGAGAGACAGGTGCAAGTGGGGAAGGGGCAGAGAGACAGGGAGACACAGGATTGGAAGCAGGCTCCAGGCTCTGAGCTGTCAGCACAGAGCCCCATGTGGGGCTCAAACTCATGACCGTGAGCTCCTGACCTGAGCCGAAGTCGGACGCTTAACTGATTTAGCCACCCAGGCGCCCCCCGATTCCTCTTGACAAAATGCTAGGAAAAGCTTAGTTGCTTCTAAGCAGCTGGTAAACTGGATTCTTTGAATCTCATTACTGATCATCTTTTTTGCCTTGGCCTCCAAGACATTCAAAACCAAACCTTGCAGCTGAATTTTAATTACTGTGTAACATTTTACAACATGTATTCTGTATGCTTTCATCTTTTGCCATCCTTTTTTCTTTTACCTATTTTTTGACTTTCACTTGTTCTTAGAATATGTAAACTATCTGAAATTCTTTTGGTAATAAAGCAGAGTATAAATTACCTTGCTACATTAAACAGATTCAGGTTTCTAGATGTGGACAATTTGTGTACAAGAATGTTGAAATAGGATTACAGAATCCTTATCTATAATGTAAAAACATCAAGAACTATGATGGAATGGGGGCACCTGGGTGGCTCAGTTGGCTGAGTGTCCGACTTGATTTTAGCTCAGGTCATGATCCCAAGGATCATGGGATCAAGCCCCTGCGTGGGGCTACGTGCTGAGCATGGAGCCTACTGGGGATTCTCCCCTTCTGCCCCTCCGTCTCTAAGATTAAAAAAAAAAAAACTAAGAAAAGAAAGATAATGGGAGACTGGGCACCAAGAATATGTCCAACACCTCATTTTGGTTTCCACAGATTGGTAAATCTGAAGAGAACATCACAGCAAAATTTTGCAACATTTTAAGATTTAGTTTGTGAGAAAGTAAGGATCATTAGATGATAGTACAGACTTATTCCTAAACTGACCTACCCGCCCCGCCCCCCCCCCCCCCCGCCTTTTTTTTTTTTTGGAAGGGAGGGAATGGAGATTGAGGCTAAAACTGAATTGAGAGGCAGAGAAGTTGTTCTTAGGTCTGCCACTGACTAACCTAACTACGACTGAGGAGTCCATTGTTTTCAAACCTTAGTGTCTTTATTTGTAACACGGGCAATAGATCAGAAAATCTCTAAGGTTTCTCAAAACATTGAACTCTGGTACCTCCACAAAATTTGAGTTTCTATTCACACTGCTCAAAACTGTTTTTGCAGGGGGCCTCTGACTCTTGGTTTTGGCTCAGGTCATGATCTCACAGTTCGTGAGTCTGAGCCCCACATCTGGCTCTGCACTGACAGTACAGAGCCTGCTTGGGATTCTCTCCCTCTCTCTAAATAAACTTAAAAAAAGTCCCTTTAAAAAAACAAAATATTTTTGCAATTTCTTGGAACTGCTTCCATATCCAGTTTTAGGGTGCTCTCCAGAAAAGTACTGTGAATTTTATAGCCACATCTCGTTTTGAACCAAATATGGCATTACCTAGCTTGATTCACATCAGTTTATTTACCTCAAGTGACTTGGCAGTTTCTAAAACTAAAATCTTCCTCAGAAAACTTGCCTCTATTAATTATGTTTTAAATTTTAGGCCCTGCTCCAGGAAGCAATTAGGAAAAAAAAAAAATTTTTTTTGAACAATGGTAGCATTGTTGGCATTAGTATATAGCTTTCCAAAACAATTTCTTTGAAGGGACAAGGCACGTTAACATAATATACTGTTTTGTAAGACTTTCTCACCTTAATTAAAGAGCTGTTAAATATGAGAAAGGCTTTGGAATTGATGAAATATATAGTATGTAGGCTTTTCAAAAGCCTGTTCTAATACTTTAAAAAAAATGTTCTATTTATTTTTGAGAGAACGCAAATGGTGGAGGGATAGAGAGAGGGGGGACAGAGGATTTGAAGCAGGCTTTGTGCTGACAACAGTGAACCTGATGTGGGGCTTGAACTCATGAACCGGAAGATCATAACCTGAGCTGAAACTGGACGCTCAACCGACTAAGCCACCCAGGTGCCTCAAAAGCCCGTTGTAATACTTAATACACCTATGTCAAACTACCTTTTTCTACTGAACATTTAGAAAGCTTGAGATAGATAGAGCAGATCCCTGAATATAAAGCTTTCTTTGTATCCATACAACTTGCCAGCAGCAACAATGAAGTCTCCTAGACATAGTTAATACTGATGCCTGGCTCCCGCTGCCATACGTTGTAACTGAATTGGTATGGAGTGTGACCTGGGCAACAGGATTGTTCAGTCTTCCCAAGTGATTCTAATGGGCAGCAAAGGTACATGTTACAGTGAATTAATATCCTGTAACTCAGAAATAATTTGCAGGTTATGTAAATAGTACTTCATCTGTTATGACAGCGATGGTGTCACTTAAGTCTTCTGAAATAGACAACACTTTCTCAAAGTTAAACATATTACTATAAGGGGATGGGAAGAAATCTCTTGGGAGAAGACGACAACTGTTATTTTACAGCCTATTTATAGTTCAGTTTTATTTTGTTTTTGATACAGAAGTATTAAACAGTCTTGTTGTTTGTAAGTTCTCACTGTGGAAGTTGTGATATATTGTGTTTAAGTCCTGAACTCCCAACATTACTGCTGAGTTGCAGTGTTCAAAAAGATAGTTATGGTTGCTTAAAACGAGAACTAGATAAAAATCAAATCAGATCAGTCTCCCTTGCAGGACTTGAGTTTTCAAGGCTTTGGAGGCGTGATGCGCAAAGGAAGCAAACCAGTGCACTTGCAAAGGGTTGCATAGTATCTTCTCATTCTCTTTAGGAATGTATCACTGTGTACGACTTCCTACAGAATATTGTAAGTTTTAATTACGGAGATTGTATGGTGATTGTAACATAGGGGCTGAAGTACAAATAAATCACAACCACAGAGGGCTTGGGTTGTGAATGGTTAAAAGCTGTAATACAGGGAAAAGTTACAGTGACAGCTATGGAACTAAAATAAAGTAGGGTTATTCTTGCCTCCCCAAAACAATGTGCTGTGTCCATGCCCTCGGAGTAGGCCAGGTGACTTCAAGTAAAAGTAGCATAGGATACTCTGTAAATAACCCCAAAGACAATAAAATTGTCTTCCTGTGTAAGTCTAATTATTACACACGACTGATTTATACACAGTGATCAGAGATGCCTTCTCTGTAGTGAAGTAATTGCCAGGTTGTCAGAGGGAGGCCACTGGTAACGTCTCAGGTGCCCCATCCCTTATTTTCTGCCTTCAAGGCCACCGCCTACTAGAACTGCCCCTTTATTTTTACTGTATCAACAATCTCTGGCTTTTTCTTTGGCCACCTATGCTTAGCCCTTTCTGCTACACTTGATAGTGTTGCCCACCATATCTGGAAATGTTCCCTCATCTGTCCTTTTAATTCTCTGTGAACCATCTTTCATTTCCACTGCTTATTCTTTTTCCTCTCCCCTAACCCTGGTCTTTATATACATTACACATTTCTGTCTTTATCCTCAGAATTCACTCAGAGTAGACCACTTCCCAACCTGGGTGGTTTCCCAGCCTATTTCAGAGATTTTTATTTTGATATCTGTCACTTCTAACTCCATAAATAAAGTGAACTCCTATGTGGGTGAATGCAGAGGGAGGTCTAGAGAGCAGCCATCTGTGGAAGGGCCTAGTGAGGTACCGGTGCCTGGAAAGTTTGTAGTCCAGAGATGACCAAAAGAGAAGCAAGAGAATAAGGCTTGGGAAGGTAGGCAGAGGCCAGATCAAAGGACTTAAATGTTCTGCTTTGAACTTTTATGTTTTCAGGAAGAGATGCCATTGAAGAATTTAAAGCAGTAGCAAGAGAAATGGACTACAGAGAGGCTTGGCAAGATGAGCAGTAAAGGTAGGGAGGATGGGAAAGGAAGCTACTTACAAGGTACTGTCAAGAGGATTTGGTGAACGGCTGGAGGTAGGAAGTAAGGTGTCTGGAATGGTTTCTTCTGGCCTGAGTAATGGGCTGCTGGTTATGTCATTTACTGAGCTGAGAACAGATTTCAGAACAGAGCTCTCAGCTGGACATTCAAGGAGTAAATCGTAGGCATTTAGATAAACCCAACTGAGCCTGAAAACTCTAGGCCAGAACACATTTGGCAGTAAAAACAACAGGCATGGATGAAATTATCTTACAATTCAGTTGAAGTAAAATCGTAATAGTAAGCACTTACTAGAGTGCTTGCTAGATGCCAGGCACTGACTCTAACAAATTAATTCATTTAATTCTTGCAACTACTCTGAAGAAAAGAGCCCCATTGACAGAACCTTAGTGTTAACATTAAATGGGAAAACTGAAGGACAGCAAAGCAGACTAAGAGGACTGACTGGTCAGGTAGAAGGTTGTCATGGAAAACCAAAAGAATTTTTAAGAAGCAGGCTAAGGCACAAGGTCACATGAAAAAAATGAAGTGTGTTTGATTTTACTACTGTATTATTGGACCCCAGTGAGAACTGTTTCTAAGCCAGAATTCAGCCACTGAAGAAAAAGAGACAGAATGATAGGCTATTAAACTGCTGGAACAAGGAGACCAAGGAGGTGTGAAAGGAGAGGAGAGGCAGAGTCCAGGAGGAGGGCACACCTGCCACCTCCTTGAAACAGGTGGGTGAGGAAGGATGCCCGTATAAGTAGATACTCTTAAAGCAAAGGATCCAGATATGGAGGGAGTTCACAGCTCACGACAGACTGCTGATTATTGTTCAAAAGCCCTAGTGAGGCTGGAAAACATAGTGGCATCAAGCTATTGTTATGTGGTTCCTCAATATACCAGACACAAAAACAAAGGTAGGTTACAGTTTGGAAGGGTTGAGATTAAAAGCCATACCACTGGTGATTTTAATCAGCAGAAACACTCTGATCAGTAATACTGTTTTCAGATCTAGACCTTAGGTGTACTTGTTCTGAAAGAGCTAGAAAAATGTCTAGGCAGAATGGTAGAGATAAGCTAGGTAGTTCTGGTTTGACCCAGTTAGAACCAATTAATAATATAGCGGGGAGGGGGGTATATTATTCGTTGAAAATTTAAGTCTTATCTGTCATTCACAGTACATGACTTAGATTCTTAGCAAATGTGTTACCAAAACCAATACGTGTCTGAGTGTCCAATATGCTTAGCACTTTGGGAGTGGTGAGGGTATGGTATAAGCTATATATGTACTCTTTGCCCTCAAAAAATATAGAAGATAGGACTCAACAAATGAAACTATAGTGCAAAAAAGAAAGTGCCAAAGAAAACTGAAATACTTAGGAAATGTTTTAAAAGTAGGCAGAATTTGAGCTTAACTCCCAAATGGGATAAGAAGCGAGTTTTTCTTTCAGCTTTTATTAAAAAGTACCATCAGGTAGGGGCGCCTGGGTGGCTCAGCCGGCTAAGCGTCCGACTTCGGCTCAGGTCATGATCTCGCAGTCCGTGAGTTCGAGCCCCGCATCGGGCTCTGTGCTGACAGCTCAGAGCCTGGAGCCTGTTTCAGATTCTGTGTCTCCCTCTCTCTCTCTCTGACCCTCCCCCGTTCACGCTCTGTCTCTGTCTCAAAAATAAATAAACGTTAAAAAAATTAAAAAAAAAAAAAAAAAAGTACCATCAGGTATATTTATGGAAAAGATCAATGCTTACAAAGGGTTCGGTTATAAAAATCTTTGTTGACCTAAGTAGTATCTGATCAAAAGCACAATTAAAGGCCACAAAATATTAAGTATCAGTTTATTTAAATTTCTAAAAGATGTAAAAATAGACAACTTTTCTTTGTAGTAGAAAGAACATGAAGATGTGGAGTCCTAGGACCTAGTTTGGTGTGAAATTAGGAAACTCCTATAATCCCTCTGGTACCTACCTCCATTTCCTAATTTGCAAAAGGGCAAGAGTATTACTTGTTCATCCTAACCCTCAAAAGGTCTGTTTGAGAAATAACTGGTCTGATTTGAAATAGAAATTCTTTACGTGTGGCCAACATTAAAATAATAAACTCATCACGGTAAGTAGAACATTATAGTTCATGACAGTAATTAGAAATTAAGTGGCAACATGCAGATATTTGCAAATATTAATGTAATGAAACAAAACAGAAGGAATATTTCTTCACACGGTAGTTGGGAAGGAGAAATAAGACTCCTACTACTTAACTAGAAATAAGACTTCTACTACTTAACTAAAACAGTGTCTCTATACTAGCTTTTGAATATTATAAATATCACCAGACACCAAACCACAACATAAATTTCATTTCTATATTTCAGAAAACCTACTTGAATACACTTTGAAACAAGAGTACAACAAAATAGAATATACTTCAAATGTTGAATATACAAACTATTATAGTTCAAATCTGAACACTGGTACTTTCCCTCTTAAACTTCAACTAAAAAAAAAGAAAGAAAGAAAGAAAAGAAAGGAAGGAAAAAAACAAAAACACCAGGTATTAGAGCTACCTGACAAAAATTCATGCTGAGCCTGAACTTCCAAGTGACAGTAGAACTGGAACTGATATGTCTGCACAGATGCCAGGGCTAAGTGAGTGACACAGGCAGGTTACAGCAAAAGGCCAGAGCAACTGTTAATTTGTCCACAATTAGGAAACTGACAGACTTAAACTACCATATAAAATGTTACATGTAAATTCTATAACAATACTGTGCTAGGTACAAGATTTTTAAAATTTTTCTTTTAATAAAAAAGCTTTACACAAACAAGCCATTAGCTTATTTCGATAAAGAAAACTGAAAATTAGTCTAAGGCCTTTGTTTTAAATCAGCTTAAGCTATATGATATAAAAAAAAAAATCGCACTAGATCTTTTTTGCTATCTTTCTGAAAAGCTTTTGGATCCATTTTCAATTCACATTCTAAAATACCTATATTAGCAGTCTTCACGTAGCACCAGTTAAGTGAGTTCTGTGTGAACACAGTAATAATTGCTGGTATGCATATAAAATGCATCAAAAATTGCTGTATGTAACAATGAGATCACCCATCCCAACCCCTCCCCACTGAAAACTATATAACCTCTTACAGAATGTTAGTGTTCCAAGTCTTAGTGTAACTTGATATTGTAGTGAGTTGCTTGGTCCCTTTTCAATCCTTTTTCTTATTGATGGGTTCAGTTGTTTCCTACTGTAAGAGGCAGTTTTCTGTCAGCATCTCCGTATGTAGTTCATTTCCCACTGAAACATGGGATAGGTAATTTACTTCCAGTAAGTTTGATTGTTTTCTTATATGCATTAAAAATGTTTTAAAGTCTTCTTTTGACTCTTCTTGATGACCTCCCTTGCAAGTATTTATGTTAGTACTATTACTAACAGTCTTAAGTCCGTGGTAGGGCTGCTATTTTATTTCTCACACGTCACTAGTCCTTCCGTTTTCATAGTTACGGGAAGGGCAATAGCTGAAGGTGCACTGACAACCACTACGTGGGTCACTGTCTTATTTCCATCTGCTGGTTTTTCTTCTTGTACCAGCTGCAAAGTTTTCACGTCATGTTCCTGCTTTTTTGCCACTGCTTCCGATTTTACCTCTGGCCCTTTTATGACCGCACTGATAACTCGGGGAGGAGTCTGGCCAGATGCCTGCTGAGTAGGCACCGATAGTCTCATTACAGGTGTACCATGGGCTATGGAAACAGGAGTAAGTGCTCTCACAGCCAGCGGGGTTCCAACAATGTTAATGCTTCCCGATCCAGTCAGATTTGACTTTGTCTGAAGTTGACACTGTGCAAGTTGTGTAGCTGGGATGGTAATAATTTTGGCAGGCTGCATGGTGATTTTGTCTCCATTTTCAGAAGAGGCTGGCATCACAGTAGGGATTGTCTGAATAACTACCTTTGGAGAGGTTGCTGTTGTTGGACTAGTGCTGGTTATTAACGGTGCACCTGCATTAACTGACTGAACTGCCACAGTTGAAATTTTCTGACCCAACGATGTCATTACAACAGGTACTTGCATCGCGACACGAACTGTCCTAGTAGATTAAAAAAATTGATTTAATGTTAGACAGTAGGTTTCTTGAGCAAAAAGATGAATGCAAATCTAAAATGTACAAAACTATTGCTCTCAAACTCTACAGGTGTACTGACAATTTACAGTATGAAATAGCATGAAATAAATACATTTTAAAAACAAAAGCCCACACTAAGTTCCATCTACAAAACCATAAAAACCAAGTCAAGTTAGTTGAGACATCTACTTTAACAGCAACAAAACACATTTAAAAAAGATCAGGCAATTTTCCAAGTCTTGATGACAGTGGGTTCTTAGGCTGCTAACATTAAAAAGGGGACATATTTTTGCTAAGGCACTTTCTAAAATAAATACGAGTAATGGTTTCCATCACTGACCTTGGAGCTGCCGTTGCTGACACAGATGTGGTAGTAGTAGGGGACCTGGATGGAGCATCGTGACCAGGGGAAGTGATATTCACAACTCTAGGTACACCCTTCTCTGCTCTGGAGCAGTTCAGAGAGGAGTTTTTTCCACCACGAACAGAGGTTGCTGCTTTTAGGAGACTTTCTGCAGACAGTGACACTCGTTCTAATGATTTTTCATCAGTAGCTGCTGCTAAGTCTTCATTACAAGTTTCACTTTTGTCGTCGTCTATGACCACTATGTTTTTGGGCATATCCTTGAACTGATATACAAGCCTCTGTCCTTCAACCTTTGCAAGAATACCCCTTTGGTAATAATATCTGTAAGGGAAACAGTACTACATGAATCAAGTGCATTACATTTTTTTACCCCCCAAGAAACACCATGTAGAATGAATAGTAACAGAAACATTCACTTGTTCCTGTTAGAGACCAGAAGGAACTCCTTTAAAAGGCTGAATCTGTGGAGTATGTGAATACTGTCACGTAAACTATATGTCCATTTACAAACACCCCTAATTACAAGAAGGCATGTATACTGAAAAGTTTTATGGGTTTCCCAAATTGACAAAACTTAGGGGAAATTTTCATATTAAGATAAATCCATTGTAACAAATTCACAGGAACTAAAAAGTAAATTAACGATTTGGAAACCATTTTGTTTGCGTTTAATTTTCTTAAAGGTCTTCAACTTTTCTATTAAAGAATGGTCCTAAAATTAAGCACATTTTTCTGCAAAGATGGGTTTCCAGTGATGCTGCAATTTTAGACATCTAGACCAAAATCTTTCTCCCTATCTACCTCCAAATCCAAGAAACTGCTCTAGAATATCCCCCAAATTGTTATAATAAGGGGCTTTTAGAGCTCTTTTTTAAACCACTAAGACAATGTTCAGAGGTATTACGTTTTGTTTAAAAATTCACTCTTGTGTTCTTACCTCAGAGCTCGTCCCATAGTTTCATAGTTCATATCTGGCTTATTCTTATGCTTCCCCCAAAGCTTAGAGACAGCCTTGGAATCCACAAGCTTGAATATGCCTTTTTCTCTCTGAGTCCACTTAATATACCGAGGACAAGTATTTTTATCTTGAAGTAGATCTAAGAGAAACTCCCACAAATAGGTTGTGTTTCCTTTGAAAAAGTGATAAGACATTGGTGAAAAATTCTTTAATATAACTAAAAGCAAATATTTAATTATGCTGAATAAAAATTCATTTATTACTGGTAAAACAAATGTACTAAGAGTCTGTCAATAAGTACTTGACTATATGAGCAATCACTTATACAGTGTCAAATTGTGTCGCCCAATTACATATAAACTATCTTTCATTATAAAAGTCCTACATATACTTGTTTGCTGGTTTTCAAAAATAATATCCTATTTATAGTTATGATACTCCTATAATAGAGGTCCTGGGTTTTGTACTATTATACATCACCCTATCCTAAATTTTGAGTTCAGTAAAGGCAAATGCATAATGCATAGCACAAAGTGAACCTGAATTAAACATAATCTAATTTAATCTATTTACAGATTTAAACCATGAATAAATTTGCACCAGTATGTTTATCATATAAGCCCAAATTCCGTGATCAAAATTCATCAAAAGGCACTTATTTACTGGAAAGGCAAGTAGTACACAATGAAATATGCAAAACTTTTAGACATTAGTCCAAGGATCTTTTTATAAGATCTATATATATACTTTTATAAGATCTATACTATATACTATATAATGGCACACCCAACATGAGGCTCAAACCCACAACCCTGAGATCAGGAGTCGCATGCTCCACTGCCTAAGCCAGCCAAGCTCCCCGAAACGTATTTTTCTTTGGTTCACCTTTATGCATGAACTCTGAAGTACATGTCTTATAAAGTATAAATTACCCATGACCCTTTAAACATTCTTTTATCACTCCTCTGGACTACCAGTCAATTTGGATTTGATTATCAATGAATGAGAGCTACTGCCTCTAAAAATAGGGTTGTTGTTGTTTTTTTTCCTTAACCGCTAATCTCTTTCTACTGATGATACCCGATTCAGTGAAGATAAGCAGTATATTAGGATTTCATTATACACGAACAATTCAGTTAGTAAATACATTTGTGCTTCAGTCTTAAAATATGAACTCCTTAAATAGAAATACTAAGTAGTATTTCTAGCATTTCCTTTAACTGTCAAGTATTCATCAAATGTTAACTATATACAACATTTGATCATATACTAACAAAATTTGAAAATGGGATATTTCTGCAGAGTAAAATACTTATTCATCACACACTACGTAGTAGGACACAAAAGAGCATTTAAAACGTGGTCCTTCAAGGAATTTACAATCTAGTTGGGAAGGGGGAAAAAGTAAATGACAAGTTAACAATACAAAAAAGAAGTAATGGTTTGAAATGACCTAAGATCTATCACAAGGCAATGCATAATTATATTCCAAATGATTGACAAAGTTTCTGGGGTTTCAGGAATGAAAATAAAGTGGATCAATAAAGCATGAAGACTTGGAAAATGACTAAGATGTGTATAGAGGAAAAGGAGAGAAACTGGGTAGGTAAGGTAAAGAACTTAATCCCCCAAAGAAGAGTCAATATTTTTTTCCCCTTTGGAGAACTCTTGAGGGCAGACAAGTAGTGGACAGTGTTTATAAGAAGATCAGGCTTTTCAGGCTGCTGATTTTCTTTTATTCCCCTCATAAGCCTCTAGGGCCAGAGGTTCTTAAGTTGATCAAAGAACAGAAAAGAACACTGAGAAGAAGAAAATTACACACACCACCACGAGTCACTGGGTCATCTCTAGGCTCCTACTCACTATCCCCTTACTCTCATCAAATCTAGATCCAAATTATAGCCTTCATGAGAAGAACCTTTAAGGGTGGGAGGCTTCCAAATTAAGCCACTGCTACTCAATCTAAATGCTGATGCTCTTCCTCAGGCATTTCATTTTCATTCTGGAATTCTCTGAAAATTCAATAAATTTATTAAGCCACAGTTGAGACCAGTGTGCATCTCTTGACTTGAAAAGATTAACCTTCAACTTTACAAGGTTATATTTATGGCTCTGAAACCCCACTGCACCAGCATCAACATGTATAAACTATAGGTAACCTTCAACCACATCAAGATGAGTACTTGGGACATTTTTATTTTCTTTGTGATCAGGCCCCAGAAGTGGATATAGTAAAAGTGCAGAGAACTTACTCTGTAAAAAAATGTTTGAATAACAGACAATGCCTTTTATATAGTAGGGATTTGAGTGCCTCCATGTTTGTTGAACTAGACTCATAAACGTTCCTCAGGTTACCTTTAGGTACCACTCCACCCCAGTTCCCAACCACAAGTTAAAACTTAAAAGTCTTCATCTCATTTTAAGGAAAACAATTTGGAAAGGGAAGCCTTTATCAGACAAGGTGGTTCATTAAGCCTCTGACATACTGTCAGCATTTACAATGACATTTTACAGAGGAAACACTGAACTTCTTAAAATTTTTATTTTTATCTTTTTTTAATGTTTATTTTTGAGAGACAGGAACAGAATCTGAAGCAGGCTCCAGGCTCTGAGCTGTCAGTGCAGAACCTGATGCAGGGCTCAAACCCACAAACCATGAGATCAAGACCTGAGCTGAAGTTGGACATTTAACCAACAAAGTCACCCAGGCACCCCTTAAGATTTTATTGCTAGGTAATCTCAAGATTTTATTTTTATTTAAAAAAATTTTTTTAATGTTTATTCATTTTTGGAAGACGGAGAGAGACAGAGCACAAGCAGGGGTGGGCAGAGAGAGAGGGAGACACAGAATCCGAAGCAGGCTCCAGGCTCTGAGCGGTCAGCACAGAGCCCGACGCGGGGCTCGAACTCACAAACCGCGAGATCATGACCTGAGCTGAAGTCAGACGCTTAACCAACTGAGCCACCCAGGCGCCCCTCAAGATTTTATTTTTAAGTAATCTCTACACCCAGTGTGGGACTCAAACTTACAATCCCATGATCAAGAGTCACATGCTCTACCGACTGAGCCAGCCAGGTGCTCCCAACTGATTTTTAATCTTTAATCTTCACATTTACCATGCTGCCTCAAGTTTAGTAATACAATATGGAAATTTTAACAAAAAGTGATTCTGACTGGCAAAAACAGGTCATCACAAAGGTTTTCTCCAGTGTTAAGCATAAGGTCTTTGAGTACAGGAGACTGCTGATGATGGGAATTATTTTAAAAACAGTAATAATTGTATACAACATAAATTAAAAGATAAAACCTAAGATGTTAGAAATGTAAAATGACCAAAGACAGACAAGGAAATAAGTATCCTAAATCCGTCCTAAATTGAATTATTATTGGTTCCTCAATAAATAACATTTCAATGTAACTTGATTTGTAACGGATTTTTTTTTTTTTTGCCTTTATTTCCTGGCAAACTTATTAGAGAACTTTTTTTTTTTCTAGAGACTTACTTTTTGCTTTAATTATTTAAAATTAGATGTAAAACCACCTGTTGAAGATGGAATAAACTTGAATGTATTAAACCAAAATATATCCAGCTATTAAATATAGATCTGAAAACATTTGTGAAAGTAAGAAATTTTGGTTATCAGATAATCAGAACACACCTAAAACCATGATTAAAATTACCTGAAATCAACTTACTTAACATATTAAGACAACAGAATGTAGAAGTCTTGTTAAAGTTTGTTTTTAACGAAAATATGCCAACTCTAAAGCAAAAATATGGTAAGTTTTTGTTCTGACTCCTGACAGGACTGACATTGGTTGAGTAGGAAATTAAATCCAGTTTGCCTTGGGAATTCTTGCATTACCTCTATCAGTTAATAAATGATGTATCCGAAATAAGTCTTCATTATAAACTCCTTCAATTCTGAGTGGCTCTGTGTGAGGATGAGTGCTGTTACACATACCTCCCCATCAAGAACAATGGCCCTTAAGAAGGGTGTGCATAAGACTGCACTTAAGGGGCACCTGAGTGGCTCAGTCAGTTAAGCTCCGACTCTTGATTTCGGCTCAGGTCGTGAGCTCACGGTTCACGAGTTTGAGCCCTGCACTGGGCTCTGTGCTGAGGATGCAGAGTCTGTTTGGGATTCTCTCTCCCTCAAAGACTGCACTTAAGACAACCTTTCCCAAACATAAATGCCTACTGCCTTTTACTCCCCCATAGCCTATCTATGGCTACAGAATTTCAGTGGGGTAGGGACTGGGTACAAATTAAAAAAGCTCCCCAGGTGATGCTCATACATCCCTGATTAAGAACTACTACCAACGACTGTACTTCCGCTTGTACTAGAAATAATCTTCTTACAAATGCAGAAATGTCGACTGAAAAAAAAAAAAAAATCATCTCACCTCCAAAACAGCCCTCCCCAAATTACCTTTGCCTTCTCTGGGTTTCTTCTTTATACCTAACTCAGGAGACCCATTGGAAATTGGTGATTGCTGGGTCTTTGGTTTACGGCCAACTGAAAAAATAAGATTGAAACCATACAGTGAAAACAAGAAAAACAGAAGCACGATCAGCAGACTCTGTGAGAACACATTATTCATGAAATTGACACTAATTTGTGTATTAATATACTGCAGTGTATATAAAAAACTGCATTTAAAATGAGCATTAAAAGCACTTCTGCAATTTCAGATTACAGCAGTTAGTTGGCAGTAATTTCAGTGTATATGGCAAATCAGGTACTACCAACCTATTATTTATATGGTCAGAGCCTCAATTTGCTAACCTCTTCCAATAATGTAGCAATGGAAACGAATTCTAGTATACACTTTTTTGTTCTACAGGATTGTTAGAAAAAGCTTTACCTACCTATTGCAGAGGATGTGGTAATCTGCGAAGCCCTTTCAGCTCAAATGAGGAAAAGTAAAAAGTGTTATTTTAAACACTCTATTGCTCTGAGCCAATCAATTCACCAGAATTTAAGCATATGTGTCCAAATTTCCCCACCTCAACGTGTAGGTACATTATAAGGATAAAAAAAAAACTTCCAAATAATTATTTAGTGTGTCTAATAAGGGTGCCCTTCCTTTTGCTTCTCACTTCTGCCGTAAGGCTCTCTCAGACAGACTAGCATCCACCGTGAACAGAAAGAAAAGCCAAGAGCTGCACTTTATACTAAACGTGTAAGGCTGAAATGCATTGTTTCCAATCCTTAGCACTGACAGAAGAATTCTGGCAAATGAGGGGGAAGCCTCCACAAAGGCTGGGAGTAGCCAAGCATACTATATTTACAGATTATATTACTAATTTGGTGATTGTCATACATCTGTGATTTCTGATGTCACTCTGTTCTTCATTAGCAAGGATTATTTAGAGCTAAATAGAGACCTAAATTAAAGTGTTTTATTTCAAACTACATAGCTTTTATATTCTAGAATTCATCATGGTAAAACTAATAAATAAGAAGTATGCTCTGACAAAAATTAAAATGGAAAGTTCACTGGTCTCCTTATTAGAACAGAGATTAATTTCTCAATTTAAATAATGTTTAGATGTATAAATCAATCAGTAATAAGTCTCAAGCAAAAACAAACAAAACAAAAAAAACAAAACCAACTTCCTTAATCAAAACGTTAGCCCAGGGATGTGGCCTGGGTGCCTTAGTCGGTTAAGCATCCGACTGTTGATCTCAGCCCAGGTCTCAATCTCAGGGTCATGAGTCAAACTCCATGTTGGGCTCCATGCTGGGTGTGGAGTTTACTTAAAAATAAATAATAATTTAAAAAGCCCAAAAAGGCTTAATTTGTTTTCATATAAAGTAGTATTTGTGAAATCATACTCCTTAAGAAATAGTTTATTCATCAGTAGAAAACAAGGTTCTCCAAATTAATTTTTAGAATTGCATGTAATCGTCTCTTGGAGATTCATAACACACATTAGTATATCAGAAGGATCTGTTATTAAAAAACAACCTACTTGGGGCATCTGGCTGGCTCACTTGGTTAGGCATCCGACTTGATTTCAGCACAGGTCATGATCTCATGGGTTTGTGAGACTGATCCCCGTGTGTCCAGCTCTGCGCTGACAGAGCACCGCATGCTTGGGATTCTCTCTCTCCCTCTCTCTCTGCCCCTCCCCCCCACTCATGTGCGTGCACGTGCTCTCTCTCTCAAAACAAATAAACTTAAAAAAAAAAACCAAAAAACCCTACCTAACTCTGTATGTCCCAAATGAACTTAAGCACAAAATACAAGGTATATATATTTACAAATACATTATTTATATTTTAAATGGTCATTAAGACCATCTATTTTCAAATACGTAAAATTAGTGTTAAATTGGCAAATTATTTCCTGGTTTATATCATACCACATTTTGGTTCCCTAAATGATCCCATTTTTCATGGTCTTTTCCATCTTCTTTTAAATCCAAAAATTCCTTAAGTATTTTGTAATAATAGCTCCCATGTGAATACAGCCAGCCAAGGCTACAATGGGAAGGTAGGTAAACAGGGCTATTTATATGTATGTCTTTTGTTTTTAAACATTTACAGCAGGAAATAATTCTTTCTAAATTCTCTCTCATTCATAGCTCTCGCAAGATACATGTAATCTACATGTAACACATGACTGAAGGTACTCATTCTTCACTGTGTCCCTCACAGTAATGCGCACAGACCTATAAATATCACAGCAATCTGAAATACCTCTAATAGATGAAAAAGCTACCATTATTTCTAACACAAGTTTTTCTTACTTTTGCCTTTTTTTCTACTCTAAAATGTGAAGAGATACAGAAGAAAATGGAATTAGATGAGTACCCATTTATACAGATTTTTCATTTTTTTCAAGTTTTACCTTTGGACCGAAGAGGAAAGAAAAGGACCCAGTTGCTGCACATCCCTTAGGGATGCTGGAGGTGTGCTGGGGCTTTGTGCCTCACCCACTGAGATCAGGTCAACAGAAGTTTCAGCAGGAGTCAAATAGTAAGTAGAAAGGCTCTTTATCCATTGGTGAGTTTATTCCACTTAAAAGTCCTTACTGGCAATCTTGGTGTTTTAAGACAGAAGGTAAATAGCAATGGGCTTTCTATTTTAATTCCCACAAAAGAGGGGAACATAAGATTATTAAAAATAGAGAAAATAAAAGTTTTTTTAAAAACAGAAAGCAAATAGGCAGTGAATCTCTGATCTTCCGTTTTCCAACACTTGTTATTTGCAGGCAACTTACTTTACAGCTCAAATACACACTCCTTTTAAACAGTATGAATATGTTAAAACACTACTTTAATCTCAATTTGTTGATTCTTTGAGAATATCTAGTTAAAGATAACTTCAATCTTAAATCTACAGCATGTATTTCCTATGTCCCTTGATGTGGGAAAAAAAAATACCAGAAAAAATTTCACCCACTTTTCCAGAAATGTATAAATATACTCTACCTTTTTTCTTTTTCATTGGTTCATGGCTATCTGGTGATGTGGGAATAGGAGAGGTATCCATTGGTTCGGATTCTTCAGTTGACACCTCCACTACAGTTTCTGTAATGACATCTGGCCTCATAGCAGCATGGATAAATTCTGGAGTTGATACACAAGGAGGGACAAACACTTCCACTATAAAGAAAAGTTGAAAAATTAAAATTTCCCACCCCCATTAACACTTTTTAATGCGGACAATTCAGTATTTGATAGAGGTGAGACTTATTAACAATTCATCAAAACAGGATAAATGCCTGAAGTTAATGTGCTGAATATGCAATATGATCTCAAGTATGTAAGGAAATGAATGCAAAGAAAATCAGGCTGAAGGTAAGGTGGTAAAAAGGTGGGGATCATACGAGGTCACCCCCCTTCTTCACATTTTTACATGCTTTCGAGCTTACTGTAGAAGACTCTGAATTATTTTGACAATTGGGAAAACATCTGAAAATAAAATAATAGTATAATATAATAGTGAGTTCTTTAATAATTACTTTCCTTCCTGGTACCCATCATTATGCTCTAACTAGGTAATACATGCACATGGTATAAAATTAAAAACATTTAATAAAGGGACGCCTGGGTGGCTCAGTCAGTTAAGCGGTCAACTCTTGATTTCGACTCTGGTCATGATCTCACGGGTCTTGAGATCAAGCCCCACATCGTGCTCTGTGCTTACAGTGCAGAGCCTGCTTCAGGTTGTCTGTCTCCCTCTCTCTGCCCCTCCCCCACTTGTGCTCTCTTCTCTCTCAAAAATAAAATGTTACAAAAATATTTTAAAAACCATTTAATAAATGTGTCTGCAGTGAAAAGAAAGCACTTACACATCATTTCAAAATATGAAGAAAAGGAAAACCTCATTACAGCCCAATTAATATCATCTTTCAGTATTTAAAATTTTATTTAATGTAACAGTCCTGATGTTTTGAGTCACTAAACCAATACATACAGACTGCCATTCGGTGTTCTATTACAGTAATGTTGCTCTGGTTTCCTTTCCATGTGCATGAATAATCAGAATATGACATTTCTATTTCAATTAGGAGACAGTTAATACATACTATTGTGGATCAATACATTGACCAGCATTTCCTAACTTTTTTCTCACATCTCTAAATAATACATGGGATTCCAATTATTAAAAAGGACATTTGCTCTTAGGATTTATTATAAATCCCTATAATAAGAAAGGCCAATATCATTGTATTAAGTCAACTTAACACCTGGACATTAAAATTGGAAGACAAAACGACTCTCAAAGGCAGTCTTAAAGAAAAAACGGGACCAAAAGAAAAAGAAACTTGTAGCCTGAGGGAGTATGGGGAAATGGTGGAAGCTCTATCTCCTCTTTCCACCTCGGATGGTTCCCTGGAGCTACTGCCTATTTATCACTGAAGAAAGGATAGAAAGCAGTCTTGGGAGGCAACTCCACCACCCCACGTGCCATTCCCTTAAGGACTACAAAGGTCTCTAATTTACCCAGAACTAAGAAAATAAGACATGACAGGAGAAGTAAAAACTTAATGAACATTTATCTGTCTGTAGTGGGCATTTTCTGTATCATTTATTATAAAAATCAAGTATTTCAAGTATTTAAGTCTTGGGAACTTTGACAAAGATCAATTATTGCTGTCACAGGTATTCGTGCATAATAAACCTTGAGAACAACAACAATCCCCATGTATTTAAGAAGAAACTTTCAGGGCACCTGGGTGTCCTAGTCAGTTAAGCCACCGACTCTTGGTTTTGGCTCAGATACCGATCTCACAGTTCGTGGGTTCAAGCCCTGCGTCAGGCTCCACACTGACAGCATGGAGCACTCTTGGGATTCTCTCCCTCCCTCTCTGCCCCTCTCCAGCTCCCTGCTTGCTCACTCACTCTCTCAAAATAAAAACAAATTTTTTTTAATTAAAGACAAAAACAGAAGAAACTTTTATTTTAGATACGTGGAGTGATGTGACATGTTTAATATAAAACAGAACAATTCACATACCAGGACTTCTTGAATCCCTTAAGCAGGTAGGAGATTCCATATGAAGCAGGGCTTCAGCAGCTTCAATGGTCTTATCTGTACAGTGTGCATTACTGCTATGAACTGATGCTTCCACTGGGGGGAAAATAAGTTCTACTCAATTAAAAATATACTGAATACATTACTAAATTAAAACATATTAGTCTAGGAGAAACAAATTCACTCTCATATGAATAAATAAGTCATTGATACATATTAGTCCACATAAATTATTTACACAAATAATTTAAAAAAACAATCTGGTATCTATACTTTGCAAAATAAGTGTTGAATTATAAAGCAACTATTGAGAATGATTAGAAATTACCAAGAAATTTCTGAATCTTATCGAAAGGAAAACAAGGACAGACCCTTGAAATCTGAATCTTACATCAACTTTAGAACAAAACTAACTTGGGGGTAGGGGGGTGGATAGTTGTAGTTTAACAATTGGGGAAGTCAATTCTGTATCTTGACATACTGCTACTGAAATCAGGGGATATACCTTGCAGAATCAGTGGGAAACACACATTTCTACATTAGTTTAATGAATTGGTTTCTTACAGACCCTCCTAGGTGAGTACTCTAACATAGCACCAGAACACTAGGAACTTTCTTCCCAATAACCTTGTCTCTTCTTCAGGACTTCACTGGGCTTTTCTGGGTTTTACCCAATAAATTTGTCTTTAACGTTTCTGTGTTTGTGGGGCGCCTGGGTGGCTCAGCTGGCTGAGCGTCCAACTTCGGCTCAGGTCACGATCTCACAGCTTGTGAGTTCGAGCCCCATGTTGGGCTCTGTGCTGACGGCTCAGAGCCTGGAGCCTGCTTCGGATTCTGTGTCTCCCTCACTCTCTCACCCTAACCCACTCGCATTCTGTCTCTGTCTCTCTCAAAAATAAACATTAAAAATAATAATAAAGTTTCTGTGTTTGTTTTCCCATGAAGCCTTTTCTAATTCTGCCACCTTCTGTAACTCTTTTTTTAGCACTGTATGCTTTGCTGACTGAAATACCTGTGAAACAGTAAAACATAATACACCAATCATTTGGGCTTTCAAGTCCAACAGCTTGGGTTCTGCCACTTATATGTTACCCTAGACCAGCTCAGTTTCCTCCTTCACAAAACAGGTGTATTACTTACCTCATATAGGTGTGAGAATTAAGTGACGTGCAATACCCACAAAAAACATGTACAGTGCCTGGCATATAGATAAGTATTTAATAAATGATAATTTCTTACCACTCCTATAAGATTATATGTTCCCTGAGGTCAGGAGGGCTATCTTAATTCATCTTTATATCTGCTATAATTTCCAATACAGACTTTAAATACAACAGGCATGCAAGTATTTCTTTTATATATTAAAGTTAAAAACAACCCACAGACCTCACAGGGAAATTGGCCATTCAAAGCACAAACTTGCATTAATGACATATTAATTTCACACCCTGACTTAAAATGTTGAATATTCTACTTGGTAAGAGCTTCTGAAACATGAATATGCAACAGTTTCTAATTTGATAGATTTTTCTCAGTATGTCCTATAGAAAAACTAAAACGAAATATTTGTATAAACTGCATAAACCATATGACAGATCCATACATTCTACACACTAAAGATATGAATCTTTTAAAACTGTTTTCAGGAAACTCTGAATTGAAAAAAAAAATTCACTTAATCTCAAAATTCACCAAATGCTAAAGCTTTAGCCTTAAACAGTAGTCATTTGGAGAGCATTTACTTAAAGGAAAAAAAAAAAATCCAGCGACTGTTTTACCACCTGTTGCACATCATCCACACTCTCAAGCAAGGTACTGAGTCTCTCCAGTTGCTCTTTCCATTTATGGAAATCTGCTCAAAGCTAAACAGTTCCAGAGAGGCAGCCAAACCTCTAAGTAAATCTATCTTTAGGTGACCCTGCTTACTCTTTATCTGCAGCTTCACTGAAGCAAAGGATTCAATCAGTCCCAGCTCAACTTTAAGAAACTTAGTAAGTATAAAATATATTACCATTCTCAAGTAGTTTTTTCAAAGTGCCTCCCCCAACACTCACATGTATTAAAGAACCTTGGAAAGCAATTTCTCAGGCTTTTAAAATTTATTCTAGGAACTTCATTCTCTCTAGAGTCTGCTTGTGTTGCAATTTAGGTGTTGTCTTATGTGCTATTAATAAACTATCCTGGGTAAACTAATTCCTTATGTAATTGTATTAAGACACACCCTAAAAACCTTACCATATTAAAATGACAGCTTCAAAGCACTTGATAATACAGAAACAGAATTTTACCCAATGTTTAATGTTTTCAGTTTATAAACAATGAAATGTGCCTAATGGTTACAT
Source organism: Panthera leo (assembly GCF_018350215.1). Lineage (NCBI taxonomy): Eukaryota > Metazoa > Chordata > Mammalia > Carnivora > Felidae > Panthera > Panthera leo. Next base: position 86,744,161 of record NC_056682.1, on the reverse strand, counting down.
ATAGTGCTGCTCTGAGTTTTTATGCAGTTTGAGGCACATTTCATGTTAGTCATGTTGCTATTTCTGACCTCAAACTCCCGTCTCCCCCAAATTCAACATATTATTTCCCAGAAATATTTTACATTTACAGAGTAAAACATTACATAACAAACTTTAAGAATTAAATTTACCAATTCATATTTTAAATTCAGGATAAGAATATAAAAAATGCAGATGTTCTTTATGAATTATCAAAGAGAAGATCTAATACTCTGTGTTCTGTCAACAAATGGTTGTTGAGCACTTATCATAGCCAGATCCTGTGCCACAAATCTGAAATACAAGTGTGAATAGATCTCTGGCCTCATGAAGCTTATACTAAGAGTTTAGAAACATAAATGGTAGTATCAAAAACATAAATGAAAATAAAATATTTCAAAACTAAAGAAAAGTACAAAATAGTTACTCTGTAAACTAACAGCTTATTAAGTAGAACACTGATTTCTCTCTTTTTTTTTTTTTTTTGATGCTTACTAATTTTACCTTTTGTCATTTTTATTAACTGAAATAACTCTAAGCACTAGGAGCTCATACTTAAGATCAATTTGCAATATTGTACCCATCAGTATCCAAGAATACTTAACCATTTTGTAAAAGAAAGCACTATCTCCTTTTAATTTTCTTTTGTTGATACAAGTCTGTAAGTAGTTTCTGATAAAAGAAATTTAAGAAATATTTCTCAGGGTGCCTGGGTGGCTCAGTCGGTTAAGCTCAGGTCATGAGCTCCCAGTTCATGGGCTTGAGCCCTGTGTAGGGCTCTGTACTGATAGCAGCCTGCTTGGGATTCTTTCTTTCTCTCTCTCTCTCTCTCCCTCCCTCCCTTCCCTGTTTTCTCTCTCAAAATAAATAAAATAAACTTAAAAAAAAATAAATATTTCTCTTATTCAAGTTTCTGTAATTTTTAAAACCTTTCAATTCCTTTGGTTCAGCTCAGTAATTCAAATACAATTTAAACTAGAATTATGCACAATTCTTAAGGATAAACATGAATTTAACAGTGTTGTACAATCAAAGTAAGCAAATAACCAAACTACATGCAAGGGCTGAAAACTCCTTATCTCTTACTTAAAACCTGATTTACTGGCATCTTTCTAGACCTGTGTATGAAATTAATGGGAGGAAAAAAATAAGCAACACATTTTAAAAATTGAAACAATGAAGACAAAAGTAATCTGAAAGGTATCATTTTCTACCTAAGACTAGTAGGTTGTGTTGCTGGTTAATCCCTCTTGAAGAAATAAATGTATCAAATAAACTTCAAAACAATTTCAACTTTAATCATTGTGCCAAAATCAAATTTGCTTTTTTATGCCCTCCTTTAGTATTGGTAAGAGTCTTGTTGTTTCATTTCCAGCTTTGTAATCAACTGGTGTTTGTATGGCAGAGTACTCCAGACTCACTCAACAGCTGTTACAAAATACCAAACTTGGTAATTAAGTCTGACAAGAGACATACCTCTCAGCTTTGCAGAAGAGAATGCTGGCAATGGATCTAGTTCATAAGAAAGTTCTTAAGGTCAAAAATAAAAATTAACAGCAACTTAATTTGAGAGCAATGGGAAAAAACAACAACAACATTTCCTTAAATGATAGTAGTATGCCCCTACAAGCAAGACCATAAACTAGTATTACAAGGTCATCACTCAACTGTGCACCTGACTTACTACAGCTTATCTCCTAATGCCCCAAGGTGTCAACAGGTGAGTGAATAAAAAGAAATGCAATAAAAAGGGGGGGAAAGGTAAAACTTTTGGGACACTCCATCTTTTCTTGTTCCTCTTTGACTTTCTAATTACTATAGTTACAATTTAAAAGTTTAAAAGGGAAAAAGAACTAAAATCATTTTTGTAAAATAGAGCTACTTGATGAAAACTTAACATGAGGCACGTTTAGTTTTTAAATTCCTGCAGCCAGATTTTAAAAAGTAAAACTGAAATTAATGCCTTTCATTTAACCCAGTATATTCAATATATTGTCATTTCAACACGAAATCAATATAAAAGTTTTCCACAGTTTGTTTAAATTAGTTAAAATTTAAAAAAATTAAAAATTCAGTTTCTCAGTCACATTTCAAGTACTCAATAGCCGTATATGGCTAGTGGCTATGGTACTGAAAAGTGCGGACTAAATAAAACTGTAACACAGCTATTCTCAAACTTTTTTGGTCAAGGGAAACTTTTATACTCAAACTACTGAAGACCACAAAGAGATTTTGTTTATAGAAGTCCTATTTTTATGAATTTATTTTATAAATTTTTTTTTTTTTTTTTTTTTTTTTTTTTTACTATTTATGGGGGAGGGGGGCAGAGAGATAGGAATACACAGACTCCAAAGCAGGCTCTAGGCTCTGAGCTGTCAGCACAGAGCCGGATGCGGGGCTCGAACTCAGACCATCAGATCGTGACCTGAACCCAAGTCAATTGCTTAATTCACTGAGCCACCCAGGTGCCCCTATACAAGTCCTATTTTTAGATATTATTCTATTTGAAATTGAAATTAAGAAGACATTACAATATTTATAAGTTCATTGAAAATAATAAACCCAATACTTATAATATTTTTATGAAAACAGATTTTCTATCACAAACAAAAATCAGTAAGTAGCTTTGTTTTACATTGTAGCAACTTTTTGTTAATACATGATAGAAACACAGTTGAATTCATATTTGCTTCTTCATTCAATTTGTTGTGATATCAAGTCACATAGCCTCTAGAAAACTCTGAACTTGTGAAAGTGAAAAGGCAAATGTCTTAGCATTATTATGAAAACAACTTTGACCTCACAGACTCCCTGAGCCTAGTTACTCCCCAGATCCTCAGATAAGAGATTTCAGTTTTTAAGAACTGCAACTGTAATCTGTTGCCAAACATAATAACATCCAAATTCTATCTTAGTGTTTCTGTAACTTTTAGCTTCTAGTGTGTATAGATGAAAAATTATATTCTATTTTCCGTAAGTACAACAGCATTTTGTCCACTGACACATAAGGGACTTAGCAAGTTTTTCACAAATACTTCTTTGCATCCCTATGAACATTTAAGCTATAGATTAACACAGGGAGTTTAAATAATTATCAAGAACATTCTCCTGCCTGCCCTTTTCAACCAACCACATGTTTCTAAAGATTTTATGTTAAATTATCCTGGTTGAGTAAACATTGATGTTACTCTTCAACTCAGTTTTTATATGAATTTTAGTACTTATGCTGCAATGAATTCTGAAGAGTAATTTCTTAAACACATTTCCAAATAAAAATTTTTTAATGAATGCCATTTTTCCAGGTTTATTTTAACACATGCTTCAGTTTTTCACATCCTAAATTGTTTCCAAATTGATCTTTTCAAGATTGATACCAGATATTTCAATTTACAGTAAACTGGAAATGATTTTCAAGTTCAAATTTCACAAACCTTTGACAAACTAGACAGATTTGTTTTGTCAGTGAAAATACTTAAGCTAAATTCCCAGAAACCCCCCCTTCCTGCCCCCCCCCCCCCCATTTATTAACAGCATTAAAGTAGAGCAAAAGTTCTGGTGACCTTATCTCTCAATTCCAATTTCTTAATTCTCAATTTCTTAAAACAAGTAGAAACAAGTCAAGGGAAGTATAATTGAGAACAAGAAGGTAGAATATTTTAAATTGAAAATCTTCCAGAAAGTCTATAGACCATACACACCCAGTGCTTTCACATAAATGTTAAGAAAGTAACATTCATTTTTCCTATAGACTAGACATTTATTTTTCCTATAATTAGCTATATACGTTTATGTGTGTGTATATATACATACTATGTATGTATGTATGTATACATGAAAATAAGCCTAAACTATATCATAGTCTCATTCAACATAAAGACCTGGCCTCAAGTTCCAATGTGACACAAAGACTGGCTAGCAGAAATTAACCCAATTATGTAATAACCTTACAGACATATTCATTCACATGGTGTAATGTAAAAAAAATCCCAAAAAAATCCTTCACTGTCCATTAAATATTTGAACCACTTATAATTTTAGAGCTTTAAAAATTATTAAAGATCCCCTAGTCAGTCTTGTTCTCTTACAGAAAGTGAAGCCTTAGAGAAGTCAAGTCACTAGCACACAATTAGGTTAGTGACAGTGAGATGCAGATCTTCATCTCCTGACTTCAGGGTCAAGGCTCTTTCTCATACATCACACTGTAAATGAAAGTTTTGTAAAGTATGTCAAGTCTTTACCACAAAAATATTTTCTATGTTAAAAGTGATTTTTAATAAGTAAGCTTATTTATTTCATTCTTAACTCAAACTCCTCTGACAGCATAAATGGTAATAACTAAAGCTGAAGTTGATAGCTAAAGTTGATAACTTCAAAAGGAGGAAAAGCAAAAGTGTATCCTCAGTACCTTAACATATAACAATATAGTAGTGGTAATATTAAGTGCTTTATAAACTTAGAAACAACAGTTTTGCTAACAATATTCAACTTAAAGCTTACCTCCTTCTACAAGTTTTCATTAGTATCAGTTATTATACACTAATCATCAACCTATTATAGCATTAACATTTATGTATTGCATAGATTTACATCTGTCTCCCCAATTAGACTGTAAAATCTTTATGAGGAAGAATTATGTCTAACACTGGATGACTTCCCTCAAGGGAATAAAAAAGTATCATTCTATTTTACAAATGCAAACTTCACAAACATTACTCCGCCAACATCACTGGAAATTGGCAGCAATCTAAATTTTTATTAATTTAGATCCATGATTCTTCATTTTATGGGTCACGTTTCCTCCCCAACTTTTAACTCACTGAATAATCCTTGGGTAAATCAGCAAACCTATCTCAAGTTTCCTTCTAAAACAGAGCTTGAAAAAGAGCTTCAGATTACGTGAAAATTATTGAGGAAATAATCTGAAAAACAATTATATGTAGAACATATTCTTTACAGAATACTATACTCACAAGGAAACTTCAATTGTAAGATTCATAAATACTAAAGAAATGCAGTAAGACTAGAAAACAACATATAACTTAAAAACCTCTTATCAAAGGAGATAAAACTTGTGTTTTCAAATTGCAGACTGCCTATATGTTTCCACTCCAAACAAAATATCTACAGGTCTCGTTCAGCTCCGCTAATTCCAAAAGCTTATGAAAGAAATACCTTCCACTGGGAAAATTAGGCCCTCTAACATTAACAATGTTTTTCCAAATTCTGTGGGGGCTATGCTACGGTTCTCCTGGTATGTTCACAATCACTGAAAACATTTCTCGAAATGTTTAACACTCACAGAAATATCACTGACCCCCACAATTACAGGTATTGTTAGTACCAGTAACATGAGGCCTAAAATTCCATTCCTTCATATTATTAACGGACTGAACATACAGAAAAGGAACCAAGTTCTCGCTGTACTCTGCCTCTTATTTACTGATACTTAGGTTATTGCTCTTACAAGAAAATAACTGTCAAATATGTTTTAATCATCACGCAGTAAACTGTGATTTTTCTTTGGGACTTTTGATATGTGTATTACATCTTACAGGATAAAAGGCTAGTCACTTATGTGTTATACAATACAGTTATATTATTCAAGACTTTATTTCAACTTAAAGCCCTTCCGTTAAATTTAGAGATACGCATTTATGTTCATGATTCTCCCCAACCGAACTACTAATTTCACACTCTCAAAGGGTAACATCTTTTTGCAACATTAGTCTTTGGTATTTCCCATCTTCCAACTCCCATAGCTGGCGATATGAAACAGAACCCGGGGAAAAGAAACATGTATGCTTTGTTGTTAGCATAAGTAAATAATATTCAAGCACTGCTACATCGATTCATGGCCCTCACTGCGCTGTCTGCTATTAAGTAAAGCTGCTTTTTCTATGTAACTTAAGTCCGTGCCCTTCCGCTGCAGCAGTGGCGCTGCACATCCCCCACCCCCGCGGCCACTTCCGTGTTTACACTCCTCTTCCCTCCAATTCCATGCGTACATTGTCAGCTTCACTCCCGCCCAATCTTCATTGGCCCAGCGCGGGCCCAGAGTCCCGCCCCCAGAAATCAACGTTCTTATTTGGAACATCTTAGAGAGCAGATTGGAACCAAAGGCCTGTCAATCCCGCCCGTTCTGTCCTCTCCGAGGCGCTTCCGCTATGGTGGGAGGTTTGGGGGGGAGGGGAAAAGGGGGCAATTCCGTGCTGAGACTTCCCTAGGGCCAAGACTCCCTCTCGCCCGCCCCACTCCTTCACATTCACCCACTGTTTACAAAAATAACCGTTCTTCTCTGATGCCTCAACCGTCCAGGTCAGGGGTACAAAATATATTCCGTGTCCTTCCCATTCTTACCCCTAAAAAAACAACCCACGAGGGAAGGGGCATAAGCCTACTTCTTCACAGCCACCCATTAAATGAGGAAAGGGAGGCGGGCCCCTGAGAGCAACATCAACCCGGGCTATTCCACATTATTCAGTGACCCTTTCCAGAACCGTTACTCCTGAGACTGCACAAGGTGGGGACGTGAAGAGGAGGGGCAGAGCATTTTTTTGGCGGGTATCGGTCTACCGGACGTGGCCCGGGGCTGCATCGTCCACGCGGAAGTCACGGATTTGTGGACCAAGTCTCAAAGGAGAACGGAGCGGGGGTGGCGAGCGTTCACCGGAGAAGCCCGCCGCCCCCGACCGCGGGCAGTAGCGGCCTCTCCGGCCAGACAGCGTGGCAGGCGCAGCCGAGAGACAACAGCCTCACTCACTTCCTGGTTCCTCAGCAACTGGGGTGAAGCGCACAACTCGTCCGCCCCCGAGTCCCCAACTTAACTGCGGCTCGGTTCTCCGGCACCCGCTGCCAGCGCTCCGCCCGGCAGCTGCCGCCGCTGCTCGCCGAACACACCCTGAAGCGACAGCGCCAGATTCGAGGCAGGTTACTCTCCAAGGTGATCACTTCCTGATTCGTCGCCTCCATTACTTCATTCACTACCCCCCTTTCCCCCGGCCGCCCCGGTGACTGAGGTGGACACTGAACCCCCTGCACTGACCGCCACAGGGGAGTCACCCCGCCTTCTGTGCACCCCCTCTCCTGCTGCACCGATGCACAGGAGAAAAGTTCCCTGTCCTTACCAGCCCGGATGAGCAGATCCAGCTGGTTCGTGGGTCCCTCATGCAGAGACGTCGCCATGTTTATCCCGGGGCTGGAGCTGCTGCTTCACATTGACTTACACCGTGAGCAGCGGCAGCAGGGGAGGAGGCGGAACCCACGGCCGGAGATACACGCCGTGCGACCGACACACACTCACGCACTCGCACACACTCAGACGCCCGGATCCTTGCGCGTCCTCCGACAGGAAGCCGAGGCCGGCCCGCCTCCCGCCGCGGGGCTGAGAAACCCCACCACCTAACGGCAGGGGCGGCGGCGGCGGCGGCGGCCGCCTCGGCTGGCAACGCGATCCTTCCGCCCCGCGTTCAGACAGGAAGTCCCGGACGCCCGCCCCGGAGAGCGGCCGCGGCCCACGGCGAGAGACACCTGAGGCTGGAAACCGCCCCGGTAGCCGCGGCTAGGACAAGGCCCCTCGGCAGGAAGAGGCACATTTCACGCTCTGCGGAAGAAAAGTCTGCAATTGTCCCCACTTTGGAAAAAAGCCATTAATCAAATTTTCTTCCTGGAAGAGATCTAATACCTAGTCCAACAGCTGTAAATAAAGGTGGCTATTTAACTTGTTTTGGCCGTTTCAAAGCTTATGCAACATGTAACCCGTCCACTTCAAAAAGCTGCACTTTAAAACAGGAATACCAACAACAAAAAAGGCATACCTACAAAATATTCTAAAGCTTTACTTGGAAAGTTAAGTAGTTTACAACTACTTTAAGAGGCTGGCTTCGTCTTTTTTCCTCTACAACAGTGTTAAAGAGCACACTAAACAGGTATTTATTAGTAAACAACAGAATTTGCCAACCTCTGGGAGATTAGATTATCCTTCCCCAATTTGCTAGTCATGAAATTCTCTTCTTACCCTTTCATTTCTGTTTGGTTCATTTGGAAACAAACGTATTCATTTGTATCATCTACTTTTAAAAATCTTTTTCATAGAAACAAATAAGTACATGCTAAAATACAATAGAAGAGCGAGATAAATTGCCATTTAGTGATTTTAAATTTATTGACAACACAAAATCAAACCAATAAAATGACTCAGATGAATCTTCATTAAAACAGCAACAAAAAATGCTTCCCTGGTTTCAAAATTTCATAACCTAAGTTTGAAACAAAATGTTGCCCTGAAGTTGTTTCTACATAAAATTTACATAAAACAGTGCCTCCTACAGAGTAAGTGCTCAATAAGTATTGGCTAAATACCCACCAAAAAAAAAATTTGGCAGTTACAAATTTAAGGTACAATTTTTATGATCTGAATCGAATGAACTGTGCTGATAATCCGAGGGAAAAAAAAGTTTTCCAGTGGTAATATTAATGCAATATTTGGCAAAAGTTTGCCCAACATGTCAGTGCAATTTTAGAATAGACTTGCACAGCCCATGACTTTTTTTTTTTTTTTTCATTTATATACTCATTTATTCTCTTGGAGCTTTGTCCTAGCCCTTCCACCATGATACCCACCCTCCCATAAAAGAACTTATATGCCATTTCCAAGAGTACAACTCCCCTTAAACTCAATAAGGATCTTTCTTGCATTAGGTAAACTTTCACCTGTTGGACAAAAGGGACTATATGAGTGGTAGCTTTTTAAATCTCTAGTCAATTTAAAACAAGGATCATCTACTGATAAGCAGCATCTTAAACTGAGACAGTTTCCAGGTGGGGGATAATAAGGAAACCCAAGAAGTAATTCCTGGCTTTAGGCAAATCACTGAAATTGATAATAAATTTGAATGTCTACTCCTATCAATCAGTAGTTTTTCATGTATTTAAAAAGAAAGAGAAGCTTATTTTTTCTGGAGGCAACAGGTTAACTTGGGCTCAAGGAGGAATACACAACAGAAGAGTCAGTTTGAAGTATGATATATAACTTTTACCTCACGATTTGCATCCTGAGATATATCTTAAGAAGTCAATAGTGTGTATTTTACTCTTTGTACATCTTAATTATATGTATTTACCTCGCCTTATATTTTAAGTTCCAAGAGAAGAGAAGCTATATCTATTCCTACCTAATACTTCACAGTATTCGTGTGTGTGTGTGTGTGTGTGTGTGTGTGTGTGTGTGTGTGTGTGTAATAACAGAAATCAATTCAGAAAGACTGTAAAGTATTCCTACATATTTAAAGTTCTTGTAAAAACACAATTCCTTGGGCTTTAATGCAATTCCGCCTTGCTACTGAAACCAGACTTTCAAGAGCCACCAATATTTTTTGCAAACTAAAAATACTATATTGGAAATAGCAAGTAAGGAAAAGCTGCTGCTGGAAATATAAATTGGTACAAACTTTCAGGAAAGCAGTGTGGCATTATATATCAAGAATCTAAAAGAGGTTCATGTATTCTGACCCAGGAGTTTCATTTCCAGGGCCTAGCCTGAAGAAATGGAAGACACTCAATGGATTGATTGCTCCATTAAAAATGATTTGAAGAATTTTTTTTTTTTTTAAGGAATTGTCAAGCTGTTTTTCCTGGTGACTGTACCATTTTACATTCCCAAACCAGCACTGTATGAAGGTTCTAGTTTCTCCACATCTTTGCCAACACTTAACTATTTTTGGTCCATTTGTTTTTATTTTTTATTTTTTTATTATTTTCTTTTTAAAATTTAGTACTTTTTTTAAGTTTACTTATTTTGAGAGAGAGACAGACAGACAGACAGACAGAGAGCGTGCACAGGAGGGGCAGAGAGAGGGAAAGAGACAGAATCCCAAGCAGGCTCTCCACACTGTCAGCTCGGAGCCTGTTGCAGGGCTTGGACTCATAAACCATGAGATCATAACCTGAGCCGAAATCAAGAGTCAGATACCTAACCAACTGAGCCACGTTTGAAGAATTTTTAACAACACAGTAAAATAGTAAAAATATAAATGTGCCAAGATTTAATTACATATATATTTGTTCCACACAATATGACCCAAACCATGTAGTACATGTGAATGTATGTATATACAGTATGTATACATATATAGTATACACACACATTCACACACATTCAACTGCATTTCTCAAGTCTTCAAGATTAAGCAGGTATTAATAAGCAGAATAAAAAACTGAGTAAGAATAGATAGGTTAGCATGGTAGACACTTTAGAGCAAATTCACATTCTGCTAATAACATTACAGAAAGATATCTCCTACACTAAAGTTACTGCTCTATATTAGCAAGGGAAAAAAGATAAATAGCTAACTCTTTTTTTGTAAAAATTTTTTAATGTTTATTTTTTATATTAGAGAGAGAGAGAGAGAGACAGAATCTAAAGCAGGCTCCAGGCTCCGAGCTATAAGTTGTCAGCACAGAGCCTGACAGCCTGCTGCAGGGCTTGAACTCACAACCAGGGACATCATGACCTGAGCTGAAGATGGATGCTTAACCAACTGAGCCATCCAGGCGCCCCAGGCCCCCGATAAATAGCTCTTATTGAAATAAAAGCTAGTGGTTCCATGGTGTAATGGTTAGCACTCCAGACTCTGAAATAAAAGCTACTATGCTAAATGCTTTTGGGGCACCTGGGTGGCTCAGTCGGTTAAGCGTCCAACTTCAGCTCAGGTCACGATCTCGCAGTCCGTGAGTTCGAGCCCCGCGTCAGGCTCTGGGCTGACGGCTCGGAGCCTGGAGCCTGCTTCCAATTCTGTGTCTCCCTCTCTCTCTGCCCCTCCCCTGTTCATGCTCTGTCTCTCTGTCTCAAAAATAAATAAACATTAAAAAAAATTTTTTTTAAATATTTAAATAAAAATAAATAAATAAATAAATAAATAAATGCTTTACCTTCGCTTTTTTCACATATTCCTCTCTACATTTCTGTGAAATGTATATTACCATTGTGCTCATTTTATAGATGTGGAATCTAAGGTTCCGTGAGCAAGGTCATCGAGTTAATGGGAGGCAGGGCCAGGGTTTGAACCCAAACACTGACTCTAAGAGCCCTTACTCTCAAACGCTACCCAAGCACCAAAGTAACAAGGCCTTCTTATCTGTTACAATGCATTTAGTACCTGTCCATTTTCTTTCTTGGCTGAAAACTAGTTTACATTCCTCCCTTCAAAAGGTGGAACCTAATTCCCCTCTCCCTTTGTGTGTGGGCTGGACTTAATGACTCACTTATAACAAATAGCATAAAACTGAAGTGATGATGTAGAACTTCAGAAACTGTCTGCTTGATCTCTTCCTCTTGGGTCACTCTCTCCAAGGAACCCAACCACCATGTCATAAGTACACTCAAGTATGCAGAGAGGCCTTTCAGGCAAGAAAACGGGCATCTTGCCAACAGTCTGGTGTCTTAGCTATCTAGAAGACAGACCCCTCTCCCCTACTCCCCAGCCCTAATCAAGCCTTCAGGGGACTGCAGCCTCACGAAAATCCCTGAGCTAGAACCATGCAAATAAGCCACTCCCCAATCCTTAACCTTAAAAACTACCCAGGCCCTTGGGCAGCTCAGTCGGTTAAACATCTGACTTCAGCTAAGGTTGTGATCTCACAGTTTGGCTGGGGAATTTGAGTCCCGCATCAGGCTCTATGCTGTCAGCACAGAGTCCACTTCAGATCCTCTGTCTCCCTCTCTCTCTGCCCCTCCCCTGCTCACGCTCTGTCTCTCTCTCAAAATAAATAAATAAACACCCATAAAGTATCATTAAAATGAAGGCGTTTGAACTCAAAGTCACATATTCATTTATTCAACAAATAATTATCTAGCACTTACTTTGAGCAAGTTTCTATCATAGGTACCTATTATCACACCTGGTAACACTACGTTATATTAACAAAAGAAAAGAATTAAGCCTTCCTAATTCACATAGAACTCCCACTAATGGTGAAGTCCTTAGAGACAGTATGATGTACAAAATTGCTTATACATGAAATTAGGGAAGAGTGAGTATATACTACATTTTTAACTACCACCCAGGAAAGTTAAATTATTTATATGTATGTATAAAGCCTTCATAAAGCATACATTTTTAATGAGGGGTTCACAAAGGCAAAATTTTGTTAGTACAATGTGCATTTTTCTAAGGAGAAGAGCCATGGCTATTTTTAGACTCTCAAAGAAATCTATGACTCCTAACAGTTATTTCATCATAAATTATCTTGCCGTATGCATTTAAGGACCACGAAAACCCTACAGTGAGTAAGGACTCAGTATGTACCGTTTTGAAGGCGGATGGTTTGGTTTAGGTTTTCTGCATTTTACTTAAGTTATTCCCGGGCCCGACTCTTCCTTGAGCTTGCTGTCTCTACACTCTATAGTTTACAATGGGTGACACACAGCTTCGGATTCTTAGAAGCCACTCCTAGAAGACCGTCAATTGATTATTGTAGCTGGTTTTTTCTAATGGATATTATAGAAACAACTCTTTCCAAATAGCATTTACTAAGTGCCCATATGTACATGACACCCTGCAAAATGAGTTTAAATAGTTAATGATCTCTGTATTTCAGATAACATTTATGACAACTGATTTCAAGGGTTTGGGTTCTTTATTATCATTAAAGAATTTGTAGAATCTTGAATACTCTGGAAAAATCTTTTTCAATTCTTATGAAACCTTCTAAGAGCTAATACATAATTCCCATTTAGCATGTTTATGAAAAAATTAACAACGGAGTTCTTAACTAAGATCTATTGCAACTCTAAGTTAAATTCTATCTTGAGTGATTCCAAAAGGAATATTCAGATTAACTAATTTCTTCCCCTCTCACAATACAGCTTCTGCGTGCTACCTACCAAAAAATTCCTCAGAGGTCAACACTGAGCTTTTAATTGCCAAACCCAGCCAACTCCTTTTAGTCCTCCAAACGAATGACATTATTGGCCACCCCTTAACGAAATCCTTCCCTTCGTTTGATTTTCATGAGAATTAACTGGCTGGCTTTGTTTTTTTTCCTATTTGTTTCTTTTCAACTGATTTCACCCATTTCTCCACAACCCTTAAAGGTGGCTGTCCTCCCAAAGTGTGATCCTTAACCATCTTCTCTCTTCATTCTTCACTCTCTCAAGAATGTTATTTTCCATCCAACACTAGTGTTTTCAATATTATTTCTCTACTGATCAAAAATCAGTATCTCAAGGCCTGACTTATTATTTTTTTTAGCTCTAGGCGCTAATTTCCAATGTTATGGTAAACATCTTTATTGGGCTAACCCACTGGTACCTAAAGGTCTTTTTTTTTTTTAATATTTATTTATTTATTTTGAGAGAGGTGGGGCAGGGAGGCAGAGAGAGAGAGAAGGAGAGAGAGAATCCCAAACAGGCTCCTCCACACCATCAGAACAGAGCTGGACGCAGGGCTCGAACTCACAAACTGTGAGATCATGACCTGAGCTGAAATCAAGAGTCAGATGGACGGTTAACCAACTGAGCCACCCAAGCACCCCTAAAGATCTTTTATCTACAAATCTCCTATCAACAACATTACCATCTTCCCAGGCTAGAAATCTGCATCATCTATGATCCTAGTTTAGGTATTCATGTATTATACAATTTTTGAAAAGGATTCAAAACCTACGTGAAATTATAAAACATAATGTAACAAACATTTATCTTTCCAACATCCAGAACAACAACTGTTAACATTTTGTTATTTATGCCTGAAGATGCTTTTTCCCCCTAAGAAATAACACATTACAGGGTAAGATAACATCTTTCAGTACTACTCTCAGTTCTCATTCACCATTTCATTTCCAAAGAAACCACTATCATTAAGTTTTATGTATATTCTTCTAGTCTATTTTTTACATTTTGTGTGTGTGTGTGTGTGTGTGTGTGTGTATGTGTGTGTGTGTGTCCCAGAATAATTTATACTATTATTTTGCATGCTTTGGGTACATAAATGACATTATTCTATATACACCATTCTAAAATTTACTTTTTTTCATTCAAGATTTACATTCTATCCATGCCGGCATAAATAAATATTGCTATGCTTTTTAGATGCTGCAAAATATTCCAATGCATGAATTTACCCCATTTTATTCATCAAATTATCTACTGGTAGGCAAATAAATTTATTTCCATTTTTCACATTAGTGAACAATGCTGCAAAAAATTCTTATCTAAACACGTATGCTAGGGGTGTCTGGGTGGCTCAGTCTGTTGGACATCCGACTTCGGCTCAGGTTATGATCTCATGGTTCGTGGGTTCAAGCCCTGCATCAGGGTCTGTGCTGACAGCTCAGAGCCTGGAGCCTGCTTCTGATTCTGTCTCCCTCTCTCTCTCTCTCTCTCTGCCCCTCCCCGGCTTGCACTCTCTGTCTCTCTCCCTCTCTCTCAAAACTAAACATTAAAAAAAAACATGTACGCTAGAGTTAGTTCACTGTATATACCTACAAATAGAATTTTTATAGAATAGAATAGGTACATTTTTAATTTTATATGTTACTCTATCCGAAGTATCTATGCAAGTCTAAAATCCCATCAGTGATGTGGTAAAAGTTTCCATTTTTCTCAAATTCTTGTCAATACAAGATATAATCAGACTTTAAAAAGTCTATTGGGTGACAAGAAAATTTTCATTGTTGTATTAATTTCCATATACTTAATAAGTACTGGGGATACTTTTTCATATACTTACTGGCCCCCTATAAATTGCCTAGTCGTATCCATTGTCATTTTTCTAGGATACTTTCTGTCTTACTGAGGTATAGAATGTCAACATATCATAGATAATAATTCAGATATGTGTTGCAAATATCTTCTGCCAACCTGCTGTCTGACTTTTAATTTGGTTGGTCTATAGTATCCTTTGTCCTACAAAAACTTTACATTTTGATGTAGTAAAATTAATATGTGTTTTAATGTATGTTAAATAGTCCCTGGAATAAAAAGGAAATCATAAAGAAATTAAGAAATATTTAGAAATGAATTACAATTAAAATATAACGTGTCAAACTAGGTGTGGCATAGCTAAAACAGTACTTCAGAGGTCAGGAGATGAAAAGGTTTAAAAATAAGCTAAGCATTCAACTCATAAAGATGGAAAAGTCAACAGAACAAAACCAAAGAAACAGAAGGAAAGACATAAAAAAGAGTAGGAAAAATGAAATAGAGAACAATAATTTTAAAAAACAGAAAAGATTCACAAAACCAAAAGATGGTTTTGAAAAGATTAATAAGGGGCGCCTGGGTGGCGCAGTCGGTTGAGCCTCCGACTTCAGCCAGGTCACGATCTCGCGGTCCGTGAGTTCGAGCCCCGCGTCGGGCTCTGGGCTGATGGCTCAGAGCCTGGAGCCTGTTTCCGATTCTGTGTCTCCCTCTCTCTCTGCCCCTCCCCCTTTCATGCTCTGTCTCTCTCTGTCCCAAAAATAAATAAAAAACATTGGAAAAAAAAAAAAAAAAGAAAAGATTAATAAAATAGACCTCAGCAAGAGTCATCAAGAAAAGAAGGTGCAAATATAAAACAAAACGGGAGAAATAACCATAAGTACAATAGATGTAGAAAATAAGAAATCAGTATTCTAAACAATTGTATGTTAGGCTTAAATGTGGATGAATTATATAAAGAAACTGTATAAATTATATAAAGAAAAAATGAATAGTAAGTAGTAGAGAAATTAAAATGTAGTCCACAACCTCCTCTCCATATTATTTGTGAAAAGTCCTAAACTTAAAACAGAGCATGGAGAATCCATCAATTAACTGACCACATCGAAAGATTAAAGGAGAAAAATTGTAACTTACCAAAAAATGCAGAAAAAGCATTGGATAAGACTCCATATTTATGTATAACTAATACAAAAATAAAACCAAAAGCACAAATGGGAATTCTTTATACACTAAAACCTACAACAAACATTATACTTTAGATTGCAACTTTAGCTACACTCCCTTCAAGATTAGGAACAAAACAGGGATGCCAATTAGTATCACTACCCTTCAACATATAAGAGTTCTTTACCGACATTATAAGAAAAGAAAAAGATGTGAGATAAGCAGAAAAAAGAGAAGAGGGCTGAGTTGTAACAGCTGAGACCCTCCTAGACCAGTAAGCTCCCAAATGATCCACAGATGACCACAAATAGGTAAGTAAGTCCAGCCATCTCAGCAGAACCACATAGCTAACCCACAGTCTCAGGAAAATCAATAACTAGTTCTTGTTTCAGGCCAATAAATTTGGGGTTGGTTTGCTATGCAACAATAGCTGATACAAGTAAGGAGTGATGGGTATCCGTTACTGGTTAACTTATAAAGGTAAAATGTAATGGGTATCTATCCTGGAATATTGTGTGGCAACATATTACAAATACACAAAGCAACATGCATGGATATTAAGAACAGTACTTACTAAAAAATGTAGCAAACAGATACATAATACCATTTATATAAATGTTAAATATGTACAATAGGATATACACAATATGTTACAAAATATGGCTTGATCAAATTAAAGTCGATGCTTATGAGGAAGGGAGATGTGATTGTCGTATACATAAAAAGGATAGAAAGGAATAGATCAATTGAAACAATAAAACGAGGGTGTGAAGTACCCTCTTACTTTTCTTTTTCTATGTAAAAAGCCAACTATCTTAATATAATTGATTGATAGCCCATCCTTTCCCACCGATTTATAAATCTATGTCTATTATATACCAGGTTTATAAATACATGCTTACTCGGTTTCTGGGGTTTCTATTCTATTCTATCCTAATGAACTATTTGTCTGTGGGCCAATAACACATTTAAATTTTTTCTAGGGCTATATAATCATTCCTTAAAGATAGGAGCGCAAGTACTCTACACTTTGCTCTTCTGCAGAATTGTCTAGATTATTTTTGATCTTTAAGAGTTTATCAACTCCACCAAAAACAATACCTGTTAAGATTTTGACTGGAATTGTGCTAAATTTATAGATTGGGGAAGAATTAACAGTTTTACCTTGTCCATCTTTCCATGTGTGTTTGTGGGTTAAAGACGAAAGGAATTTCCTCCTAAGTTATATATCTCTTCATTTATTTATGCTCCTCAATAAAGTTATATTCTTATTTTCATGAAAGTATTGCGTATTATTGTTAAGATTTATCCCTATGGGTGCCTGGGTGGCTCAGTCAGTTGAGTGTCTGACTCTTGATTTTGGCTCAGCTCATGATCTCCTGGTTCATGGGATTGAGCCACGCTGTGAACAAGGAGCCTGCTTGGGCTCCTCTCTCTCTCTCTCCCTCTCTCTCCCTCTCCCTCCCTCCCTCTCTCTCTCTGCCCTGCTTGCGTGTGTGCACAAACATTCTCTCTCTCTCAAAATAAATGGATGAACATCTTTAAAAAAAGATTTATTCCTAGATACCTAAGGTTTTTTTACTATTATGAATGGGATCTTTTTGTTCACTTTGATTTTTTTATTTTTAAATTTTTATTATTGAAGTATAGCTGACATACAAGGTTATATCAGTTTCAGGTGTATAACACAGTGATTCAACAATTCTATATATTACTCAGTGCTTACTAGGATAAGTGTGGTCATCATTTATCACCAGATAATGTTTTTACAATATTATTCACTATATTCTATGTGCATGTATAGCCTCATGACTTATTTATATTTTATAATTGGAGGTCTCTACTTCTTGATCCCCTTCACCTATTTTGCCCATCCCCCCACCTTCCCTCCCCTCTATCAACCAACACTTTGTTCTCTGTATCTATGGATCTGTTTCTGGTTTTTATTTGTTTTCTTAAGTTACACACATTTATAAATGGAACCAGATGATATTTGTCTTCCTCTGTCTGACTTATTTCATTTAGCATGTTATACCCTCTAGGTCCATCCTAGAGCCATATTATACCCTCTAAGTTCATCCTAGAGCCATGTTGTTACAAATGGCAAGATCTCATTCTGTTTTTTTGGCTGAGTATTATTCCTGTGTGTGTGTGTGTGTGTGTGTGTGTGTGTGTGTGTGTGTGTGTGTGTGCGCGCTCACGCATGCACACATGCATACCACATCTTTATTATTTTCTGATTATTGTTCTTGTATACAGCAACCCTGATGAACTCTCTGAAGCAGATTTAAAATCTATGCATTTTCTTAAATTTTATGTGTTAATTAAACCATTTGTGAATACCAGATTTGTTTCTTCCCTTCTGATCTTCATACTTTTTATTTCTTTTTCTTATTTACATTTGCTAGGACCCCCATAAAAAATGCTAGTTAGTAGAGATGATAGCTGGCACCCTGTTCCCCTACTAATTATGGTATTTGCCATAATTTTTAATATAGATACCTCATTAAGCCCCAATCCAGATTAAAAGTCTCAGAAGATGGTGAATTTTAACAAATGCTTTTACACCTACTGAAATGATTGTACGGGTTTTCTCTTTTAGTCTATTCATATGGCAGATTAACAGATTTTCCTTTTTCTTATTTTTTTTTAAGTTTATTTACTTATTTTGAGAGAAAGAGAGAGAGAGAGAGAGGATGAGTGGGGCAGGGGCAGACAGCAAGGGAGAGAGAGAACCCCAAGCAGGCTCCACACTCAGCACGGAGCCCTAAGTGGGGTTCGATCTCAGGACCATGAGATCATGACCTGAGCTGAAATCAAGAGTTGGACGCTTAACTGACTGAGCCACAAAGTGCTTCAACAGATTTTCTAATAGCCTTTGCCTTCCTAGTATGCAGTTAGTCACTATGTGTTTTTTAATTAGCACTAGATTTACTATTATTTATTTAGAATATTTGTAGCTATGATCATACCTAAATTCAGCAAGAAATGTTCTTCTTTTTATATTGGGTCAATTTTAAAGTAAAGCTATACTACCTCCATAAATGAGTTGGAAAGCTTTCCCTCTTTACTGTTTCCATAATAGTTTGTATATAATAGGGAGTATGTATCCCTTGACATTTTAGTAATAGACCTCGGTCTGGTGGATTTTATTTGAATGAGGGAATACATGTGTAAAATTAAAGAACTTAAAAAGTTGATTTGAATGTTTTCTATTTCTTCTTGAATCAATTGTAACATATATATATTTTTTTCATTGTCCATAGGTTTTCAAAATCCTTGGCAATAGGTCATTCATAGTACTTTCTTATGATTTCCAAACTCTATTCTACTGGTCATTTTTTTTTTTCTTCATAGTGCTCATTTTTCTTTGGTCTGTCTTTACAGAGGTTCATCCATTTTTTAAAACTTATGGTTTCATCAATAATCTATTTTATTTTCTATTTCATTAATATTGACTTTTATCTTTATCATTTCCTTTCATTTACTTAATTTGATTTATTCTGTTGGCCTTTTATTAACATCTAAATGCTCACTATATCAATCTTTCATATTCTCCAATAAATGCATTTAGAGCTACTAAATTTTCCAGTGAGTTCTATTTAAATTACATCTCAAATTTCTATATGCAACGCTTTCATTGTTATTTCGTTGCAAATGTTTTATAATTTTCATTTTCTCTTTCATCAGTTAATGAGTTTTTAGTTGCCAGTGTAAAGTATTTTGATTTTCACTTCATTGTTGGTTTCTAATATATCTTGTATTAGGATGACATGATAAATTTTGAATGATATGGATTTTCTGGACATTGTTGAGATTCCTCTATGACCTAGTACACAGTTAAAAACCGACCTAAATATATCTGGAAAAAAAGTGTATGGGGTTGTATTTTATTAGGTTAGCTACAATGTTCTATACGCCTGGGTGGCTCAGTTGGTTGAGCGCCCAAGTCTTGACTTCAACTCAGGTCATGATCTCACGGTTTGTGACACTGAGCCCCATGTCAGTTTCTGAGTAAATAAACTTTTTAAAAAATGTTCTATAAATCTCTACTTTATGAAGTCTGTAAGTCCTATGGTTCAAATCTTTGATCCCATTTTTAATTTTGTATCTGCTTGATTTTGCAATTTTGGCTGAGGTGTACTGAAGTCCCATTGTTTTGTAGGAACGTCTACGTCTCCTTGCAATTCTGAAAGATTTTGCTTAAATGATATTTCAAAGCTATGTTGTTAGATGCACATAGGTTTATGATGATTATATTTTCTGGATTGTTCCTTTTAGCAGTCTGAAGAGTCTCCATAGCAATTAAAAATTTTCACCCTAAATTCTATTTTATTATACCAGCTTCCTTTGGTTAGCATTTTTCAGGTAAATATTTTCTTTCTATCCTTTTTATATTATTTACATCATTTTGTTTTGTGTTATCTGTTAAAAATAACACAGGCTCATGTTAAGATCACAACAGGTTATTTTAATATGATTTCTGATGTTTTGGACTTACTTCTACTATCTTGATTTATTATTTGTATTTCCATTTTTTCTCCTTTGTTGCCTTTTGTTAGATTTCATCACGTTTAGTTTATTTCCTACCCCCAACTTAGTATTCTGGAAGCTATACCTTCTATTTCTATTATTTCAGTATGTTCTAGTTGCTTAAAATAAATGTCCTTCTTTTCACTTCTCAATTTCTCCAGCTCACGTTTCACCCAGTTCCTAACTATTTTATTCAAGGGCTACCATAATCTGGTTCCACTCTATATTTCTAGCCTTATCTCTCTCTACCATATGCCACTACAAAGCCTAATCTAAATAAAATCCAAAATTCCTGGCATTGTTCTGGTTCATGATGTCTTCTCATTCACTCACCCATCAATAAATAATTTATTGAAAACCTATTTGGTGCCTAGCTCTGAGCAATACCAGTAAACACAAAGGATAAGCCCTCTGGTTTTATGAAGCATCATGTGGAAACATTAAACAAGTAAATATAAATAGAACAGAACTTAATGAATACATGAATACATGGTAATGTACTGAATAATGAATACATGGTAATTGGCTCCCATCTTCCACTCTACCCTCAAACAACCGTCACTGGAGTACACAACTACCCACCAGGTGGCACCAAACCACAGCCGGACCTTAGACTGATCTGGATGCCATAGTCTGAGTCCTGGGACCCCTTTCACACATGTCTTTCTCCACACAGCTTGTCTCGGGCCATTTTATTAAACTCACAATAATGCCATGTTCCATGCAATTTGAGGTTTTGGGAATTATTTACCCTCACATTGTGGGAGTTTACTGTATCAAAGTTGTAGGTGCTAACCAAAAAAGAAAAATGGGGGGCTATGACAAAAATAACAGAACAGTCCTAATGGAGATTGACTTTTTATCAGCTAAACGCAATATTTCTCTTAGAAAGTGACATTTAAACTGAGATCTAGGGGCGCCTGGGTGGCGCAGTCGGTTAAGCGTCCGACTGCAGCTCAGGTCACGATCTCACGGTCCGTGAGTTCGAGCCCTGCGTCGGGCTCTGGGCTGATGGCTCAGAGCCTGGAGCCTGCTTCCAATTCTGTGTCTCCTTCTCTCTCTGCCCCTCCCCCCTTCATGCTCTGTCTCTCTCTGTCTCAAAAATAAATAAAAACGTTAAAAAAAAAATTTTTTTTTAAATAAAAAAAAAATAAACTGAGATCTAAAGGATGACCAGGAGTAAGAAACTGAAAAATGGAAAGCACTCTGTCCCAGAAAGCAAATGGTGTATGTGAGTACCATGTGAAGGTAAATTTTAGATTAATGGAAATGCAAAAAGACAACAGTGTATATATGTGTGTATATATATAAAAGACAACAGTGTGCGAATGCGGGGAGGGGGATGTATGTAATTCATCAGAGTATAAATGCTTCAGAGCTTGGGCTTACAATCTGAATTTAAATCCTTGCTCCACCACTTAAATAGCTGTCCAACCTTGGAAAAGTTATTCAGCCTAGGGTTGTTGAAAGTATTAAATATATTAATATGTAAAGACCTAAGAACTATTCCTGGCAATATGGTAAATACATTTTAAATGTTACGGTTTTGTTTTTGTTGCTCTTATTGTTGTTATTGTTTCTAGATGGATGAGAGGAGACAAAATATTCAGTGTCTTGAAGGCCATGTTAAAAATTATGAATATTATCCTAAGTGCAATTAGAACCCACTGCAAGGTTTTAGGGAAGGGAATGTAATGATTAAATTTATAAATATATATTTTAAATCACTTTGGTTACTATATAAAGAATGGATTCTTTGGAGTAAAAGGGAGAAGGGCCAAGAGTGAAAATAAGAACACCAGTTAGAAGGCCAATGGCCATGGTCATAACTCACATAAAATAACTACAGATTAGTCTAGGCTAGGAGCAATGACGATGGAAAGAAACTGGTAGATTCAAGATACATTTTGGAGGCAAAATTGAAAACTGACATGATCTGGTTTTGGGCTAGGAGGTAAGGTAGAAGAAGGTATAAATGATGACTTCTCAACCAGAAAATCTTTTGCTGCTGAACAAAGATTCTTTGTCTACCAAACTTTCTTTAGTCAGGCTCCTGAACCTTCTCCTAGGCCTATCTGTGTACTTCCTTGTAAAATCCCATTCTAACAAGAACTCTAAGTCAGTTTAGCTAGTCTGTTTAGAATCCCCCATCCTCCATATCTGATTACTCTCCATATCTAATCGGGTTCCTCATCCTTCCCAAATCCCCAGGTAATGTGTGATCATCCTGGCCTGTCTTTAGCAAGAATCTGTTTAACCAGAACCCCCACCCCTCCATTCCTGATGTTTTCTCTTAGAAATTTTCCATCCAATGACTCTGCTCCTTGGCCATAAATTACCACTTGCTTACGCTGTATTCAGAGTTGAGCCCACTCTCTCTCTCCCTCACTGCAAAATCATGTAACAGTGGTCTCTATCCTTATCATAATAGTACCCCCCTCTTGAATAAAGTCTTCCTTATGGTGCTTTAACAAGTATCATTGATTTTTTTTCTTTAACATTTCTCAAATGAAATTTTATTCTCCCAGGCTCAGCTAAAATATGAACTTTCCATCAAAATAAATAATAGCTCTCTCTCCCATTCTTACAACACAGATTTTCTTTGAACCTTCGGTTATAAAGAGTTTTCTTTTCTTTTCTTTTCTTTTTTTAATGTTTTTTTTTTTTTTTAATTTTTTTATTTATTTTTGGGACAGAGAGAGACAGAGCATGAACGGGGGAGGGACAGAGAAAGAGGGAGACACAGAATCGGAAACAGGCTCCAGGCTCCGAGCCATCAGCCCAGAGCCCGACGCGGGGCTCGAACTCACGGACCGTGAGATCGTGACCTGGCTGAAGTCGGCCGCTCAACCGACTGCGCCACCCAGGCGCCCCTAAATGTTTATTTTTGAAAGAAAGACAGAGACAGAAACAGACAGAGTGCGAGTGGGGGAGGGGCAGAGAGAGAGGGAGACACAGAAACAGAAGCAGGCTCCAGGCTCTGAGCTGTCAGCACAGAGCCTGACACAAGGCTCAAACTCATAGACCATGAGATCATGACTTGGAGCCAAAGGCGGCCACTTAGCTGACTAAGCCACCCAGGCACTCCTAAAGAGTTGTTTTCTTATATATTTTCACCAATAAAAAGCAACATCCTTTACAGTTAGGGCCATATCTAATTTCTTATTCTAGCCACACACACACAAACACACAAACACACACACACACACACACACACACACACACACGCACACACAAATATGCTCTGTGTACAACAGGCCATCTCAGATAACTCCACAAATGGTCTCAGGTCCTCATGCTCTTTTACTTCCTTTAGGAAGTATAAGAATTCAGCCTGGGGGCGCCTGGGTGGCTGTCGGTTAAGCATCCGACTTCGGCTCAGGTCATGATTTCACGGTTTGTGGGTTTGAGCCCCATATCAGGCTCTGGGCTGACAGCTCAGAGCCTGGAGCCTGCTTCAGATTCTGTGTCTTCCTCTCTCTCTCTCTCTGCACCTACCTCACTCACGCTCTCTCTCTGTCTTAAAAATAAATAAACATTAAAAAATTAAAAAAAAAAAAGCAAGCAAATGTCTCAGGAAGAAATCAGCACCTTTCCATTTATTTTTCCTCTTAGACGAATTCTTGGTTTCCTTTGAAAAGAATTTTTTCATTCTAACTTATTATTCTATCTATTTTCTGAGAATTAAGTTGTAAAAAAAAGGTAATATAGAAGAAGCAAAAGAATTCTGGTTTTCCTAAAAGTCTTGTCAAACATCATGTATAAGAAGTACCTTTTCACTAACTAAATTAGAGCTATAACTCTTTCCTTTTTGATGTAAAACTTCCTAGAGTGATCTTTTGCAAGGTCGTCTAGTTTTAAGAAAATCTCTCCCAAGTTCTAACAAGTAATTTGTTTTGTTTGAATATATTCTTAAATAAATAATAAGAAGAAAATAATAAATAAGTTATCCTGGAGAATAACTACCTATGATCACCACCCACCTAATATAAAACATATGAAAAATATTTTCAGTTAAATTTTAAAATTTAACTGTTCATTCAAGTAGGATATGTATTTTGACTGATTTACAAAGTGAAAAGAAATCAAACATCCGGTTATGATCAAACACCGACCTTAAATTAGGAGAATATGGGTTATCTCTTATAAAAACTGGCATTACATCTTAATAATGCCTAAGCAAAAGAGAGGAAATGGGCTACATTCTTTCTTCCCTGGTATATTGATGAAAAAAATTATAGAAACATACAAAATTTTTTTAAATAACAATTAGTACCATCCCATTTCCTAATCCCATTCCTAAATTGTAGCTAACCACTGCAAACAGGCTGGGTTCTTTCAATGTCCCCTGATTTATCAATGGGAAAAATAAAAATGGGAAAAAAGAAGTCACTCGTGTTTTGTGGTACTATTTCCACACATAAAAAAATTAAAATGGTGAGATTTAGGAATGCTTAATTCCATTTGACCTGCTCCTCTGCCCCTAAAGCCAGAGGCCTTAACTGTCAGCTATGCCTTTATGATGAAATTTAAAATGAACCACCATATAGCTATAATGCAATCTGGAACTTTTAGATTAGCTACCATACTTGGCAATTCTTTGTGCTTCCTCACCTTTCCGCAACTGTACCTACACCACGGTATTATTTCCTTGAATGCTAGTTTTCCTCAATTTAGGTGGTAAGCTTCCTTAAGGCCAGGCACCATGTCTTTTTCGACTTTGAATCACTTACTCCCTAGGAGCCATGATGTTGTTTGTATATAATAGGTACTTTGTGCATGATAAATGTTAAGTTTACCAGTATCTCATCTGTATTTAATAACTGTCACATGAAGGTGGAAGAGGGAGAATTTATCTGCTGCTTCAAATGCTTGAAAAGAAATGATCTTAGCTTAATTGCAAATATTAAATCTACAAAAAACCAGTTTGGGAGATGTTAATTTGTATAATCTGATTTGTGACAAAACAATTTTACAGTACTGTAAACTTACATGCTTTCTTCACTAAATTCTAAGCACTAGGAATGTAGATACATTGCCTGTCTTGTCTACCCGGCTAGCCCATGCCTAAAATTGTGCCTGGCATATGGTAGGTGCTCCATGAATATTTATTGATGAATTAATTAATAGTAATTCATTACATCATCTCATATAGACCTGAAAGAATTTTGGTATCTTTTCACCCCCAATATCAATCTTCTGTGATGGAAATAACACAACATGGTAAGAAGCTACTGTATTAACTGGGTTTTCACAATGGCAGAAGCTCTCTTTCAGTGCTGTCATTCCCAATAGTTTAGATAATGGTTCTCAAAGTATGATCCCTGGGCCAACAGCATCAGCATCAGCATCACCTGCGAACTTGTGAAACATGCAAATTCTCAAGTCCCATCCCTGATCCACTGAATCAGAAATTCTGGAGGTGGGCCTAGCAATCTGTATTTTAACAAGTGCTTCAGATGATTCTGATGTATGGTCAAGTTTGAGAACCACTGGCCACAGAAATTTTTGTCACAGAAATAGATGGATCTCAAACTGACAAATAGGTCATAAAATATTAAATGAGCCTTTAAAGAAATATACTAAATGCTCAAATATTAGAATGTTTTAGAATAAGTTAAATTAGGTCAATCAATCAACCACTACATAGTTGAGAGGCTTTTTTTTTTTCTTAGCAGGGATCATAAAAGTGTATTCAATGGCTTTCAGGTGTGCCTGGGTAGCCCAGTCGATTAAGTGTCCGACTTCAACTCAGCTCATGATCTCATGGTTCGTGAGTTTGACCCCTGCGTTGGGCTCTGTGCTGACGTCTCAGAGCCTGAAGCCTGATCTTAATTCTGTGTCTCCCTCTTTCTCTGTCCCTCCCCCGTTCTCCTTCTCTCTCTCTCTCAAAAATAAATAAACATTAAAAAAATTTACAAAAAATATTTAAAAAAAAAATATAATGGCTTCCAGATCCCCGCTATGACTTGTTAGGAAAAAGAGAATAGCAGTAGGGCAGAATATAGGCAAGAAAGGATGAGAAAAAGGTAGATGACAGCTAAAATAATAATATATGGATGAAACCTAGAAAAACTGTTTTTTAGATTTTAACTGAAATTAAGCATTTTAATTTTAAATAATGGCACAAATCACAATAGTTTGGGCAGTTTTGTGACTTCATGGCCAATAGATATCATAAATATTTTCATATTATAGTTGTTACAGATATCTCAAAATGTAATTTATGGTCATAACTATCTATCGATATAAATTAGATCTGCCATGAGATCTCATTTTATGATTCATTATTAAAGAACCATATGCATTAATATATCACAATTAAAAATAGTTCAAAAGCTATATTTCAATATATTTGTTTCCTTTGTAATCCTAGTTACTGTATTTTATATATTTTAAAAAGTTGTTCCGTGAGAAGGTCCACAGGCTGAATTTACCATGTGATCAAAGAGGTACATGACACAACAAGATGAAACAACTCTACAAAAGTTAATAGTTGCGTTGAAAATGTTCTTGACCTCCTTTAAATGATGGGCGCCTTCATGAACCTGAGAAAACTCATGGGTCTCTTTCCCAGTTTACAAATGGTCATGGAGGATGCACAAGGGACAATGATTCCTCCTCCTGAAACAGCATTGTACCAAAGCACCCAGCTTTGAATTCCAAAAAGAAAGGCTAGATGTGCAACTACTTTAATCTCTGTAATTTTTAGCTTAGTATAGGCGATGAGCACACCTAAAGCTCAAATCTACAGAGGCAGACAATTTAGTGGCAGGTGAATAAAAATAGCTAACTATTAGGGAGCTCCGAATGAGAAGCTACGGAGTTCAGACATCATTTTCGTCATTTTCGGTAATGCTTTGATTGTCTTGTTTTACTTCTCATTTACAGTACTGTTTGGGAAACAACTAAATTTGTATAAAAAAACATACTTTTTAAAAAAGTCTTAAAAGGCTTCCTATTGGGCTTTAGGTAAGGCCCAACAAACAGATACAAATCTTACAAAGTCCTCAGCCTTACAAGATACAGTCTTTACAAAGTCCTCAGCAATAAGATTTTTTTACCTCATTAGCTTCATTTTAATTCCCTTTCCCTTTCATAATCCATATTCTAGCCATACTGAATTCCCTTCTGCAACTCAAATAGGCTATGTTCTCCTTCCTCCCAGACTTTCAACCACGCTATTCTCTGCCTGGCTAATTACTTCAAACCCTTCAAATCTGTTCAGATGTCACTTCTCAGGGAGGCATTCTCTGTCCTCCTAGGCATTCCCTAGCTGTATACTCCCTAAACTTTTCATTAATCCTATCATAACAGCCATCACAGTTAGTTATAATAATATGTTTAACTGTTCATTGCCCACAAAGCTGAAAGCATGGTGAGAGCAAAGACAAGGTGTTGTTTACCACAAGATACTCGGCTCTGAGCCCAACATGCATCAGCCCTTAGGAAGAGCTGGTAGAGGATGAATTTACCCAGAGACGTTTTAAAGCATTCCTACAGTTAAGAACCTTCAGCTATCCCTACTTGGCAACATTTATAACCTTGTGTGCTACTCATTTAAAATTCTTTTTTTTTTTTTAATGTTTTTTTGTTTTGTTTTGTTTTTGAGAACAGAGAGTCAGAACATGAGTGCAGGAGGGGAGAAAGACAGAATCCTAAGCAGGCTCCAGGCTCTGAGCTGTCAGCACAGCGCCCGACACAGGGCTCAAACTCACAAGCTGTGAGATCATGACCTGAGCTGAAATTGGACACTTAACCAACTGAGCCACCCAGGTGCCGCACTCATTTAAAATTCTATACAATCCAAATTTAGCCCTCTCCTCAGTCTAAAATTTATTACTGGGGTGCCTGAGTGGCTCAGTTCTTTTGAGCATCTGACTCTTGATTTTGGCTCAGGTCATGATCCCATGATGGTGAAATCGAGTCCCACATCAGGCTCTGCACTGAGTATGTGGCTTGCTTAAGATTCTCTCTCTCTCTGCCCCTCTCCCCTGCTCATGTTCTCCTTCTCTCTTGCTAACATAAAAAAATAAAAAACTATTACAAAATAAAAATTAAAAAATTTATTACTCAGACACATTGTTATATAGCAAAATTGAAAGTTAACTAGTGCTTTAAAAAATTAAAAATTTGGAGGCACCTGGACGGTTCAGTCGGTTAAGTGCATCCAACTCTGGATTTCAGCTCAGGTCATGACCTCGTGGTCACGTCCATGCTGATAGTGCAGAGCCTGCTTAAGATTCTCTCTCTCACTGCCCCTCTTCTGCTCTTTCTCAAAATAAATAAACATTTAAAAACTTATAAAAAAATAATAAAAGTTTGAAAATTAAAAATTAAAACGTAAAAAGTTTGAGTGCAAAGGAATGAATGCTACTAGTTTCCAAAAGTAAACATCCTTTAATGATCTACTTTCTAGATATACTTCTCTTTCTGTTTATATAAAATGTTTCTTACAGCATACAAATACCATTTAAAATCATTCCTTTTCATTTCTCCTTTATTAACTGACAGGGTAGTTCTTTACTTTTGGCCACTATTTTTTCCTTCACGTAATAATCTGTAAAACATACATTCGAGCGAACTAAAAATTGGCAGATATTTTAAAGAGCCCTTAAAGGGACACCTGGGTGGCTCAGTCGTTAAGCAACCAACTTTGGCTCCAGTCATGATCTCATGGTACGTGGGTTTGAGCCCCACATTGGGCTCTGTGCTGACAGCTCAGAGCCTGGAGCCTGCTTCGGATTCTGTGTCTCCCTCTCTCACTCTGCCCCTCCCCCATGTGGACTCTCTCTCTCTCTCTCTCTCTCTCTCGCAAAAATAAAATAAACATTAAAAAAATAAAATAACAGTTTAGAAAGCAGAAGCTTCACTTCATTTTCCTTTTGGATCATAAAGTCCAATTATAAAGTAACAATTATGATAAAACTCTATTTATTGATTTAAGTAAATGTGTCATATTAAAACTTTTCATCTTCTATACTCTTCATAATTTAATACCTTCTAGCTACTTTGTATACTTTTAAACAATACAGTTAAATGATTTTCCACTTAAACACCCTCTACTTAGAGACCTTACTCAACACATTTAGGGACTTCCACAACCACAACTCACCTCCAGTTTTTAAAAACCTGATATTTTAATGTCCAATGCCCAGTAAATGAGAATTTCAGGAAGATTAATAATTGCATGATACCATATTTCATTAATTCTAAGATGTATGCTTTTTCACATTTTAACATCTCTGAAACTAGGATGTATCTTACAATTGATAGTATCCTAAAATTTATAATTGGCAGCGTTTTTTTCTTTTAGTGATCTAAAAATGTTTCTTACAATAGATGGCATCTTAGGCTAAATGAAATATACTTACTAAAATATTAAAAACTTTTCTCTAATAATGCTTTCTAACTGATCCAAATCACAGTACAATTATAATTCAAACAGTTCTAGAATAAAAACGAAAGGAACTTCAGATTCACATTTTACCTTTTTAGAAAACTAGTGACTAGGCTAAACTCAACAAAATGGATAACTGGAAGAAAACACTTCTTTAAAAAAATATAGAAAAAGTCTAGATTAGAAGCAACAGAAATAACAGAAATGCAGAAAAAAGGACTGGAAGATGTTGATCAGTAGTAGCATCTAAGTAAGTGGAGGCATGAAACAGCCCTAGAGCTTAATCTATAAAAAGAAACAAATATTAGGAACATGGCAGGGGTTAGCACAGGTAACAAATTGTTTAGGAGGAAAGATACTGTTACATTATTTCTCCCTCCTTAAGGAGAAATCATTGTCACTTTTGAAACAAAAATATGGTATAGGTATATTGAAATAATTGTAATTAAATGGAAAATTGTAAACATTCTTAGTAAATGAAAAACCAACCTACCAGCATTGTCTTCCTTCTGGCTCAATCTGTTTCACCTTCAGGTAATCCTAGGATAGGGGCTCCTTTTCAGATCCCCAGTTTTTCATGTCGATCTTCTACCTCCCTGTGGCAACAATATTTTCTAATTAAAAGAGTCCTTTTGTGCCACAGGGAGGATTTCTGATGGTATAACAAATACAAAAGTTATCACAGCTCATCATGAAGTCAACCTAGTCTTGAGACTTTTCAAGAAAAGAAATTTGGCTCCTGAACTTATTTTTCAAGACAGAAATCTCATTTCTTTTTTTAAACTGCATTTAAAAAAGCTAAACTTCCATGTATTTTTTTTTAAAAGCAGCACTTTCTTGTTGAGTTATGTAAAAATTCTGATCATTCGTCTATCTTTTCAACTAACCCCTAAACACAATTTTGTTCATAAATGTAGATGCCTAAGTTTTCTAATTTTTCCTGATCATTTCTTTAACTATTAACACAAAATTTTTATGTTTTGATACCTAGTTAAAAACCAAAGTCCTGCTCCCAATGATCAGAAGAGAGAAGTAAGAAGCTACCAGACTGCTTTCAGCCAGTTTGTTAGTAAAGATTAATAAATCCACTTGTATTACATAACATTTAAACATGGCCAGCAGGACATATAAAAAGCAATAGTTACTGTTCCCTTGCTGGTAAGATTATGAGTGATTTTCACGGTTTCTCTTTGCAATACTTCCCAATTTCTCCAATGGGAATGTATTGATTTTATTGTAAAAAAAAATCAAATTTAGGTGTAATCACATAAAACCTACTGTGATTTTAAGATGAAGTTAATCTAGTATGACAACATTATGGGCTTTGATATATTTTGGATAGCCATATTTATGTTTTTGGATGACTACCTTTTTATATTTTAAATAACCCTAAGGTATTCAACATTTAATTCGGTACCAAAAAAAGAAAATATATTTAAGATTTTACATAGATGGTTCTTGATTATACTGCAATACTAAGTCAAAACTCAATTTGTTTCAATCTGTATTTCCTAACAGTTATGTGTTAAATACTATATTGTACACTGTATTCAACAAAATAAAAAAGTATGTCTTCAAAGGACTTCTAATGTTTACTTTGAAAACAAAAGGAATATGTATACACACAAGAACAGGATAAGAAAGCAATGATCAAGTGCCTAAGTCCAGATGGTCTAACAGAAGATCAGGAAAGGGAGCATTTAATGCAGGCCAGAATCACTGAGGAAAGTTTCGTGTAGCTGGGCCTTAAAAAAATGGATAATACCTGAACACAGGTTGATAGAAAAATGTATTTGAGCAAAAGTTCAGAAGCATAAACAGTCCATGCAAGGGGCAATAAGGAAAACAGCTAGAGTATAATGTTTCAGTAGATAAGAAGGACAGAACAGGAAGGACCTACTTCTGGATGATTCTGTGGGTCACTGAATTTCGCAGAGAAGTGTCTTTTGAAATCTGATAAACAAAGAGCTTCTGGAGAATGATAAAGGTAGGTGCCAAAGCACAGTAAGCTAAGGAAGGAATGACAAGGAAAAAGTACACACTGAAGGTATAGAGCACTTGTTTTTTTACAAAAAGTGAAGTGAAAGGAAAGAGAAAAACACAATGGAAAAGTAAACAAATGTTGTTTTAATGTATAAAAGACCTTCTATATATTTGAAGGCACGGGAAAGGACCTAATGAAGTTAAAGGGATACTTATGGAGCACTTACTACATCACAAGCACTGTGTTTTATATATTTATTTTATGTAGTCCTCACATTACTATTTCATGACAGTGAAACAGGCCCCCAAAAAGTTAAATACTGATAAGTAAGTGATAAATTAGAAGTCTGAAACCAAGACTAACTAACCCAATCAATATTCTTCCTTTTTCTACTAAAGAGAACTACTTAAAAGGCTAGAAGAAAAAAAATATTAATCTCAGGAATAGGATTTTCTGTCATTAATTGATTACTCTTGGCTCTTCTTCAGGTTTCTCAAAATGTAAACATTCCCTGGGGGCACCTGAGTTGCTCAGTCAGTTGAGCATCCGACTTCAACTCAGGTCATGATCTCACGGTCCATGGTTTCAAGCCCTGAAGGCTCTGTGCTGACAGCTCCCAGCCTGGAGCCTGCTTCTGATTCTGTCTCCCTCTCTCTCTGTCCCTCCCCCACTCATGCTCTGTCTCTCTCCATCTCTCGAAAATGAATAAACATTAGAAAAAAAGTTTTTTTTAATGTAAACATTCCCTAAGGTCAATTCTTTAATTTTGTGTCCTTTGTTCTTGATCACAGGAAGACAAACACAGAATATAAATACCTTCTCCCTTAGAGAAATCTCTCAAACACCTTTCCTTCTGGAGATTCCATATGTTTCCATGGCATCGATGATGATGATTCCCAAATCAGTCTCTCCTTGATCTTTCTTTTATAAGCTTCAACTGTACTAGATATGTTCCCTTTGCCCCTCCAGGTCTATTCTCCACCCTTCTTAATGCTTCTCTCTGTCCCAGAAGGCTGACTTCAACAGGACTCCCATAGCTTTAGATTGCATTTGATCAGTGGAGAGCCTTGGCAGGGAATTAGAGGGAAGAAGGAGAACAAAATCAGGGTCCTTATTCCCTGGCTCCTTCCCTGTAGCATCACCCTCAAGCCAGCTGCATCCTTTGACCAAAGGTCCCAGATTCTCCCAAGGTGACCCTCTTTCCAGGGCTCTCTTCTTCTGGGTTCCAGTAACCATGCCCTCCCTTTGGGCCTCAGGCCAAAGGACAGAAGGAGCTCTGCTGCTGCCACCTCTGGACTACTGCCCTATTTCTTATGGGCACCCTATGCTTGCCCACACATTTGTAACTAGCCATTTATTAAAACATTCTAAAAATTATCCTAATTTGAATATGCCATCACTTTTGCAGTGGGACCCTGACTACACATTTGTACATCTTTAAATACCCAAATATTTCTCCTCAGACCTGCTCTGCTTCAACTCAAAATCAACACACCTACTACCAAACTTACCTGTTTCCCAAAACAGTCTTGCCTTCTTCGAATTCTTGTATATTACGGCCATCAAGTTAGGGTCAAAAAAACCGAGTAATATCTTCCCTAACTATGCCTCTCCCCCTAATTTGCCATGTCAAGTATTGTTAGATCTTGCATAGTAGTATTGCTTACATAAGCCCCTTCTGTTCCTGTTGCTTCTACCTTGTTTTAATAGTTCTCAAGTCAACCCTTAACTCATAACCACAACAACGAGTCTGCCTGCCTCATCCCTTCCTCTACAAACATCAGATCCTGAGATACTAATTACATAGTACTTTCTACTGAAAACCTTCCAAATTTTTCTGCTTCTTACAAGCCTTATCACTCACTCTCGGGTTCAAATCATAATACAGTCACAACTCTTAATGGGACCTCCTGTCAAGGTCTCGTTTACTCACAATATCTTCTAAACATGCCTTGAACTTCAATATTCTACCCATTATTAATTATGTTGTCCTCAGTCTACAGTGTCTTTCACTTACCTCCTATCTGCCCATCCAAATCCTACCATCTGTCCTCCTTCTTTACTTTCTCTAAACATTCCCTAATCCTGTAAATTGAACGTTCTTCTGAAAATCTCTTTGAACTTGTAAGCAGCACCCAATTGATTCTATACTGCTTTACATTTCCAATACAGTATATATTATATATGTTAAAACTAAATGATTAACCCCTTGAGGGAAAGAAACATGTTGAAAGCAGTACCTTTGCACGTAAGAAATGCAAAGTATCTGTAATATATTCTCATAAATTAAAGTGGAAGGTTAAGAGGATAAATAGAGTTAAGGTGCAAGATGAAGAAGCAGATCCTAAACAGTTCAATCTTCTCAGCCCAGCCTTAAAAGATTTCTATCAAAACTTATCTGCTATTGATTGTATTGGTATAAACTTGTTACTTTTTAAATGGTAATCTGTAATAACCTTTTAAAATTCATGTGTTCTCTATCTACCTATCTATCTATCTACCTCAAATCTCAGTAGGGAATCCCAGAGACCCCTGTCCATCCCCAATGTGCCACATCAGTATACCTAGCAGGCCCCCAGAACTGGAGTGGAGTGGAGTCTGCAGCCACTGGCAAGGGTATTTCCAGCCTGCCAGACTCAAGACGGCACTCATACTTCATTACTATTCCCCAAAGACTCCTTATGATTACTGATCTCCAGTTATCATCAAAAGGCAATTTATAGGTTTAGATGAATATGCCTATTTTTAAAGTCTCAAAACATATATTTGGCTTTTCCTATAAAATTTAAGAGAGGATTACTATTGCACATAAGCTCTGTGAGAGAAATGTCGAATTTTTTTGTCTATAAAAAGGTGAAGCAAAATAGCCTATGGTTACCACTAACAAAATGAGAAATCATTTTATACACAAAATAATTAAGATGGCTAACTGTACTTCACTATATAATTTTAGTACTCCTGCCTAGATTTCATCATGAACATGGTTTCTGGTATAAACATATACATATGGTTATATAGCAATAAAAGAAAAACTTTAATGTACACATGCAGAGAATTGCTATATCAGGTCAATAAATATGAATAATTATGAATATTGAATTATGAATATATGAATATGAATATATGAATATTGAATTATGAATTATGAATATAACCTAAGTTATAACATAGGAGCATTCCAGAAAGTATTTCCTAGATGTACAAAAGGAAATCTTATTCTATACAGATCTCATTTCCACCAATTCACCAAATGAAAACCTCTGTAGACATCTTACAAATATTCCTTTCCCTTTTTTCCCAACTTCTTCTCCAAAACCTACACGTTTCTGGAATTTAAGTTAAAAATTTATAGCACTACAAAATGAACCTGATCTTAATCCACTACCTAAAAGGAAACATACATTAGGATAAGTCATAACAACTTTATTTATCTGTATATGTTCTAGGTATCAGAAGAAGGAAAATTTATTCAGATTTTTACTTGTTTAAAAATGCATTTTATTCTTGGGGCACCTGGGTGGCTCAGTCAATTAAGCGTCCGACTCTTGATTTTGGCTCAGGTCACACACGATCTCTTGGTTAACGTCAGGCTCTGTGCTCACAGTGAGGAGCCTGCTTGGGACTCTGTCTCTTTCTCTTTCTCTCTCTTCCTCTCTCTCGGCCCCTCCCCTGCTCTCTTTCTCTCTCTCTCAAAATAAATAAATAAACTTAAAAAATTGCATTTTATTCTTTATTGGGGCACCTGGCTGGCTCAGTAGGTAAAGCATGGGACTCTTGATCTCAGGGTTTTAAGTTCGAGCCCCATGTTGGGTGTAGGGATTACTTAAAAATAAAATCTTTTTAACAATGCGTTTTATTCCTTAAATAAAAACAAAATTAGGTTTGGATTAGCTGATTCTAAACTAATGTATATATATTAACAATTCTTATAAAGTTACATTAAAAACCCATGAGCCATAGTATTTTCAAATAACTTAGTATGTTGTAGTTTCAAGTTCTGCATGCCTTATGATGAATAAATTGGAGTGTTTTAAATTGTTCTAATTATAGATGTATAAGATGTATGAGCCAGCAGTTTTCAGTCTCAATTTGGCATTGCCTTTAAAAGAGTTATAAATGAATTCTAAGTTTTACTGTGTTATTCTGTGAGAGACAAAAATAGCTATATGATACTATTCTTTATTTTTTGAAGTAATAGAGCAAGCATAGATTTAAAAAAAAACAGAAACATGAACCAGAATAGAATTAAAAATGTTTAAGATGAACTTCTCTGGTACTTTTAGACTATTTTAGGATAATACAAGTTATTTACTAATACTTCCTTTTCATGTTGAAGAAAAAAAAATCTAAAAAATATTATCAGCTAGTCAAAAACTGCTTTCAAAATATCACAAAAATAAATGTTCTTTTACCCAGACTATGTATATTCCCTTTTCCAATATCACAATTGTTCATATCTCTGCCCTATAAATGATTATCATCACCCTCAGAGTTTAAGATAACTAAGAAAATAAAATCCCTTGAACAGATTATATCCACTTCCTATTTGGAATTGTTTTTACCTGAGTAACTGAAATTAATGAAGCAGCAATCATCAATTATACAACCAATAAGATCTGGCTGACCTGGTGTGGTATTTTAATGTGATAAATATCCATAATTTTCTACTTATGCAAATTTGGCACTGTAGTTTTCATATTTTACAAAGTTTCCGATTTGCTACCAAAATCATAGTCTTCCTTATTTTTTTAATTTTATTTTTTATTTTTTAAATTTACATCCAAATTAGTTAGCAGATAGTGTGTCTTCCTTATTTTTTTGATCAAAACAATTTCCAGGAATTTCAAACAGGTTCTTTTTTTTGTTTTTTTCCATTCAACTTAAGCTATCATACTTTTTTTCTTGTGCCATTAGTTTTCTGCTTAGTTATGCTCCTGTAATAAAATCAGTTACAATATCTACTTCAAACTATCATCCTGCTGTTCTTCCTATTCTTTTTCTCAAGAAGAAAATTCATCTCTGCCCCCATGCGTCTCACTTCAGACTGGAAAACTCTCCAAAACCCTCAAAAAACCACACATGTATCTTCCTGCCACTTGCATTATCTACTGTGTAAATCAAGTACCACTTCAGTCCAAGGTCACGAAGCCTGTATGAAGTGAACTACCTATTTTGAGAGAAGGAATTATCACTTCAAGCGGAGTTTGCTGGCCTTGTTGCCATCACTGCTCTGAAGAGCAAGGTAACTTTTAATCCTTCGGCTCAGTAAGAAATAAAACTGGAGGAAGAACAGCCTTAAGCTAGAAGGAGCTAGTGGTCTGAGGGGTGCTAGTGGGCCTCAACAGAATATTCAAAAATGTTAATCATGAGACGTAACTACATTTGTAGAAATTTATCTAAATATGTAAGAAAGTTTATGAGAATTGCAAGCCAAGTATAAGGATTTTTTTCTCCATTAAGAGCTAAAGATAAATTTTAACGTTTATTATTACACAACAGTCATACCATCTTTCTGGTGAAATACTCTATTCTCTTTATGGTCAATGGCAAAAATGAAAAGGTTTCCAAGGATTGCATATTATTAATCTCCAATTAAATGCAGACAGACTCAAACACCAAAATTCCTCAGAAGACAAAAAGGGAAGAAGATGCTGACCGACTGCTACAAAGACGCGTCTGACCTAAGAAAAAAGGAATCATACTGCTCCACCAATATTGATTCAAAGAAACTCTGAATCTGTTATAAAATGAGAGTACTCTACAGATTTTTGAATTAAAAAGTTACCCTCATATACTAGCCTATGGACTTCTATATCTAAATAACTAGTCACACTCTCAAAAAAAAAAAAAAATGCTAAAGATAATTCTATTATTGCAGGCCTGTAATTTTGTCCTTAGGGTCCATTGTATGAGACCTGTTATACTTCAAAGAACTGTGATGTAGGACTTTGTGTATATATATATACTATATATATATATATACTAAAGTCCCGTAAATAAGAGATGTTTCACTGGTTTCTAAGCAAAAAGAGGTTCTTTCGTATGTATCATTCAGTTGGCAATAGTAACATTGACACTTATAAAATGAGAAAGTCACAAATAATGAACATTTTGTGAGATGTCTACCTGTTTCCACATTCTCGGTCTCAACTTCTTGTTCCTCTGCCACATCGTGCATCATGTAAGTCTCATCATCATACACCAGAACCTGGGCTGCATAGCCCTGCTCTAATCTGGCACTTGGGACCGGCTCCACAATCACTGCTGGATACTCAGAAACCTTTTCACTTTCCTGCAAGAGAAAATTTAGAAAACAATCAACTTTTTTATTCACAAATTCTGGATTTACTCCTAAATACTTGAGTTCACGTAGTCTCAAGGGGTTTCATGTATTACACAATGAGTTTCACATATTACACAATGAGTTTTATGTATATTACATAATGAGTTTCATGGATTACATATAAATATGAACATAAAAACTAAAACAAGAGATGAAAAGGGAACTTTAATAATCTTTTCGAGTCTCAGGAAGTGAGTCTTAGATTAAACTTTTTAAATAATCGGCTTCAGGATTAAAATGACAAATTAAAACCATGCATATAATTGCACTATCTCATGAAACCCACTAAACCGAAGTAAAAGACTTTTCAACACAAACCCATAAGGAGAAGAGATAAGTGCAACAAAGGAGAAGAGATAAGAGCAACAAAATCTTAGAAGATTAAAAGTGGATGGGTAAGTAGTTGAAGTAGTTAAGGAGATCCAGGAAAGCCAAATCAACCTGGCAGCAAAAAGAAGCTGAGAAACAACACACCTTACACTGGAAAACCCACAGAAGGCAGTACCCATTACCCCTGAAAATGGAGTAGCAGGTGGTACAGAAAGAGGAGGGGTTCAAACAGGAAAATTCCATCAAAGCTGTTTGAAAAGCACTCTGATTCCTAGACCTGTTCCTCCTCCATTATGTTAAGCAACTGGCCCTCATTTCAGCAGAAGACTGGAGAATTAACTTTCTGGTGAGGGAATAACAGGAGCATTTTCAAGGTATATTAGGCATATTTGTTAGTATTGATAATGTACCAAAAATAGAGGGTTTTTTTTTAACATTTATTTATTTTGAGAGAGAGCATGCACAAGCAGGGGAGGGGCAGAAAGAGAAAGAGAGAGAGAGAGAATTCCAAGCAGGTTCCACACTCAGTGCAGAGCCCGACATGGAGCCTGATCCTACAACTATGAGATCATAACCTGAACCAAAATCAAGAGCGGTGGCTTAACCAACTGAGCCACCGAGGCACTGCCCCAAAATAGATTGTTCAATCAGCTGTTTAGTCCTCCACTTTTAATCATAAGCTAACAGTCAAGTATTACTAATAATTTACAGAAAAGCCTTTAACACAGAATACATACATATACACACATACATACATACATACATACGTACATCTATAGTCCTATTCCTCAGGGATATTATATCCATAACAAGAACAGAATACAATTTAATAAAGACATTTAAAAATAAAGAGTTCTTAGAAGTTAAAAACATGTGGGGCGCCTGAGTGGCTTGGTCGGTTAAGCGTCCGACTTCGGCTCAGGTCATGATCTCACGGTCCGTGAGTTCGAGCCCCGCGTCGGGCTCTCTGCTGACAGCTCAGA
Source organism: Panthera leo (assembly GCF_018350215.1). Lineage (NCBI taxonomy): Eukaryota > Metazoa > Chordata > Mammalia > Carnivora > Felidae > Panthera > Panthera leo. Next base: position 86,704,708 of record NC_056682.1, on the reverse strand, counting down.
GCCTGGAGCCTGTTTCAGATTCTGTGTCTCCCTCTCTCTCTGCCCCTCCCCTGTTCATGCTCTGTCTCTCTCTGTCTCAAAAATAAATAAACGTTAAAAAAAATTAAAAGAAAAAAAAGAGGAAAAAAAAAAGAAGTTAAAAACATGATAGCTGAAATTAAAAAAAAAAAAAAAGAGGCTTGGAAGATAAAATTGAGGCAGTCTTCCAGAAACCAGAGAAAAAAAGATGAGGTTATAAAAAATAGGAGAGAAAATAGAATAATACTAGAGAACCAGTCCAGGAGGTCCAACATCTGAATAATAAAGTTCCAGAAGAACAAAATAGGGGAGGGGGGAAAAAACAGATTGGAAAGAAATGAAAGAGTTCCAGAAAATTTTCTAGAGTTGAAGGATATGAGCTGCCCATTTGAAAGGACCTACCAGATATTTAATATAAAAAATTAAGGGAGACCTACGCTGAGGCACACCACTGTGAAATATTACAATACTGGAGATAAAACGGAAGATTCTGCAAGTTTCTAGAGAGAAAATACAGGTCACATACAAAGAAATGGATTCAGACTTCAGTCTTCTCAACAGTCACATTAGAAGGAAAATGACAAGGGAGCCATTTCTTCAAATTATAAAGGAACATCATTTCTAACCTAGAATGCTTTAGCTAGTCAAATCAACTTAAGAAAATAAGGAGTTTTCTCAGATATGAAAGATCTCAAAACATTTACTTTGCATACATCCTTTCTCAAGAAGCAAATTTTGATTTCATCAAAAGTAAAATTTTAATAAAGACCACAACTTAGGATACAGAATATAGGAGACCCACCATGGGAAAGAGACAATAGTAATCTTTGGGAGGATTGGCAAGAGAGATTCCAGGATGCCAGCTACACACTGGATTTAAAGGGCAACCAGTCTGGATTATACGACCAGGACTCCTGAGACAGCACGATAAACTGTCACCAAGACAACCCCTGGCATGGTTCCTAAGGACAGAGTGTCCAGATAAGCCTATTCCAGGTTTTTATTCATATCTGATATCTGGCTTGCTTTGATGTACCTATTCACTCCACCTTGCCTTGCTACCTGGATTAGCTAAGAACACTCCTTTCACCTCCCAGATGTGTTCTGCTTTGATCTACTCTCAAGTGTTGAAAGAAAACCACAAAAAGTTAAGAAACAAAAACAAGAAGAACAGCATTCTCTCCATGGGACTGTATATATATATATACCTGCTGAACAAACCTGCATCACCAGGTCATACCACTACCTGAAACCTGACCAAGATGGCCCTATGTTTCCAAGAACCAACTCATGACATTGCTTATTGATTGCCTGAGTAGAACTTCTTGAAATGCAGTGAACTTGATGCCAAACTAGTCCTCCTTTTCCTGGAAGCTTTAATCTAACTATGGTAATGCTATCCTTCCCTAACTCAGTTAGCTTGGGACATTATTCATATTTTCAAAGTAAACACCGTGTTGTTTATGAATATATCCACAAACAATAAAACAATAAAGAAAAGTAAAGAAATATTACCCCATAAGTCAGGATAATGGCACCTCTGGGGTAGTAAGAGAGGGGCACAGTTAATATTGTAAAATACTAGTAATTTCTATTTTTTAACCTGGTTCATAGGTAATATTTATTCTTTTTGTTGTTCTTAAACTAATATATATGTGTATATATATATATATATATACACACACACACATATGTACACACATATATATAAACGCAGTCTTCATATTGTATCAAATACTGCACAAAAAAAACCCTTTAAATAAATTACAAAACAAAGGTATGATAAATTAAAAATAAGAAAGCATAAGGGTGTCTGGGTGGCTCAGTCAGTTGAGCCTCCGATTCTTGATTTCAGCTCAGGTCGTGATCCCAGGGTCGTGGGATGGATCCCTTCATCGGGCTGAGAGTGGAGACTACTTAACATTCTCTCTCCCTCTGCCCCTTTCCCCTGCTCACACACACACACTCTCTCTAAATTAAAAAAAAAAAAAAATTAAAATTAAAAAAAAGAAAAAGAAAAGGAAAACAAGCAAGCACATGCTGAACAGTAACGCTGAATTTCCTACTCTGTATAAGGCAAAACATTTTTAACGTTAAAAAAAAATATCCTTGGGCCACGTGGGTGGCTGTCAGTTGGGTGGCTGACTTTTGATTTCGGCTGGGGTCATGATCTCACAGTTATGGGATTGAGCACCCTGGCCGGCTCCAACTGCACATGGAGCCATGCTTGGGATCCTCTCTTCCTCCCTCTCTGCATGCGTGAAGAAAAAAAAAAATCCTTCCCCACAAATTAGATATACTAACAGTTGAATCTCCATTCTTCTTGCTCAGCTTTATAACCACAACCTACAGGCAACATCACCTAGCTATAAAATAGATGTTAATGAGAAGCATGCGATAGGTAAAGACTGATGAGGTCCCCACTCATAAATTAAGAAAGCAACATCGTAAGTGGCATTTGAGCTGGTACTGACCCAAGCAGTAAATACCTTATTTATACAGAACCCAAAGGACTGATAACTTCTTTCATTCCTCTGAAATCTAATAGTATCTTTAATAGTAACATTAACCTGAAATTATTTTATACTGTGAACTCTCCACCTCCATCTTACCAGTAGGAAATAATTCAAATTTTCTAAACTATGAAATACTTGAGATGTAGAATTCTGGACAAGGCCAATTCCCCCATCTATAGTCTCTTCCCCCCACCAATTAGGATTCTCGACCCACTCTTCTCTCTTGTATACCTTAGCTGAGTTTTAATATTTCAACGGCTCCTTCTTATTAACTATAAAAAAGCCAAAATCTTTATTTAAAAAATTCAACTCTTCTTTCAAGTGAACTCCAGATCTTTGCATCTTATACCTGTATACATTCTCAAAAGATAGTCTAACTCTTTGACTCATTATCTACATATACCTTGTAATCTGGATTCTACCACTCCAATGAAACTATTCTCTTAAATGTCAGTAAGGATTAAACTCTATTTCAGTTTTCATCCTCCTTTATCCTTCTGCAGACTCATATACTTACACACAGTTCCCTCATTTAAAAAATTGCTTCTTCAATCTTTTTTTTCTCTTTCTACCAATCTACTTTTAAGTATATCCTTTGACTCTTCCTCCATCTCCAGTGTCAGAAATATAGCCAACCTACTAAGGTTCTGTTCTCAGCATTTCCTTTTTACTCTATATTACCTTCCCTGGCAATGCCACCCATTGTTATGGTTAAAAACAGCACCTCTATGCTGATGATTACTAAATATTTGCCTTCTTCTCCGAGCACCTTCTGAACTCCAGAACCAACTTTTAAACTACCAATTTAACATCACTACAGGAATAATCAGCTAATACTCTGAGCTTAACGTGTTTAAATGGAACAAATTATTAACATCTTTCCCTGTGCCCTCACCCTGTGTTCTTCTCTACACGTGTCTTCATATTTAACAAAAAAAGAGAGATTATAAATGTTTATATCTCTCAAATTCCCTTGAAAATTAAATATCCACAAAGTACTTAGTACAGTGTTTAGAAAGGAGTAAATACTCAGTGAGTGAGGAGGGCATGTCTTCACACTACAATCAGAATTATCTGTATTACTTCTTTGTACAAAAAGCTTTCATGACTCCTCATTTGTCTAAAAGGAAAACTGAACATACTAAACAATGATTTTTAAGACTCTTTGAAATATAACCCTCAACCCTGTTAGGTACTGAATTGATTCAGACTGAGGAACTACAGAAGACTTCCTAGAACTGGGCCCTGAATGGATGAAAAGGATTTGGACAGATGTGGAAGGCAATTTCAGGTACAAAATGAACATGAACAAAACTCATGGAGACTCTCACATTTGGGAATTAGGGGCAAAGCAATTAAGAGCTATGTGAGGTAATGTAGGAAATAAGGCTGCAAAGGTGGTATATTAATTTCTTGGAGCTGCTGTCACAAATTATCATAAACTCATAAACTAGGCTATAATATTCCTGTTACTGTCCCTGCTCTTCCTCCCCCCTTCTGTTCTATTCTATTCCATGTTTGCCTAGGAGTCAATTTACCAGAACACCCAATAACTGTGCACTTCATCTTAAAAGGACTATCAAATTATATTATTTTACATTCCCACTATAAGTGTATGAGAGTTCCACTGCTCTGCATCCTTTCCAACACATGGTATCCCTCTCATTTTTGCCATTCTGCGTAAGTATGTAGTAGTATCTCTCTGTGGTTTTGTGTTTCCCTGATGGTGAGTAATAGTGGGCATTTTTTAAAGTTCACGGATTTATTTGGTGGGCAGAGAGAAAGACAGAGAGAGAGAAAATCCCAAGCAGGCTTCACATCATCAGCACAGAACCCCATGCAGGGCTCAAACTCACAAACCAGGAGATCGTGACCCGAGCCAAAACCAAGAGTCAGACGCTAACCGACTGAACCACCCAGGTGCCCCGTTGGGCATTTTTATATGCACTTATTGGCCATTCATTTTATTATCTGTCCAAATCTTTTTCCTATTTTAATGGATTATCTCCAATTTATTATTTTATATATTCTGAATATAAATTCTTTGTCAGTATATGTATTGTAAAGGTTTTTTTCCAATCTTTGCTTCATCTTTTTATTTTCTTAATGGAATTTTTTTTCAAGAACAGTTTTTAATTTAAATGAACTTCAATTCATCATTTTTTTTCTTTTAAAGTGTTGTCATGCTTTTGTGTTCAATCTAAGAAACCATGGCCTATTTTAAGATTGAAAAATTTTCTATGATCAATTTTGAGTTATTCACTGTGTATGATGTGAGAAAGGACTGAGTTCATTTGCATATGATATCCAGTTATTCCACCATTATTTGTTTAAAAGACTATCCTTTCTCCACCGAATTACATTACCACCATTACTGAAAATTAATCAGCCTTGGGGTGCCTGGGTGGCTCAATTGGTTAAGTGTCCAACTCTTGATTTTGGCTCAGGTCATGATCTCACAGTCATGAGATTGAGCTCTGCGTTGGGCTCTGTGCTGACAGCATGGAGCCTGCTTGGGATTCTCTCTTCTCCACCCCCCCCCCCCCCCGCACTTGTGTGCATGCACGAGTGCTTTCTCTCTCAAAATAAACTTTAAAAAAGAAAATTAATTAGCCTCAGATGGATCTATATTATGTTCCACTGATCTACATGTCTGTTGGCATATCAATTCCACACTGTCTTAATTACTGGAACTTCACGGTAAGTCTTTTTAAATCAGGTGCGTAGGCCCTCCGACTCTGTTTTAACATAAATTCTCTAATCCATAAACATGGTATAACTCTTCATTTATTCAGGTCTTTAATTTCTCATAAGATGCTGTGTTTGCATATACATCTTTTATTTACTTCATTAAACATACCCCTGTGTCATTTTGATGCTGCTCAACAGTACTGCTTTTTAAATTTCCTATTTTGCTAAATTTCCTATTTTGCTAAGATATATAAATACAACTAATTTTTACATAGTCACTTGTTCTAAATTTGTTAGTTCTAACAGTTGTGTAGATTTCTTGGGAATTTCTATAAACATGATTGTATCATTTAGAAATAGTTTTACGACCTCTTTTCCAATCCATACATCTTTTTATTTTTCTTACCCTGTAGCAATGTTTCCAGTGCAATGTTGAACAGAAGTGGTTAGAGCAGACATCTTTGCTTTACTACCAACCTTGAAAGGAAAACATTCCCTTTGTCACCTTTAAACATGATGTTGCCTGTGAGTTTTTCACAGATGTACTTATTAGGTTGAAGAAGATGCCCTTATTCCTAATTTAGGGAACTTGTATAATAAATAGGTGTTGAATTTTGGCAAATGGGTTTTCTGTAGTCATTGATAGGATCAAATGATTTTTTTCTTTTTATTTTGTTACTGTGATGAATTACAGTGATTGATTAAACCTACCTTCCTGGGATAAACCTTATTTGGGTCATATGATCCCTTTTATACATTACTGGATTTAATTGCTAGTATTTAATCAAGAATGTTTTTACCTATGCCCGTGAAGGATATTGTTTGAGGATTTCTTTTCCTACATATCTCTGTCTGGTCTTGGTATCAAGATAATGCTGGCCTCAAAATGAGTTAGGACATGCTACCTTGTCTATTTTCTGAAAGAGTTATGTAAAATTAGTATTATTTCTTTCCTCAATGTTTGTTAGATCATCAATAATGCCACTTAGCCCTGGAGGTTTCTTTGTGGAAAAGATTTTGACTAGGAATTCAATTTATTTTAAGATACAGTGCTATTCAGATTTTCTATTCCTCTTAGAATGACTTTCAAGGATTTTGTCCACTTCATCTGAGTTGCCAACTTATTGGCATAAAGTTGTTCAACCCTTTCATTCCTTATATTAGTAATTTTTGCCTTCTGTGGTTTTTTTTCTTGTGCAGTCTACTGAGAGATTTATCAATTTTCTTAATCTTTTCAAAGGACCAGCTAGCAGATAATTTCTATTTGTCTACTTTTTACTTCACTGACTTATTTTTTTTACTTCCTTCCTTCTACTTTGGATTTAATTTGATCTTCATATTCTAGTTTATTGAAAGCTCAAATGATTTTAGACTTTTCTAACATAAGTATTTGAAACTATAAATTTACCTTTAAGCACTGTTTTAGCTGCATCCTTCAAATTTTGATATATTGTATTTTCATTTTCATTCAGTTAGGATATTCTCTAATTTCTCTTGTGATTTCTTTTTAATCCATGAGTTATATAAAATGAGCTGTTTAATATCCAAATGTTTGAGGATTCTGAAAGTGTTTTTTGTTGTTAATTTCTAACATATTTCTGCTTTTGTCACACAGCTTTCTCTGTATGATTTCAATCCTTTAAAAAGTATTGAGATGTATAGGCACACCTGACTAGCTCAGTCTGTTGAGCATCCGACTTCAGCTCAGGTCATGATCTTATGCTTCATGGGTGCAAGCCCCACATCAGGGTCTGTGATGACAGCTCAGCCTGGAACCTGCTTCAGATTCTGTGTCTCCCTCTCTCTCTCTCTCTCTATCTCTCTCTCTCTCTCTGTCTCTCCCCTTCTCATGCTCTGTCTCTCTCTCTCTCAAAAATAAATAAACTTAAAAAAATTTTTTTTAAAAATCTGGTCTCAGTTATCCCATCACAATCTGAAGTAGAAGAACTCCTAACTTTGTTTGTCTGAAAGAAGATGCTCTCTAAAACCGTATTTGCTGTGTTTTAAAAACTCTATTTAGGGGCTCCTGGGTGGCTGAGTCGGTTAAGCCTCCAACTTCGGCTCAGGTCATGATCCCATGGTTTATGGATTTGAGCCCCGCGTCGGGCTCTGTGCTGACAGCTCAGAGCCTGGAGCCTGCTTCGGATTCTGTGTCTCCCTCTCTCTGCTCCCCTCCCATGCTCACGCTCTCTCTCTCCTTCAAAAATAAATAAACATCAAAAAACAATTTTTTTTAAACTCTATTTAAATCCTCTTTTAATTTTTTCCTGCGTTAATTCTCATTTCTATGAGACTTACCTGTTCTACATTTCTGTTTCAGAAAACTGCTCTGGCTATTCCTGAATGTATACTCTTCCATACAATCTTTAGGTCATATAATCAATTTCCCCCCAAACTTGCCCTAACATTTTATAGAGGTGGAATATATAGATTAACTGGAAGAAACTGACATCCTCCACAATATTGACTCTTTCCATTCTCCTATCCAAGTACAAAGCACATCTCTTTGTTTACTAAAATCTAGCCCTGACTTATTCTTTATAGCCATTCTGACATAATTTATTCCCAGTGCCTAGAAACGTACTTGACAATTGGCAGTAAGTGGTCAATTAATATTTGCTGAAGGAACAAATGAATGAAAGTAAGTGGGTTTCTACATAGCATAATTTGAAGAAAAAGTTCCCCAAGAATAATTTCCCCCTTTCTGGTGCCATATTACCTAAAATGCCTGTGACTACCCATAACGCTACCACATAAATCATTAGTAATGCCTTGGCAAAATGATTTCACTTATCAGATTCTTTCTTCCATAATAATCAGTTCTCCAGGCCATGAACGCCTGGGTTCCATGTAAAAGAAGAAAAATAAAGAGTCTTCCAGAAACAAACTGTTGTACTCTTTTTCCCAAATAATAATGATACCAAACCAGCACAAGGTAAATATATTCTGCCTATTGTTCTTGGTGGCTCCCTTCTTAGGGTTAAACATAACAAAGGAAGACTATACAACAAAGGGAAAGCATTGTAAAAAGAAGCAATAGTTGGCCTGGGTGATGTGGAGGGGATGGAAGTCCCCCGAGTCCCTGAACTCTTTGGTGAATCACACCTAGAAGTGATCATACAGAAAGTGAATCTTCAAGGAAGAAGTAGACATCGATTGTTCTGTAGCTGGGGCTTCTCTTAATGGGCTTTGAACCAGTTTTAGATTCAAATATAACAGGAACATTCTGGTTACCAAGTCCACTGAGAACAAAGGAAAAGCAGTACCTTCATTTTATCCCCTTCCCACTGAATTTAACCATAGCTACCTTGGAAGACTAAACAGACACAAACAAGCAAGAAAAAGAGGCAGACTCTAGAACACACAGCCTGATATCCTAACTTGTTTCTTGGTCCCATCACTACACCACTATGCTGCTACTAAGGACCAGTAACAGCAATATCTTTCATAGAATACAGAGAAAACAGATTTTTTAAAGACAGTCAACTCTCCATTTGTCCACCTCATCTCTGACCAAATATTGTGACAAATTATAATTTAGATCCTTTTCAGTATTCAGTCTTTACTGAATGGTGGGACCAGAAGCCAGGCCATGGAAGTCCATATGTTTCTGGTACTGTAATTTTTCTACTCCTATCTCCTATTCTTTAATGTTATCATAACAAGAAAATAACCAAATATGCTACAGAGTTCTATATGTATAAAATTTCAAAACCTTTCTTTTCTGATTTACAAATCATCCAAATTCTTAAGTATACATATAGGATTAAAATATAATAGATCCCCCTGCTGAATTAGAAATGATAGAATAACAAAGGAAGCAAAGATGACAACTAAAGGAAATACAAAATTCTAATTTAAGATGAATTTAATTTATGTATTTAGGTACATTATATATCTATAAATTCTGTAATCCAAAACAATGGATTTTATCAGGAATTAAAAGCTATCTCTAATACTTTGTGTTCTTCCTTTCAATTTCTTCCTCACAGTTCATTCCAATATATGCATGTTCCAACAACTGAGGTGAGCCTGGCAGTAATTATCTCAACCTTCTATTACCTAAATTATATAAGGGCACATGACACATACATGTACAGTTTCATGCATTGTACATTTATACCCTCAAATACCTGTTTCCCATTAATTTCAAAATTATTTCACGTATTAATTTCTATGAACAAAACAGAAATGTAATATACATTGGATGCCTAACCTCTTGATTTTCTACTCCATTGCTGGAAAGCTCCAAAACAGAACCTCCACTGTCAACCACTGCTGATGTCATTGTTTATTCCCTGAGGAAGCTTCAAACGCTATTAACCAATATAATGTAAAGGTTCATGGATGATTGCCAATGTTATAGATTTGCATTATCATGTTTTAAAAGTCAATAAACATGGAGTGAAGTAGATATCCAGAAATCCAGTCTTCTAAAGATGATTAACCAGAGAGCCTAAAAAGAGGAAGAATTTGAAAAATTATTAAAAATATACAGGAAGGATATAAAGCACAACCTATTTTACAATCTAATCTTTGACATTTTTGTAAACTAAGAAAAAGGAACTTGGCTTATACAGCCCTGTGTCAAAAGAGGGCAGTAATGAGCATTCTACTTCTCAGAAATGTCAAGCTCATAAGCAATCTATTACAACCAAGCTATTGCACATGGATGACCTTATGATATTTGTTTCTTATTTTAAGAGAGAAAATGTTATAACTTTCTCCTTTTATGAAGATGTACTTTTATTCCTGAAATATTTTAGTAGACATTTTTAAAACTTTTTATGCGTTGGTAACAAAATATACAAAATAAAGTAAAATTATATTCCTGTTTAACAAATTAAAAGATTTACTGGTTTGCAAATATTTCATTCTTCTTCTTTGGCTCATTTGGTTTATTTACCTAAATAATATAATTAGACTTGTCTTTTGCTTATCGTAGCAATCTTATTCTGTGTTCACATTTTGAATACTAGGACTAAAAACAGATTAATTTGAGTTGTTTATACTTTCAAATAGTTTAAAAATAAAGTAGTAAATCACTTATAATGCCTTTAGTATTACTTTATCATTCTATCATTCTTTCATCAATATTTTTTTTTTGCTACTGGTTAAATATTCAATATAGCAAATGGTTTCAAGGACACATAATCCAAGCTTTTTTTCCCCTAGTAGAGATGACTGTCAATATATACATCATCCAGATTTATGCTTTAGATTATTTCTAAAAGCTTATATTTTACTTGATTTTATGTATGTTAAATTAAAGCTTTTTTTTTTTTTTTTTTTTTAAGTAGACTCCATGCCCAGGTGAAGCCCAACGCAGGGCTCAAACTCAAGACCCTAAAATCAAGACCTGAGCTGAGATCAAGAGTCTGATGCTTAACCAACTGAACCACCCAGGCACCTTGTAAGATTTACTTCTTAAAGAATTTTTTCACATAACAATTAAATAATTCAGAGAAATTAAGCATATTTAAAGAGAAATGAACATATATTTCTAATAAATCATTCCATTAATATTATGTCCTACATTAATTTTGACTACTGCTACCATACAGATATGGAAATAAAATAATAAAGAATTTCTATAAATTTATACAATAAAAGAAATACCTGGAAAAAAATTTCACCCTACCTCCTAAGATTCACTCAGGACTATGAGTATTCTTTTTGATCTTATCAACAGAAAATGGGATAGGACATATATGTATCTTAACAAAAATTAGTAAAAATCCACAGTATACATCACACTAAAGCTCATTATTATCATATAAGGTAACAACTATTTTCAATTTCTTTTTTCTTAACATATAGGTAATATTGGCAGAAATAAAGTTTACTTACAATTTGAATGTTAAGTAGTCTAAGCATCCTTCACTATTTTCACAACTTGGCAAGAGCTAAAATACAAACCAGCAGTTCTTTGGAACTACTATTTGGGGGGAAAAAAGACAGTATTAATATAATTCTATTTAAAAATATTTTGCTCAAAACAGGTATGATTCAGACAATATGTACTTATTACAACAAACCATCTGCAAATCCTGATAACACACATTATATAATGGACATAATAAAGAAGTTATTTCTAGGCTATTGAGAATCAAAAGTGTTTATCAAACTTAAAATTTTAATTCACCACTAAAGTGTCAAATTACTGAATAATGACAGATCCAACATGTGTGGCCTATGCCTCATATTATGGGCTATATTTCAATAAACCAATAGGATTTTAACACATGGCTGCAGGTATAACCCTTGATGCCCAGGAGTTTAAAATCAAGTTTAAAAAGACTAACCCAGAAAACTACTGTAAAACAACACTAATGATATATCATATTGCCTAATAAGTCACTTTCCTGTTCTCTCACCCTCCAAATTTAGCTTGCATACACTTCCAAACAACCCAAGCCTTCTCAAATAGCCCTCTTCCCTTCAAAGGCTAATCTCTGGACCTATGCACTAGATGTTAGGCCTTGCTGCATCGATTATTCCCTCCTTTTCCTTAACCTTCTCTTACTTAACTTTGGGTCCTTTCCCTCAATATCTAAACATCTGTAAGACTCTTTCATCTTAAACATAGAAAAGTCCTCCTCCATGACTCTGCATACCCCTCCACCTACTATTCTAGTTCCTTCTTTTCTCAGAGACGGTTCTAGAAAAAAACATCTATCTTCTGTCTCTACTTCCTAATTCCTCAGGTATTCCTCCTTTTATGGAGGTTTGGCATCCATCACCACCAACTGAAAGTTTTACTCTAAACTCTAATTGTCATTCAAATCCAATGGATACATTTCTGTTTTCATAGGACTTAATGTCTCTGAAGTATTTGATACTATTGATCATTCCATCCTTGAAACTCCATCTGGAATTTATCTTCTCCCTCTCTAGCTACTCTTTTTCAATTCCCTTCTATAGGCCCACCCCTAATTTTCAAGGGGCTCGGAGCAAGAGTACAAATGGAAGCCTATAGTCCACATGCCTAAATATTTTAAAGTTATAAATCAAGCTAACAAGCTGGTAAATTATTATTCTATCCTCCTATATTTACATAAATACTTCTATAACAACCTAAAAGGTTGATTTGGAATTCTGATTTGGAATTCTCCCTGAAGTTCTACAGGAGCATGGGAATCACTCATTCATATATATATATACACATATATACATATACATATATATATATACATATATATACATATATATATGTATGTGTACATATATATATGTATATATATATGTATATATATATATGTATATATGTACACATACGTATATACATACACACACATGTAGACATCCCATCCCACATGTCCAAATTCTGGCCACATGCCTGCAAACAGCTGCAGCTTGGTCATCCCTTGGGCCTAAAGAACCCCATACATGTGTTCAGTCAAGAGAGGAGAGAATCAGGAAAGAAGCTTCTGAAGGGCCACATGGGCAGGGAATTCTGGGGTTCAAATACTCAGAGCTTAATCTAGAAATGGGTACCAGATGGACTAGTTCCCTTGCGCGTTGCCCCTCCCCCACCCCTGCCCACCAAATCCTCATTCTACCAGAAGGGTTATAGCTGGACAAAGGCTAGATTTGGACCTCTAAAGCACAGGGCCTGGAGCAGGGTTCCTGCTTTGTGAAGTCAAACAACAGTGTTACTTCTCTGGTCAGCCCTTACGTGGAGGTGTTTTCAGGATCTCATCCCTAATTTTCTTCTGATTCTTTATACTCTTTCTTACTACCTCATATACTGCTATGACTTCACGAAAATCCCTCTTCCAATCTAAACTATTTTATGGGCTCCAGTTTGTCTACTAGACACTTCCTTGCCTCTACTTCTTTGTGAAATTAAGTAGGGTGTAAATAAACAGTAAGCATCTGTTCCAGGATATCCCAGGCACTCCATTAATTGATCCAGTCATTCAGTAAATACTGAGCACCTATTATATTATCAGTTTTCAGGGTTAGAGGTGTAGCGGTGAATAAAGGAAAAGTCCTCATTCTTATGGGTCTTAAATTCCAGCAGGAAAAGATGAAAATAAACAAAATATGTTTAGCATGCACATAGATAGTGATAAAGGCTAAGGAGACAAATGAACCAAAGAGAAAGAATATTCAGCAGGGAAGAGAACTATAATTCCAAGTTAGGTGGTCAAAAAAGAATTCACTAGAAAACTGACATGAATAAAGACCTGAAAGTAGGAAGTAAGCTGTGACAATGACTGGGGGAAGAGTCCTGTAGTTGAAGGAAAGGGAAATGCAGTATCTTCAGGGCGGAGTATGCCTCACTAGTTCAAGGAGGCCAATATGGCTGGAGTGAAATGAGCAAGAGGAAGAAAGAACAGAAGATGATAGAGAGTTAAGGGGAGGGGGCTATGTAGGCCCTCTTTGAGGACTGTGACTTTTACTCCAGGGAGAAGGAGAGTTTTATACAGAGAGATGACTTGATTATTACAAGAATCATTAAGAAGCTGGGTTGATTGCCATTTGCAACTACATGGATGGAACTGGAGGATATTATGCTAAGTGAAATTAGTCAGAGAAAGACAAAAATCATATGACTTTGTTCATATGAGGACTTTAAGAGGCAAAACAGATGAACATAAGGGAAGGGAAACAAAAATAATATAAAAACAGGGAGGGGGACAAAACAGAAGAGACTCATAAATGTGGAGAACAAACTGAGGGTTACGGGAAGGGTTGTGGGAGGAGGGATGGGATAAATGGGTAAGGGGCACTAAGAAATCTACTCCTGAAATCATTCTTGCACGATATGCTAACTAATTTGGATGTAAATTTTAAAAAAGAAAAAAGAAAATTAAAAAAAAAAAAAGAAGCTGGGTTGAGAACAGACAAGGGGACAAGGGCAGAAACAGGGAGATCAGTTAGGAAGCTACTATAATACTTAGGTGAGAAATGATAGTGGTTAGGACCAAAGTGGTAGGTTCTGGAGAGAGTGAAAAGTGGCCAACTGTTGGATATATTCTAAAGGTAAATGGACAAGATTTAATAGCAATTTGGATGTGGATGTGAGATAAAGAATCAAGAATGAATCCAAAGATAGCAGTCAGAGTACACAGGAATAGCCATTAAATGGGATAGGGAAAAGTGCAGCAGGAGAAGTACATGTCCCAAACTAAACACGTTTTCCTGACAGAGGAAACTGTGCTTAGCTAAGTAAGCTACCCTAACGCCCACACAAACAATCTAACATGAAGAGTGCCTGAAGTTCAGAGTTCCTGAAAAACAGAGTTCCATCGACACTATCATAGTTTCTCACTCTTCACCCCATTTCTATAATCTCATATCCTCTGCCACAGCTGAGGTCTTATTATCATTTCTCTGTATTGTTTTAATGGCCTCAGAATTTGCCTCCTCATCTCTAATTTTCCCACCCTTCAACTCCATCTACTGCAATATCAGGATGATCCAAGATGGAATAATGTTAAGCCCCTCTCAAAATTCTTCAATAGTTTCTCACCACGGGAGAAACTCTCAGCTTCTTTGGAAACATCCTAATTTAATAGGAACAAGCAAGGGGTATAGGTCTATTTCTCAGAAGTTATGAAATGTTCATTCTGATATGCTCAGGTATGAAAATCACAAATCTAATCCACACTCACTTGTCCAGTCTCATCTTCCATTTCTCCCTTTATCTAACCTTAAACCACAATTGTTTATAGTTCTCTATATTCTTTTCTCTCTTTCTGTGAACATCCTTCCTTTTGCTTGCCCATCTGGCCAATTCCTAGCTGTCGTACAGGTCTCAAGTTGTAAGTACCCTCATCCCCTCAGGCTCAATATCATTTTTTTTTAATTTTTAAATATTATTTAAATCCAAGTTAGTTAACATATAGTGTAATAATGGTTCCAGGAGTAAATTTAGTGATTCATCACTTACATATAACACCCAGTGCTCATCCCAACAAGTGCCTTCCTTAATGCCCATCACTCATTTAGCCCATCCCCCCACCCAACACCCCTCCAGCAACCCCCAGTTTGTTCTCTGTATTTAAGATTCTCTTACGGTCTACCTCCCTCTCTCTTTTTGCCTTATGTTTCCTTCTCTTCCCCTATGTTTATCTGTTTTGTTTCTTAAATTCCACATACGCATGAAATCATGATAGGCTCAATATCATTTTCTAGGACTCTCCTTCCCCGTCCACACCATGTGCCTCCTTCACAAAAACATCAGGGAAATAACAGCTTCCAGTAGATCCTTCACTTGCCACCTCCTATCAACTGTATCAAGCCCAACACCTATGCCTTTGTCTCAGTGCCCTCTAAAACCCTGCTCCTCTTTACCTTCCTAGTCTTACTTGGAACTACTTTCCCCCGAAGTAACAAGTTTTAAAAATCTGTGGTTTATATCACCTAACCAGGGCCTTTCATACAGTAGATACACAGTAAAGATGTGATGAATACAAGAATAAACAAACACGTTCCAATGAAACAAGTATCTTCACTGTTCACATACCATGCTCATCCCCATCCCTATCCCTCTGCTAGTGCTCTTCTCTTACCAGGAAGGTCCTCTTCTTTGGTTATTCAAATTCCACCTATCCCTCAAGGACAACTTTTTCCCCACAACTCAGTAACCTCTTTCTTATCTCTTACTACACCAGTTCTTTCAATAATACAGAAACAATTACAATCACGTAAATGCCATTAAAGAAACTACAAAGTATAGTGGAAACATAAAAAAAAAAAAAAAAAAAAAAAAAAAAAATCCAAGTCGACCTTGGAGAGTTCTGGAGAGACTTCAGAAAGGAACCACCATTTGCTCTGATACTTTAAGCCAGATAGATATTGGCACAGCAATAAGAAGAGAAAGAACTTTGAATAATAAATGCTAGTCTCAGGATTGAAAAGAAACTGTGAAAAATGATAAAAATTTAAGTATCACTCAGGAAATCTCTGCTCAAACTATAATTTAGTTCCTTAGAGTACAAATCACACTCTCATCAAAAAATTGTTTAAGTGTATGACTTCATATAAAGTACAAAAACAAGGAACACTACAACTATAATATTAGAAATAGGATATTATATTACAACAGGCTAGTATAACTAATATACAAAGAATGCTTAAAATAGAGGAATAAAGGACCAAAAAAACAAAGAAAAAATAAAGAAAACACATAAATATACAATTTACAAAAACAGATATAAAGATGGCCTTTAGGGGCGCCTGGGTGGCTCAGTTGGTTGAGCGTCCCACTCGGGGTTTTGGCTCAGGACATGATCTCATGGTTCAGGAGATCAAGCCCCTGTCAAGCTCTGGGCTGACAGCATGGATCCTGCTTGGGATTCTCTCTTTCCCTCTCTCTCTGCCCCTCCCCCACTCACACTCTCACTCTCATTCTCTCTCAAAATAAATAAACTTTAAAAATTCTATTAAAGATTTTTATACAATCTACATTAATATACACATGAGTAAATGTGATGTGAATTCTTGTTAAGGTTCCAGTTTTCATGTTGAATTATGGATTCTTGTGTGTTTCATAAACAAAAAGTTATGCTTGGGCTAATTATTTAAGTATGTCGTGAATCAAGGACTATGATTCATATGATTTTATATAACTGGGGTCCAAGGAAGGGGGTTTAAAACCATATTAATTTTATTAGTTTCCCATCCAAAGTGTGAAAAACTCAACTGGTTCCCTTTAAATATGTCATGCAATTTGAAAAAATATTTACTAATCCTCTGGCAAATTCTCTTTTTTTCATTTTAACAGGTTATGTTAATTTTGCTTCTGATCTAATTGCTTTTTTTTTTAATGTTTATTTATTTACTTTTTTTTTTTTAACGTTTATTTATTTTTGAGACAGAGAGTGACAGAGCATGAACGGGGGAGGGGCAGAGAGAGAGGGAGACACAGAACTGGAAGCAGGCTCCAGGCGCTGAGCCATCAGCCCAGAGCCCCACGCGGGACTCGAACTCACGGTGCGTGAGATCGCGACCTGAGCTGAAGTCGGACGCTCAACCGACTGAGCCACCCAGGCGCCCCAGTTTATTTATTTACTTTGAGAGAGAAGGAGAGTGAGTGTGCATGAGCATACATGTGAGCGGGAAGAGGGGCAGAGAGAGAGAAGAGAGAGAATCCCAAGCACAGTGCAGGGCTCAAACTCACAAACCCTGAGATCATGACCTGAGCTGAAATTAAGAGTCAGAGGCTTAACCCACTGAACAACCCAGGTGCCCATATTTTCATTCTTTACCTATAGTGTCTGGCACACTATGAACATTGAATGTCAATTTATTATTATGTCTTTGTAGAATCTGTCAGAACTGAATCACATTGCTAAAGCTTCACGTAAGAATAAAGCAGTAGCAGAATAGATGATAATTCCTAAAACCTAATTGTTCCTCACACAAAACGGGGATGTTCATTTTTATAATTTGTTAAAACAAAAATTAGGGGGCGCCTGGGTGGCTCAGTCAGTTGAGTATCCAACTCTTGGTTTTGGCTCAGGTTATGATCTCACAGTTCCTGAGTCTGAACCCCGTGTCAGACTCTGCTCTGAAAGTGGGGAACCTGCTTGCAATTCTCTCTTACCCTCTCTCTCTGCCCCTCCTTGGCTTGCTCTCTCTCTTAAAATAAAGAAATTAACTTTAAAAAACAAAACAAAAAAATAGTACAGCATTTTTTTTTTCTTAGTACAACATTTTAAAGGGATAAAAAGTAGAGGCACCTGCGTGGCTCAGTTGGAAGAGCATGCAACTCTTGGCCTTGGGGTTGCGAGTTTGAGCACCATGTTGGGTATAGAGATTACTCAAAAACAAACAAACTCTTAAAAATAAAGGGATAAAAAATAAACTAATGAATCTTTTAAAAAGATTACCTTGTGAAAATGGGAATGAGATCATTTGGAGGGAACTAAGTCTAAGGAGTATACAGTTTAGAAATATTCGGGCCCGTAAGTCAGAACCAGAAATAATTTTGGCAGCAACAGTTCATGTCATGGGACCTACTTTAGGGCAAGGTGATAGATCCAGATATTTAAAATTGGATGTTAGAAATTTATAGGATAAAAGAAATTGCAGAAAAGCCCTTTTAATCTGGAAGAGATCTTAGTGCTCATTTTACAGAAGAAAAAACACACGGAAGACGCTAATTGAAAAACCCAGTGAAATAACTTGCCAACCATAAAAGCAGTTTTGCATTTCAAGAGTCCCACACCATGGATAACAGTATCTTAACATCCTCATTTACTCATGGCCCTGACATTGTTATCCAATTAAGACACATGTTCTTAATCTTATAGATTCTCATGTGAACTATATATGAATGATATATAGATAAGGAGTGAATTTCGATAATCTGTGACTTCATCTAAATTCCATATAAGATATTTTGATGCTTTTCTTACAAGCATGTTTTGTTGGTTTCTTCAACAAAATAATTACAATGGCCAGATTCCTGGACATAACCTAATTAATGTTAACTTGTTCAACCTATTTTATGATGATTAAACTCTAACAGAGAAGTATCATCTAAAACCACTCTGAATACAGATATCTTAATAAAAAAAATAAACATACTCTGAATAATCAAACTTCACAGTTATTTAAAGAATTGGTGAGTAAAGAGACAAGACAAAATCAACCTGACTTAGCTGCCTACAGTCACCACTGGAAATAAAAATGATATTGCTGCCTAGCTACACTCCTTTAATATTATTATCCTCCTAATCTGCTACCATTTTGCATAATGCTCAAATTCTAGGGCAGCAATAATAAGGGTCAGAATAAGTATACGAAGGAAGCACCTTTTACAATCCAACCTATCTTGAGGCTGAAGATAAGCAACAAAGATCTGATTATTTATCAATAACCTTAAACTTATATGACTATTCATTCCCAGATTTACTTCATGAACTATTTGTAAGAAATAGTAAATTGTGGGAATAAATGTGTTTAGCCAATTTCCAAATCAAGTAAGAACCAGAAAAAAGGACAGGTACTAGGACGTTTAGTTAGGGAAAAAGTAACAATCAAAGTCATGGCTTATGTCCTGACTTTGCTCAGATGTTTGAAAAGTCTCAAGTCTGGTCACAATAGCCCCTTGTATATCAAAAAGAGATACATAAAAGTCTTAAAAGACTTGTTTCAGGGGCACCTGTGTGGCTCAGTCAGTTAAGCCTCCAACTTCGGCTAAGGTCATGATCTCACGGTTCGTGAGTTCGAGCCCCGCGTCGGGCTTTGTGCAAAGAAAGCCTAAAATCTAGTTAGGTTCTATTCCAGAAAGCAAAAAAGGAATTTTCCTTTTTTAAGGAGGGACAAATTGCCAGCCTAGCAACTGCGATCCTAACTTAGTGCAAATAATTCTAAAACCTTAGCCAACTTCTGCACTTTCATGATTTAAAAAGGAAATAAAACTGCCTTATACAAGAATCTTTTTAATATTCTGATTTGATAGGATATGAATCCATTAAAGTGAATTTATCCTGGACGAAAGTCAACAACTAGCTTAGTTTAGGGTATTTTTTCCTTCATTTTCCAAACAATAATGGGATAATTACAGGTAACATTCATACAGCACTTACATCATGCCAGGCATTATTTTAAATTCATTATATTATCAATTGATTTAATTGATACAATCCTACAAAACAGGTATTATCAGTCCCATTTTATATTGGGGAAGACTTGAGACATGAGGAAATTCAAATAACTTATCCAAGGTCAAGCAAGAGGCAAGTGAGTCACAATATCAACCTAAGTAGTAGGGCTCCAGAATCTTAAGTTTTTCTGCCTTATGATTATACAAGTATTTTTGGTTTTGTTTTACTAAAACTATGAAAGAATCACAGAGCATCTTTCCCACCCCACCCTGGGAGATTTTTCTATCTACTTTCTTAATTGGCTTATAACATGGGCTAATTAAAAGGCTTAAAACACGTTAAGTGGATGTTACACATATCTTGTCTACATAAGTAGATAGATTTTTTTTTTCTCTTTTCCAAAAAAGTGGGGGCGGGGGGGAGGGCAGGAAGATGAATTCTTTAACTCATAAATCCTCTCATATAAATTCTATAGGCCTTAGGGAGAAAGTGACAGCATTAGAAATTTTTTCTACTTTGCTCTCTTCAGGGTTGAGTTTGTTTTTAGAAAGAAATGTTGGCCTGGAATTCTGAATTATCAGCAAACAAAGATTCTCAGATGTAAGCCTTATATGCTGATTCAAGTTTACCCATATTTCAAGTAAAAGAACCTGGAACCAAAGTATAAACATTTTCGTAATGCTAAATAATAAGGCCCCTGCAAGGGCACCTGGCTGGCTCAGCAGGTGGAGCATGTGACTCTTGATCTCAGGGTTATAAATTTGAACCCCATGCTGGGTGTAGAGGTTATTTAAAAATAAAATTTTATAAATCAATCAATAAGCTGCCTGCAGATGCAACTAGGGGAAAAAGTACACCTACTCTCACTTTGAGGCCTAAACTATTTACAAGGTTACCTAATTATGCTAAGTAAGGTTTACAGCTCCCTCCTCAGGGCCTGGAACATGGGTACATATGGGCCTATAGGATGCATAATGCATGGATGTTATGAACAAATGCATGCTTATTTTTATTTGAAGGACTAAATATCATCTCTTCCATTGTACCTAGGACTCTAATCACCAAGCAAAGGTAAATACACTTCATCCCCAGAGGTTAAAACACAAATCTTTAGATTCTGCAGAGAATTTCTTTTACTCTTGCAGAGGTATATCAGGAGTCTCACATATCTCAGCATATAGTTGTATTCATGGATATACTAAATACACCAATGTACATACGCAATGTTTCTGTCCAGAGAAGCCCATCAGAGACTCAGCACCCAAAGTTTTATTGAGGGTTGCTCACATGGGCACCCTCTACCTCAGGTATACTCAAATTCTAGACGCCTAGGAGGAAAGCAGATGTTCAACATAAACCATATTGTTTGCACAAACAGTCTAGGCACAGTGAATCATCCTTATCAGTTACTGGAAACGCTCTGAGAGTCAAGTTCCCAGATGTCAGCTATGAGCCAACCTTGCAAACAGATCTTTCTAAGGAGAGTAGTCTCAGACCTACTATGTTAAAGTTATTTAACTTCTTAAAGTCTCAGACTCATCTGTAAAAAGGAAAAAAATAACAGAAACTACTTCACGGCTAACATGATTATTACAGTGGTATTAGTTAGTCTCCAGTATGATGGCAAGACTTCATAAAGATCACTTGATAATGATGAGGAGGACTACAGAAAGTTATAGTAATGTAAAACTTCAACTTAAAACTTAATCTTTAACCCAGCAGCAACTTTTAGAGGAGGATAAAAACCATAATGATCTGGAATGAAGAGGACATAAACCCCACCTTTCTCCTGTAAAAGATATGGGAGGATTATTTTATTATAGAATGATATTATGAATGAGTTTAAATGCTTGGATAGGACATAGAATAGCATCTCCACTTCCAAAAATTAAGTAAAAATTCATGAAGGCAGAGTTCCTGGAACATTCTCAACTCATCCAGATTATGAAATAAAACATGAGCTTGCCCTGGAAGTTTATTTAAAGCACACTATTAGAGAACGAAAAAGAAAGAGGAAACAATTCACTAATCCTTTTAAAATGAATATACTGTTTCTTACTAATTATCACCTAAAATTAAGATAATCATTAAATTTAGATTTAGAATGGTATATGTTTAACATAGAATTGAGATTTATAAGGAAAACCTATTTTTTAATTCATGTATCTAAATGGTATCCACTGCAAGATTATATATAACATTACTCAAATCGGGCAGTTTGTTCATGAAAACATTGAAACTTTGGCCTTCAAGTATAGATAAGAATCCAAAAGATTCTGAGGTTTAATATTTATTCTGAAATCACTATATTATTTGCTTGTTTTATCCCTAATTCATGAATTTAACTTTTTTCTTACATTTTTAATTATTTTTTAATGTTCAGTTTTCAGAAAGAGAGAGACAGAGCATGAGCAGGAGAGGGGCAGAGAGAGGGAGACACAGAATCTGAAGCAGGCTCCAGGCTCTGAGCTGTCAGCACAGAGCCTGACACAGGGCTCGAACTCATGAACTGTGATATCATGACCTGAGCCGAAGTCAGACAGTCAATCAACTGAGCCACCCAGGCACCCCTAAAAAAATTTTTTTTTTAATTTTTGAGAGAGAGAGAGAGACAGAGTGCAAGTGGGGGAGGGGCAGAGAGAGAGGGAGACACAGAATCTGAAGCAGACTCCAGGCTCTGAGCTGTCAGCATAGAGCCTGAAGCAGGGACTCAAAACCATGAACCGCAAGATCATGACCTGAGCCAGCGTCCAACACTCAACTGGCTGAGATGCCCAGGCATCCCTTGTCTTACATTATTTATAAAGTTTAACCCTATAATCAATCTACCACAATGTCCCTCTAAGTTTTCTTATTATCGCTAATTATGGCTAAGTAGAAAACTATAGACCATTATAAATTACTGGATTAGAGAAATTTTTTGGTTCTGTTCTTTGGCCAAATTTATAATCCCCAAAATAATGCAAATTAGCATATGCTAACTTGGGAACCAAAACAAATTAGCTTTATTCTATTTTATTTTTTTAAATTTTTAGTGCTTACTTATTTGTGAGAGAGAGAGAGACAGAGCGTGAGTGGAGGAGCACAGAGAGAAGGAGACAAAGAATCCAAAGCAGGCTCCAGGCTCTAGGCTCAGCACAGAGCCCCACGCGGGGCTTGAACCCACAAACTGCGAGATCATGACCTGAGCCAAAGTGGGACGCTCAACCGACTGAGCCACCCAGGCACACCCACTTTATTCTATTTTAAATGAATCATATCAAGGATACTAAAGAATGTTTTCTAATTGTCCGGATTTTATCCTGTCCCAAGTCATCTTTTTGTCACCTCCCTATAATGAAGTAAAAGGTGAAGGTATTTTCTTACAAGCTTATTGCAAATCTTTCTACCCACCTTACCAACACAAACTAGAATAAAAGCTCCATTAGAGCTGAGCCATAGCTATTTTAATCAGCATTGCATATATATCTCTCAGAAATAGTGCGTAGCACATAACAGACAACAATTTTAACTCCCAACTCAACTTTTCTTGTTCTTGGCTTCCTTTTTCTATTTTACTATCTCTAATACATACACACATGTGTCCTTTGTTAAGCCACTTTAAATCATTTTGGGAAAAAAGTGAGCACCTTTTAACAACTATATATACAATACTGAATATAGTCAGAGTAAGCGGATAGTGATTAAAGGGGCGAAGAAATAAACATTCAGATACACACTATAAGTCAATTATTAACACAAAATTAGAGTAATTTAAAAATACCTTCCAAATTATGGCATATCTGAGGTTTTTTTTATATAGTTAGCTTATTTGAAATATATTTTCAATACATTTTCAATACAGTAAAACCTTGGTTTGGAGCATAATTCATTCTGGAAACGCGCTTGTAATCCAAAGCACTTGTATACCAAAGCAAATTTCCCATAAGAAATAATGGAAATTCAGATGATTCGTCCCATAACCCAAAACTATTCATATAAAAATGACGATGATACTGTAATATAAAACAATAAAGAAAACACAAAACATAAAAAAAATAATAAACAGATTAACCTGCACTTACCCTTGAAAATCTTTGTGGCTGGTGCAAGGGAGACGAGAGAGGAGGGCTACTGTGTAGGACAACTTTCACTGCTATCACTAATGGAATCACTGCTCTCTATTGGCTCAGTGGAATCTTTTTCTGCATAGGGGCCCTTATATACACTCACATGGATGTTGACTACGGTGCAGTATTAATAAACCCTGGTCATACGCTGTATTTAATGTAACTAGCAATAAGGCAGCAGAGGACAGGTTCTATATCTGCAGGCAGCCTGACCTAGAATGAAGCAAAGTATTCCCAAGCTTACTCTTGTATGGGAAAGCAAAGGACTGTCCATAGGTGCTTTGAAATGACAAAAAAATACACTAGTGCCAGTTGTGGGCACCTTCCAACATTCTGAAAAATCACTGATTTCTACCAAACACCATGGCCTGAGACTGAAGCATCTGAACATGGCAGACAATCACCCACAATTCTGCAGTGAGAGAGAGAGAGAGAGAGAGAGCAAGCAAGGGAGGGACACAGAGAGAGAGAGGGAGAGAAAGAGAGAGAGAAGAAACATTGGCTCAGTTGTGATCACGTGATGTTCGGCGTCCCGTACTACTCCTATTGCAAGACATCGCTTGTTTATCAAGTTAAAATTTATCAGAAATATTTGTTCATCTTGCAGAACACTCGCAGAACAAGTTACTCAAAATCTAAAGTTTTACTGTACTAAAAATGTATATCTTAAATATTACAGAAAAGTGCATTTTAAATATCAAAAAATACATGACAATTATAAAGGGAAATATTAGAGATATTGAAGGTTACTATTCACTTTATAAAAACTATAGCTCACTTTTTTTTAATAACAAATAGTGGTACTTTGAAGAGGTAGTTTATCTTCAAAAATGTCATTCACGTAAAACTTTGGAGGACTATACTCCACACCGTTTAATCTGAAGTAATTTGAGGTCATAATTATTTTGTGTTAATATTAGTTAGCCAAACAAAAATAATCGACTGTTTTTGCTAGTGAAGTAGGGGGGGAGAAGTTATATACCGAATTATTTAGAAAGTCAGTCATCAAACAACTAACTACATCATGTTATCTGTATATTTTTTGCCTATAATTATGAACAGTTGAAAGTCTAATTTTATAATACTAACATGAATTAATTAAAATTGTTATAAGAATGCCTGCCATTGTTATAATTGTATTACAAATTTAAAGTTTCATAGATATGGTATTTTATTTTAGTTTTAGGTAGCTAAATTTCAACTAAGAAACATCTGGAAAGCTATTTTCCCTGCTGTTCTTTATGAAGCTAAAATCATTTAGAAAAAATTCTGCATATGTTTACTCACAGTCAAAAACTGTTAAAGAATAAAGTTACAACCGGGCTGTCAATTAACTCCTTCATCCAGAATGAAGGTCACTGAAGTATTTCTCCAGTGGGTTCCCACCACATGTAGAAAAAAAAAAACCTAGGGGTACCTGTGTGGCTCAGTTAGTTAAACGTCTGACTTTGGGTTTTGGCTCAGGTCATGATTTCACTGTTTGTGAGTTCGAGCCCTGGGTCGGACTCTGCACTGCCAGTGCTTGGGATTCTCTCTCTTTCCCTCTCTCTCTGACCCTTCCCCGATAACCAGCTTGCTCTCTCTCTCTCAAAATAAATAAATAAACTTAAAAAAAAAAAAAAGGAAAAAATCTGAACTCAACATGGTCTATGTAAAGATCAACCCAGGGCTAGCCCACCCCAATTCTCTGACCTCATTCATCTCTCATCTCTTCTTCACTGGCTTGCTGAGCTCCAACTACAGTGGCCCTGTTCCTATAACACACTAAGCTTATGCACCTCCTATTCTCAGATTACAGGTTCTTTCAGATCATCCACAGACAGAATCTTCCTCACTTATCATGCAGATATCACCTCAAGTCCCACCCCTTCACAAAGACATTTCCATCATGATTCCCCCCCTTCCAATTATATTCCAATTCCATGTAGCTTCCCTATCAGTCTCTATTTGATATCACATTACCCTATTTTGTTTCTTCATTATATTTATAAAAATTATCCTAAAATTATCCTACTCGTTTATATGTCTTTGCTTCTTATTTTTTTGTTTTTGAGAGAAACAGCGTGCACACGAGCAAGGAAGGGGCACAGTGAGAGGGAGAGAGAGAATCTTAAGCAGGCCCTGTGCCCAGCACGGTGCCCAACATGGGGCTCTACGTTACAACTCTGAGATCATGACCTGAGCCCAAATCAAGAGTTAGATGCTTAACCAACTGAGCCACCCAGGTGCCCCCCTTTTTTTGTTTATATGTTTAATGCTTGTCTCCTCCACTAAAATGTAAGTTCCATAAGAACAAGTACTGCATTTATCTTGTTTACTGCAATCTTTCAAGGACCTAAAATGAATTAATATTATTATTATTAAATGTGCTGGCTGATAGGAACATTTTGATATTTTGTAACCATTCTCACACATATCGCTCTTTTAGGCTTCTTCCATTTTTTTCTACCCATTAGTACTTAACCATGAGAGAACTGGTTAACTATAAAAAATATGGACAAGCAAATATATGTTATACTGTATAATCAGTTCAGAAACTGAGCCAAGGTTTCAGATAACGGCATATCTTTCCAATTGTACACTGATCCTATGTATCAATAAACATTAGTAATTTTAAGTAAATTGTTAGTTATGTTTAAATAAAAACTATCAGATGAAATTTAGCATTTATGAGCAATTACATTCACACACATCATGAAATATAGATGAGAATTATTGAACATAATTTAGAAATACAACAAATATCATTTTAGGATTTAACACACAGTTTAGATATCATCTTCTATCTAAAATTTAATTTTATCTGCAATTAAAGAAACCAAGTTTAAAGAATTAAAGGAGAGTATGACAACTGTAACTCAAAAAATGAGCAATCTCAATAAAGATACAGGCACTATTTTAAAAAATAGGAAAATATGGAAATTCTGGAGATGAAAAGTATAATTCAAGAGTTGGAAACTACAACCAAAATTAAAAATTCACTAACAGAGCTCAATAGCAGATTTGAGATGACAGAAGAGTCCGTGAACTTGGAGATATATTAATAGAAATTACCAATTCTGAAGAACAGAAAAAAAGAATTTAAAAAAAATGAACAGAGCCTCCGAGATTTATGGGACACCATCAAGCATCCAATCTACGTGTAATGTGAGGTCCAAAAAGGAACAGAGAAGGAGAACAGAAAAAATATTTGAAGAAATTATGGTCAAAACTTACGAAACTTTTGAAAAAATATTCATCCATAGATTCAAGTTTAATGAATCCAAAGCAGAATAAACACAAAGAGATCCACACTTAGATGTACCATTATTGAAAGCCAACGACAGAGAAAGTCTTGACAGCACAAAGAATAACTCATTGTAAACAATTGAGGTCAGAAAGCAAGAGACAACATATTCAAGGTGCTGAATGAAAAAATTTCTGTAACAAAGAATTCTATGTCCAGCAAAACTATTCCTCAAAAATAAGGGCAAAAACAGGGGCATCTGGGAGGCTCAGTTGGTTAAGTGGTCGACTTCAGCTCAGGTCATGATCTCACAGTCTGTGGGTTCGAGCCCTGCATCAGGCTCTGTGCTGACAACTCAGAGCCTGTAGCCGACTTCAGATTCTGTGTCCCCTTCTCTCTCCCTACCCCTTCTCCCCTGCTCGTTCTCTCTCTCTCTCTCTCTCTCTCTCTCTCAAAAATAAACATTAAACTAATAATAATAATAAAATAAAGGCAAAATAAAAACAATCCCAAAAAACAAAGATTAAAATAATTCATTTATGACAAACCTGCTTATGAGAAATCCTAAAAGTCCATCCGACTGAAAGAAAATAACCAGCCCATAACCCAACTACACAAAAAGAAATAAGGAGCACCATAAAAGGTCAACATATGTGTTAAGTATAAAAGACTGCGTAAGCATTTTTTTCCTCTTGTACTTGTTGTAAAACACATACAATTGCATAAAGAATATAAAATGGTCCTGTTGGGCTCCTAACATATAAAAACTTAATATGTATGATAATACCACCAGATAGGCTAGGGGAGGAAATGGAGCAAAGTTTCTATATTTTACCATAATTAAACTGGTTAATCTGAAGTACAATGTGACAAAGATACATACTGTATTCCCTAGAGCAAAGAAAATATCCCAAAAATCTAGTTAAAACACTAACAAAGGAATTCAAATGATACTCTGGAAAATATCCACTAACTCCAGAAGAAAAAGATGAACAAAGAAATAAAAAAGAAATGAGACATATGATTGCAGATATAAATCTGACTATCAATGATTATATAAAATGTGGACAGAGTAAACCCTCCAATCAAAAGGCAGAAATGAAAAAGACAAAAGCAGAAATGATCACACTACTTAAAAAAACAAAGCATTTTAACTACATGCTGTCTGTAAGATACACTTTAGATTCAAAACACAAATGGGTTGAAAACCGAAGTATAGAAAAAAATCTGCAACACAAACAGTAAGTATAAGAGAGCTGGAGTGGCTCCACCAATACCAGATGAAATACAACTAGACAAAGAGGAATCTTTCATAATGATAAAAGGTCTTCTTAATAGCAGTGCCCCCAAAACATGAAGCAAAAATTGACAGAACTGAAAGGAAAAATAGACACTCCAGTAATAATAGGGCTTTTAATCTCTCAATAATTGATAGTATGGCTAGACAGAAAATCAGCACAGACATTGAAGGCTTGAAAACTATCACCCAACTTGACCTGTCACCTACAAAACATTCCTCCCAACAACAGCAGAACACATATTCTTTTCTAGCACACAGGGAACATTTTTCAGAAAGGATTACATACTAGGCCATAAAAATGTCTCAAAAAATTTTAAATGAGAAAATCATACAAAGTATGTTCTACTACTACAGGGGAATTAAATAAAAAATCAAGAACAATGTAATTTGGGGAATCCCCAAATAATTGGAAATCAAATAATACATTTCTAAATAACCCAGAAGTCAAGACATCACAAGAAATTTAAAAATATTTAGAAGTGAATACAAATTTTAAAACGCAGAAATTTAAAAATGTACAGGATGCAGCTACCCCAGTGTTTGAAAGGAAATTTAGAGCTTTAAATGCCTGCTCAGTAAAGACCTCAAATCAAGGGGCGCCTGGGTGGCTCAGTCGGTTAAGCGTCCGACTTCAGCTCAGGTCATGATCTCACAGTTCGTGAGTTCAAGCCCCGCGTCGGGCACTGTGCTGACAGCTTGGAGCCTGGAGCCTGCTTCACATTCTGTGTCTCCCTCTCTCTCTGTCCCTTCCCTGCTCATGCAGTGTCTCTCTCTGTCTCAAAAGTAAATAAACATTTAAAAAAAAAGAACTACTGATCTGCTTACACCCACCCAGTTATAGGATTAAAAAAAAAAAAAAAAAAAGCTGTACCCACATTAAAGTTGCTGCTTATTTAAAAAAAAAAAAAAAAAAGACCTCAAATCAATAACCTACACTTCTACCTTAAGAAGCTAGAAAAAGGCACACTAAGCCCAAAATAAGCAGAATGATGAAAATTATAAAAATTAAATAGAAAGCAGTGAAACAGAAAGCAGAAAATGGAAAAAAAAATCAATTAAACCAAAACTTTTTTTTGAAAGTAGCAACAAAATTGACAAACATTTAGCTAGAATGACCAAGTAAAAAAGACAGAATACACATGCTACTAAAATTAATAATGAAAGAGGAACACCACAAACTACACTAGTAAAATTAAAAGCACATATAGGAATACTATGAACTATATGCCAAAAATATTAAATAGCTTAGATGAAATGGACAAATCATAAGGAATACAATTACTGAAACTAACTCAAGAATAAGCAAAAAATCTGAAGAGACCTATAACAAGTAAATAAATTGAATTAACAGTTTAAAATTTTTCCAAAGGAAAAAAATCCAGGCCCAGATGCTTTCACTGGTCAATTCTATCAAATGTATTCAAGGGGGTAATAATAGCCAATCATGCACACACTCTTACAGAAAATCAAAGAACAAACACCTCTCAATTCATTCTATGAGGCTCGTACTACTATGTCACAAAATCCAAAGACATCCCAGGGAAAAAAAACTACAGACCAGTATCTTCCATAAATATAGACACAAAAATGTTCAACTAAACATTAGCAAACCAAAGCCAGCAACATATAGTAAGAATTATATACCATGACAAAGTGAGATTTATCCTAGGACTAAGTCTGCTTTAGTATCTGAGAATCAAATATAATACACCATATTAATGGAATAAAAGACAGAAACCACATGATCATCTCAGACACTAAGGTGACCAACCATACTAGTTTGTCCAGAACAGAGGGGTTTCCCAAGATGAAGGAATTTCAGTGCTAAAACCAGAACGGTCTTAGGCAAAAGGTGACAGTTGGTCATGCTAACAGATGAAGAAAAAGCATTTGACAAAATCCCATAACCATTCATGATAAAAACTCAGGAACAAACTGGGATTAAAAAGGAATCCCTTACCAAATGTAGAGATCTGCTATACAACATTGTGCCTACAGTAAACAATACTGTACTGTACACTTAAAAAGTTTAGAAAATAGATCTCATGTTAAGTGTTCTTACCAAAATGAAATAAAAATTTAAGTATAAGATTTATGCACTGATATTATAAAATATCACTGAGAAAAATTAAAGATCATTAAATCAAGAGAAATTTTCAAGTTCATATACTAGAAAACTCAATTATTACAAGATTTGCAACTCTCCTCCAACTGATCCACAGATCCAGTGCATTCTCATCAAAATTCCAAGCCTGTTTTGCAGACATTAACAAGCTGATTCTAAAATTTTTTTTAATTTTATTTAAGTCAAAGTTAGTTACCGTATAGTGTAATAACAATTTCAGGATCAGAATTTAGTGATTCATCACTTACATATTAACATGCAGTGCTCATCCCAAGTGCCTTCCTTAGTACCCATCCCCATTTAGCCCATCCCCCCAACCACCTCCTCTCCAGCAACGCTTAATTTGTTCTCTGTATGTAAGAGTTCTCTTAGAGTTTGCCTCCCTCTGTTTTATCTTATTGTTCCTTCCCTTCCCCTTATGTTCTTTTATTTCTTAAATTCCACATACAAATTAAATCATATGATATCTGTCTTTCTCTGACTGACTTATTTCACTTAGCATAATACCCTCCAGTTCCATCAGTGTTGTTGAAAATGGCAAGATTTCATTCTTTTTGATTGCTGAGTAATATTCCATTGTGTGTGTGTGTGTGTGTGTGTGTGTGTGTGTGTGTGTGTATGTGTGTGTGTGTGTGTGTGTGTACCACATCTTCTTTATCCATTCATCAGTTATATGGACATTTGGGCTCTTTCCATAATATGATCCTAAAATTTGTATATAGGGCCTAGAAGAGCCATAACTTTTAAAAAGAAGAAAAGGGGGCGCCTGGGTGGCTCAGTCGGTTAAGCGGCCGACTTTGGCTCAGGTCATGATCTCACGGTCAGTGAGTTCAAGCCTCGGGTCGGGTTCTGTGCTGACAGCTCAGAGCCTGGAGCCTGTTTCGGATTCTGTGTCTCCCTCTCTCTGACCCTCCCCCGTTCATGCTCTGTCTCTCTCTGTCTCAAAAATAAATAAACGTTAAAAACAAAAATTTTTTAAAAATAAAAATAAAAAGAAGAAAAGAAGAACAAAATTGGAGGGCTTATATTACCTGGTTTCATAAGTTACCATAGAGCACAAAAATCAAGTCACAGTAGTAAAAACATAAAGATAGACATATAGAGGGGAGCGTGGGTGGCTCAGTTGGTTGAGCATCCTACTCTTGGTTTTGGCTCAGGGCATGGTCTCATGGTGTGTGGGTTTGAGCCCCGCATCAGGCTCTGTGCTGACAGTGTGGAGTCTGTTTGGGATTCTCTCTTTCTCCCTTTCTTTCTGTTCCTCCCCAACTCATGCTCTCTCTCTCTCTCTCAAAAATAAATAAACTTAAAAGGCTGTAAAAATTTAAAAATGAATTTTAAAAAAAGACAGACATAGATAATGGAACCGAATTGAGTGCCACATTTATAATCAGTGGAGAAATGATATTTTTTCATTTTTTTTTTTTTTAATTTTTTTTTTCAACGTTTTTTATTTATTTTTTTTTTGGGACAGAGAGAGACAGAGCATGAACGGGGGAGGGGCAGAGAGAGAGGGAGACACAGAATCGGAAACAGGCTCCAGGCTCCGAGCCATCAGCCCAGAGCCTGACGCGGGGCTCGAACTCACGGACCGCGAGATCGTGACCTGGCTGAAGTCGGACGCTTAACCGACTGCGCCACCCAGGCGCCCCGAGAAATGATATTTTTTCAACATAGATATGTTGTCTTTTCAACAAACTGTGCTAATAGAATCCATATACAACAGATGAATTTAGACCTTTCATGCCATACATAAAAATTAACTGAAAATAGATCCAAAATCTAAGAGCAAAAATTATAAAAGATCTAGAAGAAAACAAAAGAGAAAATCCTCAATATCTTGGATTAGGCAAAGAGTTCTTACAACAAAAGAATGATCTATAGGGGCATGTGGGTGGCTCAGTCAGTTAAGTGTCTGACTTCAGCTCAGGTCATGATCTCACAGCTTGTGGGTTTGAGCCCCATGTCGCACTCTGTGCTGATAGCTCAGAGACTGGATGGAGCCTGCTTCGGACTCTGTGTCTCCCTCTCTCTCTGCCTCTCTCTCTCTCTCTCTCTCTCTCTCTCTCTCTCAAAAAACTAATAAACATTAAAAAAAATTTTTTAATGATCTATAAAAGAAAAAAAGTGGGAAATTAAACTCCCATCAAAATTAAAATTTGGGGGAAGGGGGCTCCTGGCTGGCTCAGTCAGTAGAGCATATGACTCTTGACTGTGAGGTCATGAGTTCAAGCCCCACACTGGGCCTAGAGCTTACTTAAAGAATAAAAACTCTAGGGGTACCTGGGTGGCTCAGTCAGTTGAGTGTCTGACTTCAGCTCAGTTTATCATCTCGCGGTTTGTGGGTTTGAGCCCCATGTCAGGCTTTGTGCTGACAGTATGGAGCCTGCTTCAGATTCTCTGTCTCCATCTCTTTCTGCCCCTGTCCTGCTCTCTCTCTCTCAAAAATGAACATTAAAAATCTGAAAAAATTAAAACTCTAAAAAAAAAGTTTAATTATTGCACTTCAAAGGCCTCCAATAAAAAAATGAAAAGACGAGGAGAAAATATGTGCAAATCATGTACCTAATAAAGGACTTGCATCCAGAATATATAACTTTTACAACTCTATAATAAAATTTTTTAAAAACAGGCAAAAGATTTGAATGGCTATTTCAACAAAAGGGATATATGAATGAATAATTACATGAAATGCTCAATGCCTTGAGTCTTTAAGAAAATGTGAATTTAAACCACAATAAGTTAACCACTTCATACCTACTAGAATAGCTATAACAAAAAAGACAGACAATAACTAGTGTTGACAAGGATGTGAAGAAACTGGAACTCCCTTACACTGCTGTTAGAAACGTAAACATATGGCCACTTTAGAAAACAGTTTGTCAGGTTCTTTAACAGTTAAATAGATAAGCCAGCAATTCTATTCCTAGTATCTACCCAAGAGAATGAAAGCATATATTCACGTAAAGACTTGTATTCAAATGTTCAAGCTGCATTATTTGCCACAGTCAAAACTGGAAACCATCCAAATGCCTATCAACTGGTCAATAATAAACAAGATGTGGTATATCCATACAGTAGAATACTATTCAGCAATAAAAAGGAACAAAATACTGGTACATGCTACAATATTGATAAACCCCAAAAAACATTATGCTAAGTGAAAGAAGCCCAGTGTTTCTTGTGTGATTCCATTCCTATGAACTACCCAGAAAAGGCAAATCTATAGAGACAAAACACAAGTCAGTGGTTGCCTGGGATGGGGGTGGGGGATTGAGGGTAAATGCAAACAGACTAGAGGTAATTTTGGAGAGGGGACAAAAATGTTCTGAAACTGGCTTGTAAGCTTAAACCAGGCCTGCTGTCAGTCTGTGGGAGTCAGATACTGTGCACCCCACTCAGTCTCTGCCATCACTGTCTCCCACCATGTTGAAGATGAGCTCCACTTCTCCATCCCTAGGATAGACCACCTGGAGCTGGCCTCCCTGGCCTCCCATTGGCCCAGTGCTGAGTCCAGCAACTTCACACATATAAAGCTCTGTCCCTGATCACCAAGCAGGACCTGGTGGCCTGAGAAGACCCTGGGCCCTCCCCCTGGCTGGCTGGGCCACCAGGCTCCCTCCCCTGATTCTGGGGAGTCCCAGGGGAGTGTCATCTCCCCAGTCCTCTCTTACAGACCTTTCTTTGCTGAATTAAAGTCTGTAAGAAGAAAGAAAGAAAGAAAGAAAGAAAGAAAGAAAGAAAGAAAGAAAGAAAGAAAGAAAGGAGAGAAAGAGAGAAAGAATAAAAGAAAAGAAAACTGGCTTATAATGACAGTATAACAATTCTATATGTTTACTAAAAATAACTGAATTGTTTTTATGGCTGAATAATATTGCATTGTGTATATATATTTATACACTGCATTTTCTTTTTTTAATGTTTATTTATTTTGAGAGAGAGCGCACGCGCGCACACAAGAGACGGAAGGGCAAAGAGATAGGGAGACAGAGAATACAAAGCAGGTCCGTGCTGTCAGCCGAGAGCCCGATGCAAGGCTCAATCTCAAGAACCGTGAGATGAAAACTTGAGCTGAAATCAAGAGTCGGGCGTCTAACTCACTGAGCCACCCAGGCACCCCTATACCACATATTCTTTATCTATTCATCAGTCGATGGAAATTTGGCCTCTTTCCATAATGTGGCTATTGTTGATACTGCTGCTATAAACATTGGGGTACATGTACTCCTTCGAATCAGTATTTTTGTATCCTTTGGGTAAATACCTACTAGTGCAATTGCTGGGTAGTAGGGTAGTTCTATTTTTAACTTTTTTTTTTTTTTTTTTTTTTTTTTTAATTTTTTTCAACGTTTATTTATTTTTGGGACAGAGAGAGACAGAGCATGAACGGGGGAGGGACAGAGAGAGAGGGAGACACAGAATCGGAAACAGGCTCCAGGCTCTGAGCCATCAGCCCAGAGCCTGACGCGGGGCTCGAACTCATGGACCGTGAGATCGTGACCTGGCTGAAGTCGGACGCTTAACCGACTGCGCCACCCAGGCGCCCCTCTATTTTTAACTTTTTGAGGAACCTCAAAAAGTTTTCCAGAGTGGCTGTACCAGTTTGCATTCCCACCAACAGCAAAAGAGGGTTCCTCTTTCTCTGCATCCTCACCAACATCTGTTGTTTCCTGTGTTGTTAATTTTAGCCATTCTGACAGGTGTAAGGTAGTACATCATTCTAGTTTGGGAAAAACAAATAAAAATAAAAATAAAATTAACTGAATTGTGCACTCAAAATGGATTCATTTTGGGCATTAAATAACTCAAGATACTAATTTTTTAAATTGAAGTGTAGTTGACATATTAGTTTCAAGTGTATGACATAGAAATTTAACATTTATACAGATTACAGAGCAATCATCACAATAAATCTAGCTACCATCTATCACCACCATACAAGGTTGTTACAGATTAATTATATTTCTTGTGCTCTACATTGAATATTTATGTCTTAATTTATTTTACAACTGGAAGTTGGTACCTTTTAACTCCTTCCCCTATTTTTTCCATCCCCTTGTCCCCCCTCCCCTCTGGCAACCACCAAATTGTTCTGTGTATCTATGGGCCTGTTTCTGTTTTGTTGTTCATTTGTTTTGCTGTTCATTTGATATAATATCATACAGTATTTGCCTCTGACTTATTTCACATAGTATAATACCTCCTAGATCCATTCACGTTGTTGCAAATGGCAAGATTTCACTCTTTTTTATGGTTAAGTAATATTCTACTGTCTATATACCACATCTTTATCCATCCATGTATCGATGGACACTCAGGTTGCTTCCATATCTTGCCCATACTAAGTAATGCTGCTATGAACACAGGGTGCGTATATCTTTTAAAATTAGTATTTTCATTTTCTTCAAATAACCAGAAGTGGATTTGCCAGACTGTACGATAGTCCTACTTTTATTTTGCAGAAACTCCATAGTGTTTTCCATAGTAGCTACACCATTTTGCATTCCCATGAACACTACACAAGAGCTCTCTTTCCTCCACATCCTTGCCAACCCTTGTTATTTCTTGTCTTTTTGATAGTAGCCATTCTAACATGTGTGAAGTGATATCTCATTGTTGTTTTGACCTGCATTTCCTTGATGATTAGGGATGTTGAGCACCTTTTCGTGTGTCTGTTTGCCACCTGTACGTCTTTTTGGAGAAATGTCTATTTGGGTCCTCTGCCCATTTTATAATTGGACTTTTTAATATATTGAGTTGTAAGTTCTTTCTATATTTCGGAATATTGACCCCTTATCAGTTACATCATTTACAAGTATCATCTCCCATTCAGGAGGTTGCCTTTTCATTCTGTTGATGGTCTCCTTCACTAATAGTTTCATCAGCTTTTTTTTTTATTTAAAAAAATGTTTTTTAATGTTTATTTATTTTTGAGACAGAGCATGAATGAGGGAGGGGCAGAGAGAGAGGGAGACACAGAATCCAAAGCAGGCTCCGGGCTCTGAGTTGTCAGCACAGAGCCCGACGTGGGGCTCGAACCTGTCAGCCGTGAGATCGTGGCCTGAGCCAAAGTCAGACGCTCAACCGACTGAGCCACCCAGGTGCCCCTTCATCAGCTTTTCAGTCTGATGTAGTCCTACTTACTTTTCTTTTGCTGCCCTTACCTGAGGAGATAGATGCAAAAAAATACTGCTCAGGCACATGTCCAAAAGCTTACTGTTTATGTTTGCTTCCAGGATTTTTATGGTTTTTGGTTTTACGTTTAAGTCTTTAATCCACTTTGAGTTTATTTTCCTATATAAGAAAGTGGTCCAGGGGCACCTGGATGGCTCAATCTGTGGAGCATTCAGCTCTTGATCTCAGGGTAATGAGTTCAGGCTTCACACTGGATGTAGAACTTACTTAAAAAATAAAAAATAGGGGCGCCTGGGTGGCGCAGTCGGTTAAGCGTCCGACTTCAGCCAGGTCACGATCTCGCGGTCCGTGAGTTCAAGCCCCGCATCAGGCTCTGGGCTGATGGCTCGGAGCCTGGAGCCTGTTTCCGATTCTGTGTCTCCCTCTCTCTCTGCCCCTCCCCCGTTCATGCTCTGTCTCTCTCTGTCCCAAAAATAAATAAAAAACGTTGAAAAAAAAAAATTTAAAAAAAAATAAAAAATAGAGCACCGGGGTGCCTCAGTCGGTTAAGCATCCGACTGCAGCTCAGGTCATGATCTCACAGTTTGTGAGCTCAGGCCCCCTGTCAGGCTCTGTGCTGACAGCTCAGAGCCTGGAGCCTGCTTCAGATTCTGTGTTTCCCTCTCTCTCTGCCCCTTTCCTGCTCACACTGTCTCTGTCTCTCTCTCTCAAAAATAAAACATTTAAAAATTTTTAAATTAAATAAGCAATAAAATAATAAAGTGGTCCAGTTTCATTCTTTTGCCATGTAGTTGTCCAGTTTTCCCAGCACCATGTATTGAAGAGACTGTCTTTTCCCTGTGGTAGCTTCTGGCCTCCTCTGCTGAAGATTAATTAACTTTATAAGCATGGGTTTGTTTCTGGACTCTACTCTGTTCTATTGATCTAGGTGTCTGTTTTTGTGCAAGTACCATACCATTTTGACTACTATAGCTTTGTAGTATAGTTTGAAATCAGGGAGCCTGGTATCTTTAGGTTTGTTCTTCTTTCACAAGACTGCTTGGACTATATGGGGTCTTTTGTGGTTCTATACAAATTTTAGGATTATCTGTTCTACTTCTACAAAAAAATGCCATTGGAATTTTGATAGAGATTACACTGAATCTGTAGATTGCTTTGGATAATATGGACATTTTAACAATATTAATTCTTATAATCCATGAGTATGGTTTATCTTTCCATTTGTTTGTATTATCTTTAATTTCTTTCATCAATGTTTTACGGTTTCCAGAGTAATGTCTTTTAACTCCTTGGTTAAATTTACTCCTTGGTATTTTATTCTTTTAAAAAAAAATTTTTTTTAATGTTTATTTTTGAGAGAGAGGGAGAGAGACAAAGAGAGTGTGCATGCATGGGGGAGGGGCAAAGAGAGAGGAAGACACAGAATCTGAAGCAGGCTCCAGGCTCCACAGTCAGCACAGAGCCTGACACAGGGCTCGAATTCACAAACCACAAGATCATGACCTGACTCAGTCGCTCAACTGACTGAGCCAACCAGGCACCCCAGTATCTTAATCTTTTTGATGCAATTGTGAATGGGATTGTTTTCTTAATCTCTCTTTCTGATAGTTCATTATTAGTGTATGGAAATGCAACAGACTTGTGCATATTAATTTTCTATGCTGTGTACATACCTAAGAGAAATGAAAACACAGCCACACAAAAACTAATACAAAAATGTTCACAGTGGCATTGTTTATAACAGCTAAAAAGTGGAAACTCAAATGTTCAACTAATAGATTAATAATGTGGTACATCCATATAATACTATTACTCAGCAATAAAAATAATGACACATGCTACAACATGTGAACTTTGAAAACTTTATGCTAAGTGAAAGAAACCAGTCATGAAAAATCACATATTGTATGACTCCATTTATATAAAATGCTCAGAATAAGCAAACCTATAGAGACAGATGAGTGGTTGCCTAGAGCTGGGAATCTTGGGGGTGGGGGGAGTAACCACTGAACGGTACAGAGCTCCTTTTCCCATAATGAAAATGTTCCAAAACTGATTATGGTGATGGTTGCACAACTCTGTGAATATATTCAAAATTACTGTACACTTTAAATTGGTGAACTGAATGGTATATGAATTATATCTCAATAAAACTGCTACAAAAAAAAAAAAAACCCACTTGGTGTACAATCTATGAGTAGGTAAAGCCATCAACACTGGTAGGACTACCACAGCCAAAGTTACCAATCTATTTATTTAGGACAAAAAAATCTCAAAGTTACAAATACCTTCCAATCATACTGATTATTTTGTAAATGAGTATATATCTGAAATAAGAAGCAATGATTAATCAAAGTAATTAGTTAAGTCACTAACCTTAAAAAATAAATTTGACCTTAAATATTCAGATTTCAAATGCCCAAGATACTTCAATTTTCTACTTCATGTGTTTCCTAGGAGATAGTTCATTGACAGTCATATGAATGCCCTGCATAAACTGGATTGCCCTACCTATATATGTGTATGTATACACATATATATGTAAAGTTCAATCATTCCTTAATTCCTTAAATGAAATTCAATAATTTCCAGGCTTATATAAAATCATTCTACCTTTTAAAGAGAGGAAGAAACTCTGATACGAAAATATCCAATTCTACGTTGGTAAACTGTACATTCTTCTGTGATTCTGGCACTATAGAAAGTGCATAATTTGCCTCTCCATACTGACTCATAGGTAAAAAGAAAAGCAAATCTGATTACCAAAGGCAAGATTACTGTTTTATCATCACTGGATTAAAATTAAAGCCACACAGCTAAAGTAAAATGTTCATGAACGGGGGAAATTTTAGTTTTAGAATGAAGATTCCCCCCCCCCCCCCCCCGCATTTAAACAAGTACTAAGAACTTAAAGGCTGTTCTGCAGCTAATCTAGCTCCTAGAAAGAGAGCCCAGGATGCTGGCACATAAGAAACTGCAATCGGGATTACTCTTGGCCTTATGGAATATTTTCTCTGTCCTTTATCGACGTGGAATAAAAATGCCCAATGGAGCGGGGTCGGGGGTCGGAGGTCGGGGGGGGGGGGGCGCCTCGGCTACCCTGCTCTCAAAGCTGCTCCGTCAGTCAGCACCAACCCTAGCAGAGCCCTAACCGTTCCTTTCCCGCGCCCCCAAACATCCAGTAGCACGGTCCCAAGGGGACAGCTTCCCCAACAGAGGATCCAGAAGGCGGTCATTGGACGCGCGTGTTACCGAGCCCGTTTTTGTTTGGTTTAAAAAACAGATTCCTATCACAGCCAAACCTCCCTACCCCCAGGGGAATTGGGGGAAGTGGCAGCAGGGGGCCGGAGTGGAAAGTGAGAATAAAAGAAGAACAGAGTACAACCTGCCAGGCAAGCTAGCCGCGGAGAGAAGGAAAGGTAAGAGGCGGCGATAAGGCCGGACGGGGAAGGAAACTGGTTTCCAGCCCTCCACGCCACCCCGAGCGGCCCGAGCCTTCCAGGACCCGCCCCGATCTCGCTGCCCTGCCCCGGCGCCGGCCGCAGCCTCCCGCCCTACCCGACCCTCCCAGGACGCGCTTCCTCCGGAGCCGGACCCCCGCCCTGGCCTCCCCGCGGGATAAGGCGGGTCAGTTCAGTCCGCTTCTCGGCAGAGGTGACTCGCGCGGAGATGTAAACACAGCGAGACCAGCTGCGCTCGGCCCATCCCCCCCCCCCCTCCGCCGGGGTCCGTAACCTCTTCCCTCAGCCCTGCCCCGCGCCCTGTGCTCCCCGCGGGCAGGCGCGCAGCGCGCCTTCCCCTTTCTCCAAGTCCCGCTTCCCGACCGTTGCCTGGGGGCACTGAGCCCCCTTCCCCAGTTCCTAGCCGTTGTCACCGCCACAGCCTCCGGAAAACCCTCGGCAAACCCCGGAGCAAACAACACAGGCGCGGGGCGGGGGTGCGGAGGGAGGCGGCGGCACTCGGGACGGCGAGGCTTTATCGCCGCGCCCTCCGCGCTCCCTCCCACCAGCCTCGGCTGCCCGCGCTCTTACCTGCTCTCCGCGTCGCCCGGGAAGACCACGGCGTCGCTTTCCCTCCCGGCAGGGCCGAGGACTAGCACCGCCGCCGCCGCTGGCCGGGCGTCCCGAGGGAGCCGGGGCCTCCCCGGCAGCCCGAGCCGCTCCAGTGGGAGAAGAGGAAACAAAACAGCGGCGAGCCGGCCCGCGCAGCGCCCCCCGCCCGCGCCGCCCCACGGATCCCCAACCGCCGAGGCGACGGCGGCGACACAGAGCCCGGCGCGGGGAGCAATGGTGGCCCCCGCCCTCGCCCCGCTCCCGGCCCCCTCCCTCCACCCCCCGCTTCAGCTCCTCCCCCTCGGCCTCCTACCGCCGCCACCAGGACACTCGAGTCCGCCTCCCCCACCCCGCCCGCTCCGAGCGCTCCTCCCCTCCCCACGCGGCGAGGGAGGGGGGGGCAGCACAGCCAGTCACCGCTGCGTCTGTCAAACCAGGGCTGGCTATTTATACCCGGCAGGGCCCCACCGGCCCCCTAGCCGGCCAACCTGCTTCGGTGGCTGTCTCGACTCTCGCCCGCCCCTTATCCCCCAACTTCTACCAAACCCGCCTTCTCAGGTAAAGACTCTGGGCACTTGTCCCGCGCCCTGCTCTGGGCTCCCCCATCCCACTCTCCAACCCCGGACTGGTGCCGGAGCCCCAAGACGCGGGCAGGCGCGTGGGGGTGGCGGGGCCGCGCGTGCACCTGCAGCGCCCGCCCGCTTCTCCCAGCTGGCCGGGACCGCACGCACACACCCTCGCCACTCTCAGAAGCCTCCGCGGGCCCTGGCTGTCACTCCATCCCCAGCCCTGGACTCCCGCCCTTCTCCAGGGACTGTTCCGCACTCGGGCAGTCTGACAGTTACCGGGGGCCGGGGGCTGGAGAAACTCCTAGCCCTTTCCACTCTCCACTCAGCCTGGGCTAAGTAAAAGGTGGGGGCGCGAGCGCGCCGCCAGCCCCGCCCCGGCCCCTCCTCGGTCAGTGACGCTTGTGGCGCACCGCCCCTCCAACCTCGCGCCCTCGGCGCCGCCCGCTCCTCCTCCTCGCTCGCAGGCGCCCGGCCTTGTACACCCGCGACCCCGCCCCATTCCCAGAAATTACCACCCGCCCAACGGCCGGGCCGCGCGGCGGTTGGTGCCCGCGTTTGCTGACGGTCGGGTGGCGGGGCTCAGCGCGCAGCTGCGGAGCGCGGCGGGCGGCCCCCTGGCGCTGCCCCCCGAGCTGCGGGCGCCCGCACCAAGCCATTGTCGCTCCTCGCTCGGTCAGCTCGGTTGAGTAACTCAAGTCCGAGTATTGTTGGTGCGAGAATGCGGGAGTGTGTTGGTGCGGGGGTATTTTGGTCGCAATGCCTAACGAATTCGAAAATGAAAACCCAGCAGTAGCTGCACGCTTCTGGTTTCCCCACTTTCACACAAAGGGGAACCTCTGAGCAGGGCACTCACGCGCCTTCAAATGCATAAAAGCCCATGACACGGTGTCCTGGACTGTCCTGCGTTTGGAGCGCCTCACTAATGATCTTTCTTACGCACAGTTAAGCCTACAAACGCAAAGTTGTGGCACAATCTATTCCCCCACCACCACGCTTCGCCGCCGCCGCATTTTCTTGTATTTGTTTCTTTAACAAAGAGCGATGACTGTCCCGGTGCGCGGAGGGACTAATTCTAGCCCTCTCTCGGGCTCCTGCAGCCCCACTCCGATAGACCTGGCGCAGTATTCGCCAGGTTCATTTCTGGGCTCCACCCTTAGTCTTTTTGCAGTTCCAGAACCAGTCAGGAGAGAAAAAAAAAAAAAACCCTGAGGAATACAAGTGATAGCTGTTCTTGAAAGTAACGTGGGAACCATGGAAATAACCTTAAAGCAGGTCTCAAATGTCAGAGGACCACAGGAGGCCCCACTCATTTGTCTTTGAAGAACCTAAGAATTTAATGATCTCTTTCTTTTTTAAAGCTATTAATGCCTTTTTATTTACTGGGGGTGCGGAGGTGGGAGTGGGATTCTTCCTTTCCTATCTGAAAAAGCAACTCTGGTGACTCCTTCATAGATCTTTACTTTGAAATGTAGGGGGAGACTGGATAGCAAATAGGGTTAGTCAAAGAGATCTTCTGAACTCTGATGAAGTTTTATGAATTCCTGAGTTCTAAAACATGGCGACTCAGCATTCTTTTGAACTAAACAATTCAAAACTTTAACACACACACACACAAAACAACAGAATACTACAAACCTAGCACCCTTCCTAGGGCAGTATTTCTAATCTTCTATTTCCAAAATTAGGGAACCGTTGTCCACTGGATATTTGTAAGGAACTAATAATACTACTGAATGTCTATGACATTAACATGTCATATAAGGAGCATGCAAGGACAAAGCCTAATTCCTATAGTTAGGAACAGATCTCACCTGCTGGGTGAAATCATTCCAGTTTTCAGCTACCATG
Source organism: Panthera leo (assembly GCF_018350215.1). Classification (NCBI taxonomy): domain Eukaryota; kingdom Metazoa; phylum Chordata; class Mammalia; order Carnivora; family Felidae; genus Panthera; species Panthera leo. Next base: position 86,661,555 of record NC_056682.1, on the reverse strand, counting down.
AGAAGAAACGTATCTCTCCAACTGCCAATTGGAAGTAAACTGGAAAGTCCCAGGCAGATAACAATGGTAAATAACATCATTGTTTCCAATTCTTCAATGCTCCTTCCATGCATGTTCTTTGAAATGTGGCTTTGCATTTCTTCTGATTGGAGATAGAAAGTTTCTCCACCCCACTGATGTCGGGCTTAGATTATTCCACTTGCTTTTGGCTGAAGGAATATGGGCAGAAGTGACAGCGTAACAGTTCTGAGCCTGTTCTTAGGAGATTTTGCATGTTTCTGCTTGCCTCCCTCCCACACTTGCCTTTCACAATGTGAAGAACATAGTCATGGTAGTCTGCTGGGACAAGAAGAATGAGAGACATGAAGTGGTCTAGAACCATCCCCAACTTGGAGCCAGTGACCTGCCGAAAAAAAAGCCTTGTTTTAAACACTGTGTTTTGGAGTGGTTTTTTTTTACCCAGAATTAGTTTTCCAATCATTGACTAGTGGAATAGGAGACGGAGCAATCTGCTTTCTTAGTACTGGCCTTGAAGGTGCCAAACTTAGGTCTTTGGGGTTAGCTCTTTGAGAGTGGGTCTTGGAAAGACACATCCTTTATGGAAGCTAGCCAAGTAAGAAACTGAAAAAGTTTGTAGCAAAGCATTCTGAAGACCTCAGGTTCAGTAGGAAAGGGGTGATGTGGTCAGTAGTCCTAGTTAATGATCATAGAATAAGAGGTCTCCAGGTTATAACTCAATTGCTCTTGCCTCTGTTTTTTTTTATTATACAATTTATTTTTTAATTATGCAAGTGTCTCATTAATACATTCCCATCGTCAATTTTCAAATAATACAAAACAGACTTTTTAAAAACCAAGTCTCCTCATTTCCTTCTCGATTTCCCTTTCCACTCCTCACCCTTCACACATACCAGTCATTACACACCTCTACCCTTCCACAGGTAACCATAAATGATAGTTTAGCATTTCAGCTTCCTGACATTTTCCATGCATTTATATACATATACATGCAATTATGTAGACTAACTATAAATCAAATGGTATAATATGTGTATTAGATAGAATGCTTCTGTACTTCTTTTCTGTTTATTTACCCTTTATTCTCTCTTATTTACCTAAGAAAGTATTTTTAAAGTTCCAGCCTGGCTTTAGTATGGTAGATTAACCAAGAGAAGAGGTTTTCCCCCTTTTATATCAGAATGTTAAATGGGAAAAGGACCTTTTAGGGCCAGTTTAGGGATGGGAGTGGTATCATGAGGAACACCGAAGAAAACTAAATTCTCCTACTGGTAGCCAGTAAATCATTGCCCTTCCCAAACTGGAAATTCTCTTTCTTGAGATAATCCTTGGACACTTTGCGTTACAGCTGATTAAATAATGTTATATTCTCTCACAACATTTCGAAGTGAGTAGTCCAAGAGAAGGGAATTCTGTGCAATGTTTTCTGACCTAGCCTCAGGAGTCACACACATGCACGTGCACACCTGTGCCTTACCACCAGTGAAGATCCCTGGGGCCATGTTGGAAGTGAGCTACTACAAGGGCATTCTGCAGTAGTAAATTTTGAATTACTGATACAGCCTTTAAACCTGTTGGATTCTCTCATTACAGATGGGCAAATCCCCAGGTTACCACCAATTATGTAGACTTTCAAGAACAACCCGAAAAATCTCTTCTTTTGCTTCTCCCTAAAGAATGAGTGGTCTGGGCGCTATTGTCCAAGTTTTATTCTGGTATTAGCCTACCTTATTTATAAGCCACTATATCCATCCCTCCCACCACCCCTTTCTGGGCTTCTACGAAAATATCATTCATAACTCTCCCATACTCTGGTTCTGAAAGGGACTCAGTCTCCAGACTCACTTTTGTTTGAGGTATCATTTTGCCTTGTATGAATCAGAATCTCTTAGACGTCATATGTTAAACAAGTTATAAGAGGCTTTCTTCAGAGAATGGTCAAAAACAAAATAATTTCAGGGGGGACATGTTAAGTTTCCAGAATCCAATGAAACAATTCTTGAAAATGAAATTTGCATCATCAAATGCCATCAGAAAGTACCAAGTTTTGAATATGGAAGAGAGGTTAAATCTACATGAGTTGCACATGTAATTTTACCATGGAATGTTTTCTAATAAAATAAGTACTTACAGTCATTTCATACTTTGAGTTCTTGATATATTTTTAAAGCAGCCTTCTCTTTAAGATAGTACTTTACTTGGAAGCATTTTATTAATTCTATTAACAAATAAATTACTTTTAGCATACATTTTATTGCTTTATTAAAATAATTTGAAGTGTCAGGGCACCAAGGTGGCTCAGTCGGTTGAGGATTCAACTTCACCTCAGGTCATGATCTCACCTCAGGTCATGATCATGAGTTCGAGCCCCATGGGGTGGGGGGGCTCTGTGCTGACAGCTCAGAGCCTGGAGCCTGCTTTGGATTCTGTGTCTCTGTCTCTCTCTGCCCCTCCCCCACTTGTGCTCTGTCTCTCTCTCTCTCTCTCTCTCTTTCTCTCTCTCAAAAAAATAAACATTAAAAAATATCTGAAGTTTTGAAGATGGATTATATTTTATTCTAGTTAGAATTTCTAATATTTTCCATGATAAAACCAATTTTTGTAAGCAGATTTGCCTACTTTATTATAAAAATTAAAAATCCAAATGAAATGTACATGAAGACATTTTATTAGTGATTTAAGATCATATTAATCTCTGAATGAAATTGGTTTCTTAATAAAATTCAGGATAAATGCCATAGTAGTTAATTAAAACACAAAGATAAATATATTCCATGGGGAAAGTTCTGAAATAAATTTCCATATTTGTGAGCTGACTAGTTTTCAAGGGCATTTAACTGTTTCCTCCATGATACTAAGTTAAAATGGATTAATAGAAATTTTCCTTTCCATTCATTTCCTGGATCACTCTAAAGAATAGAAAAGCAAACCAAAAGCTTTGTTTTTTCCACCATTCATTTGCTTTCTTCTCTGCAGTTTTTTTCCTACTGGCCAGCGAGTCAGAGTGAGTGACACTATTTTAGCAATAGTAAATAATAACAGTAACAGGGGCTCCTGGGTGGCTCAGTTGGTTAAGCGTCTGACTTCGTCTCAAGACCTGATCTCACGGTTTGTGAGTTTGAGCCCTGCATCAGGCTCTCTGCTGTCAGTGCAGAGCCTGCTTCAGATGGTCTGTCCCTCTCCGACTGCCCCTCCCCCTTTTCTCTCACAAAAATAAATGAACATTAAACAAACAATAATAACAATAATATTGGCCACCGTTAGTATACTGCTAGGTACCTTACGTGCTCTTAGGAGCATCTCCATGTCACAATTCACACTGAAGGCAAGAAAGGTTAAGCCACTCATTCAAAGTTACACAGTTGACAATAGAGTTGGCTATTGAATCCTCCAGAGCCTGTCCTCTTAACCACTAGCACTTCTGAAGTGCAGGCATGTTTTAACTGTTCATGACCAAACATCAAGGACAAAAGGTATTGCCCTCTGTTTCAGCTTTGACACCAGCCTCAAGCCCTAGTCCCCCAAATTCCCTGGGCTTGGATACCACCTTGCAGTCCTACTCACCTCTGCTTGGGGCCCTGTTCTGCCTAACATAGCAGACACTACTGCAGATGGTTGAGTGTTTCTGGCCGTCTTCCCTATTTCCCTCTCTCCAGACACTCCTTCCTCCGCTGGTTGCCAATATATTACCTCTACTCCAGCTCCTGTTTCCTGTTCTTCCTGTCTGCTTCGTTGTGTCTCCCGTATCTGCTGATGACACTGACTGCTAAGCAAAAAGAGAAATTAGGGTCAGGATAAGAAGCCAATCAATCTGGAGGATGGAAGGGTCACTATAATTCAGAAGAACTATAATTAAACTGTGAATGCGAGACAGAAGAAAATGGAGTAAATGGGAAGATGGGTTGAGAGTTTTAAAATACCGTGAATCTATATGAATGACTGGAAATTCCCGTAATGTGAAGGAGAAGAGGAAAATAAGAATAATTCTATCATTGATATTCAAAAGTTCGTGATAGGTATAGTAATTGATAATATCTGTACTTATATATGGTCAGAGTCCTAAATACCAACAAAATACTTTTGAAATTTTGCATCATCTTAACAGTTTTGATTGGATGTGTACTTTCTTTTAATCTTTTAGGGGCGCCTGGGTGGCTCAGTCGGTTGAGCATCCGACTTCGGCTCAGGTCATGATCTCGCGGTCCATGAGTCGGAGACCCGCGTTGTGCTCTGTGCTGACAGCTCAGAGCCTGGAGCCTGCTTCAGATTCTGTGTCTCTGACTCTCTCTGACTCTCTCTCTGACTCTCCCCCATTCATGCTCTGTCTCTCTCTGTCTCAAAAATAAATAAACGTTAAAAAAATGTTTTTAATCTTTTCTTTTAAACCTCTTAACAACCGAATCAGAAAAGTACTGTTATCATTTTGCAGATTATGACACTGACGTGACTGAAGGAGTGAGCAACTTTCTCAAGACCACCAGCAAGTGAGTAATGGTGCCAGACAAGAAATCCAAGCAGGCTGGCTCCAGACTCCATGCTCCCAGCACTCTGCTCAGCTTCCTCCTCCTCTGCATTGTCCTCTCCAGGGTTGAAGGAGAGACCAGGCCAGCTTCTCCCTATCCTGTCCAGCTTCTCCTTAAGAATAAGCCAATACCTCTGCTCTGACATGTGATTTGACTGGTGAAGGGGCCCAGTTCACAATTCAGCAAGCCTCAAAGTGGATTATATTCTACCAGCAGAATATTTTCAGAGCCCACTTACTAAGTCTGCGTTTTTATTTGGTTGCCTGGGTGGAGAAAGAAAATTAATATGTTAACAAGGACTAATTATATTACTACCCGGTGTGTCTGAGGAGCAAGTACATCCCTTTGTGATCAGTATAAGCTAGAGAAGTAAGTTTTGACAGGTAGAAGAGACAAGGTTGGAGTCTCCAACCTCCAGCTTTTAGTCTTCTATATCTGTGAGAACTATTATATATTTACTCTGAGCCAATCATTCTATGTTGAGAACACTACGGCCTAAAAATAAGTTACTTACTTTTGTTAACACAGGTGAGCAGAGTTGGAATTTGAATCCAGGTTTTCTTATTTTTACAAACTCCCTTTTTGAGATCACTGAAGTGAAAGTTGAAGAACAGGAAGGTCTTTGGAAATGATGCCCTTGAGCCTAATGGGGGAAGTTTAGCAATAATAACCTCCCTCTCACTGACTTTGTCCGGCTGAGCAAGAAAGGGAGGGACGGAATAAAAGTCAAGTGTAGAATGACAGAGACAGGCTTCAATCTGGTGAGGCACCGGGAAAGAGTTGGGAAATTAAGGAGCCAAGGCAAATCTCAGGAAAGAACGAAATTGATTAAGTAAACTGTGGACTCACATGTAGACAGTTATCTATTTTACAGTTGTGTCCATAGCTAGCCATACCCTTTTGTTCAAAATTATTTTGCTTTTCAGTTTTCCTCAGGGTGTCCTGTATATTTTTATTCAGGTGGTCCACATTTATTATAAGCCAATTTTGGTGTTTTTCCCAACACATATGATGGAAAGCTTAATCATGTGTATATTGTTCACATATACACATATACACATGTGATATTTCAGTCTTTAGTATTTCTTATTTACCATTAACCCAAAAAGCCCTTCAATCACTCATATAGTCCTTTTTGAATTAGACAGGAACTAGATATACTGAACTTCCAAATAACAGTGGTTGAGAAAAGCAAGGGACAAATTTGTATTGAAGTGAGTTACACATCTGGTTTTTAGACCAAATGAGTAGCACTGAGTCTTTTTTAAGTGTAAAATTTTTTAATTTTTTTTTAATCTTTATTTATTTTTGAGACCGAGTGTGAGCAGGGTAGGAACAGAGAGAGGGAGACACAGAATCCAAAGCAGGCTCCAGGCTCTGAGCTGTCAGCACACAGCCCAATGCAGGGCTCGAACTCACAAACCGTGAGATCATGACCTGAGCTGAAGTCGGACACTTAACCAACTGAGCCACCCAGGTGCCCGTTGAGTGTAAAATTTTAAAATGGCAACAGCAGGTGCTTCTGTAAATGGTCTAGATATCTTGAAAGGGGATTAATGAGTAGTCCACAGGACAATGGTGCATGTGATTGACTTTGTGAAACCCTCCCCCAACAAAAATAAATTCGCTGGAACCCTGTTTTCCCATAGCAGGTTTTTGGGGTGAGATAAATGAACGGGGTAAAGGTATGAAAAGTAATATAAGAAATCAAGAGTCTTTTGTGTACTCCAGGTATACTAGTTGTTTCTATTCTTGTAGGAAAAATGTTTCAAAGATCTAATGCAAGAGGGGCACCTGGCTGGCTCAGTTGGTACAGTATGTGACTCTTGCTCCTGTGGTGAAGTTTGAGCCTCAAGTTGGGTGTAAGATTACATAAAAATAAAATCTTATTCAAAAAAAGCGATTGGGGGTGGGGCTCATGAGTGGCTCAGTCGGTGGAGCATCTGACTCTTGATTTCAGCTCAGGTCATGATCCCAGGGTCATGAGATCAAGCCCTGCATTGTGCTCCTTGATGAGCATGAAACCGGCTTAAAATTCTCTCTCTCTCTACCTCTGCCCTCTCCCCAGTTCGTGCACTCTCTCTCTCTCTCTTAAAACATTTTTTAATCATAATTAAAATTTTAAAAATTTTTAAATTAAAAAAATGCAAGATGGGGCGCCTGTGTGGCTCAGTCGGTTAAGCGTCTGACTTTGGCTCGGGTCATGATCTCACAGTTCATGAGTTTGAGCCCCACAGCAGACTCTGTGCTGACAGCTCAGAGCCTGGAACGTGCTTTGGATTCTGTGTCTCCCTCTCTCTCTGCTACTCCCTGCTCACAAGCTGTCTCTCTCTCAAAAATAAAGATTAAAAACAAATGCAAGAAAAAAAGAGAAAAGAGGGGCACCTGGGTGGCTCAGTCGGTTAAGCGTTCGACTTCCGCTCAGGTCATGATGTCGAGGTTTGTGATTTCGAGCCCCACATCGGGCTCTGTGCTGACAGCTCAGAACCTGGAGGCTGCTTCGGATTCTGTGTCTCCCTCTCTCTCTGCCCCTCCCCCACTTGTGCTCTGTCTCTGTCTCTCAAAAATGAATAAATATTAAAAAATTAAAAAAAAAAAAAAAGAGAGAAAAGAAATTATGGTAAATCCAGGGCCTAAGGTCATTCAGTATGCTAGGTGACAAACACTTCGTGTTCTTTTTTTTCTTTAATGTTAGAACTTCTAAAATTAACATCAATCTGAAATGATTATTATAAGAGTAGTGTATGAAAATCTTCCTGATGAGCTATAAAGAGATGAAATGTTTCTTTAAAAATGTCCTCACGGTTGGGGCACCTGGGTGGCTCAGTTGGTAAGCATCCAACTCTTTATTTTTGTTTTTTAATGTTTATTTATTTTTGAGCGAGAGAGCACAAGCCAGGGAGGGGCAGAGAGAGAGAGAGAGAGGGTTCTTTCAGGAATTTAGAACTGGGACCAAAAAGCCATTTACAGTCTCTTAACGTGTCTGGAACCTCGTGTATATGTATGTTAGTAGCTGTGGGAGAGCCATAGTCTCCCATATGAAAACTCAGAGCAGGGAAAGCCTTCAGCTGTGGCTCAGCCACAAGCAGAAGCAGACAAGAGACAGCAACAGAGAAGTGTGTGGGTTCCTGGTCTGGATCCACTCCATTCCAGTGGCTGGGGGTGAATCCAACTTTTGTGGGGCCTATAATTTGGGAGTCCTCTTTGAAAAAAATAGAAAATTATGAATACAGAATTAGGTGTGGCCAAGCATATTATTTAGAATGAAAAATAAATCACAAAAAAATGACATATTTTTAAAAGCTGAGCAATATCCCAAATATTATAAAACCCCAGAAAAGTGAATTATATGATATATTTATTAATTTTTATTAATCAACTGCCTGACATACCTCTAAAGTAATTGTATGATATACACTGGCTACATATTCTTTCATTGCTTCTGACTGTGATGAGTTTGCAAATATTATTTTCAATGGAAAGAATAGAAAGATAATTAAATTTTTTGTGTAGCTTGATTAAATTTGGTTTTTATTACTGATAATTTAGAAAAGTTTCTAAAAGCCTCATATCTTGTGGTTGATAATGTCATGTAAGTTTTTAAGATTGTTCTCAATTTGGGGTGCCTGGGTGGCTCAGTTAGTTGAGCGTCCAACTTTGGCTCAGGTCATGATCTCACTGTTCATGGATTCCAGCTCCTCATTAGACTTGCCACGGTCAGCATGGAGCCTGCTTCAGATCCTCTGTCTCCCTCTCTCTCTACCCCTTCCCTGCTTGCTCTTTCTCTCTCAAAAATAAATAAATCTTAAAAAACAAAAAGATTGTTCTCAATTTAAGGAAATTTCCATTACATATTTTTCATGTAGAAGTAGGATTTTACCACATTCCAGTAACACATAGCAGTAACTAATCTTAAATATTCTTTGAACTGAAAACACTTACTAAATTGCTATTTGATGTTCAGTGAGTAGTGAGTATGAGTTTTATGTTATCTCTTAGCATAATACCCTCCAGTTCCATCCACGTAGTTGCAAATGGCAAAATTTCATTCTTTATGATTGCCGAGTAATACTCCATTGTATATGTACGCCACATCTTTATCCATTCATCCATCGATGGACATTTGGGCTCTTTCCATACTTTGGCTATTGTTGATAGTGCTGCTATAAACATGGGGGTGCATGTGCCCCTTCAAAACAGCACACCTGTATCCCTTGGATAAATACCTAGTAGTGCAATTGCTGGGTCGTAGGTAGTTCTATTTTTAGTTTTTTGAGGAACCTCCATACTGTTTTCCAGAGTGGCTGCACCAGCTTGCATTCCCATCTAAATTTCAATTTTAATGAAATTTTAAATATATGTTCAAAAATAAATAACTTTTTAAATGATAAAAGAAGGTACTCCTCATATCCTTCCAAATCAGAAGTCTAGTTCTTTGTTTTCTTGAAATGTTCTAAAGTGTCTTTTTTTTTAACTTATTTTTTATTTTTGAGAGAGAGAGAGCATGAGCAGAGGAGAGGGGCAGAGGGAGAGAGAGAGAGAGAGAGAGAGAGAGAGAGAGAGAGAGAGAGAGAATCCTAAGCAGGCTCCACACTCAGCACAGAGTCAGGTGCAGGGCTTGATCCCATGACCATGAGTGAGACCACAACCTGAGCCAAAGTCAAGAGTTGGATGCTCAACCAATTGAGCCACCCAGGTGCCCATCAAAATGTCTTTAAAATTACAGTTAAAATGCACATTCAAGGTTTATCAACTTTTTGAGTAAATATTTTGCATCTTGCTTTTATTTCTCTTCTGAATCTCCAAAAGATTGAGAATCTTCAATTTGTCATTGTACCCATGTAGCAAAGCTTGAACAGTTTTTTTGTTTTTGTTTTTTTTTTTAATTTATTTAGTCTAGTAATCTCTACTACTGTCAACATCGGGCTCAAACTCACGACCATGAGATCAAGAGTCACATGTTCTTCGACTGAGCTATCCAGGCACTCCAAGGATAGGATAGTTTTACAATGGACAGACCATCTTGTTAATTGTAGGCCCTACAGAGAAATACAAATTGGCAGGTGTGTTTAAATGCTGCAACTAAAAATTGGAAATGCTTCATCTAAACCATGATCTAAAAAGAAAACATGTAACTGCTGCAAAATACTGAAGTAGTCTACAAATAGGGGCATTGTGGAGACAGCTTTCCCCAGTTCCAATCCCTTCCAAACAGGAAAAACAGCCAGTGGTGGCACAGACTCCAAGAATAAGTGAATGGAGAGGTGATCTTAACCAACTGTGGTTAAAATGTCTCACTTTTACAAATTTTACAAAAACACTTCACCACTGTAAGTATATATTGGTGGGGCCCATCCCAGGTACTCTACAGCAATCAGCTTAAGCAAGAAACCCTGAAGTTAAATTTTATTAACCTGGGGCCCGACCTGCCCCAGGGCTTTCTGAATCACCTCAGTTCCCCTATAAAAATACTCTCCTTTTTGACTTAGGCTACATCAGGTTGGTTCCCATGTTTTGCAAACCAGTGTCTCGTACAAGACTCTATTATATTTTTCTCAGACCACTACATTAGACCTGTAGCTGGTATGCTTTCTTTTTTTTTTTTTAAAGTAAGTTCTGTATTCAACATGGGGGCTCAAACTCAGGACCCCGAGATTGAGAGTCCCATGCTACACCAACTGAGCCAGCCAGGTGCCCCTGTAATTGGTATGCATCACGCTGTTCCCGATTCCAGTTTCATACATCCCTGCCAGATTAATCTTCCTAAAGCTTAACTCTGATGATGTCATTCCTCAGAATCTCTGAGTACATACTCCCCAACTTGGCGTTAAAAGTAATGGGATTTCAGGGGGACGCCTGAGTGGCTCAGTTGGTTGAGCATCCCACTCTTGGTTTCAGCTCAGGTCATGATATCACGGTGGTGGGATCCAGCCCCAAGTCCTCCTCAAGCTCAGCACAGAGTGCAGAGCCTGCCTGGGATTCTCTCTCTCCCCCTCTTTCTGCCCCTCCGGGCTCATGCATATGCATGCGTGCACACTCTCTCTCTCTCAAAATAAATAAATAAACTTTAAATAAATAAATAAATAAATAAATAAATAAATAAATAAATAAATAAAAGTGATGGGGTTTAGGACACACTGCACCAAAATATGGCATCTTGACACCTTAAATATTTTAAGCTGAAGGAGTTTGATAAAACAGCAGAAGCAGGAGGGTCACTCTGACCTCCTACCCCCTGTCCCATAAAATGCTCCTATGAGAAACGTCCTCTCCATACCCAGAGGAAAGGAGCATCCTTACCTCTGAAGACAAAGGAACACCAAGAAGAATCCTAATGAACAGGCCTTGCGAAGTTTCCCCCAGTTTATTACAATTACATCATAATCCTTAACCTATCATGTTCTTCCATGACTGTCCTCTCTTCATCAATGCTAGCATAAAAGATCATAGGTCTGTTTCTTTGGATCTTCACTTCTGCATGAAGATTCCCATGTCATATAAAACTTATATTAAATAAATGTTTATGCTTTTCTCCTGCTAATCAGTCTTTGTCAGTTTACTTTTCAGATACAGCTAGGAACCCTAAGAGGATAAAGGAAAACTTTTTCCTCCCCTACAAAGGCCTCTGTAAGGGGCGCCTGGGTGGCTCAGTTGGTTAAGCGTCTTGGATTTCAGCTCAGGTCATGATCTCATGATTCATGAGATTGAGCCCCGCATCGGGCTCTGTGCTGACAGCGTGGAGCCTGCTTGAGATTCTGTCTCTCCCTCTCCGTCTGCCCCTCCCTGCTCTTTCTCTCTCTCTCCCTATCAAAATAAATAAATAAACAAACATAAAAACAGCAGCAACAACAACAAAGGCCTCTGTAAAGTGGCCCACTGCCTATCTTTCCAGGCTTACTTTCCACCACTTGCCTTAATGGAGTCGTGACAACAGCCATGGTAGCTCTCACTCATCATGCCCTGAGCTTTCCCACCCATGTGCCTTTGCTCAGGATTCTCCTCCTACATATAACTCCCTCTCTTGCTCTGGCTGTCAGAGCTACATATCCTTCAGAGTCTATCTCAAATATCCTCTCCTTCGTATACTTTTCCCTAATTTCCCAACAAACCTCCCATCTCCAACACGAAGTGCAATTTGACTGTAGGGCTTTATCCCATGAACCATGGGATCATGACCTGAGCCAAAATCAAGATTCAGACAGTTAACCAACTGAGCCACCCAGGTGCCCCCTGAAGATTTAACTTTTTAAGAATAAAGTTGGCCTTTTCTTCTCATTATAAAAGCATCATGCGGCCATTTTGGAAAGTTTTAAAATTTGAAAGAGTAGGAGCACCTGGATGGCTCAGTTGGTTAAGTGTCTGTCTCTTGATTTAGGCTCAGGTTATGATCTCATGGTTCATGACTTTCAGCCCAGTCAGGATCCTTTCTAAAAGCCCAGAGCCTACTTGGGATTCTCTCCCGGTCCCTCTGCTCTTCCCCTGCTTGCTTGCACATGTGCACTCTCCCTCTCTCTCTCAAAATAATTTTTTAAAAATTTTAAGAGACTAAATCAATGCCTTTAAAAAAAAAATTATTTTAGGGGCGCCTGGGTGGCTCAGTCGGTTGAGCGTCTGGCTTCGGCTCAGGTCATGATCACACGGTTTGTGAGTTCAAGCCCCACTTGTGAGTTCAAGACCTGCATCAGGCCTTGTGCTGACAGCTTGGAGCCTGGAGCCTGTTTTGGGTTCTGTGTCTGTCTCTCTCTCTGCCCCTCCCCCGCTCGTGTGCGCATGCGCTCTCTCTCTCTCTCTCTCTCTCTCTCTCTCAAAAGTAAATAAACATTAAAAAAATTTTTTTAAATAATAAAATAAAATAATAAAAAATAAATTATTTTTAAAATAAATTATTTTATTTTAGTTTTCAAGTAATCTCTGTGTGGAGCTCAAACTCATGATCCCGAGATCAAGGGTGACATGCTTCACTAACTGAGCCAACCGGGCACCCCCATGCCTTTTTAAATTATAAAGTAGATTGATCTCTAGCCTCCCTGGAATGCAAAGATCATCCTCAGTAGTATCTCTGAAGTAAATGGCATATGCTGAGAGTGAATTCGTGGTGAAAGTTATACAACTGACATTGCATCTTTGGGATAAAAGGAGAAAGAATTTTGGGTTTTACCCATTGAATTATCAGGACTCTTGATGGCATGTGACAATGTGAAAATCATTGTAAGAAACCTCACTAAAATTGAGCTGGGAGGTTTCAGCAGGGGGAGCTCTCCTGCCCTACCATTCCTACTCAATTGCAGACACAAGGGGAACAGATGGATTTGACCTTACACAGACTCGACCTTGCAAGTTGATCCTATATGGCTATCCCCCCTCACCTCCACAGCTCAGCCAATGAGAAGCCATTACACTTGGAACTCCCAGTTTATTCCAGTGGACTGTTTATAACAGTCTTCCCAACTTGCTCCTTTTCTCCATTAAAAAAGGCATACCTCTCCTTCATTCTCCAGACTCACCTATATGGTTTGGCCAGCAGGTTTTTGGCCTGCATCGCAATCCTCTTTTATTTGTGCATAAGCCCATTTTTGCTGGTAAAATAACTGGTAGTTTTTATATTCAAGGTTAACAACAAAAACCGACTTGAGCCAGCTAAGCCAAATATGGCAATACATTTATTGGCTCACATATGCAACCTATGAGACAGGCAAGGACGATTGTAACAAAGTCTCTCACTTGCAGGTTGCCCACTCCCCATCTTTCTTCTCTGCTTCTTTTAGTGGTTTGGGTTTATTCTCTAAGCCAGCTTGCTACATTAGAGATATTATAGCCTTCAGGCTCACATCCTCAGTGTCCCTGGGCATAATGGACTAATTCTTACCAAAAATAGGAGTGCTATTTCCGTAAGAATAGAAAAATGTTGGGAGAAAAAAAATTTCAGTATCGTTCATTCTTTGGCTACTGCCTACCCCACCACACACACTCATACACATAACATACCCTTCCTATACAGACAATTCCAAAAGTGTCCTTGCCTAACCACTACACAAGATCCCAGCTACGGGATCTTTATGTCATGTCAGTTCCTGATCAGGATGTTGAAGCTTCTCGTTTCCTTACAACCTACAAATAATAAATCTGAATATCTTTGATGACCCTAAATAAAAAATAAGATAAACATTCCTTCCAAAGCGATGTTCAAAAGAGAGGGAAAATGGAAAAAACAACACACAGAGCATAGGCCACTTCTTCCTGGAGAGGGATAACAAGTCTTTTGTGGACTCAGAGCATTGAATTGAAGGGAGCTTTGTAGAGAGAGGGCACTAACTACTAAGGCTCTATATGTCTCTAAATGTGCTAGTTGAATGGGTAGAATTATGAATTTATAGGGTGCAACTGGTGCAGCTTTCAAGTGATGACTTTTTTATTTAAAAAAAATGTTTTTTATTCTTTATTTATTTTTGAGAGAGAGAGAGAGTGAGACAGAGTGCGAGCAGGGGAGGAACAGAGAGAGAGGGAGACCCAGAATCTGAAGCAGGCTCCAGGCTTTGAGCTGTCAACACAGAGCCCAGCGTGGAGCTCTAACTCCCGAACCGTGAGATCATGACCTGAGCTGAAGTCAGAAGCCTGACCGACTGAGCCACCCACGTGCCCCTAAGTGGTGACTTTTTTAGCCCAAAATTTTTCAGAAGCTTCTTGGACATTACTGAACCTAATGGCACTTAAATTAAATGGAGATTAGAAAAAGAAAGAAAGATGCCATGCATACAGATATCAAATCATTAGCCTGTACACTTTAAAATTATACAATGCTACCTGTCAGGTATAGCTCAATAAGAGTGGAAAAAATGAAATTGAAAATAAATTAAAAAGAAAAAAGAAAGGAAGAAGGAAAGACCTAAGCGAGGAAAGATGTACTTGATATCTTTCACAATAGACATTTACACCTTATTGTTATATTGTATTCAGGATTTTAGGCAGATGTGAGTAGAAGGTAAAGAAATTCCTAAAGAAAGAGTGGGATGTACTGTTTATTGAGAAGAATATTTGGAATACCATAAGAAATATTGTAATTTCCTTATTTTTATGAAGTCACAATATATTAGTAAGTATGAATATTGACCAAGAAAGTAAATCCATGAAATGGCCAGTACCTAAAGAACATCTTGGGAGAAAAAGAGATGTTGATATGGCATCAGAGACAAGCAAATGAACAGTACAGTAAATTATCTGGTTCCGGACTGACCCTTTTAGTATCTAGATTTAAGTTCAGTGGGTCCATTTGAAGCCAGCTGATGTAGTGCTGGACCATACTTAACCCATTTATCTCTGCTGTGGGGTAACTATGGGCGAAGTCTGATACTGAACTTGGCTTTTAGGTGTGCCCTAACTGCAGGATTGGGGTGGAGAGGGCAGAGTGGTGGGGGACAGCCAACTACCAAAGTAACCTCAGGAACCAAGCATGCTAAACAATTCCTTATTTTACTTCAGAGTTCTAGGTTCAATGGATTCATAAAAACATAGTCATCAACACAGAGCATCACGAAATGGCAGAAATTATTATAGATGGTTCAAAAATAAAAGTTTTATGACAGTTCAGTTCACACAACTGAGAAAACATAAAAGTTAAGTTTTTCAAATAAGAGTTAATACCACATCATTCACATACAATTCTGTCAATTCTGAATGTAAACTTGTAGTTTAAATAAAACATACAGTGGAATTTACAAAGAAATGTGTTTACTGTATTATTTGAGTTAATTTTTTTTATCTTGAATATTCTACATCCACTTGTATTTATTTACTTAAGAAGAGAAGAATAGAGAAACCTATGTCAGGTTAAAAAAAATTCAGCATTATGTCGATCTTTATGGAGATATGTAAAATCCATAATAGCATCATCAATATAACTAAAATGTTATTTCAATATTTACAAAATTAATATAAACCACTTATACATTTTATCCTTAAATTTTGTGGGGGGTTTTTTTGTAAGATTTTATTTTTAAGTAATTTCTACTCTCAACATGGGGCTCAAATTCCACAACCCCGAGATGAAGAGTCAAATGCTCCATTGACTGAGTCAGCCAGGCTGCCCCTTAACTTCTGTTTTTAGGTATAGAGCAGTACCTATTAGACTTTTCTTAGACTTTTCCCGTAGTATTTTTGAGTTTTGTGTCTATGAGACTCTCAGATGGTAGGGAAATGACTCCCCAAATACATTTCAAAACTTAATTAATTTTGTTGAAAATGAAAAAAAAGTTGCTTTCATATTGAAACTCTCTTCTTATATCCATAGGAAAAAAAATTATGTAAACATTCTAAGTGAAAAGAATAGAATAGCATGCTCTACCCACTGAGCCAGCCAGGAAGCCCTCAATATTTCAGTAACTTTAATAAATTATTTTAAAAATTAAAGTAGACTGGGGGTTTCTGGGTGGCTCAGTCGGTTAAGTGTCTGACTTCAGCTCAGGTCATGATCTCACAGTTACGGGTTTGAGCCCCATGTGGGGTTGTGGGGCTTCGTGCTGACAGCTGAGAACCCAGAGCTGCTTCGGATTCTGTGTCTCCCTCTCTGTCTGCCCCTCCCCTGCTTGCTCTCTCTCTCTCTCTCTCTCTCTCCCTCTCTAAAAGATAAATATTAAAAATATTTTTAATAAAAGTTAAGGTAGACTGTACATTTTTAAATGGTTAAGATGATTAATTTTATACTGTATATATTTTACTACATTTAAACAATTAAACAATTGAGAAAAAGTTAAGGTAGAATTAGACTTATAGATGGCAGTGCATCTTCAATACATTATTGAACTTGGTAACTAACTGATTATTTGCGTAGTTTTCATGACCAAAAGTTAATATGTTCCAGACCTGTGCTGTCCAATACAGTAGTCACTAGCCACGTGTGGCTTTTGAGCACTTGTTGTGGCTTGTCCAAATTGACCTGTAGTATAAGTGTAAAATACTCTAGATTTCAAAGATTTGGTACAAAAAAAAAAAAAAGGTAAAATAGCTCAGTAATAACATCTTTATTGATAACATGTTGATGATAATATTTTAGATATATTAAGTTAAATAAGCATGTTAAAGTTAATTTCACCTTTTTTTACTTTTTAAAAATGTGGATACTAAAGCATTGAAAATTATACACAGAGCTGGCACTCCATTTTCAATAAGCAGTGCTGCTCTGCACAGATTTTCTGACAGCAGGAAGAGCTGAGCTCTTGTCTGCACATCCTGGGGAAAGGGAGGTGAGGAACAGTGTGGGCAGTTCTCCCAGAAAAGGAAAAGCCCAACATAAAAATCAAGACATTATTCTTACAATGGGATACCAAAATATTTGTTCTGAATTATATGAGCCTAAAATCTGTTCAAAGCCACCATTTTACAAAGTTTTACTTTGTAGGTTTAACCAAAAAAGCTAAATGCTCTAACAATCTACCCAAAATATGGATATAAACAGTAAACTATAGTATTTTTCCTTCTAGAACAGAATTTTACCGAATTTACTAAAAGACTTCCATGTTAAAAAAAAAAAAAAAAAGAAATTGAAATAGAACAAGGTGGCAGTAACACCAAAACAATTTGTTTCATCATAGTCTAGTCTTTGTCCATATATTTAGAAACTGAACACACAGACAGGATCTTTTCCCTTACTTGTTTCCTTTGTTTACGGGTAGCATTCAGATTCAATGTGCAGTCTACCTCAGTCAGTCCTCTCCAGTCAACCTCTTCTTCAGAGCATCACTCACAAAATCTCAAACCTGATGCCTTGCACCAAATCCCAGGTGCTTTCTAGCATGAAAGAGAACTCTCACGAATATTCATTTCCTTCCTGACCTGCAGCGGCAGTGGGGTTTCATTATGAATCCCCACCAGTCAAGTGTCTCTCCATCCCTCTTCTTCAATTTTTTTCCCTCCTCCTCCCCTTACTGTGCCACACCCCCCCTTCCCTGTAGAGCATGGTGTTTGAAGCTCTCAGACTTAGTGCCCTCTTCTGTTTAAAACTTTCAGTGCGCATCCAGGCAATTTGCCCTGTGCTCAAGCAGCCTGAAAAAGACTGGAACTGTTGTGAACAAACCTAGTAGGTTTGTATGCAGCTTGAAAATTGTGTAAATGGCAGCTTCTGAGAAATGTGGGCACAACAAAGGGATTCAAGAACAATATACCTGAAAATTAGATTTGTCTCACTTTCCTTTTCCAAAACTATGCCTAATACTTTTGGATACGCCGTATTTCTAATTTAGTGAATATCAACACGCTTTTATAAATCAACAAAACCAAGTTTACTTGCTTTCTTGTTAGACAGGGCTTATTACCTATTTCATTACACTAGTGTTGAAATGTTTTTAAATTGTCTTGACAAAAGAGAACGTTTGTTTAAAGTTGTTCCATGTCCTTGATAACAGTGCCATGGCCTTCTCCTTTACCTGCTGGAGAGCCAGAAGGGGACAGAGGATAACATTCTCCATTCTAATCAGATTATAACTGATGACAATGGGGAAAATACCACTTTAGAAGCATTTGGGACAGAGACAATCATAGGGTAGAAAACAGAAGTACCATAGAGGCCACACTCTGAATGGCCTCCCAGGATTCTTTCCCCAGCATGACCCTTGACTTCGTTCCTGTCCCTGGTGACCCAGACTTCCAGAACTACACGTTCTGCACTACAAGAAGTAAGAGTAAACTAGCCATCATTTTACGAAGGTTTGCATTTGAAAAGTGACCTTGACCTTGACCCCAATTAAATCATATTGCTAGGCATGGAACCACATGTCTTGGTTATATCTCATGGTCCAAAAAAGTGATAATTCTCAGAGGTATGATTCTCATGGTTATGAAATAAATTTGCTTCCTCATGAAACTGTGATTTTTGCCAAAATATAAACTTTAAGGTTGCTAAAATGAATGTTAACCTGTATGTGCTATATTTATCACTTTCACAGTGGTAGAGCTCTCTCCTGGGAGTTAGGGGATCTATCCAAGTTTTTTTTTTTTTTTTTCTTAAATCTAAGTTTCAATACTCATATCTGCTGCTAACTGGATGTGTGATTCATGAACAGTCACATAATACTCTTCTACGTCTTAGTTTTCTCATCTGTGTTCTTGCAAGGATCAAATGAGCTAACGTATAAAAATTTTTTTAACATATAAAACCAAAGATGTGGCTAACCAAATTAAAATTAGATAATCCCTTTAGGATTTGAAAATGAAACCATTTGGCTCTTAAATACAGAGAACAAACTGAGGGTTGTTGGAGGTGGGGGGTAGGAGAAAGGGGAAAATGGGTGATGGGCATTGAGGAGGGCACTTGTTGAGATGAGCACTGGGTGTTGTATGTAGTGATGAACCACGGGAATCTACCCCCAAAACCAAAAGCACACAGTACACACTGTATGTTAGCCGATTTGACAATAAATTATATTAAAAAATAATATTAAAATAAAAGTAAAAAATAATTATATTAAAAAATGAAACCATTTGGGAACCCAATTTGTTGTTTTGTTTAGTAAAAGGGTTCTGTTGTTATAAAAGTTTAGCAGCAATATAACTGTCCTAAGTGGCTTGGAGAGACCTTATCAACCATCATGACTGAGATGTGTAAGGAGAAAATTTTCAGTGATAGTGAATCACATGGTCCCCGGATCTGAGTGGTGTATGTAAGATTTTTCTTTCTTTTTCTTTTCTTTTTTTAAGTTTATTTATCTTGAGAGACAGAGAGAGCAGAGGGGCAGAGAGAGAGAAACAAAGAGAATCTCAGTCAGGCTCCGTGCTGTTAGAGCAGAGCCCATGCAGGGCTCAAACTCACGAACCGTGAGATTATGACCTGAGCAGAAACCAGGAGTCAGAGGCTTAACTGACTGAGCCACCCAGGCGGCCCTGTAAGATTTTTCTTAATACAATTTTTAACTTTTAAAATTGTAGTAATAAACACAAAATATAAAATTTACCACCTTGGGGTGCCTGGGTGACTCAGTCGGTTAAGCATTTGACTTCGGCTCGAGTCATGATCTCGCAGTCTGTGGGTTCGAGCTCCACAATCAGCTCTGTGCTGTCAGCTCAGAGCCTGGAACCTGCTTTGGATTCTGTGTCTCCCTCTCTCTCTGCCCTTCCCCAGCCCACATTCTGTCTCTCTCCTAAAAGTAAATAAACATTCTTAAAAAATTTTGTAAATTTATCATCTTAACTATTTTTAAGCGTACAGTTCAGTAGCAGTAAGTACATTCACATTGTTAGGCACAGATCTCCAGAATTTTTCAACATGCAAAACTGAAAATCTATATCCATTAAACAACCCCCTGTTTTTCCCCAGCCCCTGACAACCACCACTCTACTCTGTTTCTATGGATTTTGCTACTCTAAATACTTCATAAAGGCAAAATCATACAGTATTGGTCTTTTTGTGACTAGCTTATTTCATTTAACATAATGTCCTTATGTTTCATCTGTGTTGTATCATGTGACAAGGTTTCCTTTCCTTTTAAGGTTGAATAATATTCTACTCTGTGTATGGGCCACATTTTGTTTATTCATTCATCAGTTGGTGGACATTCGGGTTGTTTTCACTTGGTCTGCATAATATTTTGTCATATTAATATTAGGTTCTGAATTAGCTTGTTTAAGATCAAAGGAACACACACACACATATATACACACACACCAATTTCAATGATAGGATGGGTAGGAACCTGGGGCTCCAGGAAAGAAAATTAGTTCTAAAAATTGCCTCATCCGGTTGCTCATACTTCAGAAGACTGTGTGAAAGAAACGACAAGAACCAGGACATTTATTCACAGCAGCGATCGTGGTAAAATGATTTACCTTCTGTTCGGTGTATCTGGCATTTATGTTTTCCAAAGAGATATTTTATTTGAGACAGTTTATCGCCCTTTATTGTGGAGCATTATCCTGGGACAAAGTGCTAGCCAGACACCCTGAGAGGCAGCTAGCCCACGTCAGGCCTTCTGTTGTTGCCTTCGGCTTCCTCAAACAAGTTCTCTGTGACTGGGACGGCAGGCTTAGTTTCACCTCAGCGAGGACCCCAAGGCACACTAGCTCAGATAAGAAGCAACATCCAGTCTCCTCCTCTAGGGTGGAGGCCCAAGTGTGTAAGTCTACGCCTTATAGAATATATATGTGTATGTGTATACATGGACTTCAGTTATATGTCTCCTCCATTCTTTCCCTCAGAGCTCATTCATCCATTTATTCATTTATTCACTCATTTATTTGTATTGTCATTCCAAAAAAAAAAAAAAATCAGTTCCTCTAGTGTCTGGTGCCTTCATTTCCCCGTCACTCACCCTCTCAAAGGCCCTGAGGGTACCCTGTGCAGGCAGTATTCATGCTCCAGACCTACTCAAGCTGTTTCTTCACATCAAAACTTGGAGGGTCAGTGTTTCTTCAGATATCGGCTCTCTTTAATCAGTTAATTAACACATTAATTAATATGAACAAATGGCATTCACTGGTGTTAATATGGCATGCTTTTCAAGTAAATTATTTGCTCATAAAATAAGGCCCTTCTCCAGACAATGCTTTCACCCAAAGGAGCAGGACCACATTAACTTGCTACATAATTTATGGGGCCCAGTGCAAAATGAAAACAGGGCTTCTTGTTCGAAAAGTATTAAGAATTTCAAGCCAGCAACAGCAGAACATTAAACCAAGCATAGGGCCCTTCTAAGTGTGAGGACCTCTGTATCTGCATGGGTTGCCCTCCTGAGGCCAGCTCTGCAAAGCAGTAGTGTCAAATTGGAATTTGAAGTAACACAGCAGGCCATCAGGGAAGATGATTCAGATGGACAGTCCTTCAAATTTTACCGTGTAGGCGAGTTCGTTGCAACCACTTCTAAAGCTATATTTACTGGGGCAGAGAAGAGACTAAACCTCTCTGGAGGTCATTGGGATGTAGGAAGAAAGACTAGTCAAACAATAATAGAATAGTAAAGTGGTTAACTAATGTGCCCAAGGTCAAATATTCAGTAGGGTTTGAGCCAAGACTACAAAACTTCTGTTTACCCCTGTCTACCCATCTGCCTGCCTCTGGCAGTATAGTGTCCACAGCCTTGGAAACATAGGTAAAACAGCATATTTAGTTTGTTCACATTGACATTTGGATCCATTGCTTTAAATGTACTTGAAAAGTGCCTAAAAGTTGAAAACAACATATTGAGCATATTTGTTGAAAATGTAACTAACATACTGTTTAAAAAATAAATTTCTCGGGGCGCCTGGGTGGCGCAGTCGGTTAAGCGTCCGACTTCAGCCAGGTCACGATCTCGCGGTCCGTGAGTTCGAGCCCCGCGTCAGGCTCTGGGCTGATGGCTCGGAGCCTGGAGCCTGTTTCCGATTCTGTGTCTCCCTCTCTCTCTGCCCCTCCCCCGTTCATGCTCTGTCTCTCTCTGTCCCAAAAATAAATAAAAAACGTTGAAAAAAAATTTTTTTTTAAATAAAAAATAAAAATAAATTTCTCTTATTTGCAATCTCAATTGCACAACATAGTGAATGTACCTTCATGCCAGTAAATTATACACCTAAAAATGGTTAAAATGATAAATGTGATTATGCAGTACAATAAACTTCTTTAAAGTTTTGGTATCTGTTTAGTCTGTTCACGCCCCCATAACTAAATAGTATAGACTGAGTGGCTTAAACAACAGAACATTCTGGAGGTTTGAAGTCCATAATCAAAATGCAAGCAAATTTGCTTTCTGATGAAAGGTCACTTCCTGGCTTGTAAATAGCCACCTTCTACCTGTCTCCTCACATGGCCTTTCCTTTGTGCTCATGTGGAGAGAGAGGGAGAGTTCTGGTGTCTCTTCCTCTTCTTATAAGGAAACTAGCTTTGTGGGAGGGATTAGGGCCCCACCCTTATGACCTCATTTAACTTTAGTTACTTCCCTAAAGGTCCTATCTCCAAGTATAGCCAGATTGGGGTTAGGGCTTTAATATATAAATTTGGGGGGGGGGGGACACAATTCAGTCTGTAGCAATACCTTTTGTTGACCTATCTTTCAGATAGATTGCACAAATTTATACCTCTGTTCTCTGTGCTGAC
The DNA here is from genome assembly GCF_018350215.1 of Panthera leo. NCBI lineage: Eukaryota > Metazoa > Chordata > Mammalia > Carnivora > Felidae > Panthera > Panthera leo. The sequence continues at coordinate 86,638,965 of NC_056682.1, read as the reverse complement.
GAATGCCTACCCTACATTCTGCCCAAGAGCTTTACATTTACAAACCCCGACTATTTTGAAAATGGAACTTTTGGACCTTCAGAGTTGGACGAACATTCATCACTACCCAAATAGGTTCGACTAAGGGGCTTAGGTCAGGATGTATATTTCATTATTAAATGCTTCATAGACTCTCAGGTTCATTTTCTTGCTGCGGGCTCCATAACACCCACAACAAACCTTGATGCATCCTTGAGCCTAGGAAGCACCCATACCTCAAAACTGAGAGAAAGCTCACATGTGCACTTACATACTTTGCTAAAACCCTAATGGAAGCAGTGCCTAGGTGTAAGCTCTAGAAAAGATGGGAATGAATTGCTGAGAAGGAACTAAAAAGTATTCCGGTAGATGATTTGGGTGAAATATTGAAAGAATGTGAAGGGAGGGGTCATCCTGAGCGAAGGGATTGAGAAGAATTCTTTGATATTGAGTTCCACAGCCTTAGGGTACATATTTGATCACAGCTGCTTTTCTAATCCCTAGTGGCAGCTGAGCCTTCAAGAGTCCTGTTTTCATTCAAATTGATCAGGGAAATGATGACCCCCCCCCCCCCCCTCTGTGTAGACCTCCTTGCCCGTCAGGAGTGGGGTATCTATCCCTACCTTCCAGACAGCACAAGAGACTTTTCTGTGTATGCTGAAGTCCTCTAACAGACTGCAGAAAGCAGGTAAGAGAGGAGGAAGTGGAGCTGTGCTCTAGTTTTCGCTCACTTCTCCTCACGCCTGGATACAATGATTTCAGACTTCTTTCCTAATGGACAGAGCCCAGGTGGAAACGGAAGAGCAAAAGTACTTGGAACTGATTTTATCATTTACATTTAAGTACACCTTTACCTCTTTTCTTTTCTTTTTTTAATAATGCATGCCCATTTTAACATATCCAAACACGGGAAAGTGTAAATTACAAAGTAAGAAAATCATGTAGAAATTTATGGAGACTATCAATGTCATAATTGTTAGGATGTCCTTGGAACCACAGTAGAGGGGACGGCCATCTTGCCAGCGCAACCCAACGGAAAAGCCCCTAGTAGAGGTCAACCAATCACCGAGCGACAGCACGACCTGATGCGAAAAAGGCCCACCGGGACCTAAACCTGGAACAGCTGCAGCTTAAAAACCCCACCCCACCACACCTGGGTGCGACTTCCCTGACTCCTCTCTCTCTCTCCCCCCTGAGTCATGGAACCTCGCCCAAGACCTTAGTTCCCAAATAAAACCTTTGACTGCTAAAATTTTTTAGCCTCTGACTCCTATCTTTACCCTGCCTTACGCCCGACCCTAACAATAATTATAGATATATATAAAATAATTTTACCTAAGTAAGCTCATACATGTATTCTGTGACCTATTTTATTCAACCATAAGCATGAAATCTTTTCAAGTCAGTAAATGTGGAGTAACGTCATCATTATTTGTGATTGCAGACTATTACTCTGAACATATATATATATCATAGTCCACTTAGTCTATTCTCAAGTCGGTCATTTCCAATTTGTGAAGCTACCATAACAAAAATAAAGCCTGATTCTTTGTTTCTAAAAAATAAAAATGAAAACAAAAAGAGGGGTGCCTGGGTGGCTCAGTCAAACGTCCAACTCTTGATTTCAGTTCAGGTCATGATCTCATGGTTCATGGGATCGAGCCCCCAGTCAAGCTCTGCACTGGCAGTGTGGACCCTGTTTAGGATTATCTCCGTCTCTCTTTCTCTGCCCCTCCCTCGTGCCCATGCCCCCCCCCTCAAAAATAAGTAAACTTCAAAAAACAAGAAAAAAATAAACAATGCTGAGATCAATGTTCTTGTACATATATTTCACTACCTTTAAAAATATTTAAATGAGCTTGTCTGATGTCTTTGGGATAAGCAACATACTAAAGATTATGAAGTCATGGTTAGAAGAAATTGAAAATATGCACTTCTCTATTCTCTATTTACATCTATAGAAAGTAGTTATCTCTACCCTCCTAGAGAATACAAGGAGCTTGAAGTGTTTTAATTTTGACCACCCTTCATTCTCTCTCTTGTCCCATGTTATATTGTGTTCAGAATTTGGGGTATAATTTGTTATTTTTGCTATTGTCTTACTTTACATTTTTTAACTTGAAAAATTTCAAGCACACAGAAAAGTGAAAAAAAATCATTTGAAGAACACCTGTAAACACCTCACCTATTTTTAGCAATCACTAACATCTTCTCTCTCCCCCTTCCAGTTCTCCCTCTCTCTCTCTCTCTTTCCCTTAGAGATATTTCTTACTTGTATACAAGCTCAGCTATGCATTTAAAAGAACATGTAGGGGTGCCTGGGTGGCTCAGTTAGTTGAGCGTCCGACTCAATTTTGGCTCAGGTCGTGATCCCAGGGTGGTGGGATGGAGCCTCATGTGGGGCTCTGCTCTGAGGGTGGAGCCTGCTTAGGATTCTTTCCATTTCGGGCACCTAGGTGGCTCAGTCAGCTAAGCATATGACTCTTGTTTCAGCTCAGATCATGATCTCCTGGTTTGTGAGTTCGAGCCCCACGTTGAGCTCTGTGCTGACAGTGTGGAGCTGGCTTGGGATTCTCTTTCTCCCTCTTTCTCTGCCCCTCCCGTGTGTGGGTGCACACGCTCTCTCTCTCTCTCTCAAAATAAATAAATAAACTTAAAAAAAAAAGATTCTCTCCCTCTGCCCCAGACCCCTGCTCACATGCTCTCTCTCTCTCTCTCAAAGAAAGATCATTTATTATATGTTACCCAATATGTCTAGATATTCTATGGCAAGAAGTTTTTCAGGTTATCTGGTTGACTGTACAGCCAGAAATGGAAGTTCTAGATTTATCAATTTGTATTCTGCTTTTTTTTTCACAGAGCATCACCCAATTCTTTCATGGTTCCACTAGAGTGATGGGTGCAAACTTATTCTTTAGCGTAGTCTGCAAAATAATTTAAAAATAATTAATATAGTATCTCTTCAAAAGCAATAATTGTATTCAACTTGTGTGGTAACATCCTTCTTCATTCTTTAAGTGCCTGTTTATACTCTCTCTATATATTTAATTTTATTTTCATAAAAACACTGTATTTTACCTAAATTTTGCTCAGTTAAAAAAAAAGACATTTAGGGGCACCTGAATGGCTCAGTCAGTTGAGCATCTGGCTTTGGCTCAGGTCATGGTCTCACAATTTGTGAGTTCGAGCCCCACGTTGGACTCTGTGCTGACAGCTCAGAGCCTGGAGCCTGCTTCTGATTCTGTGCCTCCCTCTCTCTGCCCCTTTCCCGCTCACACTCTGTCTCTCTCAAAAATGAATAAACATTAAAAAAATTTTTTTTTAAATAAAATAAAATAAAGACATTTAGAGTATGTTGAATCGGGAAAAAAATAAACACCAAACTGCATCATGCTGTATTTCTGACATAAAAAAAAAGATGCATCCCAGGCAGAGGGACTTGCACAGACAAAAGCCTTGTGAAAGAAAAAAAGCAAGACACATTTTTGTTTAAGTTTATGTATTTATTTTGAGAGAGAGAGAGAGAGAAAAATTGCCAGTAGGGAAAGGGCATAGAGAGAGAGGGAGAGAGAGAATCCCAAGCAGGCACTGCACTCTCAGTGCAGACCCTGATGTGAGGCTCAAACTCACAAACCATGAGATCATGACCTGAGCCAAAGTCAGATGCTTAATAACCAACTGAGCCACACAGGCACCCCTTCTAGGAATAGAAAGCACAGTGAACAAAAGGTATAAAGTTAGGCTGAAGAGATAGATGGGGTGACCCTCAGGAACTTGAAGATGGCATTTAAGAGTAAATGCTAAGCTAGGGATGCCTGGGTGGCTCAGTCTGTTGAGAGTTTGACTCTTGATTTTGGCTCAGGTCATGACCTCACGGTTTGCGGGTTTGACCCCCCCCCCCCCACCTCCGTTCGCCGTTGAGCTCCACTTTGATAGTTCAGAGTCTGCTTGAGATTCTCTCTGTCTTCGTCTCTTTGCCCCTCCCCATTCGCACATTCTCTCTCTCTCTCTCTCTCTCTCAAAATAAATAAACTTAAAAAAAGTCCAGGTTGTCACTTGTGCAAAAAAAAAAAAGAGTAATGCTAAGCTAGTTGGCGTTTAATTAGACTTGCATTTGAAAAACAACTCTGACTGCACTGGGAAAAGCAGTCTGGAAGGCACAGTAGTGGGTATGGAAATATGGGCAGACCAGTAGAGATTGTAATAGTCCTAACAAGAAACAACGGCTTGGGATGGGCTGCTGGAAGGAGTGATGGAAAGAAGTAAAAGAGAAAGAGAATAGTTAGATAATGATCTTGCTAAAGTGATAAGCAAAAACATTTTCAAGGGTTCACTTGGTCCTGTACTGGGATGGAAAATCAGCTGACAAACAGAAGGTTCCCTGCTGTAGAAGCCAAAGAGGCTCCATGCTTGGATCTCCTTTCAAGGAAGAACTTGCTGTTCAGCCTCAGGGAATTTTTCACCTAGCCACACGCTTCCTAGGCAGCCCCAGCCAATGGGTGCATATGGCAATGTCACTAGGACTGATCATTTCTGCCCAAAGCTGGACTCCTCACAAGCGGTTGGCTCTGGGAGGGTCGGCTGAGACTTGATCAGATCTTCTTATGCCTAAGGCTCTCTCTGCCTATCCTGCATCCTCCCCCCTTTATCTTTACTCACCAATAGATCTCAGTCTCATCATCTGCTTCCCAGGGGACCCTACTCACAAGGCCACAATTCACTAATTGTCTGCTAAATTTTCTCAGAAGATTCGGCAACCGAATTCTCCCATGCTTCCAAGGAGTCCTGCATGTTGTTTTGGAGTAGCTGCTTGGAGATGCAGAATTCAGAGGTGGACGAGTGCAAAAAAGATAGTCAGGTCTTATCTTCTCTTCAGGCAGAAGGAAAGGCTGCGGAAAGAAGTAGCCTAGGCTTGATACAACCCACTGTGAATTGTGTGATCAATTGGTTTACCACCCATAATATTATTTACCACTATATAAGCCAGATTTTGAGAAAATGTACTTTTGTGCTGCACTGTAAAAACCAAAGGTCAGAATTCACACCTCTACATGGGATGAATTTTTCTCTGAAAGAAAACTATGTTCGTGCTGTCACTAAGCTTGGGAAAAAGTTGGTTCAGGGACAGAAAAAAAGGTGAGGATTTAGAGAGATGGGCTGTGGCTCTGAGGAGAGATGGTCTTCCTCTTCTCTTTGGGACTTAGCAGGGGTTGGGGATTGTTGGGCCTGGATTCTGAGGCTGAGATGTGGAGATCACAGTGGTTTAAGCAGGTTTGGTGAGGACAGAGCAAGCTATCCCAGATTAATTACAATACTGTGGGAACCAAACAGAGAGCTAATGTAGCCAGGGACCCCAGGGCAGATCTGGGACAGAGCTGTAATTCTGAGTTATTTTCTGTGTTGCACTCCCTCCAGGTGCCTCCAGTAAAAGCTTAAGTTGTGCTATGAAGAATTAGATGAAAGTTGTGCCTACATTTGGGCAAACGCTACGTAGAGGAACACAATTCCCAGACTGTACTCCTGTGTGAACCTCATCCACCCCGCATGTCAGAATTTAGAGGGCCCAATGAATGATACCTCTGTTCCCTGCCCAAATGTGGAGGCCACTGGGAGAGAGATGAAAGAGTAAAGCTGAAGGAGAGCAAAAATATCACCTTTATTGCCATTAAAAGCATTTGAAAGAAATGGCTGAGGCGTGTCAGCCAAGGAGTTACCTAATACGTCATCCTGGAATTGAACTTACCTATCTCATCACAGGCAGTGCTGGGCAACTTTTACACGGAAAAGCAAAGCAGATTGTGTGAAAAGATACAGCATCTTTTCAATCACATCCTATTGGTCATATAGACGAACCCTTATTCAATGTGGAAATAGACTGCAAAATGGTATGAATGCCGGGAGATGAGGCTATCTTACAGCCTGGAGGCTATCTTACAGCCTGACTACTTCATAGGTTTAGATACATATGTCAAGCATGACACCAATTTTTTATATGGAGAGATAGATGTTTAACCGTAAGGGGAACCTGGGTGGCTCAGTCGGTTCAACATCTGACTCTCAATTTCGGTTCAGGTCATCATCTCATGGTTCTTGAGACTAAGCCCTGCATCAGGCTCTGCGCTGACAGCACAGAGCCTGCTTGGGATTCTCTTTCCCCTCTGGCGTGCTCTCTCTCTCAAAATAAATAAATAAACTTTTTAAAAAATATGAATACAGTAACCCTCCATTACTCACTATTTCACTTTCCCTGATTTGTTACCTGTGGTTAACTATGGTCTGGAAGTAGAAGATCCTCCCGATATATCCTCAGAAGGCCAATAGTTGCCTAATGCTACGTCACAGTGTCCCTGTCGTGTACCTCACTTCATCTCATCACGTAGGCATTTAATCATCTCACGTCATCACAAGAAGAAGGGTGAGTGCAGTACAATTAAATATTTTCAGAGAGAGACCACATTCTCATAACTTTTATTACAGCATGTTGTTATCATTGTTCAGTTTTATTATTATTGTTGTTAATCTCTTACTGTGCTTAATTGATAAATTAAACTTTATCATAAGTATGTATATAAAGGAAAAAACATAGTATAAATAGGGTTTGGGACTACCCGTGGTTTCAGACATCTGCTTGGGGGTCTTGGAACATATCCCCCATGGATAAGAGGGGACTACTATTGTTTTATTTTCATAGAAATATTTAATACCACTGAATTAATTTTTTTAGGTAAAATAAACACTTTAGCTTATAAAAATGATTTAAATTTTCAAATGTAATATTCATTCATTATAATTTGTGTTTTGTTTTTCTGCCTTAATAGATAATTTAAGATATTTTACAAGAAAAAACACTTTGGGGGAATATATAAATAAATAATTAAATTTGATTTTTGCATTTATTTTACTTCACAATTTTTTATTGAAACACTCAAATTTTGTATATTGTGAATGCAGTTACATTTCATTTTTTAATCTTTTAGATCAGAGCTATTATGATCACAAATTTTGTGAAAATCTTGATTACGACAGTACTAATTAGTGATTTGCTGAAATGAAGAGCGGAGAAATAAATATATAAAAATTTATGAATTACGATTGCCTTTATTTTATACTCACAGTATAAAATGCTGTACGTGTATGAAGATGGTATACTGCATACTTTAATGTGCCCCGTACTTGCTGTATTGGAGAGTACAATAATGTAAATCCAAAAGCACCACTGTTTTAGCATAATAAAAGAAAGTCCAAAGAGGAAAAAAAAAAAGCACCCAGATGTGCAATAATAATTAAATTCACTCACCTTTAATATTTTGTCTATGGGGCGCCTGGGTGGCTCCGTCGGTTAAGCGTCCGACTTTGGCTCAGGTCATGATCTCTCGGTCGTGAGTTCGAGCCCCGCGTCGGGCTCTGTGCTGACAGCTCAGAGCCTGGAGCCTCTTTCAGATTCTGTGTCTCCCTCTCTCTCTGACCCTCCCCCGTTCATGCTCTGTCTCTCCCTGTCTCAAAAATAAATAAAACGTTAAAAAAAAAATTAAAAAAAAATATTTTGTCTAATTTTAGCCATATTAAAAATCACAGGGCCACCTGGCTGGCTCGGTGGGTAGAACATGCAACTTTTGATCTCGGGATTATGAGTTCAAGCCCCACACTGGGTGTAGAGATGATTTAAAAATAAAATCTTAAAAAAAAAAAACAAAACGTAGTTTTACACCTATTTTATCACTCAGTCTGAAAGGATATTTTTCAAGGCAGAAGGATAAAATAGATTTTATTAAACAGTTTTTCTGCTGGATTTATAATCTATACATATGTCAACATATGGCACGTGGGCCTACGCTTACATTCCTTCCCTACTTCCATGATGGCCTAGGAAACCTATAGCTCTGTTGGGGTAAGTTATGGAGGGATGAAGCCTGTCTCTGTCAGTTTATCACAAGGGGTGCTTTTGGACTGACAGCTCTGAGAGAACAGACTTACTCCTTGCTTTTGTGGCAAAAGAAACAAAATCTGCTACCTGGAACTTGGCCAATCATACACATCAGAATTGAGGGGACTTAACCAACCCTCCCCCCAATATCAAAGGAATTCTATCCTGGCAGGTGGGGTATGTCTGGGGCAGGAGTCTCTTGGTGGGGAGCTGTTATTCAGTGAGGTGAGTGGTAGTGTTGGTGGTCCATCTAGACTCCAGCAGGACCCGAGATAAGCTATAGGGAACAGAGGCCCAGCTCAACCCCTTGAAAAGAAAAATGGCAAGACCTAAGCAAAGTAGTGTCCCAATCCAGTCGGTTAGTATTAAGGAAAAATTCCACTTCTGACAGAGGATCTCAGTGTCTAAAGCAGATACTATAGCAGAAGATTAGGCACATGTATCCTAGGCAGGCACAGCGAGTGATTGGGAAAGGGGCAGCTTAGAATGTAGACAGTAGAGCACTAGAATTCACCCAGAAGTGTGGAAGTGGCAGAAGCGTAGGGCTGATAACAGAATTAAGCCCAGACCACCTGTGGGTGAAAAGGAGCTCTAGATATATTGTCTGCCTTGGTCAAAACTATCTCCAAAACTGGGAAGTCCGTGGTTATAGGGTTGAATCTGGAAAAGCAAGGACTATGGAGCATCAAGTAGTTGCCTGCAGGGGAGCTATTTTTGAGTAGAAAGTCTTTCAGCACCCATCGCATACAGCATTCAGATTGCCCACTCCCACAAAACATTAAATAAATAAATTCTGGTTGCTGAGTGATGACAGTACGCTGCAGAGGGAGAAGTGAGGCGGCTGATCAGAAAGCTGCAGCACAAGTCTCCCTCAGGACCAGTGCACCATGGTGTCTTTAACTAGAGAGGCAATCATGGAGATGAAAGGAAGTAGGATGATGGTAAAGAAGAGAAAGCTACCAGAGGTGAAAGACGAAGAAATTAACAAGGCAGAATCTTTGGGAAGAAAGGTGGGGATAACAGCAGAACATGGGGAGGGCTGGTGTGGGTACTTATTTTAGTAGGAAAGAAGGCAGAAAATATTGGAAAGGAGATACTCAAGATTTATTCAACTCCTACTATATCCCAGGACTGTTTAAAGGAGTTCTATGATCTTAATTCACTTAATCCTTACAACAACTGAGACAAATATTATTATCATCCTCATCTTACAGAAGAAACTCAGCCACTGGGTGGGTAACTTGCCCCCAGATCCCATGACTACCAAGTGGAAGGGCTGAGATTTGAGCTTGTGCTATTGGGCTCCACACTTTGAGCTCTTAATAGCAATAGTAAATCCCTCCACATAGGGAAGCTGGTAGACCTGATGGTGGGAAAAGCTGCAGAGAATGAAAAATTATGTCTCCTAAGAAATTTGCTTTATAAAAGACCTCCAATAAACAAAAAAATAATATTTCTTACATGAAATCCCCAAATGTAATGCCTCTCACTTAGGAGCATCTGAAGAATCTAGGATGTGTTCCGACTAACACAATATCCTTTTTTCATCTTGGCCACTAGGGGGAAGAGTAGAATGTCAAAAAATTAGGTATCTTCATGGATTCCCGATGGCCGATAATTGGTGTTAGTTCTTGCCCTAACATTAGCAGTATATAAAACTTCTTTTGTATTTTTTAGTTATGAGAGAGCATTTTCAGATAAAACTCATTAAAGAATCCATAAGTGTTTTTCTGTTTTTCTCCACTTTCTAAAACATATATATATATATATATATATATAGTGAGTGAAAGAAAATAGAAGAGACCACATAGTGCGTGATTCCATTTATATGAAATGTCCAGAGAAGGCAAAAAGCTCTAAGGACAGAACGTAGATTAGTAGTTGCCCAGGTGGAACTCAGGGGAATGGGGGTTGACAATGAACATGCATGAGGGATCTTACCAAGTGGCGAAAACGTTCTAAACTGATATATGGTAATGGTCACATATGTAAAATAGTAAAATAAATGTACAAAAAGTCATTGAATTGTACACTTGAAAGGAATGAATTGCACGATATGTAAAATACGCCTCAAAAATTGTTGGGAAAAAAGAAGTGTAACATTTTATGAATCAAACAACAGAAAACCCCATAGATTCAAAAAGATTAAAAATGTAAGCTTATGTATGCAGAGAAATGTCTAGAGTCACTATTAGCAGTGATTAAATCTCAGAAATGCTATTGTAGGGGAAAACTGGGAACTGTTTTATACTCTGTCTTATGATTTTGGAGCAATAATTAAAAATTTAACTGACAACTAATTTTTAAGAGATAGGAAGTCAAAATGCATGAAATGCAATGAAATTATAATTATATAATATATCTAATGGTATATATAATGATTAATCATGACCTTTAGGGTAGTAGAATATGGCTTATATTTTTATGTTTATTTTTTAAAAGTGATTATATATTACTTTTATAATAAAAACTGGGAAAAGCTTAACTTAAAAAGCCAGAAAATACTCAGATAACTTAAAAAAAATTTTTTAATGTTTATGTATTCTTGAGAGAGAGAGAGACACATAGTGTGAGCGGTGGAGGTAGGAGAGAGAGGGAGACACAGAATCCAAAGCAGGCTCCAGGCTCTGAGCTGTCAGCACAGAGCTGGATGTGGGACTTGAACCCATGAACCATGTGTGAGATCATGACCTGAGCCAAAGTCAGAAGCTTAACCGATTGAGCCACCCAGGCACCCCTCAGATAGCTTTTTTAAAGTTAACTTAAGCACAGTGTTTACTGTATTTCATATATAACAGAGCATTTTTCTTTTAGTTCAACAAAGACCTGGGGCTTAGCCATTTAGATAAAAAGAAGTAACATCCACTGGCGTTTGAGCTTGGACCCAATCTAATGAAGCTGAACATTTTTATTTGCATCTACAAATTTCTATAGGGATGGTAGGAAAAAACTTTCGTGAGATTAGAAATTGGGATATAGATCCTTTATCTATATTAAATCACGTATTAGTACATGCGTGATGGCAAAGAGGGCTGTGAGGAGCCTGATAGGAATCAGATAGTTAAAATGACTATCAGATCGTTAAAATGGGAGAGGAAAATCCTTGAGAGGAAATTTACTGGATGGGAGGGACAGTCTGGACTGAAGATGCAGACCTTTCTGCAGGACCTGAATCTTTGGAGGCAGATGTTCACTTGGGGTCCAGTGTAGTTCAGGCTGGAATTTCTCCCTCCCTAGATACTGTTCAAATGCCTCGCAACAAATGTCAGCTTGTGACGAATTGGAAGAACTGTGCTGAGGAGGCCACTTCTAAGAGGGACGCTGGAGCAAAGTGCCTGGAAGAAATACTGAGCCCCAGCCACATCCACAGGGACCCATATCAGTAGTCACAGAAACTGAGCAGGGCATCAGGGCTAACAGAAATATATCTTAGAATATAATAAGCCTCTTGGGGCACCTGGGTGGCTCAATCAGTTAAGCGTCTCTTGATTTGGGCTCAGGTCAGGATCTCATGGTTTGTGGGATCGAACCCCGAGTCAGGCTCTGTGCTGACAGCGCAGAGCCTGCTTGGGATTCTCTCTCTCCCTCTCTCTCTGTCCCTCTGCTGCTCGTTAGAGCATGTGTGCTGTCTCTGTCTCTCTCTCTGTCTCTCTGTCTCTGTCTCTGTCTCTCTCTCTCTCTCAAAAATAAATAAATAAACCTAAAACAAAAAAAAAGGACATAAGCCTCTTGAAGATATAGCTTTTTGTCTGTCCTAGTGTCTGCTTAGAGCAGTGCCTGACATGTAGTAGATATGCCGTAACTACTTACGGATGATGAGTGAACGAAAGAATGAACATATGAGTGGGAGCGTAGACAGACTTTTGGCCTGTGGTGCTATCATGGTTTCAGCCCACAACAGCTGTCCTGGCAGGAAGGCAAAGGCCCCAGAGGCGAATGGCAAGGGCAGGCAAGGTCTGGAAGTCAGTGATGAATGTGCTGCACACGATTTACACGTAAAAGGAAACCATGTCACTCGCTCATTTTAGAAAGTCAAAAGTGAGAGTGCTCTGTCATCCCTCAGAGAGCTAACTGACCCTCCCTGCTCACGTGTGCCTCCTGGAGCTATGACTCCCATCCAAGAGAGCGCCCTTGCAGCATTCGGCAGAGATGGTTCTAGACACAGCATATGCCAGGTTTCTGAAACAGAGGTGATAACTTTGTGTGGTCCAGAAACACAGTTGTAACCTTGCTTAGAGTTTAGGGGGATTTTCCGCAGGGGCGGTGGGGGGGGGGGGGGTGGCGGTCGGAAGGGGAGAGAAGGTGGAAAAAATGTCAGGAAACATGCTTTAAATAATGATTTTTTAAAAAATTACTTCTTAAGTGGGTCGCATTTAGAATGTAATGGTTAGGCTATAGATATATGTATGATTCTTCCTGAAAAAATGAAGATTTGAATTCAAAAAGTCTAACAAAATGCCTTATTATATATTTGTCTCTTTTGAGTCAAGAAGATGCCCAAGAATGTCATAACTGTCACAATGTTTTATTGCTTTAGAAAGAAGGGAAACTATTTCTGACTGAAAAGTAGTACAATGCAATCCAGATGGCTTCACTGAGACAGAAGTCAATAAAATGGCAATCAGACTAATGGCAATCAGAGTCGCCCGTAGGTATTGGTGTTCCGATTGCATAACATCCACATTAAAAAAAAAAAAAAAGTTTAGCTCATGTAAAAGCATGAAACTGCTTTAGCCATGAATATAGTAGTAACTGTGCAAAAGGACCAGAATGGCAATGGTCTTGTCTGAAAATGCCCCTACCCTGTGATTGTTATGATTCTACTCCAAGATGTCAGAGCTCTAGGTAGCACTGAAATTCATTCAGCAGGTGCTCTGGCATGCACTCTAATGAACAGTAGCAGTGTCGACAGGAATTACCCACAGGCCCCAAACATCTTAGACTCTGAATGGTCACCTCGACTTCTCCCTTCACCTGGAATGCCCACTGACCCAAGTCCCCACTTCTTCATCTGGCCAATGCTACTCATCCGTCAAAACTCAGGTGAGCAAACTGTCTTTGCCGGGAGCCCTCTGTGGCCACGGTTCCCTTTCCCACTTTTACAGGCTTCCGCGGCTGCTTTCACATTTCTGTGTCCTAACAATTTGATAGCACCTCTTGTTGGTCTTTCTCTCCGACTAGAATGTGAGCTTTTCCGTTGTCCAGGCACCTAGTACAATGGCGGTACCACAGTAGGCAGTTCCATAAATGTCCATTAATAAATGTTATTCAGAGTCTTCAAAAGAAGTGAATTGATTTCACCAAATAAAAGTAGTTGCTGCTTAGAGAGGTTGTATCGACAATAAGCTTTGACGCTGTAAAGCTTTCCAGTGGTCATTAAAAGAGGTAAAAATTAAGAAATGCTGTTCGGTTTTCTTGCCATTTCGTCTCTCCAAAAGTACGGTAAGGACGCACTATGGCTTTCTTCTTCTACTCAGAAAAATCTAAAATTGAGGATAATTGCCTCTCTCTCTCTCTATTCAGCAACGGCTCTTGCTGTGTGGCAGGGAAATGACGGGCAGGAATTCAGAGCCGGGTACTGCTCTGCAGAGTCTGGACCTTTCCTTCTCTTCCAGGTTCAGGATGGCACATTCTCAATTCCCTCTTGACCACAAAAAATAAGACTCTAGCCTCAAATCTGCGACACCTATGGCTAATGAGAAGGTTTGTTCTTAAATTTCCATTTGGCAGAGAAATGCAGATGCAGTCTTTGATCACTGGTCTTTGATCACTCAGCTACTCATAGAACCTGGAACAAGATCCCAGAAAGGAATCATAGGACGGTATTTGGCCCTACAGGCTGAGCAACCTCAAAACGGAGCTGGAAGATTTTACCATCCAATCAAGCAACAGATTTTTAGTTTTCAGTCTGATCTTTTTGACCAATCATAAAAGACGGCCTGTACTTTTCTTGGACTACTTTAGACAGGGCCTTTTATAAGTATTATTTGTCCTAAAGTCAGGGAGATCTTTCTTAATCCCTAACCCACATTTTACATTTCTGAAACTAAAGCAGGATATTACTTCAAGAAAATCCCTGGCAGAAAATCAAGTATTTTCAAACCATTCAGAGGAAAGGAATTTTTAATCAAAACTTGCCAAAGGGGGAAGAAAAAGCAAGCAATGTCTAATTTTTAATATCCCAAAGCAGGTGCGTGGGGGGAGACTATCACTCTTCCACCTATCCATCATAATTAGACATGATTCATCACTTGTATCTGGGAACGCACTGGGACCCTCTCTGACCTCCTATGTCCCATCAGTCTATAGGAGGTGAAAGGGCAACTTCTGTTCTGCATTTTCTGGCCATGGAGGACACTTTGGCTGTTACCTGCAGCTCTGCTTCCAAGTCTGTAGTGACTGAGGGAGATCGTAGCTGGTTTCATCTTTGTCAAGTGTGGAGGATGCAGTAGGGAACCAGAAACACCTTCCTGAAAATGCCACTTATTTGCGCAGTCTGTGTATTTCTTTTCTGGAGGCGGAAAAGAATTCTATGACTTTCACTAAGTCCTAAGATTTCCAGAGGTAGTGAATCTCATTCTCATGATAACTGAATGAATTCTCATTGCTGTATTTCTTTTCTATGTTAGATATATCCATGCTTCTTTAAAACTAAAATTACAACTGAAGTCAGTGTAGTGAGTGGTTAGGTTTGAGGAAGGTTTAAAGTACTAGAAGAAGTTAGGGGTGCCTGGGTGGCTCAGTTGGTTAAGCATCCGAATTTGTCTCAGGTCAGGATCTCACGGTTTGTGGGCTCGAGCCCTGTGTTGGGCTCTGTGCTGACTGTTTATGGAAGAAGAGCTGTGAGAAGTTCAGAGGAAAAAACAGTATTTAATTATTAACTGTAAGGCGAGGGGCAGGGAATGGTCAAAATTCCTCAGACATTTAGTCCATGATGCACTTACTTTTCAGTAGGACTCCTGGACCCCGTAGCATTACAGAGTTCTTGGATCAGATGCAGCGTCTGCCTTTAAGACAGGACCTGCCTATGAGTTTTTAGCCACCTGGCAGCCATATAGCTTCAGAGTACATCCCTCATGACATTAAGGATTCTTTCTTCTGTCCATTCTCACAGGTACGGTGATCTCGACTCTTGGGAGTCAGAGGAAACTTAGAAGACATTCTAGTTCAGTCTTCTCATTTAACAAGTTAGGAAACCAAGGTCCAGGGAGAATGTATGATTTGTTCAAGGCCACACAGTTTGGTCCTGAAGAAGATTAAAACCTAGTCTTCCAAGTTCATGGTAGTGTTGAATGCCAGATGTATGCTTTTTTCTGTTGCAGAAGGGCCAGTTAGCTAATATTCCAGCTTTTGAAAAGGAGGATAAAGTACATAAACATAAAAGACTGAGGTTTTCTCACTTTTATCTAACACTTTAATTTCAAAATATTTCAAACATACAAAAAGGATAGAGAATGGTATAATGAATAAACATCCTACCCACAATCCTGCTTTGAAGTATAACATTTTGCCATTTTTATTTTACATCTTTTTAAAGAAGTAAAGCAGGGGTGCCTGGCTGGCTCAGTCAGTAGAGCATGTGACTCTTGACTTCAGGGTTGTGAGTTCAAGCCCCACATTGGGCATGGAGCCAACTTAAAAAATAAACTAAAGAAATAAAGCAATAAAAATATAAAATTCTCCTATGTGTCTTTCCCCTATTTCATTCCTCTCCTTCTCCAGAGGTAACCACTCTTCTAAAATTGTATGCATCATGTCCCTGCATATATTTATACTTTTATACATGGCTGTCTATGAATAACAATGTTTTTCTTCTTTTTAAGCATATGGTATCATACACTAAGTGTCACTTGCATTTTCTATTCAACATTGTATCTTTGAGATCCATGTTGATATATGTAGTTCTAGTTCCTTCCTAAAAGCACAATTATCTTTTTTTTAGAAAGAAATGTAAGGGTGAATATTATATTTGCATATCAGTTACCAAAAAATTAAAGAAATCTATGTATTTTTTCTATCTTGTCAACAGAAAATTCCTTCTCTAAGTTTGTATACTGAAACAACGGCAAAAAAAAAACCCCATCTTTCCTATAACATTTAAAGTTTTATTTTAATAGGTAATTATTTTGTTAGAATGTGTGCTGTAGAAAACTGTGTTTGTTCACTTTAAATTATAAATTATGTTTGCAGAGGAGGCTGATTTTGCTCAGTAGCTTTGTTATATTTAATGAACTATCACCTGATTGATAACGTAAAACAAATTTTTTCTTGTTAATCTGACTATATAATTGATATATAATGTATATAATAGGTAGCAGTATTCCCCTTTATAAACAAGTTGTTTTCCTAGATAAGTAAATAAGGGACTCAGATTAATTTTAATGTCTACACAGAATCTCAATTTTTCAGAATAAAATTGTATCAACAAAGCATAAAATATTTTTTCATTTTCTTTTTTAATGTATTTTTACGTTTTTATGTTTTACTTTTTAAAAATGTTTTTATTTATTTTTGAGAGAGAGAGAGAGAGACACAGAGCACAAGTGGGGGAGGAGCAGAGAGAGAGGGAGACACAGAATCTGAAGCAAGCTCTAAGCTGTCAACACAGAGCCTGACGTGGGAGTCAAACCCACAAACAGTGAGATCATGACCTTGGGCAAAGTCAGATGCTTAACCAACTGAGCCACCCAGGGACCCCTATGTTTTACTTTTTAAAGTAAGCTCTAGGCCCAACATGGGGCCTAAACTCACAACCCTGAAATCAAGAATTGCATGCTCCACTGACTGAGCTAGCCAGGCACCCCTCTTTTTTCATTTCTTACTGATATTCATTTAGGCTATTTCCAATTTTTTCACTATTACAGTGTTTCTATGGTCATTCTGGTACATATTACCTTGAGCACATGTGGGAGTTTCCACAGGATATACACTTAGAAATGGGATTGTTGGGTCATAGAGTATGAGGATGTTCATCTTTACTAAATACTGTCAAATTCTTTTCCAAACAATCTACCAATAAGCTTTGAATATACACAAGCACATGGCTTGGTATTAGATTTTTTAATTTTTTTCAAGTCTGATAGGTATAAATGCTTTGCATATTGTTGTTTTTGTTTGCATTTTATTGGTTACCAGTGAAGGTGAGGATCTTTTTACATATTTATTAGCTATTCATCTTTCTTCTATGAAGTCTTTTTCTTAAATGAAGGCACTTTTTTTTTTTTTTTTAAGCCCAACGCGGGGGTTGAACTCATGATCAAGAATGACCTGCTGTACCAAATGAGCCAGACAGGTGCCACTCTTCTACGACTTCTTGTCCTTTGTGAATTTCTGCTTAAGATGTTTCTCTCTTTTTTATTCACAGGTAGAAATTCTTCAAATATCCTGGATTCTTATACTTTGTTGGCTTTATATTTTGTAGTTTATCTTTTCATTTCCATCATGGTTACTTTTGTTGTTTAGAAGTTTTCATATTAATGTAATCAAATTAAACAACTAATCTTTTTATTCTGTTTTATAATTTTGTGTCTGAGGTACACTTCCCTATTCTAAAGTCAAAGAAATACTTTCTTCCACAAATTTTAAATGTTTTCTTTTCACTTTAAAATTGTTAATCCATTTGGAAATTTGGGGTTGTGTATTGTGAGGTAATGGGCTGATGTTATTTTTCCATTTGGATACTCAATAATCCCTACACCACTTACTAAAGAAGTCATCATTTCTTCAGTGATTTCTAATCAGTAGTAATTTTTCTTTCCATGTGTATGTAGACTTGTTTCTCAGCTCCCTCTTCTCTTTCAATAGCCATTTGTTCATCCATTCACCTAACCATTTTACTCGCTATAGCTTTATAGGTCTTTATATCTAGTAGAGTAAGTTCCACCACACACAACTTTCTTCATGTTTTAACCATATATTTTTAGCCATTTTTTTCTTACACTTTATTTATTTTTGAGAGAGAGAGAGACAGAGCACAAGTGGGGGAAGGGCAGAGAGAGAAGGAGACACAGAATCTGAAGCAGGCTCCAGGCTCTGAACTGTCAGCACAGAGCCTGACACGGGGCCTGAACTCACAGATCGTGAGATCCTGACCTGAGTCGAAGACAGATGCTTAACCAACTGAGCCCCCCAGGCACCCCAAGCCATTTGACTCATCCCCACGACGATATTCCACACAGTCCAGATGATGGCCAACTGTGTGCGCAGACAGGAATATGAGAAATCTTGCTTCCAATTTCAATACTGAGCTATGAGGAAACAGGAAATTGACTTTTAGGGCGAAGCAGAAAATATTACTGTAACCAAAATAGCCAATAGGTAAAAAAGAGTTAAGATGGTGCTGGGAACCCTGCTTCATTGCTGCTGTGTTCATGGATAAATCTTTTGATGTGAGTTATCATTGGACAAGAAATGTCTTTGCAAGAACTTATATAAGCTCTTGTGTCAGTTTCATTATGTTAACTTGACTTTTGAATGATTTTTAAGGAATACTATATTTTAAGGAAGACACTGGATATTTCTGTTCAGCGCTCGGCCTAGGAGAAAGCCAGTCACTGTCATGAAGAGTCATGTTTAAATACTTGGGAAGCAATCTCTTCAGGAACAGTGAAGCTAAAATAATGTGAGGTGGCATAAGTAATTGCACTGGAATCTGCCTGCAGCTACAGTTCTCATGTAAATTGACTAATGTGGTGATGCTTGTTCTGAAGCTGAAAAGGCTTCCCAGAGCACTGTTGAACCAAAATGCTACGTTCTTCTCTCTAAACTATTAACAAAGATATGATGGGAAACGGTCTACATAGAGACCTGAGCAAGATGTGTATGTATGTAATTCTTGAGGGGGGAAAAATACAAATGGAATGAAAATTCCATCCAGAATAACAAGTAGGCTTTGTACTATGAGGAGAAGTGTATGGGCTGATATCTTTATGGGAAAAAACACATTTATATGTGGGAATATCTTCACTTGGGTTTCCATACAACCTGAGAAAATTCTGTGTTTACATTATAAGCTATTACTATTTTAGGGAAATTAACAATCTGAATTTTTCTCAAGGTTTACTTCTTGGAATATATTTATGAAATCGCCATTATTGTAGGTCAAGATGGCCAAAGAGCAGCAGTTCATAGAGGTCGATACTATACACAGGACCATAACTCTCTGAACCTCATAATTTCATTCAACAAACATTTATTGAGGGCGCTAATATGGTGTTTCTTCTCAGACAACGTCCATTTTGCTTGGAGATTCTAAAATGTAAACAAATGATTGAAAAACAGAATAAATCCAATAATAGAGAAGGTACAGAATGACGCAAAGAAAGGTGTGAAAGATTCAGCTCAGTTCAGTGAGGAAAGGCGTTGCAAAGCAGATGAAGTTGGAGCTGGGTGATTAGAGAGCAGTTGAGCCAGTTGAGGGATTGGGAATGCCCTTCCACGTGGGGTGAACTATATGTAAAAATCTGTGAGGCATAAACAGGATGGCAAGTTCAAGTCAGGATGCTGTTAAATCGTGTAGGCTGTTTGGATCATGGGTGAGGGAAGGTGGCTGGAGACCGCAGGAAAATAGGAGTACGAACAGAAAATAAGAATGGAGAGAGGTGGAACAGGTGTGGTCTGTGGAGGGCCTCAGATGTTATACTAGAGAGTAAGAATTTTGACTGTAAAGTCATAACAATTTTAAATGTCAGATGGATAATGGTGGGCTAGTGAAGTTTCAAACTGAGAGGTAACATGCTCAACTTACCATTTTAGAAGAATAACTCTGTGAATTGAATGGTAGGGAGACTCCCTAGACGGCCACAGTGTGAGGAACTGAGGTACAGTAACAGATTGGAGATGGTCTGTGGATGGAGAGAAGTAAGAGAGACCACGGTGGTGAATTCAAAAGAGCTTAGTTCCAGAATACTTTCTACTATTTGAATTCTTTTTAAAAATGTTACATTTTCCTTATTGAAAGTTTTATATGAGTAACATAGCTGGGTGGTGCCTTTGTAAAATCTGCAGTTCTAAATATCTTTTTTTTAAGCTTATTGATTTATTTTGAGAGAGAGACAGAGAGAGAGCGAGAGCGTGCATGAGCAGGGAAGGGGCAGAGAGAGCGAGAGCGAGAGAATCCCAAGCAGGCTCTGTGCTATCAGCATGGAGCCCAATGCAGGGCTCAAACTCACTACTGTGAGATCATGACCTGAGCTAAAATCAGGAGTCGAACACATAGCTGATTGAGCCACCCAGATGCCCTCTAAATATCTTAAAAATAGAATAAAATCACTACATGATTAATTCAATCATCATCTAATCTAAAAACGAATTTTAAAAATCAGTTTAATTGGTCATTCTATTTGGTTTCTGCTTGAAACATAATCAGTATAACCACAGTCTACAGATCTTTTACTCCAAAGGAAGTTCTTTCCCCAGTTCTGAAGGAAAGCATTTCTTTTTTTTTTTTTTTATGTTTTTATTTATTTTTGAAGGAGAGAGAGAAAGAGAGAGAGAGAGAGCATGAACAGGGGAGGAGGAGAGAGAGAGGAAGACACAGAATTCGAAACAGGCTCCAGGCTCTAAGTTGTCAGCACAGAGCCCGATGCGGGGCTCGAACTCACAAACTATGAGATCATGACCTGAGCCGAATTCGGACACTTAACCGACTGAGCTACCCAGGTGTCCCCCGAAGGAAAGCATTTCTGATATGGGAGAAGCGATTGCCATCCTTAAAGGGGAGTAATAATGCCCACAGTGTTTTCATCGTCACATCACTTGATAAAGGAAAAAGGTAATTTTCTCTTCATTTTCTTCCCCTCTCCCAGAAATCAGTAATCATAAGAAATAATCTCAGAAAATAAAAGGTAAGTTTTTATATTAGTTTAATCATTAATTTGGGCAATGATTATTTAAAATTAAATATCCATGTGAAAAATTCAAATAATAATATTTAACTGGTTAAATTCCTCCCATTTATCCACTAAAAAATTACCTAAAAGTTAAGTAAAATAAATTTTTTTCTAGAAATTTCTTTAGAGAGATTTTTCACTGAGGAAAAACATTGTATATTGTGCTTTATTATAATGGACAGTGTTGCTTCTGGTCAACAGATGTTATCTGACAGGACAAATACTTGGCACAGAAATTACTAACACATTCAGAAACTAATCTTCCCTGAATCCAGCTTCGACTCAAAAGCTGGCTGTGGATTACACTGTATTAGAAAATTCACATTAAAAAAAAAAAAAAATGAACAGAGTAGTTATCTCAGATCCATTGTTCAAGACTGCTCCATACATTACTTTCAAAAGTGAAAGTAATATTTAAATTTCAAGGGCCTGTCATTGATTAAAACGTGTTGTGTTTTTCTAAATTTAGTCCTCATCTTTTTTTTTTTTTTTTTAAGTTTGTTTATTTTGAGAGAGAGAGAGAAAGAAAGTGCGATCAGGGGAGGGGCAGAGAGAGAGAGAGAATTCCACCCAGCCTCCACACTGTTAGTGTGGAGCCTGATGTGGGGCTCAAATTCACGAACCATGAGATTAAGACCTGAGCCAAAATCAAGAGTCAGACGCCTGAGCCACGCAGGAGCCCCTTGGTCCTCATTTATATTCCTGTCTTCATCAAAGAAAATTTGGTTATCTAATTCTGCTGTCATTTTTTACCTTTTGCAATTGGTTTCACATTCTAAGCCCCACACCCTATCCCACTTTGACTTTTTTAAGGCATATTTTTAGTTTTATTAAAATCAGCAAATGGTCTAATAATAAAAATGCTGTTTATGAAATACATTATTAAACTTTCATTACAGTGGTTGTTAAAGTCTAAGAAATGTTAATAAAATACAAGTTGCTTTTAGACTTGATAGTTGCTGCTTGAAAAGGTTTAAATAACTACTAAATTTTAGGGGTGCCTGGGTGGCTCAGTCGATTAAGTGGTCGACTCTTGTTCTCAGCTCAGGTCATGATCTCACAGGTGGTGAGTTCCAGCTTGGCCTTGGGCTCTGTGCTTACAGCACTGAGCCTGCTTCGGATCCCCTGTCTGCCCCTCTCTGCCTCTCCCCCCTCATGCTCACTCTCTCTCTCTCTCTCTCAAAAAATAAGTAAATGTTAAAAAAAATTTAAAAAAAGAAATTTGAAGTAGTTTAAAAAGGCAATCTTTCAAAAATAATAGGAAAGTGATTTGAGTTGTGGTATAATTGCACAGAGAGGAACAATTCCAAGTGACTTTAAATCACAGTAATTCAACTGTGTATATATATGTATAGATATACATACATATATATAAGTACTCCAAAAATAAATCCTGAGGTGTTTTTATTAATTACATTGTTAATGACAGTATTTGTTATTTTCAGACTGCAGTTTGTGTGTTGTGGGATAAATCACTTGAGTAATTATATTGGTGTTTTTGAGATGCAAATTTTTGGAGTGGAATAGAAGATCAATCAGATTAAATAAAAACCCTGTGATCCTAACTTTGAATTGGAAGTATCAGTATGAATTCACCACGTATTTTATTTAAAAAAAAAAAAAAAAAAAAGTACTTCTTACCTCTGTATAAAGGCCTAGATACGATGACCAACCCAGTGGCAATGAAAGAGACTGCAGTTGACTACTTAAATCCTTAAATAGACAATCACATTAAATAGAAGCAAGGCTCCTTAAAGAAATAGCTGATTCCAGGTCTGTGGTAGGATATTTACCTCTTATCATACCAGAATGCAAGGAAGCTTTCCAAGACTATTAGGGTTGAGTCAAAAGAACTCAGAAGCCCACTTGAAGAATCTCCCATATGTCAATGACTGGAAATTTAAGCATTAATAAGAATAATAACTGCAATTGATTGAAGTACATAAATTATGTTTAAATTGCTGAGTTCATAACAATACTAAAACAATTTATTAGTCCCTTATGGAGGATGCTAGCAAGCCATCTAATTGTTTTGAAAGCTAGAAATACAAAGAAAGATCCAATTATTTATTCTATCGTTCCTATATGAACTGTATCTCAGTGTAATCACTGAGTTGATGAAAGAATTTCCCCTTTATAAAAACAGTCCCGCTAATAAACAATGATAAAATTATATCACTGTTTTACAACTCCTAATGAAATAATGCATCAGTGACTTCTAACATCACAAAAACAATCAGTCATGGGGCGTCTGGCTGGCTCAGTCGGAACAGTGTGAGACTTTTGATGCTGGGGTGGTGAGTTTGAGCCACACAATGGGTGTAGAGATTACTAAAAAACAATAAACTTAAAAAAAATTTTTCAAATAAAAGCAAAGAAAAACAAAAGACAGATGGAGGAGGAACCTAGAGTAGAAGGAACTTAAGCATATATTGACCAACTGCAATTTGTGGACTTTAATTGGATTCGAATTCAAAGAACAAACTGAAGGGGGGAAAACCCTTTTGAGGTAGTTGAAGCCATCTGGTCACTGAGTAAGATAATTAGTAATACCAAAGAATTGTTATTGTTATCGTCATTATTATTTTACATATAGGCAGTGGCAGCGGTGGAAGATAAGTGGGTAGGACTATAAATACAGGATTTGCAGAGAGTAGATAATTGGTAATTGGGATGTGGGGCACATGAAGATTCCCTTATACTGTTCTCACTACTTTTGTTTGCAATTTTCCACGAGAAAATGTTAAAAAGAAAAAATATATATACATTTAAATTATTTTTTTTTAAAGATGAGGAAATTCTCCTTTTTGAAAGACTTCTGGCGGCCATTACTGTGTCTGAATAAGATACTTAGAATTGTGGTGATTCATCCTGTGAACATGAGAAAAGCCTACCAAGGATAAAGCCAAAACATTCTTGATAGTAGAGTGGAAAAATAGAAACAACCTGGTACTTGACGACTGAGCCATGAAATAAACCAACCTTGGAGCAGCTCAACCCCCCAGTATCTAGTTAGATAAAAACCATGTTTGGGGTGCCTGGGTGGCTTAGCCAGTTAAGCATTTGACTCTTGATCTCAGCTCAGGTCTTGATCTCAGGGCATTGGGCTCCAACACTGGATGTGAAGCCTACTTAAAAAAAAAAAACAACCTACCCACCCACCCCCACCCACCCCCCCACACACAAAAAACCTATCTTTGTTGTTTAACCCATTTTGAGTTGGTTTCTGTTATTTGCAGCAGAAATCATCCTAAGCAAAACAGCAGAGAAGAATGCATTTTTGTGTGTATGTTGAAGTCATAAGTGTGGCACTGGGTAGAGTTTCTGCTTTATCTTATAAAATGTTTAGTAGAACAGCATCCCTCAATTGTGCCGTAGTCCTCAGGCTTATGAGGCTAATGCAGAGTTGACAAATTCAAAACAAACCCAAGTTACCATCCTTATCTGAGACTTAAACATCGTATAGCAATGATGAAGCCCTTATAGCTACTGTTTCTTTGTACTTCTCAAATTCCAGAGGCGTTAAGCCAGCGGTAGATCACCTTCCACCTAAAGGCATACCTCATTTTGTTGTGCTTCATGGATATCACGCTTTTTACAAATTGAAGGTTTGTGGCAACCCTGCATGGAGCAAGTCTTTCGTGGCCATTTTTTTTTTAACAGCATTGCTCATTTTTGTGAGTCTGTATCACATACTGGTAATTCTCACAATATTGCAAACTTTTTCACTATTACTATATTTGTTATGGTGATCTGTGATCCATGATTACTACTTACTGAAAGCTCAGGTGATGATTAGCATTTTTTAAGCAAAAAGTATTTTTTTTAAGTAGGCTCCACTCCCAACATGGGGCTTGAACTCACAACCCCGAGATCAAGAGTCAGGTGCTCTACCAACTGAGCCAGATGGTGCCCCAAAAAACATTTTTAAATTAGGTATGTATGTTGTTTTTTTTATAGACATGATGCTATTGTACATTTAATAGACTTAATAAACATAATTGATATATATATATATATGCACTGGGAAACCAAAAAATCCATTTGACTTGCTTTATTGCAATACTTACTTTATTGCAGTGGTCTGGAACCAAACCTGCAATATCTCTGAGGTGTGCCTGTATATTCCACTCTAGTTTACCAAAGGTGAAAATCTCTGCAATTATGTTGCTATAGAATGCCAGGAACTAGCAGTCTTCCACTTACCACAATTGAGGTCCTTGTTGCCATCTAGCAGAAGTGTGACAGTTTCAGAATCTGATTTTTAGGGTCTGCTTCCAAGGACCACATCCAGTACCAATTATCTGAGGTGGTGTTCCCTAGAAACAAAGCTTAAAACAGAGCAGGAATTTGGGGGCAATTGACCTATTGAGGAAGTGCTGTTGGAGAGTAGTAGGGAGGGAAGCAGGAGAGACTAGGAGAGAAAAGCTATACAAAGATGTAACCTAGACTGAAAATGAGCTTCGACCTCAGCCCCCCAGGGAGCTCTGGAGCATGACCTGTCCCACAGAGTCGGCCCCACCTTTTGTACCACTCTGGCAGTCAGTCATTGGTTGTGAGCTGCCTGGGGTGAGGGTGGGGCATGTGTGTGTCCCACTCACAGAAGCTGGGAGTAAATGTACTGGCCCAGGTAAGGGGATCTAGGCAGAGTATCAGCAACATCCACAACACCCCAACTTACTCCAAGTAATACCTCAAACCCTACAAGACCCAGCATGATGTGGCTCATCCCTGCATAACCCTTGTCCTATTTCTGAAATCATCTCCAACTACTCTCCCTCCCTTTCACTCCACTTTAGCCACTTGGCCACCTTAGAATTCCTCAAATTCTCTAGCATGTTCATGCTTCAGATCCTTTATACTTCTCAGTTCCCTCATCTGGAATGACTCTTCTTCCCCTATCCCCCCATGTCCTCATGACTAAGTCCCTTGTACATCCTTCAGGTTTTTACTCACTAGACACCTTCTTAGTAAGGTTGTCTCTGGCCATCCCATCTAAAATGACAACTTCTGGGGCGCCTGGGCGGTGTAGTTGGTTGAGTGTCTGACTCTTGATCTCAGCTCAGGCCATGATCTCACGGTTCATGAATTTGAGCCCCACATTAAGCTCCGTGCTGACAGTGCAGGGCCTCCTTGGGATTCTCTCTCTCTCTCCCTCTCTCTCTGTCCCTCCCCCGCCCACTCTCTTAAAAATAAACATAAATAAATAAATAAAGTAAAATTACAACTTCCACTCCTAAGCACTTACAATCCCTTCACTTTCACTACCTTTCTTTTTAAACACTTGTCAGTATCTAACATATGGTATAGTTTTCTTATGTGTTTTATTATTTGATCATATTCTAGAATACAAGCTGGGAAGGGTACAAATTTATATATATATATATATATATATATATATATATATATATATATATATATTAACTTCAACATTTAAAACAGTGCCTGGTAGGTTATAGGTGCTTACTTAGTATTTGTTGAACACATGAATGAATAAATACATGAGTTAATGAATGATTCCTGGCAAATAAACATTGTCTAAACTGGGGTACCTGGGTAACTTTGTCAGTTAAGCATCTGACTCTTGATTTCAGCTCCAGTCACGATCTCATGGTTTGTGAGATCAAGCCCAAATTGGGCTTTGTGCTGACAGTACAGAGCCTACTTGGGATTCTTTCTCTCTCTCTCTCTCTCTCTCTCTGCCCCTACCCTGTGCGTGCTCTCTCTCTCCCTCTCTCAGAATAAATAAATAAACTTAAAAAAAAAACTATAAAAAAGCCATTGTTTGAACTGAAATAAACTGAAATGAAAACCTTGGCACAATCCCCCATGTAATATAGATGGGAGAATGGATATATATATTGTTATATGTAGAGTTCTCCATAGATTATATGTTTTTTTCGATTGTTCATGTGATGCTATATTACACATAGTTCTTTGATATTATATATTATACATTATTTATACATATAAATATTAGCAAATAAAAATAGAAGCACTGAAGATTTTCCAATTTTATTTAAATGGGTTCAAATCAAAACTCAAGAATCTAGAATCACAAACATTAAAATAAGGTACAGGTCTAGCAAAATTAAAGTGAATGCAGGTAGCTCAACTGCTATGATGTAAAACTTAAATTCAGAGATGGAACTCTTTAAGCTGTTTACTGCAATGTCATGTTCTGAACTCAGAGAGTAGGAAACTATTCAGACATGTAAAGTCTCAAATCTCTCAATCCTGAAATCTATCAGTAGATGCCAAAAATCTTCAAGGCACATTAAAGGTTTCTAGAAAAGAAGCCTATTTTAAAACTAAGATTACTGAAACTACAAAAGCACCTATCAGATACTCTGTGGCCTTTTTCACTGAGGTGTCACTCAGCATGAGATCAGCCTTGAGCAGAGGCTGCCTCAGAACCAACACTGGCTTCCTCCTGTAAATCATCCCCAGCAGAGGATTCTGACTCAGCTGGAGGACTCTCTTCTTCCAGTTCAGCAGTTTCACCAGAGCGTTCCTTCTCTGTTGTCCCCTTATCATTACTGATGGCAACAGCTTCATCCAAAGCTGCATTCTGAACCTCTGAGGGCATTTCAGTGCTGATTTCTGCCACTGTGCTGGGTGCTGCATTTGTAACCTCTGCCCCAGCTTCAGCACCGACCGTGTCTGTCTCCACCAGAGCGTCCTCCAAATCACCTGGACGGGCTGAAGCCTCTCTCGTGGCTGCACCTGTAGCATCCGGGGTATCTTCTGCATCTGCCTCCTGTACTTCCACTAAAGATGCTTCAGGGACTTCTGAACTTGCTTTCTCAGCTTCCACACGGTTCTCTTTTTCACCTTTAAGATGTAGCCCATGAAGCAAAGTATTAATTTAAAGAGCACGAGAATACAGTAGAACACTGTGCAGCCATGTTTACAAATGAGACAAATCTGTATATACTGATAGAAGTGGTCCTTAAGGTAGACTGTTATGTGAAAAAAGCAAGGAAAAGAGCAATGTAGACCACAGGGTACTATTTATCTTAGGACAAAAGGAGGGTAAGATACACCTAGATAGTTTTTATTTGCAAAGACTCTCTCTAGGAGGATACAAAGAAACTGGTATTATTGGTTGCCTCTGGGAACGGATAATATGGATCTGCTTTTTCATAACCCCTTTTGAATCTGTTAAACTTAAAAAAAATAATCTACATATATTATTTATTTATATACAAAGAACATGAAAATAAACAGCGAACATGTCATGTGAAATAGCATGGGAAAGCAGCCAACTTACTAGTTGATGACTGAGCAATCACTAATCCTCTCTGAACCTCAGTTTTATCACCTGTAAAATGGGGATAACGATAATACCTACCTCACAGAGCTATTGTAAGGTTTGATTAAAATAATGTGCATGAAGAGGGGTTTAAAACCAAAAGTGCTATGGAAATGCTGTATTTTATTATTATTACCATCAGCCTTCTCATGATTATAGTCAATAATGTTTATTGATGATATTCCATTGCTTACTGTTGTCATGACTAAAAGGTTAACATTGGTTCATAAGCAGCTATTATCTCTGTCCCTAAATAGTGATCATAGTAATTGATAATAATGGCATTATAACTGAGATGGAAAAAAGCATTTAAAGCAAGCAGTTTAAGGCAAGAAATATACATTAGAGTGAAAATGTAAAGCTTCTGCTCTAGTAGCTCCCATTTTCTCAATCAGATCAACTGAGGGACGTCAGAGACATGACTGACTGTACTAACGTCAAGTGGACTGTAGGCAAAGACACAAGGGTGATCTTAGACAAAACTGAAACAAAAGTTAGTTTCAGGATTTAAAAATAATAATAATAAGGGAAATGAAAGGTTAAGTTGCTGACAGAGACAGATACTAAAATTATGCCTGCATGAATGGAAGCCTGAGTAGGGGGAAAGTAATATTACCACACAAAGAATTCAAAGCCACTGGTCAGCAGTACAAATGTAAAACGTTTTCATTTATCTAATGCACTCATTCAAAACGTGTAACAATATTCTTTAGGTTTTGGTTGGGCTTTCCCTTTCCGAGTGAACTCCTGCCCAGAGCCATTCTGTCAGGTTAGGAAAGAAGCCACAAGCAAATAGTGTTCATTGCTAGACTAAGATAATGGAAATCAGTGCCTCAGGGGAAAAAAAAATAATAAGTTCACTTTACCTTGGAGTGGATGTAACTCTGCTCTGGTTTTTTCTTTCAAATTTGTTACATGTTCCGTGTGTTTGGCTTGCTCTGATGTGACTGTCTTGTAAGTCTGAAAGTAAATGTGTACTGAAGTTTATTTCTTGAGCTCTAAGATTCATCATGCCAAGTTCAAAGGTATATACAATTCAAATATTTATTTATTTTGAGAGAGAAAGGAAAAAAAACGAGCAGTGAAGGATGGAGAGAGAGATTGAGTCCCAAGCAGTTTCTGAGCTGTCAACGCAGACCCTGACACAGGGCTCGATCTCACAAACCGTGAGATCATGACCTGAGTCAAAATCAAGAGTCAGACAGGGGCACCTGCGTGGCTCAGTCGGTTGGGTGTCCAACTTCAGCTCAGGTCATGATCTCTCGGTTTGTGGGTTTGAGCCATGCATCAGGCTCTGTGCTGACAGCTTAGAGCCTGGAGCCTGCTTCAGATTCTGTGTGTGTGTGTCTCTCTCTCTACCTCCCACCCCTGCTCATGCTCTGTCTCTCTCTGTCTCTCAGAAGTGAATAAACATAAAAAAAATAAAATAAAATAAAAAAGAAAAGTTCTAGAAACAGAGAAGAGATTAGTGGTTGCCAGGGACAGGAAGAAGGAATGGGAGGGCAAAAGAAAGTGAGTGCAATTATAAAAGGGCTACACAAGGGATCCTGTATCTTGACGGTGGTGGTGAATATATGAATCTACGCATGTGACACAACGGCCCAGAAGTAAATACACACACAGACACACGTGCATGTGAAAGTGGTGAAATCTGAATAAGGTCAATGGATATTATCAATGTCCACTTCCTGGTTGTGATATTGAATTATAGCTATGAAAAGATATTGATCACAGGGGGAAATGAGGCAAAGACCATATTATATCTCTTTATATTAGCTCTTATAACTACACGTGAAACGCAATCATCTCCAAATAAAAAGTTTTTAAAAAATCTTCCAAAATGGCATTTTTGTAGACCCTAATGAATATTTCTTAAATAAGCTAGGGTTATTCCTTATAAGCAGCTCTATGACCTGACTATGGGTTATGTGAGAAACAGAATTACAAACAAAGGTTATCTTAATCATAGATACAATGTGCAGGCTTCCTTTCATTCGAGTAGAGTCATCTCTGACCTGTACTCATATTAGCCAATGAAATTCTAAAGATGAAAATCTCACTAGTTAGATAATATTGTTTATATTATCTCACATTTTAAAAAGTGTAGGTAGTGTTTTATCGCTTAATGGTAGCATTACAGATATTTTTAGATTTGTATATTTATATATAGTATTCCCAAAATTTTAATAGTCATAAACCAAGCATATTATTAAAAATTGTACTGGGGCGCCTGGGTGGTGCAGTCGGTTAAGCGTCCGACTTCAGCCAGGTCACGATCTTGCGGTCCGTGAGTTCGAACCCCGCGTCAGGCTCTGGGCTGATGGCTCGGAGCCTGGAGCCTGTTTCCGATTCTGTGTCTCCCTCTCTCTCTGCCCCTTCCCCGTTCATGCTCTGTCTCTCTCTGTCCCAAAAATAAATAAAAAACGTTGAAAAAAAAAAAATTGTACTTTGCGGGGCGCCTGGGTAGCTCAGTTGGTTGAGCGCCTGACTTTGGCTCAGGTCATGATCTCACAGTTCGTGGGTTCGAGCCCCATGTCAGGCTCTGTGCCAACAGCTCAGAGCCTGGAGCCTGCTTTGGATTCTGTGTCTCCCTCTCTCTCTGCCCTTCCCCTGCTCATGCTCTGTCTCTCTCTCAAAAATAAATAAACACTAAAAAATTTTTCTTTAAAAATTGTACTTTGCAAATTACAGGCCATTTTATAAGATTTTAAAATTAGGCTCTAAAAATGGAAAATCTATGACCTCGAGGGTGGAAATGATACCAAAGCGGCCCTAACAAACCCCTTCGAGTTTGGTGAGTTCAGACTTCATCTGGGTTTGAAACATACAGAGCAAACAGGGCCAGCAGGAATGCCCACCACCATTTCCAAATAAAAGCAGGGAATACCTTCCTAGTAGGGTGGAAGCTCCTGAAAGCTATAATACCACTGTGCTGAGTCAGCACCCTCCGCCCTCAGTTCTCACTACCCTAAAGCTGAGCCTGTGGGGAAGTTCACAGTTTGTCCCTGAAATGACCATCCCAGCAGCAACATCCCAGGGAACATTAGCCTACAATACAAGGTGAGAAAAAAGACTAGTGTAGGCAGAATCAAAGAGACCACGGTATTAGAATGATTCATACTCATGTGTGGCCAAGAGAATCTAGCTTTTCCAAATCTAACACGGTGAAACACAGAGTAGAAGAAAGGCCTATCAGAAGAGGCCTTTGGAAAGCCTCAAATCTAGACTTTCAAAGTTATTTCCAAGTGATATTATATATTAAATATAAGCATTTAAAATATCCCACAAATATCTCAGACCCTGGAAAAATGGAAGTGACCTGGGCCTCTCTCAGATTCCAAGAGGCCTGCATAATAGAAGATTTTACTTGGAAATAAAAAACCGGCTACGGAGCAACTCTGGATTCAATTCAGATCAATCTAATACAGAATTTGTTTTAGTACAGGACAAAGAAGGGAAGGGGGACTTCAATACAAGTTTTCAAGGGCCTCACATTCTGTATTTCCTCCTGACAATAGCCTAAGGTTCTTGGGAGTTAACTCTTCCAACATTCCAGAGTAAAACCACATATTCTTGGGGGGCCTGGGTGGCTCAGTCAGTTAAATGTCCAACTCTTGACTTCGGCTCAGGTCACAGTCTAACAGTTCATGAGTTCGAGCCTCGCATCGAGCTCTGT
This sequence comes from Panthera leo, assembly GCF_018350215.1. Classification (NCBI taxonomy): domain Eukaryota; kingdom Metazoa; phylum Chordata; class Mammalia; order Carnivora; family Felidae; genus Panthera; species Panthera leo. The sequence goes on along the minus strand of NC_056682.1, from coordinate 86,607,142 downwards.
CCCGACAGCGTGGAGCCTGCTTGGGAGTCTCTCTGCCCCTCCCCGCACTCATGCTCACACTCTCTCACACTCTCTCTCAAAATAAATAAATAGAGTTAAAAAAAAAAAACACTTAAAAATTATTTAAAAAAGGGGCACCTGGGTGGCTCAGTTGTGCGTCCAACTTTGGCTCAGGTCATGATCTCCTGGTTCCTGAGTTTGAGCCCCACATGCTGTCAGTCTGTCAGTGTGGAGCTCACTTTGGATCCTCTGTCCCCCTCTCTCTGCACCTCCCCAACTTGCGCTCTCCCAAAAATAAATAAATATAAAAACTGCTTTTATTTATTTAAAAAATAAACACATATTCTTAGAGGTGGAAAGAGAGTTGGAGATCATCACCTTGTCCAACTTCCACTCCCATCGTGAGAGAACAAGGCCAGAGAGGGCTCGCAGGAGCGGCCTGCTTCTAACCTTCCAGTGTAAGGCTGCTTTTGCAAAGAAAGATTTGATGGACTGCAGAGGTTCATGTCTGGCACTAATAAACATAGTCATGGGTAGAGTGAGCTCCAGATGAAATTCCGTCTTCCAGCTCCTCACATAATCACATGGCCTAGTCCAATCTCTGTTTCTCCAGTGGCCTACATCCAATGATAGTAGCCCTGGGCAGTGAATTCAACATTAAGCAGTAGAAAGATAGTGGAAGGAAAGGAATCTGGGTATGAGTGAAAGCTGATAGATCAGTGGAGGACAATAATATAAGGGCATGTTTGAAGTTTCCTGGTTTCTCGAGGCTCTCAAAATTCTGAAGATTAGAGGAAGTATTTTGGTTTGGCCATTTACATAATCCTTCAAACTGCTCCTAGTTATGACTAAAAATCCCTTTATGCATATTTCTGTAGGGTCAAACCAAAATGTAGTGATTGTGTACTCTTAGAATTTCTTTTTTTTTTTTAATTTTTTTTTTAATGTTTATTTTATTATTTTTGAGACAGAGAGAGACAGAGCATGAACGGGGGAGGGGCAGAGAGAGAGGGAGACACAGAATCCGAAGCAGGCTCCAGGCTCTGAGCCATCAGCCCAGAGCCCGACGCAGGGCTCGAACTCACGGACCGCGAGATCGTGACCCGAGCCGAAGTCGGACGCTTAACCGACTGAGCCACCCAGGCGCCCCACTCTTAGAATTTCTGAAGAATTTATATTTATTTTACTTTTATTCAAAATGAAGATTAAATTTTGATTTAGAAAATTTATGGCAAAATGATTCATACAGATTTATCTTATTTAATGCACAATTATTCCATCATTTTAGCTCCAAAGTCACACTATTAAAAGCTTTGTTTCACAGTGGTTCCCTGGGAGGAAAACATTTTTTTTTTTTTTTAATTTTACATGGTCTATTTTAAATATTTATTTATTTATTTATTTATTTAATTTATTTATTTATTGAGAGAGATAGCGTGCAGCAGCAGGGAAGGGGCACAGAGATTGAGAGACAGAGAGACAGAGAGAAAGAGAATCCCAAGCAGACTCCACAATGTCAGTGCGGAGCCCAACATGGGCCTGAAGCTCACAGACCATGAGATGGTGACCTGAGCTAAAATCGAGAGTCGGATGCTTAACCGACTGAGCCACCCAGGTACCCCTATTTGGAATCTTAAAAAAAATGTATGAATACAGGGTGCTTGGGTGGCTCCGTTGGTTGAATGTCTGACCTCAGCTCAGGTCACGATCTCACGGTTCCTGGGTTCGAGCCCCCACATTGGGGTCTGTGCTCACAGCTGAGCCTGGAACCTGCTTCAGATTCTGTCTCCTTCTCTCTCTGCCCCTCCCCCACTCACACTCTTTCTTTGTCTCACAAAAATAAATAAATGTAAAAAAATGTTAATAAAAATGTATGAATAAATATTTTTTTTAAAATAATGAAAATGTATAAAGATATACAAAATTAATAAAAACTATGGCGACAGTAAAAAAGATTGGGGGAGGAAAGGATGAATAGGTGAACACAGGGGATGTTTAGGGCAGTGAAACTACTCTGTATGCTACCATTAGTGGTGGATATATATCATGATACATTTGTCCAAGCTCAAAGAATGTACAATACCCTAATGTACACAAAACACTTCAGTTAATAGTAATGTTTTGATATTGACTCAGCAGTTGTAACGAATGTACCACACTAATGTGAGATTGTTGATGGGAGGAGGGCTGGGCGAAGGTATGAGAACTCTGTACTTTCTGTTCATTTTCCTGTGAACCTAAAATGCTCTAAAAAATAGTCTGTTTGTTTTAAGTTAATCTTTCAAAATAGTTCTTGTTAAATGTAACAGTAGTACCTACCTTATAGAATCACTAATTACTAAATGAGTCTTGAGTCTGTCATATGATAAACACTCAAATATCATTTCTTATTATTAGTATTTATAAATTTTTTAATGTTTATTTTTGAGAGAGAGAGAGACGAAATGTGAGTGGGGGAGGGTCAGAGAGAGAGGGAGACACAGAATCCGAAGGAAGCTCCAGGCTCTGAGTTGTCAGCACAGAGTATGATGTGGGGCTCGAACTCACAAACTGTGCGATCATGACCTGAGCCAAAGTCAGACACCTAACCTACTGAGCCACCCAGGCGCCCCTTATTAGTATTCATAACATCATTTTTACAGAAAGTCACCTATACTTGGCAGTATTAAGAAATGGTGATTTCATACTTAAAAAAATCTTCATAATCTTATATATTTAATTAATCCCGTGCCCTGACCTTGACAATGCTTTGAGTTTTACCACAGGTTGTAAAATATATGAATTCCTGAATATTTTGTTTATTTAAACACTTACATAATATCCACCAGCACTGACTGTGACACCTACAACCAGATAATAGATCATATTTGATCCAGATGATCCAGGCAATTTGTTAGACGACATCAAGCGAAGAGATGCTAGGAAAACAAGTTTAAACACAGTTAGCTCCACCAGTTACGCAAAACTATTTAAAATAATTATATCTTAAAAAAATTTTTTCCCTTCAGTGAACTTAGAATCTACTAACATCAAGTGATTTTAGCTTAAGGGAATACAGTATTACAAGGTAGGGTAGTAATTCCATTTGACATTTTCCCAATCTAATTTGATTAAGTACTTATGAAACCTGTCAGCTTTATGCTTAGCATCATGCTTTTCTTGGAAGGAGTGCAGGCGTGGGTAAGGAGAAGTGACAAAGGCACTGAACAATTTTAACAAACAAGATGCAAAAGAAATTCATTTGCTGTATGTACTCCACCACAGGATTCATTGGGAAAGATCATTCTTCCAAAAAAATGAATTAAATATATTTGTACTTAAAATTTACATGCTAAATAAAACATGTTGAAATCCAACACATTTCTATAAATCTGTAATACAAATGTATAGGTAGGAAGAAAATCTTAATTTTTCCAACGTAAAGCCTTTAAAGATGGGCAGATATAAGCTTTTTAAGACAAATGTTGCAAAAAGGTCATGTTTGAAATGAAACTACAATTCTGTACAAACTAATAGAAATAGATAAAGTTCCTGTATTATTATGTTTAAAAATACTTACTCTGTAGTGCTAAAACTTGTATATGCCATATGCTCTGGAATTAAAATGTTTATAATAGACTCAAAGCTAGAAAGAGCTCAAGGTTCATATAGCTCAAATTCCTTAAAGATAAAAAAGTAGAGACATGTATTCATTCAACAAATACACCTGAGCACCTCCTATGTCTTTGGCATTGTTAGCGTCGTTAAGGATATAACTGTGAACAAGATCTACAAGGTCCCTAGCCTCAAGTAGCTCACAGTGTACAAGGAGGGAACAAATGTACAGACAAATAATTGTGATGCAATATGACAACTGCTAGAACAGATGTAAATAGAAGTTGCAACCACAGCATGAAAACTCAGTGAAAAACCCCAGCTAGGTGGCTCAAGGTAGCTGTCACAGTTGAAAAGAGATGACCTGGACTTTGAAGGAAAGTAGAGGAGATTGTCAGATAAATAAGGGAAGAGAAAACTGCACCAGAGGCAGAAGGCACCGGACGGCGTGCAAAAGCAGGAGAGTTGTATGACTGGGAAAGTGCAAAGTAACTGGAAGTGGCCTGACATAGGGTATGAGGACTAGTAAGTTTTGATTTGCAGAGGGCAAGTCTTAAGACATTTGCACTGATTATCAACTTTTGTAGTAGCCGTATTGGAAAGATTTCGTATGTGTATTTTTAGTTTAGATATAAATGACCTTCTCTTGGAAAAAATATTTTTTCCACAAAAATGTACCCAAGGAGGTTATCATAAGAGGTTATGGCTTTGACTTGTAGTGGGGCTTTTGTTGGTTTAAACATACATCTGTTATTAAGCAGGGAATATGTAGCTTCCATAGTTGACAACCAGACAGACGACATGTTAAGAAGATTAGGGACGCCTGGTTGGTTCAGTTGGAAGAGCATGCAACTCTTGATCTCCGGGTGGTGAATCTGAGCCCTACGTTGGGTGTAGAGATTACATAAATAAAAATAAGTAATTGGAAAATATATCAAAAAATCATTTTAAATATGAAGCAAAAAGAAAATCAGAGATTTGAGAAAAGACTTAAACACAAATACAATTATCACAGCTCTTTAAAAGAGCAATGGGGCTCCTGGGTGGCTCAGTCTGCTAAGCATCCAACTCTTGATTTCAGCTCAGGTCATGAACTCATGGTTTGTGAGTTCGAGCCCTGCATCAGGCTCCGTGCTGATGGTGTGGAGCCTGCTTGGGATTCTGTCTCTCCTCTTTGCCCCTCACCTGCTTGCTCTCTCTCTCTCTCTCTCAAAATAAATTTAAAAAATAATAAAAGAGCAATGAAATATGAAATAAATATTTAATAAAGATTAAATTTGAGCATATCCATACAATGTGAAAGATATTAGAAGTTTTGCAGAAGAATATTTACTTACATGAGAAAATATTTACAATATATGAAATGAAAAGTTATAACAGAATAATCTATACAGTTCGTATATATCTCAGTTCCTAGAAGCAGTGTGGGTAAGAAAAAAAAAATGTAAGAGGAGAGGAAGAAAAGTCTGGAGCATTATATATACTAAAACTTAAATGGTGGTATTCACTGAGTGGTTGGATTACAGATGACTTCTCTTTTGCCTTTCTGTGTTCCTTCCAATGATCTTTTACAAACCCAAATTATTTATTCATTAAGAGTTACATGTTTTAAAAGCAAAAGCCAGACAACAAAATTTGATGAGGCACGCTAAAATTCGACCCTTCGATAAAACTGAAAGTTTTATTTTTCAACAAAACAGAAAGTACCAATAAAAGGTTAATGTCCGTGACTAAAGCCAAATTTCCAGTCAATAGTATTTCTTAAAATACATAAACAAATCAGTGCTACACAAAAAGGAATGAGATGAAAATTAGGATAAGATCAGTGCTGCTACAACCAGTATTGCTAACTGCCGATTTAGAATTTTTAACCTACTTTTCCTTTACCCCAAGTTGAGGCGGAAATTGTTTGAAACGCGCAGCTAACAAAGGAGATGCGTGTGTTTGTGCCTGATGACGGTGGTGGGTGCGGGAGATAACGCCGAAGAAGGCCAAGGTCAGGGGACTCCTCTCTCTCCCCACCCCACCCCACCCCACCCCACCTCCCGGTCACAACGGCCTCCTTATCTTCAGAAGCTTAAAATTAATGGCTTCTATTTCGTCAGTGACAAAAAATTGCTGTATTTTGGTATAAAGATCAAGGAAAACGAAGATGCCTTATTTCTGTGACTTGTGATGCAGCTTCTTCCCACCAGTATTTTAAGAGAAAAATAAAGCTAGCTGGACAGACCTTCCTCCCTTCCCACGACCACCATCACCACCTCGGGCCTAACCAGGGGAGGGAGGGGAATCGGCCCATGGAATTTTCCGCAGGAGTGTTTCTCTCTTTCTCGGGCACCAATGCGCGCTCTGGGCTAAAACTACCTGACAAGCCTCAGGAAGTGAGGCGAAGTGCAGGGGGAAGTAAGAACTTCCCAAGAGGTTATCTAAAAGCCGCCGGGCTAAGCGGGACGGGAAGGAGACGGGAAACGGAGGAGGTGCGGGAAGGGCCGCGGGCGCTGAGCTGCGCCGGAGCGCAAAGCCGGGCCGGGGGCCGCGGGCTGCAGGAGGGAAAACACGCATGCTCACACTCAGTAAGCACCTACAACGTTCCAGGCACTAGAATAGGCGCTCTCCAGTAAGTCAAGTTTTAGATAAGAAGCTTCCAGCTCACGCCTAAACGTCCCCTTTAGGAAATTTCTGAAGACGCTCCCTTTTCCCCCAGCGTCCCCAGATCTAAAGGTGACGGACACTGCAGCTACAGAGCAGAGCAGCTCGATAGCTCCAGGTGTCCGTGCCGCCCCGAAGGAAAGCGCTTCGAAGGCTCTCGGCGTTCAGGCTGCCGAGCCCCGGACAAGCCTTGAGTTTACTTACTCAGGAGCATTTACCCAACATTTACTGCGCCCGCACTCCCCAACCCCCGCCCCGCCCCGCCCTGCGGGGCTCGCAGATGAGCGTCCATCTACCTAACCGTTCCTCCGCTTCCTCACGTAGGTGTAGAGCGCACTGGTCCCTATTCTAACAAAAAGAGCAAGCTATGCGTACGTCAGCCAGGCACTTCTCGAAGCGCTTTTAACCACATACTAACTCATTAAAACTCACAACCATTATTGTCCCCATTTTAGAGATGAGGAAAGTGAGATTAAATCACTTGCCCAAGATCAACATTTCGAACCCAGGAAGCCTACTCCGCATTCAGAAGCCGCTCTGGGAAGGCCCCCTACTCCCAAAGTCTTCAAGAGCTTCGGGGCGTCTTCCCCGCGCCTTTCCTCAATTCCTCCCCCCTTTCCTCAACCCCTGGCTTCTGCAGCTCGAGCCTCTTTGGGCCCACTGGGTGCCGGCGGGTACGCGGGCGCCTCAAAATCCGCGCGCGAGGCGCCTGTCCTCTGCAGGCTTGGACGCCCGGGCCGGCGCGGCACTCACCGTCCTTCCGGAGCGGCGCGGGGCCGGGGGGCGCCCTCAGAGGCAGCGCCAGGGTCTTGGAGACCGCCCTGCGGAGATACATCGCGCCCGCTGCCCGCCGCGCTGCAGACTCTGCACCCTAGCGCGCGGTGCCAGGCGCGGGAGCCCCGGCGAGCCCCGCCCCGGGGAGGAGCGCAGACCCCCTCCCAGCGCCTTCGCGCGGGCCCGGGGAGCTGGGGAGCGGCTGGTCGGGCGCTTCTTCCTCCCCCAACCCAATCTCCAGACTGTTGCTTTCTCCCGGGTCTCGGAAGCTAGCTGGTCGCGCCTTCTTAGACAAGGGATCGGAAACCGGGAAGTCACCATCACCTGCCTGCCCCGTATTGTTCCAATGAGTGGAACTCCACAGAACAGGCTGGAAATGTTTAGGGATTCGCGTCGTAAGATGGATCTGGTTTATCATGCAGGGTGATATCTGAGCCCATTTTAAGTCACACAGTCCGTTAGCTTTCCCCAGGAGTGGAAAGGCTAGCGGGAAGTTTCCTGGAGACGGAGCGAGGAGTAGCCTCAGCCTTCCATCGGTGCAGTGGGTGATGTTCAGAATCCCAAGAAAATTCCCAGGCAATAGTTGAATCTCCAGGCAATTCACTGTTACAGAGACCTTAAATACAAAGTCCAAAAATGCTGTATATTCCTCTCTTGGATGTGAAATTGGTATTTCCATATGAACCAAAAACGCTGAACTATTAGTTTCTTGCCCCAGATTTCAATTTCTTGCCTCATTGTGGCTACAAGAATTTGTCATGATTTGAATATGGAAACCAGTAATTTATGCTTATAGAATTTTCTAAATGATTAATTTTGTGAAGACATGTTTCCTACTATAATAATCCCTCATTGGATCACTGGGTGGCTCAGTCCGTTAGGCATCCATTCGGCTCTTGATTTCAGCTCAGGTCAGGATCTCAAGGTTTATGAAATCCAGCCCCACAATGGCCTCCTTGCTGACAGCACAGAACCTGTTTGGGATTCTCTCTCTCCCTATCCCTCTGCCCCTCCCTTGCTCTTGCTCGCTCTCACTTAAAAATAAATAAATAAACATTTAAAAAAGATATTTATAATGTTCCCTAATATACGTTTGGCACTTGATAGTGTATAAAGCACTTGCACATATATTATCTCCTTTAATTCTCATTTCAACCCTCTGAGGAAGATGGTAATTATTACCTTTAGCAAATGGCTTGGTGGTAGGGAGGAATGTCCAGGGACTGATGGTCATGAATTAAAAAATAAAGGACATGATCGTAGTTCTTCTAGTTTCAAGTTCTTTTGCATGTTACAGGCACATTTGCTCATTTGCTATTTGAATAAACACTCCTCAGAGATTCTACTTCTGCACCCAACTCTAGTAATATTTAACATACTCTCACTTGAAGAATACAAAGTCAGAACTGGGTTTTTGATACTCAGAGCAGCTAGCTATCCCTAGTGATTAAACACTTAATAAGAGCAATTAGGTAACCTGTAGTTGAGAGATCAAATTTAGATTTCCAAGCAGCACAAGAAGGGGCTAGGACTCCACCAAAAAATTGGTAGTCCTGAAAGCAGCAAAATGCAGGTGAGTGCACTTACTACCTTGACCAGCATCAAGTACACATTCTCTGGCAACTAGGGGTTAGCTATCTAAATGAATTAATGCATGCATTGTACTGTCATTTAATGTGTTGGAGGCTCCCCTGAAAAAAGATTCTTTCATCAACTATAAATGATGGTGATTCCCAGGACACTGTTCCAGGCTCCTCTTCAGAATCCAGTTGTATACTCAGAGTCTGGGTATAGTCTGAGGTCTTCTGCATCACCCCCAGGTTGCATAGTATCCATCCAATCTCAGTCAAACTGTAAGTGTCTGTCAAAGTGCTTACAAGATGCTAGGGACTATGCTAGATGCTGGAGATTGGTTATAATTTATTTCACAAGGCACTGTTCCAAGGCATTATCCAATGAATAAGATAAAATTTCTGCTGTCACATAGATGTTTTAGTTGCAGATAAATGAGACACAGAACCAGCATCTTTTCTTAGATGTAGCTACCAAGTCCACTATCCATGGGGCCAATGATGGCACAGAAATCTCTGATCAGATATTAATAATAAATGTAATTAAGGGGTTTGTTAAAACCAAACTAGTTTTAACAATGCAAACCAACTGGTTTAAACAATGCAAGAATAACACACATATATAGGACTTTTGAAGATTTTCCCAAAGTATTGTCACATCTACTTTTGTAGTTCATCCTAACAGTCCCAAAGGATATTGGGATAATGTTGATTATCCTTTTATTACCTGTGAGAAAAAACTGAGGTAGTATAATACTGTGGTTAAGAGCATGAGTTTGGTGGGAATGCAAGCTGGTGCAGCCACTCTGGAAAACAGTATGGAGGTTCCTCAAAAAACTAAAAATAGAACTACCCTACGACCCAGCAATTGCACTACTAGGCATTTATCCATGGGATACAGGTGTGCTGTTTCGAAGGGACACATGCACCCCCATGTTTATAGCAGGACTATCAACAATAGCCAAAGTATGGAAAGAGCCCAAATGTCCATCAATGGATGAATGGATACAGAAAATGTGGTATATATACATATATACAATGGTGTATTTCTCGGCAATCAAAAAGAATGAAATCTTGCCATTTGCAACTACGTGGATGGAACTGTAGGGTATTATGCTTAGTGAAATTAGAGAAAAGACAAAAATCATATGACTTCACTCATATGAGGGCTTTAAGAGACAAAACAGATGAACATAAGGGAAGGGAAACAAAAATAATATAAAAACAGGGAGGGGGACAAAACAGAAGAGATTCATAAATATGGAGAACAAACACCTAGAGGGATTGTGAAGGGGGGATGGGCTAAGTGGGTAAGGGGCACTAAGGAATCTACTCCTGAAATCATTGTTGCACTATATGCTAACTAATTTGGATGTAAATTTAAAAAAAATAAAAAATTAAATTAAAAAAAAAAAAGAGCATGAGTTTGGGAGCCGGATACCTGGTGTTTTCCTGATTTGAGTAAAATGTGGACAATTCCTTTATTCATAGGGTTGATGTGAGCTCTAATGCACATTAGGTACGAAACATACTCAGCTAGTTGGAGGAGCAGTGGTAGATTCCGAGTTCTAGCCCAAGTTAGAGCTCAAGGCTTCCTTTACCTTTACCATATTCTGCTGTCTTTCAATGCACACATGACAGGATCTATTGTATACCACTCTCTTATTATTTGGCAAGATCTAGTGGGGAGATTATCGTGTTCTTTAGGTTGGATGTGGCCATCCCAGCTGGGAAAGGCAAGGCTGTAGATAAACCATGCCACTCTCCAGATCCTTATCCATCTTAGCTAAAAGCTCAGTGCCTCTTGTTTCCTTTTTTTTTTTTTTTTTTCAAGTAAGCACTGTGCCCCGAAGTGGGGCTCAAACTCACAACCCCAAGATTAAAAGCAGCATGCTCCACCGACTAAACCAGCCAGGTGCCCCAAGCTCAATGCCTCTTGGACCAAAGGGAATTTTCTACTCACTCTACTGCTCCTGTAGAATACGTGGCTTTCCATTTTGGTGGCAAACTCTTTTCACATCATGATGAAACATTTCCCTAGAGAGGACATGTGCATGGGTTGTCAAATTTATTCTGTGGCAAACTGTTCCTCCCAAAAACAAGAGAATTTTAACACAGGTCTTCACTATAGAACACTCTGAAATGCTCAGACAATAATTTCCCAGCTGTTAAGTCACACTGTTTATAATGCTGCCCTTGAGCACATCCTTGACATTTTCCTTAGACTGGCTGGGAAAACAAGAATCAAGGGTCAGGGATAATTTGGCTTACCATCTAATCACAATTAGATGGAGTCCAATTGTGAGACTCCATGACTTCCTATAATTAATTGTAATTATATGGACTCCATCTAATTGTGACTGTTGACAAAGAAGATACTAGTCTTGAAAACATTCTGTTAAGGGTCATCTACTGGAATATTAATCATACTTATTCAAGGCCTAAGTGTTATAAATTAAAAAGCAATCTTCAAAGACTGAGTGATTTCCTGGGCTCCACCAAAAGTTAGAAACAGCTGGAGGGGCTCGATCCCACGCCCCTGAGATCATGACCTGAGTGGAAATCAAGTGGATGCGTAACTGACTGGGCAACCCAGGCACCCCCCACCTTCGCTTTTCTGAACACCAAATTCTTAGGCTATAATCTGTACTTTCAACAGATCAATATAAAGTGAAACAATTTATAAGAATATCTAGGGAGACAAACTGGCAGATAAGCACCCTTTTGATGGCCTAAAATATTTAGATGAAATGAAAGGGAAAGGTAATCAAGGTAGTAAATACTTAAATTATTCTTGGAGGTCACTCAGTACACTCCCCGTCTACTCACTGTCTCATCTGTGGTAAAATAAACATGAGATTCCCTCACACTTCTGTGTAATTTTCTTTAGGTTACTGAAACAGGTTACTACAAATTTGGATGGCTTAAATCAACAAAAATAGATTCTTTCACAGTTTGGTGCACTTAGTCTGAAATCAAGGTGTCAGTAGGGTCACACACCCTCTGAAACCTGTAGGGGAGAAGACTTCCTTGCCTTTTCTAGCTTCTGAGTTTGCTGATAATCCTTGGCTTATAGATGCAGGATTCTAATCTCTGCCTCCATCATTACATGGCTGTTTTTTCCCTGTGTATCTGTGTCTCTTCTTCCTCTTTTTTTTTTTTTTTAAGATTTTATTTTTAAGTAATCTCTACATCCAATGTGGGGCTTGAACTCACAACCCTGAGATCAAGAGTCATATGCTCTTCCAACTGAGCCGGCCAGGCACCCCTGTGTCTGTGTCTCTTTTCATAGATATACCAGCCATATTGGATTAAGGGTCCACTCCTGTATGAAGATCATAACTAATTACAGCTGCAAGCACCTTATTTCCAAATAAGGTCACATTCTGATATACTGAGGGTTAGGACTACAACATATCTTTTAGGGGGACACAATTTAACCTATAATTTCCTATACTTGCAACTAAATTTATATAGCCTGTTCTTTCCATGGCAACTTAAACAATTTAGGTGCACCTGCTGGCTCAGTTAGAAGAGCATGCAACTCTTGATCTTGGGGTTGTGAGTTCGAGCACCACATTGGGTGTAGAGGTTACTTAAAAATAAATGAATGTGGATCACCTGGGTGGCTCAGTAGGTTGAACGTCCAACTCTTGATTTTGGCTCAGGTCATGATCTCATGGCTTGTGAATTCAAGCCCCACATCAGGCTCTCTGCACTGACAGCACAGAGTCTACTTGGGATTCTCTCTCTCCCTCTGCCCCTCCTCTGCTCATGCTCTCCCTCTCCTTCTCTCTCTCTCAAAATAAATAAACATTAAAAAAACTAAAAATAATAATAATAAATGAATAAGTGAATACCCCACAGATACTAAATCTGAGAAAAGGTCTACCTGATATTGACCTAATAAAAAACTTGATGGTATTTGACAAGGGATTTTGTCTGTTTTTTTTGTTTGTTTGTTTTTTGTTTTGTTTTGTTTTGTTTGAGAGAGAGAGCCAAACAGGGGAGGGGCAGAGAGAGAGGAGAGAGAATCCCAAACAGGTTCCACACTATCACTGCACAGTGCCTGGAGCCTGACGTAGGTTCAATCTCATGAACTGTGAGATCCTTACCTGATCTGAAATCAAGAGTCAAATGCTTAACTGACTGAGCTACCCAGGCACCCCTGCATCTTTTTTTTGTTTGTTTGTTTTTTTAATGGATCTCTTACATCATTACTAAAGAAACCATCATTTGACCAAAGATCCTCTTAGGAATTTAGAACCAGAATTATTCTTCTTCAATCCAGCTACACGTTTGAACTAAAATGTAAATCTAGGAACTATTGACTATGGCCCCTTACAATGTGGATTGAGTTAGAAAACAAAATTGTGCAAAGAAAACAGAGACACAGACAGCAGGGCTAAGAACAAGAGTCTTGATAACATTTGAGTTCCAGACCCATTATTCCTGGCCCAGGTGCGTTCCTGTTCTTGGTGCCTGAGTCACTCTGTATCTTCATAACCTTTTTTTAGCTTAACATAGTTTGAGTTAGGTTTCAATATTTAACTTGGAAAGCATTTTCACCAGTATCACTATGTGCACAACTCTAGGTTAGCCAAAGAATAATTTACATCTGTGCTATCCAATAAAGCAGCCACCAGCCTCATGTGGCTATTTAAATTAATGAAAATTAAATATTTAAAATTCAGTCACATTAATTGCATTCCAGATGCTCAATAGTCACATGGGACTAGTGGCTACTATATTGGATAGCAGACAGAACATTTCCATCAATACAGAAAAATTCTCTGGGATAGCCCTGGTCTTCAGGAATGGCTCCCCCTGGAGTCATACAGGCATAGTCAAGGTGAAAGTCCACACAAAGTAGCCAGATTTGCAAGGCCTGACATATGGTTGATATTGTTTATTATTTCCAACTAAGGTCATCAGTTTCTGGAATTTCAAGTGTCTTAAAGTCTTCTATTCCCTTTTGGGAGGTGAATTTTTAAGCGTTTCTTTTAGTGGAACATTCCCTGATACCTGACTTCGTGGTTTCTATTACCGTGTGACAATGTTAGTTCCCTACTGCTGCTATAACAAAGTGTTTTAAAACAACACAAATTTATTATCTTATCGTTTTTTCAGGTGAGAAACCCAACACAGCTCTCACTGGGCTAAAAATCATGGTGTCAGCAGGACTGTGTTCCTTTCTGGAGGCTTCAGGGGTGAATTTGTTTGACTTTTCCATTCTTTGGCTCTTAGACCCAAAGTCTTGGACTTTCACCCCCAAAGCTAGGAATGGTCAGCTGAGTCTTTCTCATATCACATCACTGACACACTCCTGTGCCTTCCCCCCCGCCTCCCCGCCCCTGCCCCGCTTATAAGGAACCTTGTGATTTTATTGGGCCCAACCAACTAATACAGGATAATTTCCCTCTCTAAGTGTCAGCTGATTAGCAAACTTAATTCCATCTGTAATCTTAATTCCTCTTTGCCATATAACCTTACATTAATACAGATTCCAAAGAGTAGGCAATAGTCATCTTTGGGGATCCATTATTCTATCTGCTACAGTGCCATTGAATATATCTCTCTTCACCTCTGGTGTCTGCATCTGTAAAATTACGAGATTTGTCTATATAACCCCTAAAGGTCCTTTCCAGCTCTATCAGCTAGGACTCCAAACTACCAGGAGTTGATAGTAACTATTGTATCTGGTCTTTTACTGATTGCATCAAGTAACTAATCTGAAATAATGTTAACTCTGAATTTATGTTCAGAAGTGATTTCCAAAGATATTAGGCCATGAATTCCCAAGAATAAATGTTGGCAACAGCCTAAAACATACACAAAAGTAATTATAACACAGTAAGTCTCTCCATTTAACATCAATATAGAGACATGAAAAATCAATTTTTAAATGTATGGTACACTGTTTAAATCACAAGTTAATGAAGTGGCATATATATAAATTTCAACTGATAAATCATTAACTGATACACAAAAAAAGGTGGTTTTTGTTTTTGTTTTTCCCACAAGAAAGGGTTTTGATGAGGGATAAATGAAATGTATCTTATTTTGTGCCTAATAAATCTCTCTCCCCTTCCTCCTTTGCTTAAACAGTCAGGAGTTTGCTAAGTCATATTATAAAAAGGGACAACAAACTGCACTGTCATAACTGGAGAGTACAGAAGTCACCCAAATGACAATCATTCAAATTTAAGGAAATAGAGTCAGAACAAACCCTACCAGAATGGCTCTTCCAGAAAAAAACAGTATTTGGGCTCTTCTGTGTTGAGTAATAAAGTAGTTCTATCACCCTGACGCTCAAGAATTTTTGAAATTAAAAGTTGATACAAGGAAGGGTGCCTGGGTGGCTCAGTCGGTTAAGTGCCAGACTTCAGGTCATGATCTCACGGTTCGGGGATTCAAGCCCCACATTGGGCTCTGTGCTGACAGTTCGGAGCCTGGAGCCTACTTCGGATTCTCTGTCTCTCTCTCCTTCTCAAAAATAAATACACATTATTTTCTTAAAAGTTGATATAAGGAATAAATCCTTCAGCAGTAATTTTTTAATCTATCTCTTTAATAAGTTTTCTTACCAATGTGTTCTTAATTACCACTGGCCCTGTTATCAGATGGTACTTTCCACATAAAAATATCTCTAATAACATACCCTAGAACTGACATTTTCGACATATTGTCACAACATATATAATCTGAGGAACACAGAAGTTTTTTATTTTTTCATTTAATGATGCAAACAAATGCTGATTTGACATACATTCACATATAACTTTTTCTCTCACGTTTACAACTCAACAGATTGGTGAATCCAAAGGAACTGGTAAAATCACTATATGAAGCATACCTATAATGAAGAGAAAAAAATGAAAACTATAGCATTAACCAGTAGAAATAATGTTAAAATTAGACCATTCTGAATAATTCACCTTAGAGCATCTTGGAAAGTCTAGAAAACAAATCCACAAAGAATATCAACCCTTCATTTTACTTAAGTTTTAGCAAAAAAAAAAAAAAATATATATATATATATATTTTTTTTTTAATTTTATTTTTTTTAGCGTTTATTTATTTTTGAGACAGAGAGAGACAGAGCATGAATGGGGGAGGGTCAGAGAGAGAGGGAGACACAGAATCTGAAACAGGCTCCAGGCTCTGAGCTGTCAGCACAGAGCCCAACGCAGGGCTCGAACTCACGGACCGCGAGATCATGACCTGAGCCGAAGTCAGACGCTTAACCGACTGAGCCACCCAGGCGCCCCAATATAATATATTTTTAATGTTTATTTATTTTTGAGAGAGAGAGACAGAGCTCGAGAGGGGAAGGGCCAGAGAGAGAGGGAGACACAGAATCCGAAGCAGGCTCCAGGCTCCGAGCTGTCAACACAGAGCCCAATGAGGGGCTCAAACTCATGAACCATGATATCATAACCTGAGCCAAAGTCAGACGCTTAACCGACTGAGCCACCCAGGCGCCCCTAGCAAAAAATATTTTATGTGACCTATAAGAAAGTAGCAAAAGCATCTTGATTTAAATATCTATTTTATTCTGGGGCGCCTGGGTGGCTCAGTCGGTTGAGCGTTCGACTTCGGCTCAGGTCATGATCTCATGGTCTGTGAGTTCGAGCCCCGCGTCGGGCTCTGTGCTGACCACTCAGAGCCTGGAGCCTGTTTCAGATTCTGTGTCTCCCTCTTTCTCTGACCCTCCCCCATTCATGCTCTGTCTCTCTCTGTCTCAAAAACTAAATAAGTATTAAAAAAAAAAAAAGAAAAAAAAAAAAGAAAAAAAAATATCTATTTTATTCTTATCTCTTGATTGGCTGACTAAAGTAGTGATAGCAAGGTGATACCAATAGGAAAAAAAGTGAAAAATTTGGATTATCAAACCCTAAAGAGCTGAGTTTGAGAGTTGTTAAATATTTTTAAAAAGTGTATGCTAGTATTTACTATTTTATTATCAAGCGAATATGTTACTTACTTTGATCAACCTAATCCATGAAAGTTGAGATTTGTGAGTTTTCATTTTATAAAAGGATTAATACAGAATTTCTTTAAAAGGATTTTCAGAAATATACTATGTATATACATATATATATTGACATATAAAATAAACTCACCCCCTTTTTTTTTTTAAATCACAGAGCATGCAGAGTATAGTATCTTGTTCATAGACAGATTTTATCAGGAACTGTCCAATTGGGTGTTAGTTGTAATGACAATCATAATGAAATGGTCATATGGTAAAAGATTCACCAGTCTACTGCCCATATATATTCATCCATTCTACAAATATTAAATTCCCAGTAGGCCCAGGCACTGGGCAATTCGCTGAGTACATCATGATTAATAAAATAGACAAGGTCTCCGTTCTCATGGAATTTACACTCAAGTGTTGTATATGACAAATAGATAAGATGTACACAAGGGGCACCTGGGTGGCTCAGTTAGTTAAGTGTCAGATTCTTGATTAGGGCTCACGTCATGATCTCACGGTTCATGAGATCAAGCCCCGCATCAGGCTCTGCACTGGCCTTGGGATTCTCTCTCTCCCCCCTCTCTCTGTCCCTCCCCTACTTGCATGCCTGTTCTCTCTCAAAATAGATAAAAATTAAAAAAAAAAAAAAGAAACATATACAAGAATAGTGGTAACTTGTGTCTTCAGGACTATGATGTAATAAAAAATATGATTTTGGTTTCATTCTCCACCACAATGTTCTTTGAACATAGTCAAAGCATAGTGATTAAAAATGATTATGCTGAGAGACACTTGAGGTAAGGTATTAAAATTCAAAAATGTGTCACAGACAGGAATATAGGTGCTAAAAAATGTAAACCCAACAGGGACGCCTGGCTGGCTCAGTTAGAGGAGGATCTGACCCTTGATCTTGGGGTTGTGAGTTCGAGCCTCACCTTGGATGTAGAGATTACTAAAATAAAATAAACAAAAAAGAATAGGGGCACCTGGGTGGCTCAGTTGGTCAAGTACCTGACTCTTGATTTTGGCTCAGGTCATGATCTCACAGTTTGTGAGACAGCTCTGCATCGGGTTCTGTGTTGACAGCACAGAACCTACTTGGGATTCTCTCTCTCCCTTGCTCTCTGCCTCTCCCCTGTGTGTTCTCTCGTGCGTGTGCACACTCTCTCTCTCAAAACAAACATTAAAAAAAATCTTAAATACTTAAAAAAAGTATCAACCCAATTAAAAAAAAACCAAAATACACTATTTAAAAAGAGGCCAAATTAACTTGCGTAATTTATTAATCCTATAAAATTGCATACTTACTGTATTAGTATTTCAATAGTTTATTCCAACCCATTTCTTCTTTTATACTCTAAAACATCTTCATTATGTTGTTTGATGAGCTAGAGTAGGTAACAATTAAAATTAGAAATGTAATCTTCCTGGCAACTTAAAAGAAGAGGCTAATTAATGATACTTATATTTGGTATATAAGAGGTATACAAGAGAAATAAGAATAGGTTAAAAGAATTTACAACTATTCTAGGGTTTGGGGAAGGCATGGGGCACTGGGGCCTGGATTTGTTTTTCTACACAGGTTGGAAAAGCAAAAAAGAATTACAACTATTCTAGTTAAAAATGAAAGACTAAGAGATACAAAAGCCCAAAAACTATGAATGGCATATACTTGTTGACTTCAATCTGGCATGCTAAATTTGAAGACAGCAGCCCTTACAAGCTTAAATTCAACTTCTGCCAAATAAGTTATTTCATTCAGAGGTTAATTAATATAATAAATAACTTACCATAGAGGAGCTAAACCAACACAACCAACCAGAACTGAGTTCTTAAATGAGGTCCAGGTTGGTTGGTGGGTGTGTTATACTTCTAACCATGCAAGTTTGATACTTCAGTGAATGATCAACTCCATCCCTCAACTGTATGTGTATTAGATGTCACAGGAGATAGACACTTTCTTAAAACCACTGTCTAACAGAATGCAACATAATATCAAAACAATGGTTGATACAGGGTGACATTTGTTGCAGTCAAAGATCCAATTTCAATCAGAGTTCTCAGCAGCAAAAGAGCTTTTTGGGGAAAACTTTAAAATTTCATTGTAACAAATATTATTGTAAAAAGGATTAGTTACTGTCGTTGTTAAGTTGTAAATGACTTTCAACATCTCTTACTCCTTCCCATGTCAACAAACCATTCTATATATATATATATATATATATATATATATATATATATATTTTTTTTTTTTTTTTTTTTTTTTTTTTTAAGTTGGCTCCAGAGCCCAATGCAGGGCTTGAACGCACGACTCTGAGATCAAGACCTAAGCTGATATCAAGAGTCGGATGCTTAACTGAGTGAGACACCCAGGCGACCCTTAATAAGCCATTTTAATGAGAAAACCCAAATTAAGAGACCTAAGAGTTGGAGGTGGAAAGCAGTGGAAGAAGCCAGAAACTCATTAGCTACAAAATAAAACATTTTAAATACTGATGTAGCACAGATACTTTGAGTCAACTTTAAAAAAATTACAGAGAGGCAGTATCTCACCTTGGTCTATAGTGTGACTCTTAAGTCAGGGAGAACCAGGGTTCAGCAAACTACCTACCACATAGTGTTGCTGTAAAGATTAAATGAGTTTTTACATGTAAAGGCATAGTGTAAAAACAAAAAAAGGGGGGGGGGAGCTGCAACACAC
The DNA here is from genome assembly GCF_018350215.1 of Panthera leo. NCBI lineage: Eukaryota > Metazoa > Chordata > Mammalia > Carnivora > Felidae > Panthera > Panthera leo. Next base: position 86,587,869 of record NC_056682.1, on the reverse strand, counting down.
TAAATACAATTTCCAACAATGTACTTATGCAAATATCGATTAAAATCTTATGTTTGGGAAGTCTAGTGGGATTTAATTTGTATAGCTTATTCATTGATGATTTGTCCCTATGGCATCTGAAAAAAAGTGCCTTCATAAAACCCAACCAGCCTCCATCCTCGTTAGGAAATAAAGCGCAATTAATATTTCGTAAAACTACCATTCATCACAAAATCATGCTACTTAAGGATGAATGACAGAAGTTTCAGCTTCATCATATTTTCTCAATACCGCTGAAAATCTTTAATATTTCTTTTAAGTCTTTGGGACTTCCCTCATGAAGAAATATGTAATTAGCAATTATATAAACATCCTACTGGATGGGAGATTTGCTCGGCAACAATCTCACAGTGACATTTCTCCTCCCCACTGTGTTGGGGTCTCGTGACATTAAGGGAGTAAAAACTCACATAGATCCACAAGAAGACGGAGGTGCCCAAGGTCAGTCCAACTTTCAGCCAGTCAGGTCCGTCATGTGCCGGCTCCCGCACGTAGAATTTTGATCGCGCTGAAGCTGAAAGGGGTCAGAGTCTGTAAATCTATAACGTATTGCCTTGTAGTAAAAACCCTAACATTTACGTTTTATTGCTTTTAATTCTCCCTTCACTACTGCCTTCCCCCACTTAAACAGCCCAGGAAATAGGTTCAGAGTTGTCGGGTGGCATTAAGACGCGGGTCGGCGGCGGGTGATGGAGAGCCTCAGTCAGGGCTGAGATCCAGGACGCAGGCCGGCGAAGGTCACTGCGGGACGAGTCCAGACCGCAGCCGCCCCCTGCCCCTGCGGGCTGGGTTCACTCTGGGAGTGGCAGACGGGGGCGGGCGGGGGGGGGGGGGGTCGGGTCGGCCTGAGCGAGGATGGACACTCACAGCCACTTGGGATCCTGGCCGGAGCCAGCAGCTTGGAAAACGGGCGCAACAACGCGGGCGGCGCCATCTTGCCGGGCCGGGCTCCGCCTTCCCCCCACCGTCCCGTCTCCCCCGGAGTCGGCGCCTGGCCGAGCGCCCCCTGGCGGAACAAAGTGCGGGACTCGCCGCGCCGCAAGGCTGCGTCGAGGTGTTGACTCTGGAGAACCGCGGTGGTAGCCAAGTACTCTAGCACTCCTGGTCTCAGCCTTCTGTCTGTAAAATGAGGTTAGAGAGGAAATGATTAAAAGGGGGCAAAGGGAAGTTTATCCACTTCTCTGTCCTTTGAGAGTTTATTTCAGGCCCCTGTGCCAGGGATACTCAAGAGATTTACTAAAATCTTGCTACATGAGCCAGAAAACTGAAAATGAAGTGTCTTGTTGAGTAATAATTAGCACTTTGATTGAATTCTGTGTTCCAGACACTGCACTATGCATCATATGGTTTACATGCATTGTCTCGTTTCATCTTCACAATGACCGCTTGATACGCCTTATTATCCTCAGTTTACAGATGAAGCTCGAGGAAGGCAAGCTACTCATCCAAGGTGAAATATATTTGAAAAGACCTCTCAACAGTGCCTAAAAGTCTGTTCACACACACTGTCGTAGTAAAGCTTCACAACGCTGTGGGGAGAACCTTCCTATTTTGGAAGTCCCCCGATTGGCTCAGGCTCAGGATCCCACCGCCAGAAGAGGTTGGGATTCAGACTAAGGTGTTCAGACCCCAGATCTAGTGAGCCTTCTTAGCCCACCTTAACAGACTTGGATAGTCTCCTGGGGCCATGAGCTGTAGAACAGTGTTCATAGTGTCAAGTTCAAATTGCCATTCCTGTAGACCATATTGTAGCTGTTGATTTTTAGGCAAATTAATATCTGCATGCCTGAGTTTTACAGCTATAACATAAAACCTATAGGGTCCTTGAGAAGCTTAGAAAGTGTTTGGTAGTTGTAAACAACTTGTTTTTGGCTACCAAAGACATTGTATTGACAACAAATATCTTTCACGATTGAGCCAGATTTTGTGCATTCAATTGTCAATTCAATCTGATGTCTAAAAGACTGTGAAAAATATGTATGTAGGTAAAAGAAATAATAAATTTTAACACTTTAATCCTTTAAACTTAAGGCCATCTAAAAGCACAATGAATGTCAGCAAATCTTTTTCTTTCTTTCCTCCCTTTTTTAAAGTAAGCTCTATGCCCGACGTGGGGCTTGAAATCACCACCCTGAGATCAAGAGCCACATGCTCTTATTTACTAACTACATGCTGGTTATTGACTGACCCAGCCAGGTGCCCCACCTCTGTATATTTTCTTTAGCAATGTTATTGGGGGGAAAATTTAACCAAAAATTATTGACCAAAGAGTAAAATAATTGTACTATGCTTTTAGGTTCTTTTTTACATGTAACTGATGGCTAACTAGATTGCTAATCTGTGAGTCACATTATAGTTTGTAACCTAGTTTGAGCCTCCTGGACTCATGCTCAAGTAAGCAAACCACCCAACTAATATGCTGAGTCAGTTGTTGGTTCTCAACTTCTTGTCCACTCAGCAACCTGACAGTGGTATTCTTTCTACATCATCCCTTGGAAGCTTGTCCGGACACAGGTTTTGCTAGTATCCAACAAGTTGAAACAGAAGTTATGTTTAGTCAGAGCATACAGAACCCAGTAAGCAAATTACTAATTTCAGTACTGCTGTTGGAAAAAGGCCGTTTTGTTCTTTTAGTCCCTGTATCCTTTTACTAGTGTATATTTTGGGAAAGTGATGAAGTATAAGCACATTCCTCTCAGCATGTTAGAGCTGATGGAACCCTACACTTGGAGTAGGCAGCGGTAGGTGAAACTCCATCTTGAGAAAAATCCTGATGAAGCAATTCCAGCCAGGAGCTAGTAGCTATGATATTTTGGTAGAAATATGCTACCAATAGCGTGTAGCAATATTTCATTTGCTACATGAAATCCATGTAAGAATTTCCGGAACTTGAATGCTAAAACCTTATTTATGACCCAGGAAAAAGGTGACAGGATTTGAGTTAGCAGCTAGAAAAACAATGCTCTAGTCCCAGATTTTTCCTCTGGACAACATCTTACTCGACTCACACTTCTTATTCCCAAGGAGGGTTAAAGAAGAGCAAGAGTTGAAAACAATATAAAATAGAAGATCACTACATATATGTTTATTGATTTATGATGCATGAGAATATTTTTTTGTTTACTTTTGGCGGGGGAGGGGCAGAGAGAATCCCAAGCAGGCTCTGCACTGTCAGCACGGAGCCTGATTGGGGCTCCAACTCAGGAACTGTGAGATCATGACGTGAACCAAAACCAAGAGCTGGATGCTTAACCAACTGAGCCACCTAGGCGCCCCCATGCGTGAGAATATTATACAACAAATTTAGGATCTGGAGAGGGATGTGGTTCCTGATGTACCTGTGAATTTTTATTTAAAAAACAATCAGAAGCAATGACAAAATGTTAACATTTGTTAAATCTGAGTGACAAATATATAGACTTTTTAAATGTTGTATTTCTATAAATTTCAAACACTTAATGATTAAGACATACAAGTGTCAATAGAGAACATCTTAAGTATATGAAGTGGGAGAATTTTCACTCTACATATCCCTTTCGTAGTATTAAAACCGGGAGGCTATTTATTTATTTATTTACTTATGGCAAATTTTTTGGGAAGAGGCACTTTGGCAATAGCGATATGCAAATACTGGAGGTAAGATGAACGAACTAACCATCCTCCTCCTCCTCCTCCCTTATATACACTTAAGCGGAACAGGCCACGTTCGGTATCTAGTCCGATCTTGCCTAGTGCAGCAGTTCTCTAGTATCCTTGCCTGATATTCCGGTTTTCAAGATTTGAAGATTTCTGGTGATGGGGAATTGAACACAGTATTAAGCACTAGCTTTAAGCCAGCTCCAGTGGAGTCAATGTCCCTGAACTCTCCCTACCCCAAGGAGACCCAGTCATTAACTCTTTACTGTATGGAATCACCAACTAAATAAAACACTTTAACTTTCAGATGCTTCTTTGGCAGTACAAATATGGCGCTTCGGATATAGCTATCTTTCCAGGCTCACCTTAAGTAATAAACTAAATCACCGATACTCCAGCCATGCCCATTTAATTGGTAAAGCTCTCTCACGGTTTTCACACACCATTAAGCCTCTCCTTTCCATATCTGTTTCTAAGTCCCCCTGGGGTGAAGCCTTCTTTCCTTTCCGCCTCTGCTTCTTAATTAGGCACTTCACGATCAAACGCAGAACTTCTTGAACGCCTGCATTTTAGCACTTCATGATGTGATCATTCAGGCTGGGAAAATCTACCCAGTGAATGAAAGACTACTCTAGCAAGAAAGAACAGAAAGGCTATTTCTGAGTTGGAGGCGGCCGTAAAACGCAGCCAACCAGCCCTCTGCGCCTCCAAGACATTCTGAGGGAAGGGATGGGCGGGACCTGCCGCGACCCTCGCGGCCTCCGCCCACCGACCGGCCTCCAGGTTTCCCAGCAATCTCTAGGACAGAGGAGGTGGGGAAAGGAGGTCATCGCGCCTGCGTGCTAGGAGATGTGACCCGGGTGGGAAAGCCCTCCGCGTCCGCCATTTTGGCTACCTCTGTCGGTCTGTTCAGTTACCACGTGAACCGCCGACGGAGACCCGTGGGGGGGGGGGGGAGGCGGCGGTAGCATTAAGTGAGAAAGGAAAAAAAGACAACGAGGGGAAGGGGGTGTCGGGTTGGGCGACGCGGTGACATTCGAGGCCTGGTGGCGGCGGTGGATCAGGGCAGTTAAGGCTGAAGCAGCCAAGGGACGGCGGCGGCGGCGGCGGTCGGACAAACAGACTGACCGAGCCGGGCGGTGGCGGGAGCAGCGGGAGGAGCCGGAACGATGCCGGCCGTGAGCCTCCCGCCCAAGGAGAACGCGCTCTTCAAGCGGATTTTGGTAAGTGTGGGACTCCGGGCAAGCAGTGGGGAGGATTTAGCCGGTACACGGGCCTGTCACCCCTAACCTCGGCCCGGCGGGCACCGAGCCACCTCCGCCAGGAACCCCGCCTTCGTACTCGTAGTCAAGCCGAATGCACCCCCTCGTCCCTTCCCTGTGGTTCCCACTTCACCCCGCGCGCCCCCGGCCACGGGCTTCCTCCTCCTGTTTCCACGCTTCGGAGGCTGTGGTTCCGGACTAGGCCCTGTTCTCCTAGCTTCTAGACTGCAGGTTTTCACCCGCCCCAAGTGAAGGGAGGACAGGCCCGGTCTTTAGCAGGGAAACGGGCAACACAGGCAGGAGTCGCGGCCGGGGCGGGGGGGGGGGGGGTGGTGGTGCGGGAACGCTGCCGGCAGATCAGGGTGGCTCCCTTGGAAGGAACAGGTGGTGCGGATGCGGCACAGCTCATTCATTGCCCAAGCGCGGCTCTCTCTCCATCGTCCGTCCCTCCCTCTTCCTCTCTTGATATTCACCTGTCCCCGCCCGGCCCGGGGTCACTGAATGACCTGGAAGGTGGGAAGGAAGGGGTTCAGCAAAGGAAAGGAAGCTTTCTAAACGATTCCCTTCTTGTAGTCAGTTTCATACTTGAGTTTGCAGATTCTCGGCCTCCCTTTTTCCCTCCTTTCTGGATGGAGCTGGGAAGGGGCATTTATTTCTTAGTTTCCGAGCGGGAAACAGCCCCACCCCGTACCCTACTCGGGAGGTGGGGCCCATTGCGAGGGGGCGGTCTAGCTGGAAGTGAAAAGTTTATGCACTTTTTAGTTCAGATGTTCTAGATGCGGCTTTTTTTAGGGACTGAAGTGTATTAACACTGATGCAAAATTTAGCAAAGACAATATAAGAGCTTTTGAGATGGATCTTTTTGACGGTAGTTCGAATTCACTTATTCCCTATATTTCAAATGTGTGCAGTTTCTTTTTTTGATACCTTTAAAATGCAGTTATGTTTGGAAGGACTGTTTACATTGTAAAATATATCTTGTAGCCTTGGCACTATAATTAATACATTGTGGCACATTTTTTGTTTGGCATGTAGTGTGTGGGTTGCCCCTTCATGCAGACTTTTGTTTGTGAAAGGATTAACTGTTTGCAAAATTTAAAACAGTGTGCATGAAAGTGTTAGCTTTTTTTTTCTTGCAATTTCAGTTTACATCACTTGTTTGAAAAATAGAACTCTGGGGATCTAGTTTTCTAGAAATAGGAGTAATCCATGTTGAATTAACTTTGATTTTTTATTTTATTTTTTTAAATGATTTTCTTTACACACACACACACACACACACACACACACAGCGTGAGCGGGGGAGGGGCAGGGCAGAGAGAGAGGGAGACATAGAATCCAAAGCAGGCTCCAGGATCTGAGCTGTCACCACAGAGCCCGATATGGGGCTTGAAGTCACAAACTGTGAGATCATGACCTGAGCTGAAGTTGGATGTTTAACTGACTGAGCCACCCAGGCGCCCCGAACTAACTTTGATTTTACAAAAATATGCGTATACCTTATGGAGTTAGTCAATTTTTGTTGAAATATTTATCAGAAAGTCATATCCAATACCACATAACTTTTACCTCGAAATCCTTATTGCCATTTTTGTTTTGTTTTGTTTTACGAATAATGAGTGTAGATGGGACTATAACATAGTTTTAACAAAACAATTTATTTACTTTTACATTTTTTAAAAGACTAACTGGTGTGTAGGTTCAACTGTAACAGTTTTAGGATAAAAATTTGTCTCAAATCTTTCTCCTCAAACCTGTTTTGGGAAAAAAAAAAAAACTCAAGAAGAAAAGTTTAGAGAATACAAGGAACAGTCATAAACTCTTTACTTAAACTTAATGTGTAACATTTTGCCAGATGTGCTTTTTCTCTCTTCCCAAAGTAAGTTGCAGACATATTTCATCCTAAATGCTCCAGCAAGATTTTTTTGAGAATAAGGACATTGCCCTGAATAACCATAATACTGTTAACAACTATTCCCTAATACTGTGGAATATACAGTTCATATTCAAATTATCCTAGCTGTTAGGGTAGCAGTTTTTAAAAAAGCAAACTTTTAATTTTGATATAACTAGATTCACATGTAGTCGAAGGAATAACACAAAGATCCCTTGTACCCTTTCCCTAGTTTCCCCAGTGCTAATGTCTTACAAAATTGTAGTTCAATATGGTAACATTGATGCACTCTACCAGTCTTATTCACATTTCTCCAGTTTACTAGTACTAATTTGTGTGTTGTATTTAGTTATGTGCGGTGTTATCACAGTGTAATTACATAACCACCACTACAGTCAATATGCAGAACAACAGTTCATCTGCACAAGGATCCTTGTTGCCCTTTTAGAACCACATCCTCCACCTCCTTCCCATCCCCTCTACCCCCAGACTCTGGCAACCACTACTATTCTATTCTCTATTTCTATAGTTTAGTCATTTGAAGAACACTTACTGAAAAGAATCATACAATATATAACTTTTTAGGATTAGCCTTTTTTCTAATGCAACATAATTCCCTTGAGGTTCATCCAAGTTGTTGGATGTATCCATACTAGTCTGTTCCTTTTTGTTGAGTAGAATTCTGTGATATAGATGTACCACAGTTTAACCATTCATAGAATAGCAATTTTTGAATAAGCATTTTACAGTTTTTTTTCTGGTTGGGATAGTTGGGCAAAACCTTTAAGTTCATTGCTAAAATCAAAGTGCTAAAGGATTTATTGTGATAAGGTATATGCAGAAGAAATGTGAAAATTACTAAAGAAAAGGGTATATAATGTCCTTATTCTGTTACATTAGGAATGAAGAAAACATTACTAAACAAAAGTATAGTTAGTATTTGCTCTTTCAAAACTGCTTTTGCTTCCTCGGTTTTTATGGTGTATTAGCTCTTTTGATTTTAAGCTCCCCTCTCCCCCCCCACCCCCATCTGAAAAGTTGGGCATACTCTAATGAGTGCAATAAGTGTTGCTAGGTTGGTAATTGTTAAATCATTCCAACAGTATTCAGTTTTTGAGCTGCTACTTTGTTAGTTGTACCATACTTGCTTATAGTAAATTTGTGTAGAAAATGAAGTTAGTTTTTAAATATTTGAAACCTCAATTTCAAAATAATGAAGTATGTTTTTGCCTCAGTTTTTCAAAGGAAACTTCTTATACACATCAGTTTGCAAAAAGTTTCTGTAATAGATTTGCCTGGCTTGTTCTAGTTTAGTTGATCTCTAAAATTCAGTTTTGTTGCATATTTGGCCCCTTTTTTTCATATATTACTTAACTGTTTTCTGCTAAAGAATTGTCATAAGTTGGTCAATGTCTGCAAATGTGTCTTGTCTATAATTTGGAGAAAGGTCAGGGAGTGAATTTAATGGGATCTATATTATGTTGGAGTTTAGTTTATTTTTTTGAAATTTATTTATTTATTTAGAGAGTACACACAGGAAGGGGGGTGGGGGGGGGGGAAGAGTAAGCAAGAAAGAGAATCCCAAGCAGGCTTGGTGCTCACCGTGGAGCCTGACTCAGACTCAGAGCTTGATCTCATGAACCGTGAGATCATGACCTGAGCTGAAACCAAGAGTCAGATGCTCAGCCGACTGAGCCACCCTGGTGCCCCTGTAAGAGGTTAGTTTAAAGAAGAGTTTTTTGTGTTTACCAGAAAAAACTGGTGTTTTTGTGTTTGTATTTTTGTGTGTGAATTTTTTGTTGTTGTAATTATACACTGTATTAACAATCTGGGAAACTTGAAAGTCGTTAGAAAATTGTGACTTTGCCCCCTCTTGATGCTGTTTATCTAAATAGCTTGGGGGTGTTACCAGATCTTTACACCACTCTTGTAGGATCTAGGTTAAGGGTAGGAAAAATGAGGTTGCCAGGGTAGGATGAAATTCACACATTTTTATTTTTATTTTATTATTTTAAATATTTATTTTTAGGTTAGTGCAAGTGGGGGAGGGGCAGAGAGAGGGAGCAGGATCTGAAATGGGCTCTGTGCTGACAGCCTGACAGGAGTGAGCCTGATGTAGGGCTCCAACTCACAAACCATGAGATCACCATCTGAGCTGAAGTCCGAGGCTCAACTGACTGAGCCATCTGGGTGCCCCTACACCTTTTTGGATTTTAGCCTGTTTGGACAAATTGAATACACCCTAATACCTTGCAATCAAGTGTTGGCCAGTTGGTGACTGTTGCTGCTGCTTTCCTCTCTTCAGATGTTAATGTGAGCTGTAAGGGCAAAAAACCTAAGTTTGGAGTACTTAAAATATTGTACATCCTTAATCTATTTTTGGATTTTGCCTGAATGATTTATGTTGTTAGGTAAAAGTCTAGAGAAAGAATTTTTCTTCCCTAGAAAAGTGGTAAGAGAAGTCAGTATAGCATGGTGATATTATTTGTGATTTACTGAAAACTTACCATTTGTACTGCACAATAGAACTTTCTGTGATGATGGAAATGTTCTGTATCTGCTGTGTCCAATATGATAGCTATTAGCCACATGTGGCTGTTGTACATTTGAAATATGGCTAGTGCGATTGAGGAACTGAAATTTTAAATGTAGTTAACTTAAGTTTAAGTTCAAATAGCCATATGTGGTGGTATATGGTTACCATTTTGGATAGTGCACTCTGTGGGTCCTTCTTTATTCTCAAAACTTCTCAAGGTGGGTCGGTTTTTATTAAGGAAGCGGGCTGAGATTAAGATTAACAGTTAAGTGTTAGATTCAAGAATCTGTTTGTTATTTTAGGGCTTTTATACCCATACCTACCTGCCTATTGTTTATCCATTTGTTGGGGGGTGGGGTTGTGTAGGGAAAGAGAGTTTGTTAATAAAGGTTTTGTAATAATTGTCGTAAGTCGCTAGATATATTGTAGATACCCACACATCGTAGGTAAATTATTTCATATGATTTATTGCCTTTAAAAAAGTGCTCTTTTTACATAACTTAATGACACTTAGGTTGGATTTAGTTGCAGATGAAATTAAGATTAGGAGTTGTTAAGTAAATTTCCATATGTACATGGAAGGTCAGTTGACTTAAATTTCTACGTGACAGTTCTAGTTTTGCAACCGAATGTGGACAGTCACCTTGAAATTGGTTTTAATATGCTTTTGCCTGTACTGCATGTGTTCAGAATGTAACAAACAAAAAACAAAGAAATGGAAATAAAGTTTTACCTGCTAAGAAGTCCTTTTTCTTTTGTACACAGTAGGTAATCAGATGTTTAAGCTGGAATAAATTTCCCCTTGAAAGTGTACTAGAAAAGGAAATGCAATTTTGCTATAATGTAAATATACTATGCTCTTATAAAATACACAAAATACTTTTTAAAAAGTCTAAAAATCTTAGGAAAAAACCTTTGATAATGTAGCAAACTCAGTGCTTTGTTTTCCTTTATATTTCTGCCCTAAATCCTTTCTGGAATAGAATGTAGTATGAATAAACAGATAAAGGTATGTTTTTATTTAAGTTGACAAAGCATATATTTTTTTAAATGGTTTATTGCGTGAGAAACCTGAAATGTCTCAAAGCGATTTTTTTGGGGGGGGGGGGTTAAGAGAGTGGGTTAAAGTACTTGTAGTACTTGGAGAATAGAGTACTCTGGTTTGAAACAAAAAAAGATTGTGGCGCCTCTGGTGGCTCAGGTTCCTGAAGTCGAGCCCTGAGTTGGGCTCTTCTTTGCTGACAGTGTGGAGCCTGCTTGGATTCTCTCCCCCTCTCTCTGCCCCTCCCCTGCACATGCCCCCTCCCCCTTCAAAATAAAGAAATAAACTTAAAGAAAAAAAAAAAGCATTGACCCCAGTTTAGTTTTTAATGCTAGTAGACAACTCTACATGTTCAGAAAAACATACAAAAGCTTAATAGGGAACTGAATTGAATGTTCAATTCTGTAGGTATTTTGAAGGCTTGCCGACCTGGGTCATTACTGGGGATTACAATAACTTAGTTATTTGATGATAGTAGAATTGCTATGCCAACTATTACTTTGAAGTACTGGTTAAAAGACAGTTTCCACAGAGGTAGACATGGTGCCCTGTGTGGTTGGAGGACTGGAGAACTACTGGCCAACCTGTTTTAGCTGTAGGGATCTCTTTGTTTAGTGTGCATTATTTCCTTTAATACTTGTGCTTCTGACAATGTAGTTCTCACAGATCATTGATTCAAATATATCTTCTTTGTTCATAAAAGTGTTTTTGGACATAAAAAGCTAGGTTATATAAGGGATCATATGCAAAGGACTGTTTGTTCAGAATTTTCTTTCCTATATACCTGCATGGCACAATTCTTCTCTTAGAATTCTGTTCACATGTTCTCTAAATGTTGTATAGAGGCCTTCCTTACCCAGAAGTCCTTCTCAACTCAATCTTATTTTCTTCCTTACTTCTGTCTATATCACTTTCTCACCTATGGCATATGTGCAAGTAATTTGTTTTATCATGTCTTTTTTTTTTTTTTTTTTAATGTTTATTTATGTATTTTGAGAGAGTGGGGACGGGTAGAGAGAGATAACCCCAAGTAGGCTTCACCCTGTCAGTGCAGAGCCCGACGCAGGGCTTGAACTCACAAACTGAGATCATGATCTGAGCCGAAATCAAGAGTTAGACACTTAACCAGCTGAGCCACCCAGGTACCCCTGTCATATGTCTTCTATAATTAAAATGTAGGTTCTATGTTGATAGGGACTTTTTTCTGTTAATTACCATACCCCCATTTGTTTGAGTAATGTATCAAAGTAGATATTGAATTAGTATTTGTTGCACAAAATGAATGTTAAAACAGTGACGAGAGAAACCTCTTTGGATTGTGTTCTTACATAAAGATTTTTGAGAAAGGGAGTTACTGGGCCTTGGCATTGTAGAATACATTGTTACATGAGGTAATGGTAGGATATCAGGCAGAACCTGTATTACCCGGTAAGACCTTAGAAGTTTCATTTACGAATGAATCATACTATTAGTTTGTTTACATGCTCTTTCTCCAGTCACAGAAACATAATAAGAGGAAATTTTATTGTTTTTCTTTTGGTTGTTTTAGCATTGGAGGAAAAATGGCATCTGGATTAAATGAGGATGTTTGTCGTGAGGAGCCTGCTGAATCAGATAGTAAGGCTCAGTCATCTGTAGTTTCATAAAACTCTACAACTGATTCCAACACAGATTGGGGGTGAGGACCAGTGCATATGATATTATAAAACAGGGATATAAAATGTTAGAAGGAAAAATTTTGTAGTTTAGAGTTTTAGAGTTGCTTTGTGTTTTTCAGAAAATGTAAAAGATCAGGTTGAATTTTTGGAATTGGAAAGGTATGCTGGGAAGCTGGTATGGCAGAGCAAGCCACATAAGTAATCATTGAGCCTCGGCAACCATCAGTATTCACATGTAAATACAACTTTGTTGTCTATTTATAGAGAGAAAAATTTAAGATTCTTAGTGAAAAATAGTTCTGAAAAAAATGTCAGTTGCCAGCACTGATGGTAAGAAAAGCAACTGAAGAGGTTTAAAAGAGTGATGTTTTGAATATAAATACTAGGGTTTGGAGAGGAGGGAATTTTATGTTGTGATTGAAGTCTTTTGAGAATTTCCCTGGAATGTCAGCTTTACACCTAACTCCTAAGCTGTTTTACAATGCATACTGTACAAACTTTTATTGAAGTTGTAACTTTCAAAAAACTGGTTTCAAAAAACTAGTTTAACTTGTTGCATGTGTTTTTCCCCCCTTAGGTAAGATAGGAATTACACTGTTTACTACTTAATTTGGAATTAAAATAATTCCTCAAGATTTTAATTTAATAAAAGCAATCTTTTTGGGCTATTTAAAGTAAAATAAAAATTGTAGTGTAGAAATAAGTGATGGAGAGGTTAATGTTTTTGTTACCTGTTATGCTGTATTCCACTGAAAATTTCCTTGCTTTATATAATAGGAACACATTTTCATTTGAGATAATTTGAAATTTCTACCAAAGCCCACTGGGGAAATTGTAACATCATAATTTTATTTCAAGCCAGTGATTTTTTATTTTTTTATTTTTTTAAAGTAAGCTCTAGGTCCAACTTGGAGCTTGAACTCAACGACCCTGAGATCAAGAGTCACATGCTCTACCCACTGAGCCAGCCAGGGGCCCCTAGCCAGTGATATTTATAATCTTAAAGATTCCATTTGAGGGGCGCCTGGGTGGCTTGGTAGGTAGAGCATCCAACTCTTTGGCTCCAGTCATAATCTCACGGTTCGGTTTGTGGGGCCCTGCAGGACTCCCTGCAGGACTGCAGGCTGTTGGTGGAAGCCTGCTTGGTATTCTCTCTCTCCCCCTCTCTCTGTCCCTCCCTGCTCTCTCAAAATAAACTTAAAAAAAAAAAAAAAAAAAAAGAAGAAGAAGATTCCATTTGATTTCATCATGTAGGAGATTATTTAGACATTCTTGTGTGTCATCTGTAAGAGTTGTTTTATCTAGATCTTGTATATAGAAGGAGAAATGAAAGTTTGCTTTGAAAGTATAGACCTAGGAAAAAGCTTTTAAGGTTGGTTGTTCCAGTTTAAAAAAAATTTTTTTCCTTATTCTAATGGCTTCCACTTATATGGTACTCTATTTTTCAGAGAGATCTCATTGGAGATTACAAGATTGTCTTTGATTATCAGTGCTTTGGAACAGAGTCAGAATCTTCAAGAGGGGAAATGAAGTAAACTAGCATTATTGAATTTTTTTAAATTAGAGAGAGCGAGCCTGCAAGAGCAACCGCAGGCATGAGCAGTGGGGAGAGGGGCAGAGGGAGAGAGAGAATCCCAAGCAGGCCCTATGCTCTGCACTGACTGCAGCGGACTTGATCCCACGACCCTGGGACCATGACCTGAGCTGAAATCAAGAGTTGGACACTCAACCAACTGAGCGACCCAGGGGCCCCTATTGAATATCTATTTTGAGCCACATTTTATGCTAGGCTTTTCTTTTTTTTACATTTTTTTTTAACGTTTATTTATTTTTGAGACAGAGAGAGAGACAGAGCATAAACGGGGGAGGGTCAGAGAGAGGGAGACACAGAATCTGAAACAGGCTCCAGGCTCTGAGCTGTCAGCACAGAGCCCGACGCGGGGCTCGAACTCATGGACGGCAAGATCATGACCTGAGCCGAAGTCGGCCGCTTAACCGACTGAGCCACCCAGGCGCCCCTATGCTAGGCTTTTCTTACACATTAGTTGATACAAATGTTGCATCTCTCCTTTGAGGAAATTGTAGTTAAGTATAGACAATACTTATAATTACATTGTTAAAAGTAGATTTCAGTTGCTTTATATACAGTTATTTGTGCTGTATTAGGACAAATGGGTTCCTAAAAGTCACTGCACTATGCAAAATCATGCAATAAAAATCACAGGGCTTATGGAAAAAATGAGGTTAGCACAACAGTCGAAAATTTCATTAGTGAAGGAGTGTCTGGGGGCTCAGTTGGTTGGGCGTCCAACTCTTGGTTTCAGCTCAGGTCTTGATCTCACTGTTTGTGAGATCTGTGAGATTGAGCTCCGTGTTGGGCTCTGCCACTCTCTCTCTGCCCCTCCTTCTCTCTCTCTCAAAAATGAATAATAAACTTAAAAAGTTTTTTCATTAGTGGAAAAAGCAAATAGAACTGAATTTAAATGATAGCAGAATTTTTGTATGTTAAATAGTTAACAAATACATAAATAATATAGAGTAATTGCTGCCCTTTGTCTTGGAAAAGACCAGAAGTTTGATTTTTGGGAAGTGTCAGGATTGCAGAGGTGCCTGGGTAGCCCAGTCAGTTAAGCTTCCTTTTGGGTTTTGGCTCAGGTCATGATGTTGAGGTTCGTGAGTTCAAGCCAGCACTGTGAGTGTGTAGCCTGCTTGGGATTCTCTCTCTCTTTTCCTTCTCTCTCTCTCTCTCTCTCTCTCTCTCTCCCTCTCTCAATCTCTCCCTCTCTCTCTCTCTCCCTCTCTCCCCGCCCCCCCCCCCCCCACTCACTCTCAAATCAGTAAACTTAAAAAAATGTTAAAAAGAAGGATTGCAGCTTATGAATTATTTTGAAGTAATGGAAGGAAAGTTGTCTGCAGTCTGAGGGAAAGTTGTAATACCAGATACGGATGTGTGTGCCTAACAGCCAGAACTGTTGTAGCTGGTAGATGTTTGAGGTGTATGTCTGTCCTGTACATGCCTGTGTGGCTTATTTCAGCTGGGTGCAGTTTTCTTTGTTCACCTAGTACTCCTGGTAGACAAAATCCCACTGAAAAACAGTCATGAAATTTGAAATGTAGTATGTTCAAAATATTCCTTAATATGTTAATCATGTTGTAACAAACATGTATTTTCATAGCAAGCATTATAGCAGAACTGACTATATGCATTGTCTAACCTAGTGCTACAGTGATCACACAGCCTAAGTTTGGGTAACTTCTTTCCCTCTGGCATGTGACTGTTTACTAATAAGCAAAAACTTCTTGCATTTAGTGTCTGAGCTAGTGTCACATTCTTTGCCATCTTAGTTGCCACTAAGAAGACAAACTTACTTCAGTATTTTCTTTGTTAAGGAGAAGCTTTGTTCCAGATTATCAAAAGTTTCAGGCTAATTCATTTTATTTTTAAAAAGTGTTTACAGGAAAACCTTGGTTTGCAAGCATAAATTATTCCAGAAGCATGCTTGTAATCCAAAGCACTTGCATATCAAAGTGCATTTGCCCATAAGAAATAATGGAAACTTAGATGATTTGTTCCACAACCCCAAAATATTCCTATAAAAATTATTACAATACTGTAATATAATACAAAATAATAAAATGCAAAATACAAAGAAAAATAAATTAACCTGCACTTAACCTTTGAAAACCTATGTAACTAGTATGAGGGAGACAAGAAACAAGAGGGCTGTTGTGTAGGACAACTTTCACTGCCATCACTAATGGAATCACTGCTGTCTCTTGGCTCAATGGAATCTTTTTCTGCATGGGGGCTATTGTGTATGCTTGCACACATGTTGACTACGGTATAGTTTTAATAAACTCTCGTCATATACTGTTATACTGTGTTTAATGTAACTGGCAATAAGGCAGCAGAGGAAAGGGTCTATATCTGCCGACAGCCTGACCTAGAATGAAGCAAAGCACTCCCAAGCTTATTCTTCTATGGGAAAGCAAAGGACTGTCCGTAGGTGCTTTGAAGTGACAAAAACTACACTAGTGCCTGTTGTGGGCACCTTCCGACATTCTGAAAAATCATTGATTTCTGCTGAACATCATGGCCTGAGACCAAGTATCCAAGCATGGGAGACGATCACCCACAATCCTGCAATGAAAGGGAGAGGGAGGGAGGGGACCATTGGTTCAGTTGTGATCATGTGACATTTGGCATCGCGTACTCGTATTGCAAGACATCGCTCATTTATCAAGTTAAAATTTATTAGAAATGTTTGCTCGTCTTGCAGAACACTCACAGAACAGGTTACTCTTAATCCAAGGTTTTACTGTATTTATTTAATTGGAGAGAGTGAGCTTGCAAGCATGAGTGGGGGAGGGGCAGAGAGAGAGAGAGGGAGAATCCCAAGCAGGTTCTGCTGTCAGCACCCAGCTGGACAAGGGGTTCCGTCTCACTAACCGTGAGATCATGACCTGAGTTGAAATCAAGAGTCGTATGCTTAACTGACTGAACCAACCAGGCACCCCAGGCTAATTCATTTTCAAGATTTTTTGGGGGGAGATGATATTTTATTTATTAAAATTTTTTTATGTTCAAAAATGTTTTTAAAGTTTGTTCATTTTTTGAGGGGGGGGGGAGGGGCAGAGAGAGAGGGAGACACAGAATCCGAAGCAGCCTCCGGGCTCCGAACTGACAGCACAGAGCCTGACTTGGGGCTTGAACTCAGGAACTGTGAGATTGTGACCTGGGCTGAGGTTGGATGCTTAGCCGACTGAGCCACCCAGGTGCCCCTATGTTTATTTATTTTTGAGAGAGAGAGAAAAAGCTTGAGCGAGGGAGGGGCAGGTAGAGAGGGAGACAGAATCCAAAGCAAGCTCCAGGCTCTGAAGAGGTCAGCAGACCTCTGTGTGGGGCTTGAACTTGGGAACTGCAAAATCATGACCTGAGCTGAAGTCAGAAGCTCAACCGAGGCACCCAGGGATTTTAAAATATCCTAATATTTTAAAAACAGGAAATAAAATATTACACATTTTTTCAATTTGTGTGTGTTTTTTAAATTCTTAAAAAATGTTTATTTTTGAGAGAGAGGGGGACAGCATGAGCAGGAAAGGGGCAAAGAGAGAGGGAGACACAGAATCTGAAACAGGCTCCAGGCTCTGAGCTGTCAGCACAGAGCCCAACATAGGGCTCGAACCCATGACCTGAGCCAAAGTGGGATGCTCAACAGACTGAGCCACCCAGGTGCCCCTTCAATTTGTGTTTTGAAACAATTTTGATATTCAGTGGAGGGAGCCTGGTGTGGAAAAAACAGTAGCAAGATTCTGGGTTTGAATCCTGGCTCTGTTTTATCCCTTACCCTTTTTAAGACTCAGTTTGCAAATCTGAGTAAAAAGATAGAACAGTACTTTTCTGACATACCTCACTGGTCAGGTAGTGAGATACATATAAAAGTACCTGGCAGACAGTAAAGCATGTGAATTAGTACTTGCTTTGTTGCAGGTTTAGTCTATTAAGAACTTCTGTTTTTTCATTTATTTCATCTTTGTTTTATGTTGTCCTTATCATGTGTCTTATAAACTGTTTGATGTTTTTATTTTGTATTTTTTTTGGTATTTAGGAAGTTTTATATTTTTGTTTTGGTCAGTTAACTTTATATTTATACCTTTGAAGATTCCCCTTGTCCTCTTTTTCCTTTTTGTCTTACTTATTAGGCTTCTACTATTTGATTTGTTAGGTTTATTTTTATTTTCATTATTTTTTTTTATGTTTATGTATTTTTGAGAGAGCGAGCATGAGCAGGGGAGGGACAGAGAGATTTAAAGCAGGCTCTACACTGACAGCAGCAAGCCTGATGTGGGGCTCAAACTCTAGAACTGTGAGATCATGACCTGAGCCAAAGTTGGATGCTCAACCCACTGAGCCACCCAGGAGCCCCTGTTTTGTTAGCTTTAAATTAAATCCATTGAGGGGAGTCTAGCTGGCTAAGTCAGTAAAGTGTGTGATTCTTGATCTCAGGGTTGTAAGTTCAAGCCCCACGTTGAGTGTAGAGATGACTTAAAAGTAAAATCTTAGGGGCGCCTGGGTGGCTTGGTCGGTTAAGCGTCCGACTTCGGCTCAGGTCATGATCTCACACTCCGTGAGTTCGAGCCCCGCGTCGGGCTCTGTGCTGACAGCTCAGAGCCTGGAGCCTGTTTCAGATTCTGTGTCTCCCTCTCTCTCTGCCCCTCCCCTGTTCATGCTCTGTCTCTCTCTGTCTCAGAAATAAATAAACGTTAAAAAAAAAAAAGTAAAATCTTAAAAAAAAAAGTAATAGGATTTGAAAAAAATGAATCCTTTGAGTCTTATTTTCTTATGTGTGAGACAGTGAATGAGCTTATTCTACTTTACTGTTTTTTTTTTTTTCATGTCTCTTTTTCCTTTGACATTTTAAAGTTATTTTTGCTTGGTGAGTGTATGTCATTTTATGTACTGTTCTTTCACCCTCATCAATACCTTTGTTTTAGATTTAGTTATATGATTAAATATAGTTTATATTCACCAGCAGACCTTTAGTTGAAGTTTTCTCAATCTATTGATTGGATGAAGCTTATATACACTAGAAATTCCTGAGCAGTGCTTGTGGAAATCTCTTAAGTTCTTACATGGTTAAACTTTTTCTCTAGCCTTGATATTTGAAGGGCAGTTTGGCTGGATTTAAATTCTTTGGCACACATCATCTTTGGTTTTTTGAAAATATCGCCCTGCTCTTATCTTACTTGTATGTTGCTGGTACCACCATAATTTCTTTGTAGATGATTTAGCCTTTCTTTTTAGAGATCTGAGTGGTTTTTCTTTATCTGTAAAATTGAATTATTTTACTTGGATTATGTCCCTGTGTTGACTCTTCTGGATATATTTTCCCTGGTACATGGTTTCAGGTTGGGAGAGCACAAGCAAGAGAGGGTCAGAGAGAGAAGGCCAGAGGATTCGAAGTAGGTTCTGTGCTGACAGGCTGACAGCAATGGGACCGATGTGGGGTTCAAACTCAAGAACTGCGAGATCATGACTTGAGCTAAAGTCAGACACTTAACCGACTGAGCCACCCAGGTACCCCTAGATCATATATCTTGAAGTTTAGTCTTCATTTCTGAGATGTGGTTGTGTTTTTCCTGTTTCTTTAGATCAGTCTGTACCTGTTTTATATTTTCCTGTTTGTCCATTATTTAAAAATTTGAACATCTGATTTGAGGTGTTCTTTTATATTTTCATCTGGCATATTTAATTATGCTGTAAGATGTACAGTATTATTTATTTTTAATTTGCCATGGAATCTTATATTACATGTTTCCTTTTTTTTATCACTAGGCTTTTTGGTGTGTTTTCATCTGCCACAGGGTTTTTTACTTTTTTTATTCTGTATACATAACTTGGTATAAGTGCTGGGTTCTTTTTTCTGTTCAGGTTATTTGTGATGGATTTTACTAGGCCAATAGTATACATAGTTTTACTTTTGGAGTGAGGTTTGAGTGACTTCTCAATCTCTTAGTTCAAGAGAGCACCCTCTTGTTGCTACAGTGAATTGTTTTTTAAATAAATATGTCTCTCCCCTGCCCTTTCCAGTTGTTCTATCAATATTTTAGTAGGGTCCTCATCTTCAGTGGCTTCTTTCTCTATCCAACCTTCAAATGTCAATTCCTTCTAAGGTGGCTCCTTCTCCTTGAAAGCCATGCCTTGCTTAAACTGCTACTTTGGTCTTTTTTGTTTTTTAAGTTTTTATTTAAATTCCTGTTAGTTAAAATACAATGTAAGAGGCGCCTGGGTGGCTCAGTTGGTTAGGTGCCCGACTTCGGCTCAGGTCGTGATCTCATGGTTCGTGGGTTCGAGCGCCGTGTCGGGCTCTATGCTGACAGCTCAGAGCCAGGAGCCTGCTTTGGATTCTGTGTGTCCCTCTCTCTCTGCTCCTCTCCCACTCATGTTCTGTCTCTCTCTGTCTCTGAAAGTTAAATAAACATTAAAAAAATTTTTTTAAATACAATGTAAATTAGTTTTGGTTGTACAGTATAATGATTCAACACTTGGATATATCACCCAGTCAGTGCTCATCACACAAGTGCACTCCTTAATCCCCACCAGCTGTTTATCCCATCTCCCTACTCACCTTCCTTCTGATAGCCATCGGTTTGTTCTCTATAGTTAAGACTCTGTTTCTTGGTTTGCCTCTCTCTTCTCTTTTTCCCCTCTGTTTTGTTTCTTAAAGTCGACACATGAGTGAAATCATATAGTATTTATCTTTTTCTTACTGACTTTTTTCGCTTAGCATAATAATACTTTCTAGCTCTCAGGGGCTCCTGGATGGCTCAGGATGGCTCAGTCAGTAGGCTGACTGACTTCGGCTCCGGTCATGATCTCACAGTTTGTGAGTTCGAGCCCTGCTTCAGGTGAGCTTGTGCCCGGCTTTGGGTTAGTATGAGCCCTCCTTCTCTGTCTCTGCCCCCCTTGGGATTCTCCTTCTCTCTCTCTCTGCCACTTGCTTACTTGTGCCCCCTGCTTCTCTCTCAAAAACAAAACAAAACAAAACAAAAACCTCTCTAGCTCCATCCATGTCATTGCAAATGGCAAGATTGATTCTTTTTTATGGCTGAGCAATATCCCATTGTGTGTATATATCACATATCCTTTATCCACTCATCAATTGATGGGCACTTGGGCTGTTTTCATAATTTGGCTATCATAGATACACTGCATCAGGGTGCATGCATCCCTTTGAATTAGTATTTTTGTATTCTTTGGATAAATACCTAGTCGTGCAATTGCTGGGTTGTAAGGTAATTCTATTTGTAACTTTTTTTTTTTTTAAGATTTTATTTTTAAATAATTTTATACCCAGTGTAGGGCTCGACCCCACAACCCTGAGATCAAGAGTCGCATGCTTTACCAACTGAGCTAGCCAGGCCACCCCTATTTTTAACTTTTTGAGGAAGCTCCAGATTGTGTTCCACAGTGGCTGTATCAGTTTGCATTCCTACCGTAAGTGCAAAAGGGTTTCCCTTTCTCCACATCCTTGCCAACACCTGTTGTTTCTTGTGTTGTGTTGTTGGTTTTAGCTGATCTGACTGTTGTAAGGTGATACCTCATTGTAGTTTTGATTTGCATTTCCCTGATGGTAAGTGATGATGAGCATCTTTTTATGTGTCTGGTGGCCATATGTATATCTTCTTTGGAAAAATGTCTGTTCATGTCTTCTGCCCATTTTTTAATCGGATTATTTGTGTTTTGGGTGTTGAGTTTTGTAAGTTCTTTATATATTTTGTAAGTTCTTTAGATAAATACTAACCCTTTATTGGATTATGTCATTTCCAAATATCTTCTCCCACTCAGTAGTTTGCCTTTTAGTTTTGTTGAGTTTCCTTTGCTGTGCAGAAGCTTTTGCATGTTGCTCTCCATTTTTCCCAACACCATAGTCAAAGAGATGGTCTTAACAGACTCTCTTAAGTCTCTTCTTTTGACTCCCAGTAGCCATTGCTCTTCATCTGTCATGTCTCTAAATACTTCCCTTCAGGATGGGGCCACCTTCTGAGGGTGAATCCTAGTTAATAGAGATATTCAGTCACCACTTAGACCCTGTGGTATTAATCTTTTGGACAGTTCCCATTGGAACTTCTTGTATCGGATGTTTATGCACTTATATGTAAATTGGAATTTTTTAGTGGTTTCATCTTATAGTGCTGGCTTTGGGTGATTTTGTTTGCTGTTTGTTCACCTGTATGGTTTTTATGAGGATTTTTGGAATGTTTAGAAATTAGGGAGCAGACATTCTATAAAGAGTTAATTTTTGGTTTTACGTGCTATGCTTGATAATGGTGCTTTAAAAAAATTTGCAACTTGTGTTTTATAATTGAGTAATTGGTTATATTTGTTTCCGTGTTCTCATAGCCACTCCATTGTTTTTTCAAACTCTTCTGGGAGTATTTATCATTGAAGTAATTACAAGGTTCTGTTATATAACTGATTATCAATCGTATATATATGTGTATGTATATCTTAAGTTTTATTAAATTTTTTTCTATCCTTAGCATTAGAGTTCATAGCTTATAGCATTTCTTTATCAGAGGTCCTCATATTAAGCAGGAATCCTTAGTCTTCCTTCAACTTTTTTTTTCCTCAAGTGACATCATTTAATGTTAAAAAAAAAAAAAAGATAAAAACACATTTTACAGTGCATTAACAGTGGTGTAGTGTCCAGAAGCAGATGGTGATGGTCACATTGAATTCTGCTAGTAAGACCATATCTAATTTAAAAATGGGTCCAAAAGATACAGACCAGTGACTCCCTCAGGTTGATATGCCATAAGAATATTGGTATAAAATTCCCACAGACCTTTCTTTGTTTTATTTTGAGACTATGTACTTGTTACTTTTAAAATACTGAAATACCTTTTGTTTGGTGAAATATTAGAGACAGATTTTTAAAAATGGTTTACTGAGAAAAAATAAAATTTAGCAACCTCATTTAAATTATCCAATTTTTGTTTTTGAAATTTTGCTGGTTTTGAAAAAATATGTAAGTATGGAAATGGTATTTTATCAACCTCACAGAGTGGCCCTGATTGTTAAAGTACTTAAAACTTTCAGGTAAGGAACAGCTAAAAGAACAAAGATGTTTAGCTTGAAAGGGAAAACTGAATTCTTACAGACCTAAAATGAATAAACAGAAGTTAGAAGGAGCTAGTGTTTGCCTTGGTATATCTAAAAACATTTTAATAAAGAGTGAGCTGGCAGTAGACATGAGCTATGTGACCATTCACACCAGATGATGTTTAAGGTCTCTTCCAACTAAGAGACTATAAAATAGCCTTGACTTGTTGAGTCTTATCTCAGTGGGTCTTGTTTTTGTTTTTTGTATAAGTAAGAGAAACATTTTTTAAAAAACAGTATAAAACTAGGAGGAGAAAGGTTATCCTTAGAATTTGTTTTCATGGTTGTTGTAGTTGTCCAGAAATTATATGATATATAAAGGACGACATATTGTCTACAAATTGAAGTTCCAACTAAAATAATTTTAGGAAATGGAGGATAAAAGTAGAGATTCTGTGTTTCCTTTAAAAATTTTTAAAAAAATATTTTCTTTTTAAATTTTTTAATGTTTATTTTTGAGAGAGAGACAGACAGACAGACAGACAGATGGTGAGCAGGGGAGGGGCAGAGAGAGAGAGGGAGACCTAGAATCTGAAGCAGGTTCCAGGCTCTGAGCTGTCAGCATAGAGCCCAATGTGGGGCTCGAACTCACGAACCAGGAGATCATGACCTGAGCTGAAGTCAGACTCTTAACCGACTGAGCCACCCAGGCACCCCTAAAAAAATTTTTTTTTAATTAAAATATAATTTGCAGTAAAATGCCCAGGTCTTGATTGTACTGTTCTTTTAGGTGTCTTGAGGGTACTTTTCTGCTCGTTTTGACAAATGCATATACCCTTGAAACCCAAGCCCCTTTCAAGATGTAGAATATTTGCATCATCTCAGAAAGACCTTTTGATCCCCTTGATTAAATAGTTTAATTCAGTTTCTGCTTTCATATTTCTCTGCATTCAGTGAAGCTGGGTTGGGTCTAAATATTGTAAGCTGTAACTGATATCATAGTGCTTTATTTAACTTTAAAAGAAAATCTGTTTTTTAAGTTTATTTGTTTTGAGAGAGAATGCGAGCAAGTGGAGGAGGGGCAGAGAGAGAGAGGGAGAGAGGATCACAGGCAGGCTCTGCGCTGACAGCAGATGCAGGGGCTTGATCCCAGGAACCATGAGATCATGACCTGAGCTGAAATCAAGTCAGATGCTTAACTTACTGAGCCACCCAGGTGCCCCCAGCCCCAATTTTTTTTTTAAGTCAATTCTACCCCCACCATGGGGCTTGAACCCACAACCCCAAGATCAAGGGTCACATGCTCCACTGACTGAGCCAGCTAGGTGCCCCTTTTTAAATATTTTTATTGAATGCTTACTCAGGTTCTTTATATATATATTTGCATTAAAATTTTTTTTAATGTTTATTTTTGAGAGAGAGACAGAGTGTGAGTGGGGGAGGGGCAGAGAGCGAGGGAGACATAGAATCTGAAGCAGGCTCCAGGTTCTGAGCTGTCAGTACAGAGCCCCAAGTGGGGCTTGAACCCATGGACTACGAGATCATGACCTGAACTGGAGTCAGAGGCTTAACTGACTGAGCCACACAGTTGCCCCATATGTTTGTGTTTAACTCTCACCTGCACCCTGCAGGATGGTTGATGATTTTGTTGAGGCTATAGTTAGGCCAGTGATACAAAGCTGTTTATTAAATGGTTGCTAAGATTTGAACTCTAAACCAGTGTTGTCCAATAGAATTTTTGGTGATGATGGAAATGTTCTGTATCTGAGTTTCCAGGATGTTCCACTATTCACGTGTGGCTGTTGAACACTTGAGGTGTTGATATTGTGACTGAGGAGCTTTACTGAAGAATTTTAATTTTTATTTAGTATTGATTAACTGAAATGTTAAATGGCTACAACTTTAACCTCTGACTCTTAAGGCTTTATGTGCTCTTTCTCTATACCTTTCTGCTCGACGGAAGTCGAACTTCTAAAGTAGCTCCAGTACACTGGTACTAAGTGCTGGTCAATAAATGCTTCTTGATTTGATTTTGGCATACATAAGACTCATTTTCTTTTTAACTTTTTAATTGTGAAAAATTTCACACATACGAAAATAAAACATTATGAACCTATGTCCTAATTTTGACAGTTACCAACTTTTGGTTCATTCTTTTTCATCTGTGACCCCCATCCCCTGGATTATTCTGAAAAAATACCAGGCATCATTTCAACATGGTTGACTTTTAAAGCCAGATTTGGCTTTTATCATTTAGCTTAATTTGAGGATTCATTCTTTTTAATCAATTTCAAAGAATGAAAGGTTTTTTGGATTAGCTGAAGGAAAGTAATAGAAGGATATATATATATATATAGAGAGAGAGAGAGAGAGAGAACCAAAGAACATCATGTAATCTTAATGCCAAATCTAAATTGTATGTACAGTATTTGCCTAGTTTCTTAATTTGCTCTGTTGTAGTTCCCACTTCTAAGGAACTGTTTTTTTCTGTAACAAGGATTTGGAAAAAGATGAAGTTTCTTTCTGCAGTAGATAACCTTACATAGTTATATAAACAGCCAGCTCTTTTAGAGATTTCTTAACCTCCTTCATATTCTTATCAGTGAAGTTAGAGATCACTTTTCTAGGCAGAGCAATGGAATAATTTTCAGTATTACAACAAAAGTTCTGTTTCTTAACATTGTCGGTTTCATTTCTATGATCTCATGGTACCATAGTGCCTCACCTCAGTCATGGTGCTGATCAGCTGTGCTGGGCCAGAGAGGATCCACTTCTGGGATTCCTCTGGCACAGTTGCCTAAGGCTGTGTTCATTTTTTTTTAAATTTCTTCTCTCTGTTCTTGAGATGGGATAAATTTTATTGATTGGTTTACCAGTACACTGAATCTTTCCTGTTGTCTCCATTCTGTTATTGAGCTCCCATGATGAGTTTTTTTCCTCCTACCAAAACATGTGTTGTACGGTGTTCAGTAATTGCTTCCTCTGGTATACTTATTTATTATTCTTTATTATTTTTAGAGAGACAGTCTTAGCAGGCTCCATGCTGAGCATGGAGCTCAGTACTGGGCTCGATCCCATGACCCTGGGATAAACCTGAGCTGAAATCAAGTCGGTCGGTCATTCAACCTACTGAGCCACCCAGGTGCCCTACCTCTGGTATTTTTTTTATAGTAGCTAATTTAAAATCTTAAATGTCTCCTTTCTACATTGGTATCTGCAGATTGTCTTTATCCTTGCAAGTTGAGATTTTTCCTGTTTCTTCACATGCCACATAAGTTTGGATTTTATCCTGAACGTTTTGAATATCAGCTTGTCAGGCTCTGGGTCTTGCTGAAATCCTATGGAGAATGTTAATTTTATTTTAGCAAATCTGGTTAGGTTCAGGCTGCAAGTCCCAACTGTTTCAGCTGGGGTTCTAATATGAGTTCAGATTTTAAAATCTTTGTAGTCATTTTTGGATCTGTCTTGCTGATGTTTCACCCCGTAACTAGTCTGGGTCCTGGACAGTGTATCTATTAATTCAGTTCTCAGTCTTTGGTATTGTGAATAGGATCAGACCCATGCATGTGCAGTTTAGGGGTTATGAACCATGGAGTTCATAACTAACTTTATGGAGTTGCCTTCTCCCAGTTCCTCCTCTGTGATATTCTTGATATTTTATTTCCCTGAGCCTCCCCTTTTCACCTGGCTATAAAGCTGGGGTTCTAGTTGTTTCATTGTACTATGCACTTTTGTGATTATGCCTTTGATTGGCTAGAGCTTTATCAACTTTATTGATCTCAAAGAACTAGCTTTTGGTCTCACTTATTTTGTCTATTTTTTGTTTTTTTCTGTTTCATTGATTCTTCTCTTAACCTTTTTTACTTCCTTTTTGTTTACTTTGAGTTTAATTTGCTCTTATTTTTCTAATTTCTTAAGGTAGAAGCTGAGATAATTGGAGACCTTCTTTTATAATGCAGGCTTTTTTCTAACTAGTTGTATAACTTTCTCTTTGGTTGTTACTTCTCAGCAGTTGGATGGTGATATGCCTCTCTGTTCCCCTCCTCCCATCTTTTTTTCAGTTTATCTTACTTGGGTTTGTTGAGATTCTTGGATCTGTGGATTTAGAGTTTTCATCTAATTTGTAGTTTTTTATATTTTCCCTCCTTTACTCTTTTTATCCCCTTTTGAAACTCCTGTTACATGTATGTGTTAGACTATTAGACTTCAGGTCATTGAGTTTCTCTTTTTTCTCTCCCTGTTCTCCCCACCCCATCATTTTCCATTTTGGACCATTTGTGTTACAGATGTTCAGGTTCATTGCAGTCACTTTAAGTTCTCTCAGTGGTTTTATGTTCACTGCACTGGCTTTGAAATTCACTGTATTGTCTAATATTTTAAGCTCATATGATTACCTTTTAATTTTTTGGTACTTTTATTCAACAGTGCTCCCCCTCCCCCTTTTAAGAGAGAGAGCACTCGTGCCTGTGCAGGTGAGGCAGAGGGAAGAGAATCTTGAGCAGGCTGCATGCCCAGCACAGAGCCCAAGACAAGGCTCGTTCTCATGAACCTGAGCTCTCATGACCCGAGCTGAAATCACGAGTTAGATGCTTAACCAACTGAGACACCCAAGTGCCCATACAATGTCCATATTTTTTAAGTGTCCATTTTTCTTTTCTTTTTTAATATATGTGTATTTTTAGCTTTTTTATCTTCGTAATCTCCATATCCAACATAGGGCTTGAACCCACAACCCCAAGAGCAAGAGTCGCATGCTCTGCCAGCTGTGCTAGCCAGATGCCTCTCTTTTCTTTCTTTCTTTTTTATTTAATTTTTTAAAAAGTTAATTTATTTCGAATGAGTAAGAGCAGGGGAAGGAAGGAGAAGAGAGAGAGGGAAAGAGAATCCCAAGCAGGCTCCACACTGAGTGCAGAGCCCAGGTTGGGGCTTGTTTTCATGAATCCTGACAGCATGACCTGAGCTGAAATCAAGAGTTGAATGCTTACCAAACTGAACCACCCAGACACCCCTTTTTTTTTTTTTTTTAAGTAAATTCTTCCCCCACCGTGGGGCTTGAACTCACAACCCTGAGATCATGAGTTGCATGCTTGGGGTGCCTGGGTGGTTCAGTTGGTTAAGTGTAAGGCTCTGTGCTGACAGTGCAGAGCCTGCTTGGGATTCTCTCTCTCCCTCTCTCTCTGCCCCTCCGCCTGCTCAGATGCACATTCTCTCATAAATAAATAAACATTAACAAATTTTTTTTAAAAAGTCGTATGTGTACTAGCTGAGCCAGCCACGTGCCTTCCTTTAAGTTTCCATTTTCCAGTTTTTGTTTTTTGATTGTGTCCATGTTTTCCTTTCAATCCCTTAATATTACCTAATAGCTAATAGCTAATAGTGTTTTAACGTGTTTGCTACTTCCATCGTCATTATTTTTGAGTAGTTGTTGATTTTTTATTTCCTATAGGTCGTGGATCATAATTTTCAGCTTTACATTTCTAATAATTTTTGTTTCTCATAATACTGGAAATTATAGACACTAGGATATTAAATGTCTGGATCCTATTGTCCTTTTGAAGAGTTTTGTTTAGATAGACCATTAATTTGCTTGTGCATCAGCTTTTCTCCAGGGCTTGTTTTGAGGCTTTGATAAAAGTGGGTCTAGATTAGCCTATTCCTAAGGTGTGGTCTTTCTGGGTCTCTACTGAATCTTTGAGTATTTAATAAAGTTTCTAAATTGATGTTAGGAGCTCTAATACCTACTCCCACCCATGTATGAGTACCAGTAGTTGTTCAGCTCATGATACTTGATAGTTGTCTTTTGCTTAACTTCAGTAGAATCTTGCAATGAGCCCACTCATTGGGCTTAATATTTGACTAAAGATATTTGTGCAGATTTCTGAAGCTTCATCTTTGTACAGTTCTCTCTGGGACTCAACCCCATAAATTCCAGCTGTTTGAGCAGTTTCTAACTCACATTTGTCCTTAAATCAGTGAGACTGCCATGTTCTGTTTGGCTTCCCCTTCCCTATTCTATAGTCTGGAAAATGCCTCTAGGCAGAGAAGAGGATTTTTTGGGGGTTTACCTTGTTTCCCTTCTGAGATCTTAGTCCTGTGTTGGCTCTCATCCAACAGCTGAAAATAGTTACTTCATATTTACTTATTAGCTTTATGCTTGGCAGAAGTATCATCTTTCATATATATATATATATATATATTTTTTTTTTTTTTTTTTTTTTTTTTTTTACATTTTTATTCAATTTTGAGAGACAGAGACAGAACACTAGCGGGGTAAGGGCAGAGAAAGAGGGAGACACAGAATCCGAAGCAGGCTTCAGGCTCTGAGCTGTCAGCCCAGAGCTCTGTGTGGGGGCTCGAACCCACAAACCGCGAGATCATGACTTGAGCCGAAGTTGGATGCTTATCCATCTGAGCCACCCAGGCGCCCCTGAATTTTTTTAAATGTTAATTTATTTTTGAGACAGAGAGAGAAAACAAGTGGGGGAGGAAGAGAGAGGGGTGGGAACAGAGGATCTGAAGCAGGCTCTGTGTGCTGACAGCAGAGAGCCCAATGTGGGGCTCAAACTCAGGAACCGTAAGATCATGACCTGAACCGAAATCGGACGTTTAACTGACTGAGCCACCCAGGTGCCCCCATCTTAATTAGACAAAAATGTGTGTTAAAGCTGAGTTATATATGTATTTGGCCTTACATGTTTGGAGGGAAATTGTTCAATGAAATATACACTATTTCCTATTTTTCTTATTAAAACTGTTTGTCACTACAGTTTTATCTTTGGGCAAGAGCAGAAAATTTATGGTATAAACTAAATTGAATATTTGTTGTTACTTTTTCCCTTAGACTAGGAATACTGTTCTCATTTGTAATGAGTGATCTGTTGGAGAAGTAGGGCTGTTAGGAAAAAAAGAGTTTGGGATCCATTTCCTTAAACACACACTGATTCTTGAGTGGGAAGAAATGAATTCTTAGTTTTTTGGAAGAGTATGCCATTCTAATTATTTTTACAGGTCACATTGACAGGAGAAAATTGATTTAATGACATTGAGTATAATTTTAAGATGGAAGACTGCCAAATTTCATTAATCGAGAATTAGTTGAAACTTAATTACTGGCCTGAAATGTGATAAAATAAAAAAACTAGGTAGTATAGTATTATCACATGTAAAGAAAGTGGAGTTTTGTTATTGTTTTTTTTTTTTTTTTTCTTTCTGATGTTTGTTTATTTGGGGACGGAGGGGCAGAGAGAGGGAGACACAGAATCAGAAGCAGGCTCCAGGGTCTGAGCTGTTAGCACAGAACCTGACTTGGGGCTTGAACTCACAGACCACGAGGTCATGACCTGAACTGAAGTTGGACGCTAAACCTACTGAACCACTCAGGCACCCGTGGAGTTTGGTTTTTAATTTTCATTGGTAAACTCCATTATTTGGGGGAATTCTCTAATTAGTTAATTATTCTGTGTTGCATTCATTTTTCTTACCTATTTTTGGCATTTTTATTGCCCATTTGACTATAAGAATAAGTAAGCAAAGAAACAAAAGGTGACATAACGTTTGAATTTGTTGATTAGAAGATCTGTTAAAAGATTTGGGGTGCCTGGTTGGCACAGTCAGTTGAGTGTCCCTTGATTTCAGCTCAGGTTATTGTCTCACACAGTTTGTGAGTTCAAGCCGAGCCCTGCCTGCACTGACAGTGTAGAGCCTGCTTGGGATTCTCTTTCTCTCCCTTTCTCTGTCCCTCCCCTCCTTGTGCATGTGCATGCACTCTCTGTCTCTCTCAAATAAATGAACTTATTAAAAAGATCTAAAATTTAATAAAGTTACTGTATATGATGGAAAGAGCTCTCAGAGCTTTAGAGGGTCTAGGATGTAGTCTAAATTTTGCCACTAACTAGGTAAATTGCTTGTTCTCTTTTTAAAGTTGATTTAATTTGAGAGGGAGCATGCATGTGCGTGTGTTTCCTTCCATGAGTGAGGGAGGGGCAGAGAGAGGAGAGATAATCTCAAGTAGGCTCCCACCTGTCAGCACGGAGCCTGATGCAAGGCTCAAACTCATGAACCGTGAGATCATGACCTGAGCCCAGATCAGGAGTCGAACACTTAACTGACTGAGCTACCCAGGCACCTCGAAATTGCTTGTTTTCTTAATCTTACTTGTAAAATAAGGATTGAACCTTTTATGCTTAGTTTGCAGGAGTATCATGAAAATTATACGTTAGTGTGAAATCCCTTTGAAAAATGTGGTGCTGTAAACAATGTAAGGTATTTCCAGTAAGACCAAGGGGAAAAAAACTCTAATTCTGAGTATTTTAAGTTCAGCTATACAAAGTAAAGTCACATTGGGGGCCCCTCGGTGGCTCATTCGGTTAAGCGTCCAACTCTTGGTTTTGGCTCAGGTCATGATCTCATGGTTTCGTGGGTTTGAGCCACTTATCAGGCTCTGTGCTCACAGCACAGAGCCTGTTTGGGATTCTCTCCCCACTTCCTCTATGCCCCTCCCGTCATACTGTCTCTGTCTCGAAATAAATAAATAAACTTTAAGAAAATTAAAAAAAAAGTCACACTGTACATGTCAAGTAAGAATATAAACTTCTATGATTTTTATATGCTTGTTATGAATTGTTTATACACTTCCCATTTATACTGTGGGATAGTAGAATGTTCTGTAGTTTTGGATTAAAACTTCTCACTAAAAAATCAGAATTTTGGGGCGCCTAGGTGGCTCAGTCAGTTTAGCAGCTGACTCTTGATTTCAGCTCACAGTTCATGAGATCAGGCCCCATGTGGGGGAGCCTACTTTGGATTCTCTCTCTCCCTCCTCTCTGCCCCTCCCCCCATGCACTCTCTGTCTCTCTCTCTCAAAAATAAATAATCATTTAAAATGTTATTGGGGCGCCTCGGTGGCTCTGTCGGTTGAGCGTCCGACTTCGGCTCAGGTCATGATCTCATGGTTTGTGAGTTTGAGCCCCACGTCGGGCTCTGTGCCGACAGTTCAGAGCCTGGAGCCTGTTTCGGATTCTGTGTCTCTCTGACCCTCTCCCGTTCATGCTCTCTGTCTCAAAAAAAAATAAACGTTAAAAAAATTAAAATAATAAATAAAATGTTATTAATTTTTGTTTATTTTTGAGAGAAAGAGAGAGCAAGTGGGGGAGGGGGCAGAGAGAGAGGGAGACACAGAATCTGAAGTAGGCTCACCCATGAGCAGTGAGATCATGACCTGAGCCAAAGTCGGACGCTTAACTGAGCCACCCAGGTGCCAGAATAATCATTTAAAAAAAATCAGAATGTTTCTAGCAATTTCCTCCGTAATGGGAAATGTAGCTTAATTTTTTCTTTTTTTTCCTCTCCTTCTGACTGCTCTCTATAATGGCTTTGTATTACTTGTGTTAGTGGTTTCCTTTTTAAAAAAACCTTTTCTTTTTAAATTGTTTATTTTTTTTTTTTTTAACGTTTATTTATTTTTGAGACAGAGAGAGACACAGCGTGAACGGGGCAGGGGCAGAGAGAGAGGGAAACACAGAATCGGAAGCAGGCTCCAGGCTCTGAGCCATCAGCCCAGAGCCCGACGCGGGGCTCGAACTCGCAGACCGCGAGATCGTGACCTGAGCCGAAGTCGGACGCTCAACCGACTGAGCCACCCAGACGCCCCTTTAAATTGTTTTTAATGTTTATTTTTTGAGAGAGAGATAGAGTGCAAGCAGGGGGAGGGGCAGAGAGAGAGGGAGACACAGAATCTGAAGCAGGGTCCAGGCTCTCCACTGTCAGCACAGAGCCTGACGTGGGGCTCAAACTCAAGAGCCGTGAGATCATGACCTGAGCAGAAGGCCAAAGCTTAACTGATTGAGCCACCCAGGTGCCCCTCTTTTTTCTTATTTTTTTTTTCTGTTCTACACTATTGAAGGGTAGTAGAAAGGTAGATATATGTATATTTTTTTATTTTTATTTTTTTAAATTTATTTTGAGAGAGAGGATAAGGCAGAGAGAGGGAGAGAGAGAGCCCCAAGCAGGCTCCACACTGTCAGTGTGGATCCCAATATGGGCCTTGAACTCAAGAATGGTGAGATAATGACCCAAGCCAAAGTCAGATGCTTAACCAACTGAGCCACTCAAGTGCCCCTAGAAAAGTAGTTGTAATGGCTAGGTGTAATGGCTCTGAATCCAGATTGTCTGGGTTTAAATCTTTTTTTCCATCACTTAGTAGTCGTGTGACCTTAGTCAAATTATGTAATCTCTCTGGATCTCAGATATCTCATCTAAAATGAGGTTAAAAAGAATACCTACTTCATACCATTGTTAAGATTAAATGAGTTTTCCCTGTGAAGCATTTAGCACAGTGCCTGGCACACCACAAATGCTCAGTAAATGTTAGCTATAGTACTATTCGTTTTATGTGTCTTTTTCTGACAAGTTATCTCCATGATTTAAGCACTCATTGCAATAAGTAGCTTTATTGTCTGAAGTCAGTGTTTATTTTTTTAATTATATTTTAATTTTTTTTAATGTTTATTTATTTTGAGACAGAGTATACATGCTCAAGTGGCAGGAGCAGAGAGAAGAGAGAGGGGGAGAGAGAGAGAATCCCAAGCAGGGTTCTTGCTGCCAGCTCAGAGCCCAACTCAGACTCGAACTCACAAACTATGAGACCATGACCTGAGCCAAAATCAAGAGTCAGACTCTTAAGCAACCAAACCACCCAGGCATCCCTGAAGTCAGTGTTTAAAACCAGAACTATTTGATTCCAAAGACTGCTCTTTTCATTATTTGACTAATTCCTTGATGTAAAATTTTCCATTCACATTGTAACTAGTATGTAAAAGTTACCTATGAATATAATGCTAGGATTATGACACGGTGACACTTTATGATTTGTTTACTTTAGCAGAGAAGACCTAGCCTCCTTTTGTACCATATTTATTAAGTTGGCTTTGGTACATATAAACCTTAGGTGTAAAAGCAGTTTTTAATACAAAGTAAATTAAAAGAGACTATTATTTTTTTGCCATTATTTCAGATAGGTCATTATTTTTTGTTGCTCTCACATATATTTTTGTAATCTCAGCTACTAATAAGTTCTGTTCACATTTTTCCTCTCTTTTGGTGAGTATCATGTTTTTATTTCTGTTAAGTATGAATCTCAAATTGGAATTGTTGTGTGATTGTATGATTAGATATTGCCAGTGTTTTTTAAAACCTGGTTTTATTGAGATATAATTTTTATACCATAAAACTCCTTCTGCCAAACAGTTGAACCAATTAGTTAATCAGTTTTCTCTCTTACCAGAAATCTATGAGAGTTCCAGTTGCTCCATACATTCATCAGTTAATATCATCTAACATTTTAATCACATTTAACTTAAAGGCATGGCACATGTTTTTGATGTAATTAAGAATCTCAAGTGTTTATTGGCTGTTAGGATAACCTCTTTTGAGAGCATTTTCTTCAGGACCCTTGCCCAATTTTTTAATGAGCTATCTCTTACTGATACTGAGTTACAGTTCTTTATATTTTCTGGGTGTAAGATCTTTGCTGTGCATTGCATATGTCTTTGGCCTGCGTTTTTTTGTTGTTGTTGTTTTTGTTTTTTTAATGCTACTTCAAACATTTAAGCTTTCCTGTTTGAGGGTTAAGGGAGATTGCTAACTGAACATAAAATTTTTTTTTTTTTTTAGAAGTTTTATTGTTACACCTTTTTCGTTTAGATTTGTGATGTTTTCACAGTTTATTTTTCTTTTGTACAGAAGGGTCATTGTCCTCATGAAGTTTCACCCTACATACTTAAGACTTAGTACTCAACAATTTTTAGGAACAGATGCATGGCGGCTCTACTAATTTATTTTTTTAATCTTATTCTTCAGTTTAGGTAGTTCTATTGCCGTGTCTTCTATTTCACTGATTATTTTCTTCTGCATTGTCATAATTGCTTTAATGTAATCTGAGATGTGTTCATTGTATGTATTTTTCACCTCTAGAAGTGCTGTTTGGTTCTTTTTTTAATGTGTTCTGTTTCTGTTTTCAATGTTTACATTTTTTAAAAATTCTTGATCCTATTTGTGATCATTGTCTTGATATCTTTACCTCATAATTTCATCATTTCTCTCTTTTATTTCTCCAGGTTATAGGTCACGTTTTCCTGCTTCTTAGTTTATCTAATAATATTTTATTGGGTGTTGGGTATTATGAATTTTACATTGTTTTATTGGAATTAATTGTCTTTACAGAGTGTAGAACTTTGTTAATAGCAGGCAGTGTAGGTGCTTGTATATAAGTCTAGGGCTTTGTTGGGTGGGTGTATAGAACACTTACGCTAGGGCTAGTTTTTGTCTCCTGCTGAGTAGATTTTTTGCAGTGTTTACTGAATTGTGCAGCTTGTTCATTGAAGGAGACTCCATTCTGGTGACTTGGAATTCTCAGTACCATGTGAGCCCTGAAAATTCTTGAACTTCCTACTTCCTAGTCATTATTTACCTCATGAAGTTTCACTCTACATATTCAAGACTTAGCACTTAATAATTTTCAGCAATCAATGCATAGGGATCCCATGCACGTTTTTAGTCTGTTTTTCTGAATAGTTCCATCAGCGTTTGCTTTACTATCTGCTTGGCCTCATTGAATTTCATTCATTGTCTTCAGCTCTGTGTGGACTGTTGTGCTCTGCTTGAGATCCTTTCTCCATGTACT
The DNA here is from genome assembly GCF_018350215.1 of Panthera leo. Taxonomy (NCBI): domain Eukaryota; kingdom Metazoa; phylum Chordata; class Mammalia; order Carnivora; family Felidae; genus Panthera; species Panthera leo. Next base: position 86,552,517 of record NC_056682.1, on the reverse strand, counting down.
ATGATCTATAAAGCAGTGGCGTTTCTACGTTTGTCATGTTTTCTCCCCCCTCTTGTGGTTCACAACGCTGCACTGCCTGTTGTCCAGTGTCTGACAAGTTATTTCATATGTTTTGTCCACTTTTCTTGTTTTTAGTAGAAGGGCAAGTTCATCCTCACTTATTCCATCATGGCCAAAAGTAGTTACTGTATTTTTACAGAAATAAATTTTCAGAAAGCTAATTGAGGGTTAAGAACAATGCACTTTAAACTGTTCTTTGTACGTATGTGGTTCCTGGAAAACGTTGACAAGTCAGGAGTGTCCCTTTTAACTAGTCTTTATATCATAGCTTACTTTAAAGCTTTTTACTGTAACTGTAATTATTGTAAGAAAACCAAACTACTTTTAGGCTTTCTGCAGGGTAAATAGGAATGCTAAATTTATTTTCTTAGTTATGTTTCTTTGACTACTTATGGTTAAAGATAGCCTTAAGTTACTACTTCTGCTTTCCTCTCCTTCTTATCCCCCAGATCACTGTCTGCTGAATGTATAGTTGATTGTGGGGAGGGGCAGACAGTTAGGAAGATATTGCAGAGAAATTGGAATTAATGGTACCTACTGGAGGTTGGAAGTATGAGAAAAAGAAAGCACCAAAGATAAAATAGGGTTTTGTTTTGTTTTGTTTTGCTTCATATCTGGTTGGGTGAGTTGAGGGGAAAGCATCTACTGAGATGATGAAGACTTGATGCAGAACTGATTCTGGGGGAAAAATTTAGTTGTGTTTTGGATGGATTAGGTTTGAGATGAGAAGCAACAAAGCAGGGATGGTGAATACATAGTTATAGAGTAATTCTGTAATCGAGCTTAATTGTTTTTTTTTTAATTTTATTTTTTATTAAAAAAATTTTTTTTGACATTCATTTTTTGAGAGACAGAGACAGTGTGAGTGGAGGAGGGGCAGAGAGAGAGAAAGACACAGAATCAGAAGCAGGCTGAAGGCTCTGAGCTTGTTAGCACAGAGCTGGACGTGGGGCTTGAACTCACGAGCTGCAAGATCATGACCCGAGCTGAAGTCGGACGCTTAACTGACTAAGCCACCCAGGTACTCCTACTTAATTAATTTTTAAAATTTATATCCAAGTTAGTTAGCATACAGTGTAACAGTGATTTCAGGAGTAATTTTCGTACCCATTTAGCCCATCCCCCCTCCCACAACCCCTCCGGCAGCACTCTTGTTTGTTTTCCATAGTTAAGAATCTCTTATGTTTTTGTCCCCCTCCCTGTTTTTATACTATTTTTGCTTCCTTTCCCTTATGTTCATCTGTCTTGTATCTTAAATTCCTCATATGAATGAAGTCATATAATTGTCTTTCTCTGACTAATTTTGCTTAGCTATTAATACCCTCTAGTTCCATCCACGAGTTGCCAATGGCAAGATTTCATTCTTTTTGATTGCCGAGTAATACTCCATTGTGTATATATACACCACATCTTCTTTATCCATTCATCCATCAGTGGACATTTGGGCTCTTGCCATACTTTGGCTATTGTGGATAGTGCTGCTATAAACATGGGGGTGCATGTGCCCCTTCGAAACAGCATACCTGTATCCCTTGGATAAATACCTAGTAGTGCAACTCTTGGGTTGTAGGGTAGTTCTATTTTTAATTTTTTGAGGAACCTCCATACTGTTTTCCAGAGTGGCTACACCAGCTTGCATTCCCACCAGCAATGCAAAGGAGATCCTCTTTCTCCGCATCCTCGCCAACATCTGTTGTTACCTGAGTTGTTAATTTTAGCCATTCTGACAGGTGTGAGGTGGTATCTCATTGTGGTTTTGATTCATATTTCCCTGATGGTGAGTGATGTTGAGCATTTTTTCATGTGTCGGTTGGCCATCTGGATTTCATCTTTGGAAAAGTGAGTAATTGATATCTTTGATGCCAAATGTAAAGTTTTACATTTTCATTGTTTTTACACATTTTTTCTGCTGTGATTTTGTCATCATTTGCATTAAGTCTTTCTCCCATATTTTGTAAATACGGTTTCAAAAGTTGTGAGTAAAATTTGCTTAAATGTATAACCATGAATTCTGGCATATATTACCTGACCTTTTACATGCAGTTTTTTCCTGCAGCAATACAGTGGTTTAAAAAATTATTAGTGAAACCACGTATTGATACACCTGAAAGTCAAATAACACTAAAATACTAAAACATTTATGGTGAAAAAAATATGTCCGTCCCCCCCCCCCCCCCCCCCCCCGCCTTCCCACTTCTGAATCAAGCACCCTCCTAGCCATTTTCTCTGGTATTTGCTTTCTTGTTGCTTTATAATACACCACTGTTTATAGTTACATGACCTTTAGACATTTGTTGACTTCTGGTTATAGAAAGAAGGACTTAGAACTTCATCATTCACACATTTGTCCACTTTTTCTCATTACCCCATCATAGTTGTATCATAGTATTTTGATAAACTAGTGCTGAATATGTTTTTATAATTACGTATGTATTATTTACTGTTAAGCCAAATATTACAGTAAGATCATACTTTCTCTCTTAGACAAGCCTTTATTTCTCCTAGAATTAAACCTGTCTGATTTATTCAGTTGCCTGGTTTTCTGTGGATGTATTGCTCATTTTCCCCAAATGTGCCTGAATTTTTGTCATGTGCTAATAAATCATAATTTCCATATTATGAAGTATACAAGTTCCATTTTTGCCCTTACTGGAAGCCTAGTCCATGGTGGACTTTGGCTTCCTATTTTATTTTGGAGTGGTCGTTCTCTAATTTTCTTTTTCCCCTGCATTAGATTTATTTACCAGTACCATGTTGTCTTTTGTTTGTTTTGATTCCTCTTAATGGCTTCCTAAGGAAGAGTGTGTAGAGGTAAAATTTTAGTTTTCTGAGAAGCCTTTAAATGTCATTTTACTCATAAACTTGATTGATAATTTGGTTGGGCATAGAATTCTAGACTGGAACTGGATTTCACTCTGAATTTTGAAGGCTGTATAGATGTTTTCTAGCTTTTAGCAGTATTCCATTATTATTTTGGAATAAAAGCTCAGTGCCATTCTAATTACAGATCCTTTTATGTGCCTTTTTTTCCCACTCTGGAAGTTTTTAAGGACGTTTTCTTTGTTTTCAAGGCTTTGAAATTTTATTATGATGATCTTATTATAATGGTATAGGTCTTTTCTTTCTTCTTTATATTTTGCATGCATATATTCATCCCTTGTGGCTTGAGAAACTTCTTTCCTTCAGTAAAATGAAAATATTGCTTTAAAATATAATTTCCATACCTTTATTTTTTTTTTCCAGTTTTCATTTTCTGTAACATTTGGACTTTTTAGAGTGAGTTGATGGTTTTTTAATAAATTTTTAAAAAATGTTTATTTATTTTGGGGGGGAGGGACAGAGAGAGAGGGAGAGAGAGAATCTTAAGCAGGCTTCACACCCAGCACAGAGCTGACACGGGGCTCAATCCCATGAACGCTGAAATCATGACTGAACCAAAATTAGGAGTCAGATGCTTAGCCAGCTGAGCCTCCCAGGTGCCTTTGTGAGCTGATGATTTCTTATTTTTCCTAATCTATATGGTGTCTCTTTGTCTTGGTTTTACTTTATTTATTTGAATCTTCAGGGTTTTTTTGTTTTTGTTTTAACTGGCATTTTAGTGGGATTTAGGAGAATATGGAAGTAACATTTGATGATTCTGTTGTATTTAGCAATCAAAATTTTAGGATTGAGTTTAAAATTGTTTGCACTTCTTGCTAAATTCAAATTTTTCTTTTTTGTTTTGACAGAGATGTTATGAACATAAACAGTATCGAAATGGGTTGAAGTTCTGTAAACAAATCCTCTCTAATCCCAAATTTGCAGAGCATGGAGGTAAGTATAAATACCCTGTGTTTGTAAGTGTAAGTAAATAGGGCTTTGCTAACTTGTGTGGCTTCATGTTTTTGGGTTCTATTACTCAGCTGCCTTAACTAGTTTTTGGAGAGAATGGACCTTATCCTTGACTTTTGTAAGATGTTTAATACTATAGTTTGAATTTAATGTCATAAAAATTAACACAGTCTACTTGATTTCTGGTTTATTCCTGTTTTGAAGATTAGTGCTGTAGAAAAGGCTGAGGAAAAATATGCGTAAGTTTAATAAATAAGTTTATTTAAGATGTTATTAGAAAAAAATTTGCTTTAGAACTTTTGAGTTGGAAAAATTTGATTTCTTACATAAGCTTATTCAGAAAGTGCCCATTTTGTCCATTGCTCATGAGCCAGCATCTTTTTATTTAGCATTGTATGTTAATTTTTCAAAACTGTCTTGTATTATGACATATTTGTATATTGGAACGTTCTGAAAATTTACATAGCTTTTGCCTATGGGAGGATAGAAGATTGGACAGTGAGGTGTTTGTAGGGTAAGAGAAAAGTGCATGGCTTAACTTGTGAAGATGCAAAGGAAAACTAAGCTTTCATTGGCCAGATTTGTACAGTTGGCTCTCTTTACTCCTGCATACTTTTACTATAATAAAATTGTTTGGAGGTGGAAAGCAGTAGAAATAAAAGTACCTAATATATCTTTGTCCTTGTTAAAAATAAATGTTTTTTTGTTAGATGGATAGTACGTTGTTTCATATACCTTTCTAAAGTATGCATACTGGTAAAGTAACTTTCAGTACTATAGTCATGATAGAGTTTCAATACAGCAGAATGCCAAATTTTATTGTTTCTAAAATGCAGTTTCCCCTTGTATGTTAATGAATCTGAAATCAGATTGCATATAAGGTGCCATAATTTAATTGAAAGTGTTTTAACAGTACATAAAATGATGGTTTGTCTAAGACTTAATGGCAGCCCAGAGTTTCATTAATTAAGGCACTTTAAGATGTTTGGTAAAACTTGTATGAACAGACTACATATTTGACAACAAAGAATTTCTTATGCAGGACCTTGTTAATTGGCTACTTGCCAAATATATTTTGTTTGCTTCCTTTTCCTTGAAAGTTATACATGATTTATGATGATTTGTACACAGTTTCCCCCCCCTCTTCTATTTCTTTATCTTTATTTTTCTATAAATGTTGACTTTTTCTTGGGGTAATACTTTTAATTTTTACATTTTATTTCTAATTAATTTTTCTGTAAGTTACAAATTTCAGTCCTAAATGTTTGGTAAATCATAACGAATATTTTTTATTCCTGTATGCTTCATAACACAGACATTATAAAATTAGATGTCTTTTTTCTTTTCTTTTTCTGAAAACTTAGTTATTTCCCTCAACTCTCTGTTAATCTTTTTGATTGTGAGTGACAGATGTCTGACGTTTTTCTTATGTGTTCCAGAGTCAATTAAAAATAAATTTATGGAAATGAGAAATGTAGACAGTTTATGTGTATGTTTTAATCATTGGACAGTGAATTTAATCTTAATGTAACTTGGGTTCACAGAAATAAAGTCTGTTTTAAGGTAAAGTTTTCTCTACTTGAATGATTATGTGAGGTGACCCCATGGAATTCCCTTGAAGAACAGTAGAGTCATGGTATCTTGTTAGCACACGAATTTCCACATGTTCCTGCATTTGTGTATCTTTTAGTCTAAAAAAAAATTCTAGGGATGCCTCGACAATAGAAATGTGTTTACTTGGTTTGTCAATTTTTTAAATATTTTAATTATGTACAAATCTGGAAAGTTTCTAAACAATCTCCTTGAGGGTTTAAATTCTCAGGGTAATGTAACATTTGTTTTTGAGATTATGATTACTTTTTTTGTTAATTATTCTTTGTGTTTAATTATTCTTTCTTTTTCCCTTCCTTCCTTCCTTCCTTCCTTCCTTCCTTTAATAGAAACCCTGGCTATGAAAGGATTAACATTGAACTGTTTGGGGAAAAAAGAAGAAGCTTATGAATTGGTTCGTAGAGGTTTGAGAAATGACTTGAGGAGTCATGTGTGTATCCTTTTTGAGATATGTTTAAGAATTGGATTGGGGGATCATGAGCTAAGATAGCAATTTGGGAATCAGAAATTTTAGATTCCTCTCACTGTGTAACTCTGGAGGAGATGATTTCTTTTTCACATTCAATAACCACAGTTGTCTTCATGGAACATTTTTATGTACCCTACCTTTTTTCTAACATTAGTTCTGTTCAGGTAGATTGGACTTGCCTTTTAAAATACTATAGTGCTGCTGCGCCCCCCCCCCCCCACCCCCACCCCCCGCCATGGTCATTTTTCCTTTCTGCAGTTTCAGTTACCCGAGGTCAGCTGTGGTCTGGAAGCACACTATCATTCTCATGCACTATCAGGTCAGTAATGGCATCACAATGCCTACGTTATTCACCTCACTTCATCTCATGTAGGCATTTTATCATCTTACATCACAAGATAAAGGGTAAGTATGGTACAGTAAAATATTTGCAAGAGAGACCACACTCACATAACTTTTATTATGGTATATTGTTTTAGCTCTGTTCTATTTTGTTATTAGTTACTGTTGTTAATCTCTTACCATGCCTAATTTGTAAATTAAGCTTTATTGTAGGTATTTGTGTATAGGCAAAAACGTAGTATAGGTAGGTTTCAGTACTATCTGTTGTTTTAGGCATTTACTGGGGTTCTTAAAACATATCCCCCACAGATAAAGGGAGACTGTTTTTATGAAAGCTCTTCCCACACCTACAAATAAAGAAGTACCCTGCAGATTTTATCATCATAATAAATTTAGAGAAAATAAAGGCACTGTAGTATACTGATTAATAGCACAGGCTTTGGAGTATGCTTCTCTTGGATTTGAATTTCACCTCAGTTTCTTTCTGTGATCTTAGGGCTTAGTTTTCTTTTGTGTAAAATGAGGATATTCTCTTGTGTAAAATGAGGATAACCATACCTACCTCATTGTGGTGTTGTAAAGATTTCATGATGAGATATATTCTATGTTTAACATAGTCCCTGATAATGCTAAGATACTATACCAGATACATTTAAGAGAAGTGTGAAGTTAGGAGCAAGTACAAATGTCTGATAGAAGATAGAGAAAAAACTGTGGGTTGCTCTTTTTTAAAATAGTTTTTTAATAGATATTTCTTTATCTCTTTATAAGCTGACATAATTTTAAGTGCTGAGACACTTAGCAAAATCTCAAGTGTTACTAGGCCTCTGGCATACTACAGATGAAGAAAAGATAGAGATTTTGCTCAAGGAATTTATAGTCCAGTGAAGAAAGGAACTTATTAGCAGCATATACAGAAACATGTTCGAGTATTACATAAAGCATTACAACTTGTTCAAAAATAATCAGTAATCAGGGCGCCTGGGTGGCGCAGTCGGTTAAGCGTCCGACTTCAGCCAGGTCACGATCTCGCGGTCTGTGAGTTCGAGCCCCGCGTCGGGCTCTGGGCTGATGGCTCGGAGCCTGGAGCCTGTTTCTGATTCTGTGTCTCCCTCTCTCTCTGCCCCTCCCCGTTCATGCTCTGTCTCTCTTTGTCCCCCCAAAAAAAAAAAAAAAATCAGTAATCGAGTAAAGCAGGAGTAAGCAGAAACTCAAAGGGTAATCAAAGGATTGGTTAATAACTGTCGTAGATATCTTTTCATCATTTTTAATGATTACATAGTGTTCTGTATGTATTTACTTATGATTTATTTGTGTTCCTCTTTTTTTTTTTTTTTTTTTTTAAGTTTATTTATTTTGAGAGAAAGCAAGCAAAGGAGGGGCAGAGAGCAAGGGAGAGAGAGAGAATCCCAAGCAGGTTCGATCGACCTAGGCCTTGATCTCACTACCTACCATGAGATCACTACCTGAGCCAGTATCAGGAGTTGGACACTTAACCAGCTGAGCCACCCACGTGCCCCTTATTTGTGTTCCTCTTGACAGCCATACGTTTCTTTAAATTTTTAATAACGTTAAACTCCTTAGGTATAAATTTTTAGGGGGTGAGGTTTAGAGGCAGTTAAGAGATTGCTATAATGCTTAAGAGAGGTGATCAAGTCCTGAAATAATAGGTAATAGGGGCCAGATTATGAAGGGGTGTGTCTTAGGCTTTTAAAAACATGTTCCAACCAACTGAGAAGATTGTGTTAAGCTTTACTTTGTCATTTATATTATGAAAGCAAGGATTTTGCAAATAAAATTTATGATATTAAATATGTATTTTCAGTTACTTGTGCCATCCTAGACATTATGTATTTTACTGACTCTGTTGAGGATCCCTGGCATTAAAGTTGTTCGATTGAAAAATTTGAATTTCATTTGGGAGGGAAACATTACAAGTTTCTGGAAAGGGAAGTGAATTCTTCTCTTTTGATTATATGGCTTTTAGAAAGGTTACTCTGATAGAGAATAAAAACAGAGAGACTGAAGGTAGGATGGGTGACTGCAGTAATCAAAATCTAAAGTGAAAAAGACCTGTGTGAGGGGAATGGAATTATTTATGTATTTTCCCCCTTTTATGGCATTTTTTTTACAACCTATTGTAACTCAGTTTACTTATCTGTGCCCTTATTAGACTTTAAATTTTTAAAATTTATTCTTTTTTTTTTTTAAAATGTTTATTTGAGAGAGAGCAAGTGAGAGCAAGTGGGGAAGGGGCAGAGAGAGAGGTGGATGGAAGCTCTGAAGCAGGTTCTGCACTGTTTGCGCACAGAGGCTGATGCAGGGCTCAAACCCACAAACTGTGAGATAGTGACCCGAGCCGAAATCAAGAGTCAGATGCTTAACTGACTGAATCACCCAGGCGCCGCTAGACTTTACATGTTTTGAATGCAGGAGACAGTCTATTTCGGTCACCCACACCCTACTTATTAAGATATTTTAATAATTACTTGCTAAATGAATTTTAACTTATATGTGGCTTTTATCTTCTATGTGTTGACTTTTAGGAACTTTGTACTCCACTAAGCATTCTATACTAAGGATCTTGTTAGCTAAAGAAAATATACAAGATGTAAAATAATTATGTGTATACCCATTTCCTCTTTTTTCTTTTAAAAATAAAGATAATCCCTAGCGTATATTGAGCGTTTATTTTGTACCAGTCTTTTCCATTTAGTTGCAAAACTATGCTGTATAGACTTTCTATTTACATTTTATAATTGAAGAAACATAACGAGACTAAATAACTTGTTCAAGATCACAGCCAATGTTTCCTCTGGCTCAAAAAGCTATGTTGTTTTCCATTCTATTAAACTACTATCTTTATATTCTCTCCTGTTTTTAAAGCTTGTAATTTTATAAATAGCCATAGTTTTCTGAGTTTCTTGAGGAATATTATTGGAGTAATATTACTTCTTGTAGGATGTATCCTTAACTAAATCCTTTAGGTTGGCATGTTTATGGCCTTCTCCAGAGGTCAGACAAGAAATATGATGAAGCTATTAAGTGTTACAGAAATGCATTAAAATGGGATAAAGACAATCTTCAAATCTTAAGGGACCTTTCTTTACTACAGATTCAAATGAGAGATCTTGAGGGTTACAGGGTAAGTAAAGTAGGAATTTTTTTTTCTTCTAAGGGGAAAGTGGTGTTAAAATATTTAAAACTTTTGAGTACTTCCTGAAAACAAAATTTTCTGTTCTTAAACAATTTAATTGAGTCTTACCCATCTCCTCCCAGTAGTGATCGTGTATATGTTCTGACTGGACTAACCAGATTTTTACAATAAATTATTTTACTCTGAGGCAGAGTTGGATTACTGTGTAGAATGGAGTTAATTCAGTGAAAATTAACATTGATGTTCCTCAAGTAGGCAATGCCTTTGTCTCCTATTAACATGTAACTACAACCTTTAGTTCTCACATTTGTCTGGAAAGTGTATTTATTTGTTTCTTCTACCTTCATTGAGAGGAGTATTCTGTCTTTGTACCTATATTTTAACCCTTAAATCAGTCTATTAATTCAGATCTGTTTAGTCTTTGTAGTATCTGCTCAGTTGTTTTCTGTGGATCTCAGTAGGTGGGGCCTGTAGTTTTTAAAAAGTTTTTCTTTTGTACTAGCTTTTCCATTCTGTCCCTTTCTTTTAAAGTAATTCAGGAAATAATAAAACATATCTGGTCTTGACTTTTAAAAGTTACAAGATTGTCTTGGAGGCTTCATTGTACCGCTTACCAAATAATTTTTTACAGCTATAAAGCTACACAATATGGATGTCTAAAGCTATTTTCCATGATTATTTCCAGTATTGTGTTGCAAATTGCTCTGCATTGTCGGGTAAATTAATATGACCTTTTAAGAAGAATTCGTTTTCAGTGTAAACTTAAGAAAAAGTGGTGTTTCTTTTCCCCCTTAAAGGAAACGAGATATCAGTTACTTCAGCTGCGTCCTGCACAGAGAGCATCATGGATTGGTTATGCTATTGCTTACCACTTATTAGAAGATTATGAAATGGCAGCAAAGATTTTAGAAGAATTTAGGAAAACTCAACAGGTAACAACCAGAAGCCAAACCTAGTAAACTGGGTCTGATTCTAATTATAAAAAGAAGTGTACATAGACTTGCTGACTTTTTATTTTGAAATAGTTTCAAAGTTACAGAAAAGTTACAACAATAGTACAAAGAACTCTATATGGGAGTTCACTCACATTATCTGATTGTTAATATTTGACACGTTTACAATCTCTATATTTACGTAACTATTTAAATTTTTTTCCTGAAACATTTGAGAGTAATGCAGACACCATGATCTTTACTCATAAATCCGTCACTGTGATATTTCCTAAGAATAAGTCTGTAGTTACCAACTGTATACATACTACTATATAGATTTCCAAAAAATTAGGAAATTTAACATAGACTTATTATCTAATCCACAGCCCATATTCAAAATATATTAATTGTCCTTTTTAGATCCTAAGATTTTCTCTCCCCGTTACTCGAATCACTTAGTTGTCATTTCTCTTTAGTCTGATTTAATCTGGAAGTTTTGAAGACTTTCTTTGTATTTCATGACCTTGATATTTTTGAAGAAGTAGAGCAGGTGCTTTTGTAGAATGTCTATCAACTTGGATTTGTTTGATGTTTCCTCATTATAGTTTATATTTAAGCATTTTTGGCAGGAAACCACAGAAGTGATGTTTAGCCCTTCTCAGTTCATCACATTGAGAGGCGCATAATGTCTATTTGTTCCATTTATTTATTATTATTTTTTTAATGTTTGTTTTTTTTTAATGTTTATTTATTTTTGAAGGAGAGAGAGAATGTGAGTGGGGGCAGAAGGGCAGAGAGAGAGGGAGACACAGAATCCAAAGCAGGCTCCACGTTCTAAGCTGTCAGCACAGAGCTCAACACGGGGCTTGAACCCACAAACCACGAGATCATGACCTGAGCCAAAGTCGGATGCCTAACCGCCAGAGCCACCCAGGCGCCCCTGTTTGTTCCATTTAATTACTTCATTAAGATGGTGTCTGCCACCTATAAAAAATTATTTTTTTTTCCTCTTTGTATTTAGTAAACAGTTTGAGATTTTATAAATAGCCTGTTCCTCATCAAACTTTCACCAGTAGTTATAACATTCATTGATTCTTGCCTGAATCAACTGTTTTATGATAGTTGCAAAGTGGTGATTCTCTTATTTTTTCTAGATTTATTAAATATTTGACATTGTACTGTTAAGTAAGAGCCTTCCTGTCTCCCCTGTTTTTGTTTTTGTTTTTGTTTTTTATTATACATAAGGACTTAGGGATTCTTTATTCAGTGGGTTGTAAGTTAATATTTCACTATTTACTTAGTTGCTCTCTAGACAGATATTTAGTGATTTTTAAAAAATGAATTTTAGCAATCAGATATTATCCTTTGACTTCTTATATGTATTTTGAGTGTATAAACAATTTTCTAACATGCAAACAAAATTCTTACTGTTAGTATTGCTTATATCCATATATAGACATCCCCTGATAAAGTGGATTATGAATATAGTGAACTCCTTTTATATCAGAACCAAGTTCTTCGGGAAGCAGGTCTATATAGAGAAGCCCTGGAACATCTTTGTACCTATGAAAAGCAGATTTGTGATAAACTTGCTGTAGAAGAAACCAAAGGTATTTTTTTTTTTTTAAAGAATACACTTATCCTAGTATTTAATTACAACAAAGAGCAAGGCTAAAAATCTAGTTGCTGCTGATAATTGCATATAATTCAACTTTTTGATAGAAAATCTATGTCTTACTCATGAACTTTGAGTAATTTGTAATGTGGGAAAATACACATTTAAACAGTAGATATTATTGATATTGGAAAAAAAATTGTGAAAAACTGATTACATGAAATGGCTCAATATTTTTCTTTAAATAAAATGTTTTTTACTTGAAAATATTAATAGCTCTTGCTCAAAACACAGGTAATTTCTTAATTTTGTAAGACAGAGGAATAAGTTTCTTAGGAACAGCTTATTAGCAAAACTGAATGTGTTATTGACTGTAATATTTATTGGCAAGTCAGTCTTTACTAAAGTACATATGGGGCAGTCACGGAGTCTTCATGGTTTATCTGAATGTCTTTCTGGACATAGAGTATGAATTGAAACCAGAGGTTTGACTTTATGTGTGTGGATTGTGATTGGAGGGGGGAATCCCCAAGTAAAGATCTCCAATGCTGCCTTTTATTAGAGGGCTGAGCAAAAGGAGTCTCAGAGTTTTAAAAGTTGAGGAAGATTATGGAAAATGAAAGAATAACAAGTAACTGAAAATAGAAGTACTTTTCTAAGAATTACCATCTGAAATGTCACTTTGCCCTTGATGTGTGCTGTTTTCACATTCCTTTGGCTCCTTTTGAAGTTGAACACTAAAAAAGTGATACTTTTGTGTATAGTAGATATAACCATTATTTGCCAGATGAACTTTCAACAGAGGATAATGCTATTGGCAAGAAAAAATGGAAGTCTAAGGTTGCTGGAGCTCATTTGTGAACTACAGATCCAGGACAGCCATCTTTCATTTGAGTTGATCATCCCTTAGCCATCTATTAGTTATAAAAAGAGGGGATTTCTGATTTTTGGAAAGATCACAAAATTGGAAAAAACTAGTTTGGGTTCCTTTGTTGGCTTCTAACTAGCTATATGACCAAGTAAGTGCAAGGCTTGGCCTTTTGTTTCATCATTGAAATACAGGATAGTTTTCAAAATACTCTTAAGTACATTATTTAATTTTGATCCTTTTGATAACTGTATTAACGAGAAAGAATGACTGACAGATCAAGTTAGATGAGGACTCGGAATTGATCAATGGATTTTAGGAATTTGGAAGTCATTGGTGATCTTAACAAAAGCACTCTGAACATTTGGAAGGAGAGTGGTAAAACCCCACACAAATCAAGTAGAATTAAATGACATTGGAAGTCAAGAAATTAAAGATAGCATGCATTGATGACTCATAAAAGGAGTTTTGTTTTCTAGGGGAACAAAAGTGGGGTGGTGCTAGATGAAATGGAATACAGGATCAAAGGAAGTGTTTGTTTGTTTGTTTGTTTTAATAGCATGTGCTTGTGCTCACTGGAGAATAATCCCGTAGAGGCAGAATATTTGATACAGCAGAGAGGAGCGATCTAGTGGGTAAACTGAAGGATTAGCTTTAGATAACAACATGAATAGTTCACAGTAACAAGAAAAGACAGAGTATGTAGGGAAGTAGGTATACAGATATAGTGGACATTTGGGAGTTCTAATTGTTTCCATTTTCCTAAGTGAAATAGGAAACAGCCATTATTTCATTCCAGGAAAGTATGTATTGAACACTTACAGTGAGTCAAATGTTGGGGACAGGGTATATAAAAAGAATAGAAAGGAACCGAGAGTAGAACATTAATTTTTGGAAATTCCAGTAACAAAAACATTGTGTTAGTGGTCTGGATAATTTGGGAACTTCCTGCATTGGGTGAGTGGGCATAGTTATGCAGAAAGTCTCCTTGTTAATTCTTACACCACCAGTTCCTGTGCAAAGAAAAAGTGGGAGAAAATTAAGGAAAGGAAAGGTTGGATGGGTATTGTGTAGGGAAGAAAAGTTGCAGGATTTTTTTTTGTTGTTGTTCTTAGTGAAGTAGGTTTTTGGTTAGTGTAGAGCAGTTGTCAACCTTGGCACTGTAGCAAGACCGACATCCTGTATGTTGCAGAAAGTTTAGCAGCATCCCTAGCTTCTACTTACCAGAATACCAGTAGCACCACTTATTGTGGTAACCAAAAAATATCTGCAGATATTACCAAACGTCTTCTGGGTGGCAGAAGTGCCCTTGGCTGAGAGCCACTGATACAGATGTAAAGAATATGGGCTCTTTTAGCCAAATTACTTGGATTCAAATCCTGATTCCAACAATTAACTATCTGAAAGACCATAAGCAAATTTACTTCTTTCTGCTTTAAAATAGTGAAAATAATACTAACCTATTTCATAGAGTTTTGAGAATTGTATTATCCAATTCATGTGAAACATTTAAGTCACTGGCACACAGTGAACACTGAGTAAGTGTTCATTTTTATTGTCTGATGAGAGCAGAGAATGCAAGGGTGAAGTTGTGATTTGAAAATAATAACCTTTGGTGGATGGAAGCCCATTAATGATAAGAATTTCAGGGTTCATAGATTTCTAGTGAAACCAGTGCTGTGTCCCTTCATCTAATGACCTGCTTCCTTTTGTGAGAAGGTGTGCAGCAAACAAACATTTGGGATGATCCAGGACTTAATTGGTAAATAAGGGAGCCTTAGTTTTGAGACTGATTTTGATACTTGGGGCTGCTAGTGTCATTTAGGGATGAGATTGCTATGCAGCCCAGAGAAAACAAGCAATGAGTCTATGAGTCATTGAAAGGTCTAAAGAAAAAGGAATGGCTTTTCTTTAAGATTGAAGGCTAGGATTAGTGAGGCAAGACTAAACCCGACAAGACCGTTCAGCTTAGAGCGGGATAGGTACCCTGTCTGGTAGTTGGAGGAGATGAAAAAAAAGCGGGTTTTGAATGTGGCCATGACTGGGCTGATAGAGCAGAATCCTTTTATAATTGATTAGGGGGCATAAGGTTAGAGTTTTGGATTGAACTAATGAGTTCAGATGTTGAAATTGTATAATGTCAGGAATAATTAAGTAGTAGATGGTGTCTTGGTGATTGTGTTCAGTGAATTTGGGGAAGTAGCTTGGAGTTAGACGAATACCTGAATAAATTGAGGATGTGGACAGAATGGCATTTCTAAATATGAACTTCAGAAAAAGAGACAAAATAACATGGTAGTCTTGTTGAAGGAATTGGAAACTTAGGACACCAAATCCATTTCCCAGCATTGAGGAGGTTTTAAGAGAAAGTTTAAGGGAAGATTAAAGTTATAATCCGAAGACATTTAGTTGATTTAATTTGTTTTTCATCAGGGGAACTTCTGTTGCAGTTAGGTCGTTTGGAAGATGCAGCCGATGTTTATAGAGGATTACAGGAGAGAAATCCTGAAAACTGGGCCTATTACAAGGGCCTGGAAAAGGCACTCAAACCAGGTACTATTGTTCAAAAAAACTTCCTTTTCTTTTTCTTTAAAAAAAATTTTTTTTGTGACGTTTATTTATTTTTGAGGGAGAGAGAGCACAAGCAGGGAAAGAGCAGAGAGAGGGAGACAGAGAATCCGAAGCATCCTCCACACTGTTGGCACAAAGCTCAACATGGGACTGGAACCCATGAAGCGTGAGATCATGACCTGAGCCAAAGTCACTCAACCGACTGAGCCACTCAGGCGCCCCTAAAACTTCCTTTTTGTTTTAATTGCTTCCTTTGTTGATAAATATTAACTCATTGAAAAGCATAACTAGAAAAATAGTGGTTACGAATTGATTCAGAATTTAAATACAAAATTACAGTTGCAGACTTTGACTTAATATGGCAGACTGAGCATTTTCTGAAACCTCTCTTCTACAGATTTATAGAAGTAGTTGAGAAAAATTCAGAAACAACTTAAAAATTCACACATGGCATGGCAGCATCAAGAAATTGAAAGGGAAATTTCTACTGACAGAAACATCTCCTTACTTAGAGATGTCACCCTAAAGGGAAGAAGAAGCATGCATAACTTCTGTGGTCACAGCACCATGGCCTCCCAAGGGCACATGAATGTAGCCATGCTGAAAGAGTGGCACTGTTTCCTGTGTGGGAAGAGGGACTAAATTTCCATCATTAAAAATGAACTTGGATCCAGAGACTCTCCCCACAACACCCCCATCAGCCTCTCCCGAATGGGACCCACTTGTGACGATAAGCCTAGAAACACGTCCTCTACAAATGGGGTCTTTAGCCAAGATAATCTGATTTGAGGCCGTTTCCCTTAAGACCGGTAGTGAGTCATTACTGATACATTGATACATGCAAGGAACCTTATAACAAAGAATATTGTACTACTCTGGAAAACCATCACAGGAATGGTTATCATTCGTGCCAGCACAAGGTAGTAATGGAAGAATCTAAGATGAAAAGAGGGAATTGACATAAAAAATCTTAGTAGATTGAATGGAAGAGAGGCCACAGCTGAGGAGAAATTAGTGAACTGGAAGATTTGAACAGAGGAGAGCTCTCGGAGTGAAAGAAATATAGAGGGGCTCCTGGCTGACTGTCAGTGGAGCATCTGACTCTTCATCTCAGGGTTGTGAGTTCAAGCCCTGCTTTGGGCATGGAGCCTACTTAAAAAAAGAAAGAAAAATCTTAAAAAAAAAAAAGAAATATGGAGAAATGGAAGATTAGGGGATAGATCCCAAAATTCCAAAATAAAGGAGAACCTGAAGAGAATAGTGGAGAAGCCATGGAAACACAATAATCAAGCCTTTCTCAGAACTAAAGTAAAGAAGTCCTCAGATTTTGAAAGGTACCTAAAGCAGAACAGGATAAAGAAAACTATATTTTAGATGATTATAGGGATTTAAAATATGAAAATAATAGAAATAGGCTAAAATTATTTTCGGTATATTTAGGTGGTTAGATTATAAATAATTTTCTTTTCACCTTCAAATTTTCTGCTTAGTAAGAATTTATACTTTGAGAAATTTATAATTTACTAGAAAAAATATAACCAGTTAAAATCTTCTATAAAAATATTTTTTTTTAATTTGCAGCTAATATGTTAGAACGACTAAAAATTTATGAGGAGGCCTGGACTAAATACCCCAGGGGACTGGTGCCAAGAAGACTGCCATTAAACTTTTTATCTGGTGAGAATAATTGCAAAGGAATGAAAATGATGTTAGGAATTACAATTTCTTTGGTTTTAGATACATGAGTATGCATATTAAAATTAAAGTATGCATTTTAGAGTTCTCTGGGTAAATGCAAGTCAACAGAATATTTTTCTTTCAAGGTGAGAAGTTTAAAGAATGTTTGGATAAATTTCTAAGGATGAATTTCAGCAAGGGTTGTCCACCAGTCTTCAATACTTTGAGGTCATTATACAAAGATAAAGAGAAGGTAAAGCAAAATACCATTTTCTTTTCACTATCATTTCTTTGCTCAGTATTTGGAATAGTTGATTCTTGATTATCTGTGGACAATAGTCCACATTTTGTTAATCTGGTGTCTGTTTTCCTATCCAGTTTAAATGCTCCTGTGCCTCTTTTCATCCTTTCTTAGTCAAGTGACTTACTGTTTGCTTATTTTGACTTTTATTTCTGCTATATACTTTGAGTCAGCATAAGTATGAAAAGTTGGTAAGGTAGTGATTTCTTCAGTATTTTCTGTAATCCCTCTTCATGGTAAAAGTCAGAAATGGTTTTTTAAACTAAGGTTTAGCTTCGTAGTCTTTCTCCTTTTTTATTTGGTAGAAAAATCTGTCAGGAGAGTTTGCTGTCCCAGTAAGTTAACTTACTCTTTTAGCTATGTATAATAATATTCAAATTGCTTGTTAAGAGGATGTTTTAATCTTAATTTAGATTATATTGCTTGCAAGTACAGTGGCATCAAGACATGTTGGTTGGATAAAAAGAAATCAGTTACAGTTGAAGAATCAGAAAGATGGGACAAATTAAACATGATAAACACTTTAATTTTTTTTTTTAAACACTTTAATCTTAAAGCATGGAAGGTGCCCGTATTTTCCAGTCTTTTATTGAGAGGCCCAAGGTATGGGCTTTTTTGATGACTGACTTTTTAAAAAAAGTTGCATAAATCACATTAATAACATGTGGTCTGTTGTCTTCAGTTTCATTAGAGTGAAAACTTGATGCTTGTGAAGCAGTCTTAATTGTAGAAGCCTATATATTTTGATGATTTTCCCCTTTATGGTTGTGTCATTTAAACCTTTTAAATTGGTTAAAAGTATCTAATTTATCCTTGAATCTTTCCATTCAGCTTGAAACAGTTTTTTCTTTTGTTCTCATTTCTTAAATTTACATAATATTGAATTAAATTCTGTAATGATAATAATGCAACTGATTCAAACAGGTTTGGGAGAACAAAACTCTTAGCATATAGCTCACCTTGTGGGAGCAGAAGAACATAGGCATACCAGAATAACCTAGCTGTGACCATTCAGTCCTCAAAATTTTCTGAGGTAATGGAGAGAGCTGGTGTTAATCTGTTGAGTCGGTTAAATTGAGGTCACTTAGGACAGCCTCTGTAGTAACAGAAATCCATTATAGATGGCTTAAGTGAAGGAGGGAATGAATAAATTAAAAGTATTCACAGATCTGTTACAAAGCCAGGAGCAAGTGGTATAGTCATGACTCAGGAGAAACCAGACCTGGACAGCCACTCATTCTCCTGGATTTCAGAATCTCACCTATTGTTCCATGTTTCACTTTTATTGATACTTTCCCTTGGATTATAAAATTGATGCTATCATAAACTTTTGGAATTTCTCTTTTCATGTAGTTTTTAATTCTTGATTCCTGAAGGACAAATATTAATTTTGAGTGTTATTTATGTGAATTGAGATGAAAATGAACCAAGATAAGTCATCTACAATATTACCTCTTTTTGTCCAACCTTTTCTTGATTTCTAACTCAGCTTGATGCATTATTTTCTAGCAGGGAAAGGAGTTGCCATTAAGTTTTTAGAAAGTTACATCTTAATACCTTAAAAAAAAGAACACCTTCAAAAATGTATAGTTTACTTGCTTTTAAATTTTTATCCAAAAGTTAAGAGATTTGTAAAAGGGTGTGTACATAGGTGTGTGTGCATAATTTGGAATGTCGATTTAGCCCTTTAATAGTAAATAACATGTTTTGTACAAGAATAGTAACTGCACTTAGGTATTTTATTAAAGTGTGCTTGTGTGTTTGTACTCTAGGTGGCGATCATAGAAGAATTAGTAGTAGGTTATGAAACCTCTTTAAAAAGCTGCCGGTTATTTAATCCTAATGGTAAGTGCTCAGCTTTTATATTTTACAAACATCTTAAAAATTTTAAGGTATTGTGAAATTCTTAATCAGAAGGTCAGTATTCATAATTTAGACAGTAAGCTTAATATTTTAAACTTTTTCCTTTTTAAGATAGAGATGCATTAATTTGCACATTATGTGAAAATATTTGGTTAATTATCTTACTGAAAAAAATGTAAAATTTCAAACTTCTACAAAACTAGTCCTGGTCCTATAATGATCCTCCATCATTTATTAGCCACCCTGTTTCAATAACTTTTAACTCCTGGGAGAACATATTTCATCTATATTCTTAACCTTCTTCCCTCTCTGCATTCCCGTGTTATTCTGAAGCAAATCCCGAACATCACATCATTTTATGGATGAATATTTCAGCATTCTAATGATCATAACCATAATATCGTCACCACACTTGAACATTAATACTTTTTTAATACCAAAAAAGTCCATGCTTACATTTCTAGTTATGTTAGAAATTTTTTTTTTCCTTTTTGGTTTTGGAGTTTGTTTGAATGAGGATCCATATGAAATCTATACTTCAAGTTTGATATTTTCTCAAGTTTTTCTACAGTCCATATTTTGCTGACTGAACTCCCATGGTGTTACTTAACATGTTATTCCTCTGTCCTCTGGATTTGTTGTAAATTGGTAGTTGGATATAGAGCTGTACTGTCTAGTATGATAGTTCTTGACTATTAAAATTTTTTTAATTTGGTAAAATTTAAAATTCAGTTCCTGAGTTGCAGTAGCCACATTTCAGGTGCTGCTTAGTACCATGTAAAACCAGTGCCTACTACCATATTGCCCAGGGAAAATACAGAACATTTCTATCATTGCAAAAGCTTCTAATAGACAGGCTTAACAAGATTCAGGTTTTTGGGGGATGTGTGTGTGTCATGTTTTTCTTTCTTTTATTTATTTTTTTTTGGTTCGTTGTTTTTTGTTTCCTTTTATTTAAGTTTAAAAAAAATTTTTTTTTTAATGTTTATTTTTGAGAGAGAGAGAGAGAGAGCACGAGCGGGGGAGGAGCAGAGAGAGAGGGAGACAGAATCGGAAACAGGCTCCAGGCTCTGAGCTGTCAGCACAGAACCCAACATGGGGCTCGAACTCACAAACCGTGAGATCATGACCTCAGCCGAAGCTGGATGTTCAACCGACTGAGCCACCCAGGCGCCCCAAGTTTCTTTTTTTTTTAAATGTTTATTTGAGAAAGAGCGTGCTCGTGAGAGAGCGGTGGGGGGTGCGGAGAGAGAGGAGGACAGAGGATTCAAAGCAGGCTCTCTGCTGACAGAGCAGAGAGCCCCAAGGGGGCTTGAACTCAGAAGCCATGAGCTCATGACCTGAGCCAAAGCCAGAGACTTAACTAACTGAGCCACCCACGCACCCATTTCCTTTTAAATTTAAAGGGTGAACAAGATTATTTCATGGGTGGTGGAATGTTCTTCCATCAGGAAGTATTTAGTGTTTATTTTGTATGTTAGCAATTGTCAGGAATTACAAACTGGTGATATTCTATCATTCATTTTCTATTATCTTACAAGAGAAATTTCCCTTCATCTGTTACCTGTTTATCTAGTATTTGAGTTTATGTAGGAAAACCAAGATGAATTCTGCTTTTCCCCCCTACCTCTCCTACTTTTTGTTATTGTTTCCCAGTTTTCAAAATAATGAATTCATTTAGTAGCATCCTTCAAAGATGCCAGTGCACATTTTAAAAGTATGATGAATTCATGGGTTTAAATATACTTGATGTTTTAAGTCATTGCAGTTTCAAATGGTTCCAGCCTTCTCATACCATGGTAGTAGTTGATAGCTTTTTTGCAGTTTAGTGTGACAAGATATTCCAGTTCATCTGGCACACTGTCCATAGCAGACCTGGAATCAATAGTTTTTCCAAAGGAACCCTGGTTCTTACAGTGGGAAATCCCAGTATAGGACCTGGGATGCTTGTTGCTATTGGGTTGATTATTGTTTCTAGGTCTCAGATTAATTTTAATAATACTTTTTAAAAGGCGTTACCATGGTTTCATTGGTTAATCATCATGATGTTCCTTTGATTATCAGCATTTTCCTACATATTTTACAAATGTGGAAGAGGTTCAATGACATGCCCAAGAATATGCAGCACTTTAGTTGCAGATCTATCAGATCGGGAGTTGGTGAGTTCCACTCCTATTGTTTGTCCACTGAGCCATCCTGCTTTTACTAGGATAAAAATAAGCAGTCTGTTGCTTTCTTTGAAAGCAAGTAACAGTTCTTAGATTTTAGATATTGGTATGAAATAAAAAAGCATTTTTTAATGTGTGGGTTGTATATTTAACTTACACATTTTCTTGTGAGTATATAGAAGTTGAATTACGAACTAAAATGTAGAGTAAGCATTTTTTCTTACCTCATCTTTTGGGTATAGTTTTTATTCAACCTAAATTATGCATCGTTGCATATCAGCATAATATTAACATATATTGAAAATATCATAATCACCAAAACTCAACCACATCACAGGTATACTTATGTAGAGTTTAGTATATTAGCTAGAAATATTAAGCAGTCAGGCCCGTTTTTTTTAGCCTCACATTAATGAAAAATTTCTTTTGATACCTTTTTCCCATCTCTCATAAATAACTTCCTAGTCCATACACATTCATAGTTCTAGCCCTGATTGTCTCCCCTGACTCCTTTTAGTTTCTTTTTTTAGGTAATTTTTTTTGTATCTTTATCTTGTTTATCTGCCATATTTATTATATAAAATTCTTACTAATTCAAGGCATTGTGCTAGGGGCTGAAATCATACAGAATAGAAAGCATGGTCCCTTTGAAAGATCTTACAAATTTAAGGATAGTTTTATAGCTAGATACGTAAATAAATGGTTCAAGGTATTTTTCCTTATTAACAAAGATAAAGCCATTTGGAGGTGGGTACTCGCTTACTATACGTTAATGACTAATCTTGGTTTCTTTCCTCTCCCACCCACCTCCCCCGCGTTTTAAAGATGATGGAAAAGAGGAACCACCAACTACATTACTTTGGGTCCAGTACTACTTGGCACAACATTATGACAAAATTGGTCAGCCATCGATTGCTTTGGAATACATAAATACCGCTATTGAAAGTACACCTACATTGATAGAACTCTTTCTTGTGAAAGCTAAAATCTATAAGGTAAAAATCTCCCCCCCCCCCCCTTTTTTATAAGGTAATGGGTCTTAGAAAGAATTTTTTCTATAGTTTGTAAATTCTAAAAGATATAACAAAAATGATATATTTGATGGTTTGTAAAACCTGGAATGAATATAGTGCATTCCTCAGTCTGATTACTTTTAGATTTGTCATGGTCATGCTACTTTATTTATGTCTATATATACACATAGATATACATATATGTATATGGTTATTCAGATATGTGGTTATTCATATTATGTATTTTCATGCATTCACACATACGCGTATCTAATTATTTTGTTGGTTTTAAGTTGTAAGAGTATAGATACTCAAACGTTATTAATTTGCTGTGAAATGTTTGTTTCTATTAACATTTGAGTATGATCATGATCAGTATCCGAAATGAAACTGAAAATTTTATAGTTTTACATGTCTTCTTAACTTCTTGGTCCTTCTTGAGAATCTCCGGTCCTATGTTTTAGCATCCTCTTAAAATAAAATTGGCTCTTCTCGTTCTTAATACAAATACAAATTAGTAATAAAATCTCTTAGGGAAGAGAATGTAAACTCACAATTTATTTACCAAAAAATAATGAAATTAAGTGATGTTTTAAAAGCACTTCTCAAAGCCAGGTTATTATCCTCATTAGTTTTGTGTCTTTGACAAATGGACTAGTTATGTGAATTAGAATGCATCTTGGAATGCCCAGTAATAGTCAGTGATGTGTCCATGTTTCTTTTAGGGTAGAAATTTGGCCACACCTTTGCCTATTTTTTCTTCTTTTTTTTTTTTTTTCTTTTACTTTTCAGTGTTGATGAATAATTTTTTTAAATAAGTATTCTTGTATGTTAACTGAATTTCTCTGATACTCAACCATGATGCCTTTTTTGACCTTTATATTGTTCTGACTTAAAGATTTTGACTATTATTTATTCTTAAATTTAACCATTGTTGTTGAGTATTCATTATGTGCCAGGCACTGTTGTAAGCAATGAGGTATAACAGTAAACAATAAAGCAAGTTTTTACTAGCAGGGAGCCTATATTCTGTGTAGCCAGAAAAGTATCAAAATGTATGCACGTATATTGGTTAAGGTTCTAAGATCAGTCAGAAGAATACCTTTTTTTTCACTTGTGTTTTAGTTACCTGTCAATAGGTAACTAATTATGTGCCTAGTAAAATTAGCATACTGATTGGTTTATTTTGCTTTTCTACCCTATAAGCATGCTGGAAATATTAGAGAAGCTGCAAGGTGGATGGATGAAGCCCAGGCCTTGGACACAGCAGACAGATTTATCAATTCGAAGTGTGCAAAGTACATGCTAAAAGCCAATCTGATAAAAGAGGCTGAAGAAATGTGCTCAAAGTTTACAAGGGTTTGTACAGCTACTGTTCTTATGAATAAACAGTCTATACTTGTATACCTTGCTTATTTTTCAAAATTTTTTTCTAATATTTTTAATATCAAAATAGGATTTTATTAAGTTCCCTTTGATACTAATACTGACATCAGTAATAGTATAAAACATTTTTCTTTTTAGGTGGTTGTGCAATGCTTTTTTGTTTTTTATTTATTTATTGTACAGTGTGTTTTTAAACTCTGATTTACATTGAGATGTGTTCAGATGAAATTTTTTAGGAGTGAAAGGAACGAATACTAGTTGAATACCTGCTGTGTACTAGTGTTCTGTATCTTATGTTACTCTCCAACCCCAGTTATGTAGATCTTTTGATTATTTACAAAGGTACATTTTTTTTCCAGTGATTAGAAATATAATTTCAATTTCCTATAATAACTGTTCCCTCATTCTGAAAATGGTTAATACAGAAAGTGATTTTGAAAGAATTAAAGTCAATAGACCATACTTTCCTTCTTAAATTCTATGGTGAAATAGTGTATTTGGTAAGACATGGTCTTGAATGCATGTAATTTTTATACAGGAAGGAACATCAGCAGTAGAGAATTTGAATGAAATGCAGTGCATGTGGTTCCAGACAGAATGTGCCCAGGCTTATAAGGCAATGAATAAATTTGGTGAAGCACTTAAGAAATGTCATGAGATTGAAAGAGTAAGTACCCTATATATGTGAGTTTCTTATTTTATTCTGTTATATGTTGAAGGTTTGGGGCAACTGTTTTTTCTTTTCTTCCTCTTTGTAATTCACAGCTTGTGATTTCTAAATATCAATGTTCACAGTTTTTCAATAAAAATGTTGCTGACTATATTATGAGCAGACTTCCCCATTGTCTACTCTGCCTGCAAGAATTCATGTAAAAAATTTGGAGAGTTTGCATCTTGTTATGTTCTTACTGATTTTTGAATGTTTCTTTCAAATTGCTGCTGTATCTTCAGTAATACACAGCTCATTAAGGTATCTTAGAAACTGGGGGTTGATTGGTGATGCAATACACTCTTGATACTCATAAGGTACAAGTTTTGAAGTCTTTTTACGGTATTTCTGTAGCCTATGTCATTCCTCATTTTTTTGATAAATTCATTGTTTTCTTAGTCCTCTTCACTTCTGATTCATTTGTATCACTAGTGGTTGGCTTTCCTTTTTTGTGTTTTTCACAGATAAAGATAATTTATATAATTTCATGCTTTTTCTCTTATCAAGTCGAGAACCGCAGAACTTAGTTGAAATGAGCTAGGTTGTGGTTGCTCGACTTACTTCACTAATTGGTTTCTCTCTCGCATACCAACATAACATTGCGTAGGACTCAGATTTGTATTTTCAGAAAAATTACCAAATACTGTATACTATAATCTTCGCAGGTCATTCTGAATATAAAAACTGAATGTTTAGTGTGTAAATCTGTTGCATCATTATGTATACTAGTAATGTTTGATTTGTCATGCTAGCTTTATTTAAGTATGGTTAAAGAAGGAATAAGTATATATGTTTCAAATGATTGTGCTTCCTTTTCATTTAGTAAATAATTCATTGCCCGGTGTTTGCCATATACTGTGCTAGGGGATGGTCACTTGTATTTGCTTATTTGATATGGAAAGTATTTATTTATACTGGATGATTGTAATATGTAATATTTTTTAATTTATTAATTTTTTCATGAATAGGAAACCAGTAAATCTAAAAGTTTGATTTCTATAGCTTTTTTTGACATTGTTATACTTCAGTATAATAAAAAAGATGATTTTGTTAGCATTTTATAGAAATCACTGACGACCAGTTTGACTTTCATACTTACTGTATGAGGAAGATTACCCTTAGATCATATGTGGACTTATTAAAACTAGAAGATGTACTTCGACAGCATCCATTTTACTTCAAAGCAGCAAGAATTGCTATAGAGATCTATTTGAAGCTTCATGACAACCCCCTAACAGATGAGAATAAAGAACATGAAGCTGATACAGGTATAATATTCAAAGATTTCTTATTGTTTGCTGTGATATGTGTATGTATATTTATATTTTTGTGTAGTTTAGATTTTTCTTGAGCTTTTTATTAAGCACCTGTGGGAAGATGTTGTACATGCTTAGAAAATGATGATGGACGTTTGTGAATTTCTCTACGCAACGAAAGAAAAATACTGTTTATACTTTGAAAAGCAAGAATTTAATTTGTAACTGGTCATTAGCTTTTAAGAAGTTGAATCTCATGAGTTTAACATTTAATAACTGGTTTACCCAGTACTGTAAATTGCTAACTATGATACTATAAATTGCTAACTGTATCATTAGTGTTGCCTGTCAGTGTATCTAGTTCTTCTTCTTTTTAATAGTTATTTATAATTAACCTACTGAGAGGCAAATATTGCTTGAACATTAAAAGCCAGCTTGGATGGGGCACCTAGGTGGTTCAGTCAGTTAAGCATCCCTTGATTACTGCTTGGGTCATGATCTCATGGTCATAGGATAGAGCCCTGCATTGGGCTCTGTGCGGGCTTGGAGCCTGCTTAAGATTCTCTCTTCCTTTCTGCCCCTTCCCCGCTCGTGCACTTGTGAGTGCATGTGCATGCTTGCTTGCTGTCTCTCAAAAAAAAAAAAAAAAAAAAAAAAAAAAAATTATTAAAAGCCAGCTTGGAATTAAACTAGTAAAATTGCCTAGTGATTTATCATTTGGACAGTTTTTAAAGTGCTATTTTTCTGCCATGATGTCAGATGTATAGTATTCCTTAGATAATTATTTGGGGAAGAATTTCAATGAAAATGAAAGAGGCATGTAGAAGGATATAAATTAATTGTACATCCAGATATTTTGTGACTTAATTTGTGGCAAAAATGTTACAGGAGATGGGGTGTAAGAAGTGTGTCAGGATGTTATTATTCAGTCCTGAGTTTATTCTTCTGAAGTTATGGTTGGTTGTTTTCTGTATCCTTCTTCCTGCTAAGGAGAATCATTTTGTTAATTTGTTGTTAAATTTTACTTCCTATTGCCTAGGAACCCTTAAGAACTTTCTAAAATCACACATTGAAACCCTCGTACAGATTTCACTTGACTCTCTCTACTTGTTGCTTCAACTAGAAAATGCCAGTAAGAATCTATGGAACAGTTAACTGTTGAATCTGAGAGTTATTGTCCTCTGACTTCTTTTGTTCACTGACTTCTTTCTGTTCACTCCTCCTGCCTTTCTCTTCAAATTATACAAATAATATACAATTAACTCTTAATTATACAAAGTTAAAACAGTTCAGAAATGTACTAACAAATACGAAAATTTCCTTTCACTGTTCTCTTACCTGTAGGTCATCTTCTTTTAGATTATCCGTTTAAAGCGTTCTGTTTCCTTTGTGCACAATTACATTTATGTGTATGTAAACTCTACACACACGTTTCAGAGCAGTTCTTTGAGATTGTTTGGTTTTCATTTGTTTTATTTTTTTAGCTTCATAAATGAGTCATATTATCCCTGGTATTCTGCAACTTAGACTTTTTATTTTTCATAGTGTTGCTCCACGTCTGGGCATAAACTTACTACAATTATCAGTCATTTAAGGGCTATGTGGGAACCTTTGTGTGTTTTTCCCCCCACTGTTACAGTGCTATAGTAAATCCTTGTACATCATTTTGCACATGTTTATTTAGCATGGATTGTTAGAAGTGGAAATTACTCGGTTAAAGAGTATGAAAATTTGAACTAGTGTCAAATTGCCTTTCTTAAGAGGTTCGTCAGTTTTTATTGCCACACTGTATTGTGAGATTATCTTTTATTTTATTGCTAACACAGAAAATTATCCATTCTTTACATTTTTGTTATTTATCTTAAAATCCTCATATGAGTGAAGTCATATGATACATGTCTTTCTCTAATTTTGCTTAGCATAATACCCTCTAGTTCCATCCACGTAGTTGCAAATGGCAAGATTTCATTCTTTTTGATTACTGAGTAATACTCCATTGTGTGTGTGTGTGTGTGTGTGTACACACCACATTTTCTTTATCCATTCATCCATCGATGGACATTTGGGCTCTTTCCATACTTTGGCTGTTGTTGATAGTCCTGCTATAAACATGGGGGTGCATGTGTCTCTTCGAAACAGCACAGCTGTATCCCATGGGTAAATGCCTAGTAGTGCAATAGCTGGGTCGTAGGGTAGTTCTATTTTTTAGTTTTTTGAGGAACCTCCATACTATTTTCCAGAGTGGCTGCACCAGTTTGCATTCCTACCAACAGCGCTGAAGAGATTCTCTTTCTCTGCATCCTTGCCAACATCTGTTATTGCCTGAGTTGTTAATTTTAGCTATTCTGACTGGTGTGAGATGGTATCTCATTGTGGTTTTGATGTGTATTTCCCTGATGATGAGTGATGTTGAGCATTTTTTCATGTGTCTGTTGGTCATCTGAATGTTTTCTTTGGAGAAGTGTCTATACATGTCTTTTGCCCATTTCTTCATTGGATTATTTGGTTTTTGGATTATCTTTTCCCATTTTAGTTTTCAACTTCTTGGCTTATAGAAGTTTTCTACATAGTCAGGACTTTAATTCTTATTTATATATTGCAGAAATTTTCTTCCTGTTTTATTTAGGTCTTTATGGTGGGTATCTTTTATTATGTAAAAGTGTTAGTTTTTATGAGATAAGATTTCTTTAATCTTTTGTGACTTCTAGGTCTTTCATAAAAAGGCTTTTCTACTTCAGAATTTAAAATATATTCATAAATATCTTCTGTGTTTCCTTATAACAATTGTTCTGTTCTGTTTACAATTTGTTAATCACCTGGAGTTAATTTTTATATACTGTTGTGAGGTAGAAGGTAGCTTATTACCTGCAAGTAGACTGCTGATTCCTCAACAATATTTATTGATAAGTTGTCATATTCTCTGCTTATTTAAAATGCCATCTTTAGGTGACCCTGGCTGCTCAGTTTGTGGAGCATATGACTCTTGATCTTGGGGTTATGAGTTCGAGCCCCACGTTGGGTGTGGAGATTACTTAAAAATAAAATCTTTGAAACTAAATAAAGTGGCGCATGGGTGGCTCAGTGAGTTCAGCGTCTGGCTCTTGATTTCAACTCAGGTCATGATATCAGAGTCATGGGATCGAGGCCCACCTGCGATGTCTCTGTGCTGAGCATGGAGCCTGCTTAAGATATTCTCTCTGTCTCTCTCTGTCTCTCTCTCTCTCTGTCTCCCAACCTCTCCTTCAAATAAATAAATAAACAAATAAACAAACAAAATATTAAGCTGTGATGTAGTGAATTGTGGATATGGTGTCTGGTTCTAACACAACATCAACTTACTATACAGACGTTAAGATTGTGATATTGACATCAGTATTCAGTTTTCTGTTCTTATCTGTCTCTTAATCTAATACTGTGTCTTTAGAATTTTCTTGCCTTTACATGCAAATTTTTGCTTATATGTGAACTGTATGATTAGCTTGATGCCAGAAAGTTTCTTTTGGAATTTTTAATTTGAATCGCATTTAAGATATAGATTACTGTTTGGGGTGGGGATATCTTAAACAATTATTATTAAGTCTTTGCATACTAGAATGCATTGTATCTTCTATTTAATTGTCCGAAAACTTTGGTGAATTTGTTACTAGCATTATCTCTCCATGTCTTTTTTTCCATTACAGTATTCTGAAAATTTTTTTAATGTTTATTTATTTTTGAGAGTACAAGCAGGGTAGGGGCGGAGAAAGGGGGAGAGAGGATCTGAAACGGGTTGCACACTGAGATGTGTGGGCTCGAAGTCATGAACCACAAGATCATGACCTGAGCCGAAGTTGGAAGCTCAACCAACTGAGCCACCCAGGCACCCCATCTGTTAACAGTATTCTAAATGAATATTATAATTTTTGTCAAGTTAGTATCCTTATTGAACTCTGATATTAGGTTTAGTTGTTTTTTCAGTTGATTTTTAAAAAATTTTCTATGTAAGCTATTATGTTAATCTGTAAACATTAGTTTGGTTTCTTTCAGAATTTATTCCTCTCTTTTCCATGCTTTACTGCACTGGTGAGGGTGGCAGAAACTGCTAACAGAAACAGTAGTGTGCTTGCTGCCTTCTTTATCTTTAGACATAATGTTTCTCATGGTCCATCCACCGTAAAGCTTGCTATTTGTAACAGATATGTGGTAGTTACCCTTTATTTGGTTGAGAAGTTATTTTTCACTTTTTATGTTTTATCTTTTAGTAAACCTACAGTCTTTATGTGGCCAGATTTATTTTGCTTTCTTGTGTGAATGTTGATTTGGCTGGATACTTTAGGTTCAGATGTTATTTGCTATGCATTCATGTGTATGTGCACACACATACGTGCACACAATTTTTTAAATAGTTTTTTTTTTTAATGTTTATTTTTGAGAGAGAGAGGCAGTGGGACAGAGAGCAGGGGAGGGGCAAAGAGAAAGGGAAACATAGAATCTGAAGCTGGCTCCAGGCTCCGAGCTATCAGCACAGAGCCCGACATAGGGCTCGAACTCACAGACCATGAGATCATAACCTGAGCCAAAGTCGGATGCTTAACTCACTGAGCCACCGAGGTGCCCCTACACACAGTTTTATTTAAGAGATAGTGCAATATTCTAGCATAGGAGAATTCTTCTCTGGTTTCTCTTGAGCTGAAATTCTAAGCCTCTATTATGTTAACATAAGTCATAGGTAATTCTTGTAAAATTTAGACAATGCTTATCCAGATAAGTTAGTGCTACATTAAGTGAAATAGGATTTGAATTAATTTCTATATTAATTTCTTATGTAGTTATTCCTTTCCTATTTTTGTATGGCAACTCTATTATTATTAACTACATGGATCCTTTCAAGGCAGTGGCAGATAATATAGAATAAGGTCACAAACTAGCCAGTGGGCAGATCCGTACTGCAGTTTGATTTGATAAATGAAGTTTTATTGGGACACAGCTGAGCCTATTCATTTATATATTATCTATGGCTAATTTTGTGCTACAAGAGCTGAGTTTAGTTGCACCAGAGATCTGAAAGTATTTAGTATGTGGCTCATTATAGAAAATGATTGCTGACCCCCAGTATAGCATAATGGAAAGAAACAGCCCAGAATTTGGAATGAGAGTGAAGTGGATTTAAATCCTTGCTGTGCCTTTTATTATTACTTGAGTTATTGTTTTTCCTCTGAAACCTCAGTTTTCTCATACATAAAATAATAGACTCTAATCCATGAGATTATTAAGGACATTAAATAAAATAATGTAGGGATGGTATCTAGTGTGTAGTCAGGATGCAAGTGGTAGCAATTACTGTACCAGTCATTAAAAGGTCAGCATTTTTGTGGCTGCTCATTTATAGTCTTTTGTTTCCAGAATGTAAGTTTTCATCCTTGTTTGAAATTTTCTTTTTCAGTAGTAAGGGCTTCTTTACTAGGGAAAAGAGAAACAAGTCTGTATTTGTTCTGATGGTGGTTATCTATTGCCACATAATATTCCTAAATTTAGCAGCTTAAAATAATTATTTCTATAGTTTAGGAATTTAGTAGCCTCTAGGTGGGCCCAGCTTAGGGTCTCTTACAAAGTTGTAGTTGAGATGTTGGCTGGGGCTACAGTCATCCGAAAGCTTAACTAAGACTAGAAGATTCATTTCCTAGATGGCTCACTTGCATGGCTTTTGGCAGGTGGCCATAATATGTCAGTCTCTCTAGAGAGTTTCTTGAGTTCATCAAGCTAGCCGTGAGAGAGCAACGAAGAAGCCACAACATTTTTAATGTTCTGTTCTCTCGACACAACATTCCATTACTTCCTTCACATTCTAATTGGTAGCAGTGAATTACCGAGTATAAACTATATTTGAGTGGGAGAAGAATGAAACAATTTGTAGATATATTTTTAACTGCCATGTTCTACAATCAGGACACAAATTATTTATATTATTCTTAAATGCAAAATACACTTGCCCCTCCCAAGGCCTTCAAAAGTCTCATTCCATTACAGCATTGGCTCAGAGTCCAGAATGTTACATATAAATGAGGTGCAGGCGCTGATAAGGGTTCTTGAATATGGTTCTTCAGTATAGTTAGTATAGCTCTTCAAGCATAGTTCTTGATATGAAATCCTGTATCAACCACATATTCAGTATAAATTGATGGCAGAGGAATAGGGTACCCACTGTTGATATTCTTATTCAGAAAGGGGTGATGAGGGAGGAATGAGAGGTACACAAGAGTGACTGGTTAGTTCTCAAGTCCAGTTGGGTACAGGATTAGGACTCACAATGTAGGAATACTTCTCTTATGGCTCTTGGTTCTATGTTCTGGGTTCTTGGTTCCACCTTCTGTATCATCTTTTCTTGTTCTTAAAAGATAGCATTTGCAGGATGCCTGGTTGGCTCAGTTGGAAAAGCTTGTGACTCTTGATCTTGGAGTCATGGGTTCAAACCCCATGTTGGGTGTATAGATTACTTTTTAAAAATTAATTAATTGATAGTTAACAT